>NC_133526.1:54324160-54987017 GCF_048544455.1 Silene latifolia
CTTAATTGAATTGTAGAACAATACTTGTGGGTTTTTCTAATTGGCGGATGTGTGTACAGAAAATGAAGACTTAGAGAAGAAGATGTTGGTAGAGAAATTGAAGAATATGAAGACGAAGAATGAAAAGTTAAAGACAGCTGAGGTTGAATTAAATTCTTAAATTAAGAAGCATAGGAGAAGCGGGAAATTAGTGTTGTATGCATTGTTGGTTTTCTGGGTTGTTTTTGCAATTTAGTGTATGTGTAAGAATGTTTGATGTATGTGTATGAATGTTTTCAACCTTTTGCAAATCCAACTGAAGTAATATGTAATGAACTCAAGTTTTCAATACAAGGAGAATGTTTGTTTTCAATTCAAAGAGAATGTTTGTCATTCCATTTATGTTCATTCCAAAACCAAAATGAAGTTGGTTGTTTTTTATTATACATAATATCAGCCTAAGTACTCGGTCCAAAAACTTGAAAATATTACACATAGACATCACAAATACCAGCTAGGTTGTCCAAAAATTATGAAATAATCCAACATAAACTTCACAAATAACAGCTGGTCATTCCATGCATAGCCTTTGCCTCTTCTCATAGGTGGTTAATTGATGTTTGTGTGGCCTGAGTACTTGGTCCCTCAACTGTACTGATGCTAACTAGTCCTCTTTTACTTCCTGGTACATTGGTGTATGCGTTTTCACCGTCATCAAATAAAACACCAAGTCCACGAGGTATCTGTTTAAATGACAGAAAAAGCATCATGCAAATGAATTTATGAAATGAAAAAACAACAGGTAGAGGATAAGTAGATGAGTTTAGCTTTTCTCTTCCACCACCCCTTCCTCTACTTATCCCTCTTTCTGCCATTATCATCATTCCACCTCGTCCAATTCTTGTGGGTTGTGTAGTTACAGGATGGTGGGGGGTAGATGTGGTAGCCACTTCTTCCCTCTGTGAGTTGATGTTCCTTGGTCTCCCCTCCTCCTCTCTTTTTTGGTGGTTCAACAACTTTGTCCTTATCATCTCATCTTCTTTTGTTATGTTATGTGAGTCGTGTCAACCTTTGGCCAGCACACGGGGCAATTGAACCATTATAACTCCTCAAATAAGCCTCTTTCTTGTATATATCACCCACATAATCTTTAGGTTGATCATGAATATCAAAGATGGCAGCTACAACATGACTACATGGGATACCAGTCAAGTCCCATCTCTTGCAAGTACATGTCCTTGTAACCAAATCAACATTGTCCTCATCTATGCCTTGTTTCACCTGAAATAAGGTGGTTGTTGATGGGAAAATAGAGTAATCGGTAGCTTTCTCCTTGGCTTCCTCTAATTTGGCCTGAACTATAGGACATACTGTCAATGTCTTCTTCTCCATTTTAACTTTTTTGGACACCATCTAGTCATGGTGGACGTCCTAATGTCCTAAAGAATGTATAATAAATGCTCTATGAAGTCTCCTCATACAAATAATCAAGCAAATAAACATTAAGTTAGTTAACAAATAGTGAACATTAAGTTAATTAACAAATACCTGATGTTGATCTGATATTATAGTCCACCCATCACCATCTTCCTCTCCTAGGACCTTTTTCAATTCCTTAAAAAATCATTCATAATTGTCATTGTGTAATACCCTTGATTTTAAGTAGTGCACTCGGCTGAGTATAGCAAAGTACTCGACCGAGCGGCACTTACTCGGCCGAGTAGAGGTGACCGAGTGCGTTCTGGGTTTAACCCAGGTCCTGACTAGGTGGCACTCGGCTAAGTAACTGGCATACTCGACCAAGTACAGTGCACTCGACTGAGTGCTCCCGAGTACTCGACCAAGTGCTCTGATTAAGGCCCACAATTGCAGAATTCGATTTCGTGTTTGGGGCCAATGCTATATAAGCCCGTGAATATTGTTTTTTTTTTCTCTCTAGTTGAACCCTAGACATCATTTCAAGCCTCTTAAATCCTCTCTAGAACATTCCCATCATCTTTTGAGAAGATTCGTCCTTGTATTTGAAGATTTGACATCATCCTTCACCGTTTTCTTTGCCTTTTCATCTTGTGAGTCTTTGTTTACTCTTTAAATCTATTTTGTTGTTACCCAAACCCTAGAATTTTGGGGAAATAGGGAATTTTGTCTTTTGGGTGTTTAATTGGGAATTTGTGTAATTAGATAGTTGTAATAAGGAATTATATGTACTAAATTGTTGTAGGACATGTTTGTGGTAGGATTTGCTTGATTATTTGTATGAGGAGACTTCATAGAGGAGGACTTCTAGTGTTTGTGCTTGTTTTTGGAGATTTGCTAAAAGGCAGGATTTTCCTACTCAGTTCTTGATAATATGAATGCTTGCATATCTTTATTGTTGTTAATTTCATAGTAATTGTTGGAATTGCATCATATCATGAGAATTGGTAATTGTGTCATAATGGATTGTGGTAATTGTTGGTATATAAAGTCATGGCATACTTAACATTCATCATATAGGTGAAAGGGCATACTTTGTATTCATTATACATGTGAAAGTGATATACTTGGCATATTGTGTTGCATATTATGGATGCTGGTGGAGTTGTGGTGGTGAGGAGAGTGAGGCGGTTCGGGAGGCCGTCTCACGCCCAGGTCACTCCTTGAAGTTTCCCACTTCGAGTAGGACGTGCACGTTAATTGATAAGGTTATTTTCAGTCGTTGGCCTATCAAAATAAATCCTAAATTACTACTAACTGGTAGCTAGTGGCAAGAAAGGGTCGAAATCACAGGGAGGCGAGTTAATTAATCTAGTTTGTTTATATTTAAGTTCATCTTAAAGGTAACAAATTTATGGAGTTTGTTTGGTTTGATTTCTAAACTAATTGTGATGTAAATAAAGACAAATTCAATAATATTAAAGAGTCTAGGGATTAGGTTCTCTAGGTAGTTATACGGGGTATGGTTTAATTCATTGATAGAGCTAATTATGTTGTTTAAGGTTATATGATCGGTCGATTCAATATCCCTTTAGATCTAATTTAACCTGCAGTCGTTATCATTAAATTATATCTATTCAGTTATCACAACCTATATTGATTCTAACCAGTCAGTGAAAGTCTCAATTCGCTATACTAGTCAATTAACCCTGTCTAGTAATTTACTAACTAGATGAAGAACAATAAACTGAACAACAATGAATAAGCAATTTTAACTATCAATTCATTAATTAACTCCCCTTCTAACAACCTAGATCCCCATTCACCCTAGATTATAAGTTTAGCTACGCATACTATAAGGAATAACAATAACAATATGAATGAAAGACATAATTGCTAACATAAAAGATGAACAATAACAATTAAATAAATATTGAAGAAAGATTAATACCGTAATAGAGGAATGCTTAGATCTGAAAGTAAGAACAATAAACTAAACTAAACTAAACTAAACTAAGAGTTTTAGAGAGTTTTCTAGGGTAATTGTACGTAGCTAGGTAAAAATAAAGCGTAAATAAACATAGGGTACGAATTAGGTATTTATAGTAAAACATAACCGACTTAAGGAAATTGCGGAAAATTCTGGAAACTATAGGATCCTCGATCGAGCCTAGTGTGGGAAATAATCTGTATATTTTCCTTAATATTAAAAGATTATAACGAATACTAAAGAGATGATTACTAGTCATAAAATTAAATTGCAAAACAAAAGTAAAGGATTAAGAAGTAACCTTCGGTCCTAGCAAATACGGCCTAAGAACAATATCAAAATAGATATTCGCCTATCAGTTGCACCCAAGACGATATGAGATATGCCCTTTGATTATGCTAGAATCGATCCAAAATTTTCTGTAAAATTTTGGTTTTTGTGTTTTTTACTGATGAGAAGAGGCAAGAGAATGAGTAGAAAAATTAGGTCTAAAAATAATCTCCCTCTAACCTACTTAAACCGTGAATTAGGTTAGTAATAGGGTAGATCTTTTCTTCCTTATTTTCGGCCCATATAACCGAAATAAGGAGTATTATTTCCTTATTTTGGTTATTCCAAAAAATGTATAAAATGTGTTAAATTGTCATCTAGTGAGGATCGAACCCATGACCTCTTGGTTTGTATACTCTCACTATTACCACTATGACACATTCAACTTGTTGATATTAAATATAACCGATTACATTTAATTACGAATTAACAGATTAATTCGTCCAAGCTAAAATTACATACATTTAATTAAATATAACTTATTATATTTAATTTACGAATTCACAGTTAATTCGTCTCAACTAATATTATTTAATCTTCATTAAATAATTGTCTCATCAACACATTGACTAACTGTTTAGTCATATTAGGCATCAATGTGATCATATTTCTATAACCACATCTCTCAAACACATCCTATAGGTGTGACCTTTAGGGACCAGTTGATCACCGCCATCTGTATGATAATAACGTCAAACTTTCTAGCAAGCCAACCGTTATTAGGTAAACGTTAATCAACTGATTAAATATACGAAGTATACCTTTGTGAACCTGTAAGAGATTTACAAATGTTATCACACTAATTTGTGGAGGACACAAGCTCCAACAAACTCCCACTTGTCCTCACAAGTGTATGTGCGATAACCGATTCTCATATCCTAAAATTTCTCCCACTCAATGTAAAACAATTTGCAAATCCGTATTCACAAAGGTCGTATTTTACAAGAGATCATAATCAAGAGTGGTTTCCCCGACTAGAGAGTAACTTAACTGATAAACGAATCAACATTCGAGCATGGCCATGCATTTCAGTTACAACTCCTCGAGTGGCCCTGAGAAATAACTATACCTGATAAGGGTTGGATATTTTCCTCAACTCGAATCCCGCAGATGTAAGCACGATGAAATGACCCGGAAAAAATCTACTTAGCCTCCGATTCACGGCAGACCGTGAGAAAGAAACCAAAGTCACCCAAAAACTGCCTTAATCTCAAGAGACAGTCGATAGTCAAAAGAATCGACTCTAGGAACACAATGGATATCCTATCCACGACCTGGCACCGAATGTTTTAAACATTTAGGACTCCATTACGTTGTCCCAAAAAGTTGTCCTACGAGGTATCGTTATAATCTCGCATCTGTGATCGATCAGTCAACCGTTTGACTTATGGCTCGTTGAACCCACCATCAATCGACTGCACAATATAATAGCCGGAGTTATCAGCTCACATTGGCGATTACGGACCAAAACAAATATAATGTAATTCAGTTCACTTTGTGGTGTTCAATGTTGTCGCATAAATCCACATGAAAAACAAAATATTATAATAAAACGATGAAGTTATAAATAGTATATGAAAAAGATAATGTATCAAATCCATAATCAAGTACTACAACTCAGGAACACGTTTAATTCCCATGGAAATGACGTGCCCTACATGCTTATCATAATTCAACGATTCAGTAGTAGAATCTGCTACAACACACTAAGAGTGAAGACGAACCGGACTGAGATCCGTTTGGAAGCTAGCATCTGCGTAACCGGTTGCGCATAGCTTAGTATCTCTTCCATAAGTCAATACCCAATCCTTAGTCCTCCGTAGGTACCTGGATTCTTTTGGTACCGACTTGTCATACTCAATGCATGTGCCACGTCTGGACGTGTGCATATCATGGCATACATGATTGATCCTATAGCTGATGCATAAGGAACACGATTCATGCGTTCAACCCCTTCAGGCGTCGTGGGTGACTGAGACTTGCTCAACTGCATCCCAGTCGTCATTGGAAGGTTCCCCTTCTTGGAGTTGGTCATACTGAACCTATCAAGAATCTTATCCAAATAAGACTCCTGACTAAGTGATAACGTCCGTCGTGATCTATCTCGGTAGATACGGATTCCCAAAATGCGTTGTGCCTCACCCAGATCTTTCATCTGGAAATGGTTCTTCAACCATTCTTTAACCGAAGATAGGAGATGAATGTCATTCCCAATCAAGAGTATGTCATCGACATACAATATTAAGAATACAATCTTGCTCCCACTCGACTTGATATATAAGCATGGTTCCTCGACCGATCGAGTGAAACCATACTCTTTTATCACCTGGTCGAAACGATGGTTCCAACTCCGAGAAGCTTGCTTAAGTCCATAAATGGAGCGCTTAAGCTTGCATACTTTCTTAGGATGTTCAGGATCTATGAAACCTTCAGGTTTTACCATGTACAACTCTTCCTCCAAATAACCGTTTAAGAAGGCGTTTTCACATCCATTTGCCAAATTTCATAATCATGAAATGCGGCAATCGCTAAGATTATCCGAATGGAACGTAGCATGACTACAGGTGCAAAAATCTCATCATAATGCAATCCGTGCACTTGAGTGAAACCTTTTGCCACAAGTCGTGCCTTATAGGTATCTGGTTGCGCGTCTACAGAACGCTTTATCTTGTAAAGCCATTTGCACTGTAGAGGTTTTACCTTATTAGGTAAATCAACTAGATCCCACACGTCATTCTCATACATGGAGTCCATCTCGGATTGCTTGGCTTCGAGCCATAGCTTTGAGTCGGAACAGGTCATAGCACCTTTATAGGTAGCGGGTTCATTACTCTCTAGGAGTAAAACGTCATTCTCCTCGACCATACCAATGTATCTGTCCGGAGGATGAGAGTCTCTACCCGACCTCCTAGGTTCCTCAGGAATATTAACCGTATCATCAGTTGGAGGAATAACTTCCTCCATCCGTTCCTCGGTTGTTGGTTCTCGAATCTCCGACAGCTCGAAGGTTCTATTACTCGTCTTGTTCTCGAGAAATTTTTTCTCTAAGAGCGTCGCACTAGCCGCAACAAAAACTCGATGTTCGGTAGGCGAATAGAAGTAATGACCAAATGTTCCTTTTGGATAACCTATAAAGTATGTCTTGACCGATCGCGGGCCGAACTTATCCTCGTGTCTCCACTTGACATAAGCCTCGCAGCCCAAAATCCGAATAAAGGACAAGTTAGGGACCGTTCCCTTCCACATTTCATATGGAGTCTTGTCGACAGCTTTGGTCGGACTTCGGTTAAGTATAAGAGCAGCTGACAAAAGAGCATAACCCCATAATGAATCAGGCACTACTGTGTGACTCATCATGGATCGAACCATATCGAGTAAGGTTCGATTTCTCCGTTTGGACACACCATTCAATTGAGGTGTTCCAGGTGGAGTTAACTGCAAAATGATTCCACAGTCTTTCAGGTGTTGATCAAACTCATTTGAAAGATATTCGCCACCCCGATCTGAACGGAGTGCTTTAACCTTTCTACCCAGTTGGTTTTGTACCCTGTTCTGGTATTCCTTGAATTTCTCAAAGGACTCACTTTTATGCTTCATTAAGTAGACATATCCATATCTACTCAAATCATCCGTGAAAGTGATAAAATATCTATAGCCATCTCTAGCGGTAATTGACATAGGTCCACATACGTCCGTATGTATGAGTCCTAATAAGTCACTAGCGCGCATTCCAACACCTTTGAAGGAAATTCGAGTCATTTTGCCAATGAGACATGATTCACACGTGTCATATGTAGAAAATTCGAATGCGGGAATAGTCCCATTATCGACAAGTTTGTTTACGCGTTTCTCATTTATGTGTTCCATTCGACAATGCCATAGATAGGTTTGATCTTTGTCACCAACCTTTAATTTCTTATTATTCATGTGTAATTCTTCCGTGTTTGATCTAAGATGTAAATTCCATTCATGGAAACTGCTTTGCCATAAATCATTTCATTGAAAGAGAAAATACAGCTATTATCCTTTATTGAAAATGCAAAACCGTCTATATCAAGTACGGAAAATAGAAATATTGTTCTTAGATAAACTGGGTACATAGTAACAGTTATAAAAATAACTCAAAACCACTAGGGAGTTGGATTACATATGTTCCCTTCGAGACTGCAGCAACTTGTGCTCCATTCCCGACTCGCGGGTCCACATCACCCTTTTCGAGAGGTGTGATGTTCTTTAGGCCCTGCAAATTATTACACAGATGAAAACCACAACCAGTATCTAGTACCCAAGTTCTGAAACTTGCATGGTTAATCTCAATCATATGAATATAAGATGACATACCAACAGGAACGACGCGGCCTGATTTTATGTCCTCACGGTACACGGGACAGTTCCTCCTCCAATGTCCAGTCTTGTGACAATGGTGACACTCAATGTCACCGCCCTTGATCTTTGTCTTGCCCTGTGAGCCACTAGTCTCAGCAGGCGCACTCTTACCGTTTCCTGGCTTTTTAAACTTTGGCTTACCTACAGCTAGGTCGCCTTTCGCCTTGCCCTTACCCTTACTTTTATTGGAAATCGTGAGAACATCCTGCTTCATGCTCCCACTCAATTTCATATCCTTCTCGGTCTGTACGAGAAGGGAGTGTAGCTCATGAGGACTCTTTTTCAAGTCATTCATGTAGTAGTTCGCCCTGAAAAGGGCAAAACCATCGTGAAGAGAATGAAGCATTCGGTCAATGACAATGCTCTCACTGATTTTACAATTCAGTGCCTCCAGCTTCTCGACATTCTCAATCATGTGAAGAATGTGTGGGCTAACCGGTTGGCCCTTCTGGAGTTTCGCATCAAAGAAGCGACATGTATGCTCATATGTAACGATTCTCGGTGCTTTTGAGAGCTCGTTAGTGAGCGTAGTGAAAATCTTGTTTGCACTTTGGGCAATGAAGCGTCTCTGCAAATTGGTTTCCATTGCAAAGATGAGTACGTTCTTTATCGCACCCGCTTCCATAGCGAAGTCATTATAAGCATCAATATCATTGATTCCTGCATTTGGGCCTGGGTTTGGCGGTATTGGCTCAGTTAAGTACTTGAGCTTACCGTTAGCAATGGCAGCATTCCGTAGTGCCGCCTCCCAGTCCGCAAAGTTGGACCCGTCGTTTTTCAGACGTGTGAACTGATTCATTTGGTCCATGAATATTTTCAGCCAGGATTCGCGTCCAAGTGTGACACTCAGCATTGGGATTTCGTTATTTCCAGCCATTTCGTTGTAACAGTATTATGAAAATAAACGTGTTCTACACTGCGAGAAGAAGAATAAGAAATAATAAGCATGTGCATCGTTTATATTTTTAAGTCTAATGAACTACTGTCATAACGCGAAGACTCAAAACATTTATACAATTGACCTCCCTCAAGAATTATATAAATGATCCCAAGACTCAATTCTCTGTAAATTGATAAGCTAACCTTTTAGCTAATTCTACCGTTAGAATTCTTGGTCGATAAATTTCTGTAAATTCTATCTTTAGTCCATCATAATCACGAGAAACTCTTCGGACTATGATGTTGAGGTAAACTAAGTCAACACAACTACTTACCCAACGTAGAAGGGGTCATATTATGCCTACCGATGAAGAAGGGATTCATAGTTGTTTGCCCTTATAAAGACTAATCTCAATTTCCGTTTTAGAGGAAGATCCCATCAACTTTATTTTAATTCATTTTAAGTGAACTAATATCTAGCATGCGAGAATGAATAAACTAAGGTGATGGCTTAAAGACTGTGACATCTGCATGTCCATGAAAACTAACATGCAACCTATATGAGTCAATTTTCATGCATTTTAGAAGTAGGTGGTTTGGTTTTAGGCGGAATATGATGAATAAACTATCATGTGAATGAAAAGCAATAAGAATGAAAACGTAAAAGCAGTAAAAGTCCTAGTGTGGCCTATCCTATCAAAATGAACAATAAATACAAGTTTGGAATCCTCCTTGGACCCGAGAAGCTTGTCTTGATGTTCCATCTTGATCCATGTAGCGGGAGTGAGCTCCAATCTCCATCTTTAGTCTTCTTTTGAAAATTACAATAAATAAAATTTACATAATAAACCTATTTATTACATTCTAATTTCAAAACCCAAAAACTAAAGAAAAATAAAGGAGATTCGAGATCTCATAATTACATAAAAAATCATGTTTCCTTCATTACGAAAACATAATTTGACTAAGGCCACACTAAGTATTACAAATTACAACCGATTGCAAAAATACGTAAATAAAATTCATTCAATCGATTCATTCAACAAAATTAAAATAAAATGCATCAACTAAAATAAATTAAACATACATGACACAATTCCTTAATTATGTTGATTAATTTATCCAAACCACCTATTTAAATCAAATTAAGTGACAATTCCTCAATTAATCACATTAATTTCATCCTTAATCCATATTAAACTTGTAATATGAATTCAATCCGTCAAAATTTTAAACTGCTTTAAAATAATTCGGTATCTTTAAATTGTGAACCGTTTCACAATAACTAATTGGCCAAAAACAAAACAAGTATGTTTCTCATTTTATACACGGTTTTATCTTTAAAAACCAAAACAAGAATTTTTTTTTTATTAAATCTGTCCCTGTGAACAGTAACACGTGAACAGTAACAACAAGAAATTTTTTTTTTCGGATGCTTTTCTGAACGGCATAAACAAAACAACCGCAAAAAAAAACTTTAATCGGTTTTTCCTAGAAAAACCAAGAGAAAAAAAACAGGATTTTTTTTTTTTTTTTAATACTGTTCATCTGTGAACAGTACAGAAACAGCGAAAAAAAAAATTCACGGCAATGAAAATTAAAATAGCCCCAAAATATTTCATCAATTCGACAAATCCGATTTCCATTTACATCTCGATTTAATAAATCGAAACATCTACAAATTATCATAATTATTATCTTAACCGATTAAAACAACAATATGAAAATCAAATGGATATAAAACAACAAAAAAAACGCTGCAACACGGCCAAAATTTTTTTTTTTCTCGGCATAAAAAAAACAGGCCGTGCCATTTTTTTTTTTTAATAATCCGAAACCCTAAATTGTTTACAAACAATTTTATGAAATCATCAAAATTAAAATTCGTGGCCTTTGCTCTGATACCACTTGTGGGAAATAATCTGTACATTTTCCTTAATATTAAAGGATTATAACGAATACTAAAGAGATGATTACTAGTCATAAAATTAAATTGCAAAACAAAAGTAAAGGATTAAGAAGTAACCTTCGGTCCTAGCAAATACGGCCTAAGAACAATATCAAAATAGATATTCGCCTATCAGTTGCACCCAAGACGATATGAGATATGCCTTTGATTATGCTAGAATCGATCCAAAATTTTCTGTAAAATTTTGGTTTTTGTGTTTTTTACTGATGAGAAGAGGCAAGAGAATGAGTAGAAAAATTAGGTCTAAAAATAATCTCCCTCTAACCTACTTAAACCGTGAATTAGGTTAGTAATAGGGTAGATCTTTTCTTCCTTATTTTCGGCCCATATAACCGAAATAAGGAGTATTATTTCCTTATTTTGGCTATTCCAAAAATGTATAAAATGTGTTAAATTGTCATCTAGTGAGGATCGAACCCATGACCTCTTGGTTTGTGTACCCTCACTATTACCACTATGACACATTCAACTTGTTGATATTAAATATAACCTATTACATTTAATTACGAATTAACAGATTAATTCGTCCAAGCTAACATTACATACATTTAATTAAATATAACTTATTATATTTAATTTACGAATTCACAGTTAATTCGTCTCAACTAATATTATTTAATCTTCATTAAATAATTGTCTCATCAACACATTGACTAACTGTTTAGTCATATTAGGCATCAATGTGATCATATTTCTATAACCACATCTCTCAAACACATCCTATAGGTGTGACCTTTAGGGACCAGTTGATCACCGCCATCTGTATGATAATAACGTCAAACTTTCTAGCAAGCCAACCGTTATTAGGTAAACGTTAATCAACTGCTTAAATATACGAAGTATACCCTTGTGAACCTGTAAGAGATTTACAAATGTTATCACACTAATTTGTGGAGGACACAAGCTCCAACACCTAGGTGCACTCGATCGAGTACACTACTTCCTCGATCGAGCCTAGGTGTGATTGATCAAGGAACCATCTGTTTCAGCCCTTTTCTTCGTGTTGTCTTCTTAACTTCTCTTCCTCTATTATTCTAGATTCCTGTGCCATGCTTCGTGTATTCCTTCATGCCCACTCTGCGATGCCCATTTCATTCCTTTGCTCCTCAAACACATCATTCCTGCATTAAACATCAAATATCGAAAGTATCGATATTCTAACATAAAAGGCATGTAATTAATATAAATTAGCACGAAAACCGTATCAATAGTAATTAGGGGAGGTATAAATATGCATATAATTATGACCAATCATTAATGATCCGAGGAGGAGGGATTTGTGTAGCGATGCGAATCTGGCAGGGGTCCGAGTCGCGAACCGGGCTCGGTATACCGTGTTGCGATGCGAATACCTCTTCGGGCTGCGGTCCGACGGAGTGGTGGCGGTGTTGCGATGTCATCACCAAGTAGAGGTGGAGTTGGAGTAGGGTTGTAAACCCCCATGAAGCCTTTAGTAAGGCCTTCCTAGCTAATGGAGGTGCTACACATCTCGGTTTCCCGAGGAAATGTGTATAAGACAACAATCAAGAAAGCAAATACTGTAATTAAGTTAAACATTAAGAGAATTAATTACAAATACCAAACTTTAAAGCCAAAGTTATACAGTTCAACTACAATCCAAGCAACAACTCAAAAGCAGGATTAATGTATAAAGACTACTATAAACAAGTGAAGACTTTAGGTGAACGACCGCTCCAAGTCTCCGACCCGCCAATATGCATACAACTAAACCTGTTAATCCATTGCTCCCCATATGATCGGAAATATCATAAGGATTACCACAGATTTGAAAACATTAAAGGTCAGCCTCAATAATACAAGTGTTTATAATAGGATACAAGTGTAAGGGTATGAAATGCAAATGACATGTAAGAATGAAATGCAAGAGTCACAAGTCTCCTCCAATCACCACTCTACATCCACCTCCAACCCGGTGACAGCATCGCAAGTTCGCAACACCGCCACTAACAGCCGGACCACATTTCGTAAAGGCACCCGTGACACACACGGAATACCGAGCCTGAGCGCTAACTGGACCCCTGCCAGATTTGTGACGCCACATGAATCCTACATCCTCAAGTCATAAACGTGCATGTCCTCCTTGAAGTGGGGGAGCTCTAAGGAGTGACCTGAGCGTAAGACAATCTCCCGAACTGCCTTACGTCTCCTCCTCAACAACAACGTAACACCACCACAACTCCACCAATCCTCCACCAACATCCACAAGTAACACAACATATAAACAATATGCCAAGTATGATACTTTCTCATGCACAAAGGTTACAAAGTATGTTAGTTTCATATGTATAATGAATGCCAAGTATACAATATCTCTATCACCAACAACCACCACAATCCTTTAAGACAAGATTACCAAATCTCATGTTATAATGCAATTCTATCAATTGTTATAAAATTAATGCCAATAAACACATGAGTAAACATTCATATACATGTATAACGAATGCCAAGTATGCCATATCTCTATCACTAACAACCACCATAATCCTTTAAGACAATATTACCAAATCTCATGTTATAATGCAATTCTATCAATTATTATAAAATTAATGCCAATAAACACATGAGTAAACATTCATATTATTAAGACCAAGTAAGAAAATCCTATCTCTTAGCAAATCTCCAACAATAAGCACAAACACTAGAAATCCTATTTTATGAAGTCTCCTCCTACATATAATCAAGAATTTCCTATCACAAATATGTCCTACGAAAATAATATAAATATAATCTATCATTATAACTATTTAATTACATAAATCCACAATCAAAACACCTAAAAAACAAAAACCCCCAATGTTCCCCAAATTCTAGGGTTTGGTCAACAATTAATTGAAAAAGAAGTATGAATATCAATTTACAAATGGAATAAGTAAGAAAGAATCAAACTGGATGAACAATTCTTCCAAATCCAAGTTTGGTTTCTTTGCTAGGGTTTTGGGAAGGTTCTAGAGGTTTTTGAGAGGTTTATACGTGTTTTAGAGAGAGAAATTACCATTCACGGGTATATATAGCAACACAGAACTCAAAATCGCATTTATGAGTCTGACACGGTTTACTCGGTTGAGTACTCGAAAGCACTCGGTCGAGTGCACCAGCAATTCGGTCAAGTAACAGCTAAACAGGATTTGGGTTAAACCCAGATGACACTCGGTCCACACAGCTCAGTCGAGTGAGTGCCACTCGGTCGATTACTCTCTTTACTCGGGCGAGTGCAGTGTTAGAAATCAGGGGTATAATAACATGATACTAGGTGGATGTTTGAACCATTGCTATTTACCAATGGTTCCATTATTGGTTTTCTTTGGTGGTGGGCTAGCACACGCTTGCTGCGGGCGTTAATATCTGGAGTGAAATTACGACAACCTTGAGTTCTAGCGTTTGTAACAAAAGAAGAAAATTTATTTGGAAAAATGAATTTGAAGAGAGAAAAAAATACAATTATAAATTTGTAACGATAGTCACATAATTACTCTAAGGCTCTTATCATGTGCCCAATGGCCATGAGATAGAAAACTCATATTAAATATTTATTTAACTTAAATATAATTTGAATTTCAGTTGATTTTTTAAAAGGTGGTTTTACAATTGTGTAAAATAAATCTCAACAATATGAAAATAATCCACTGAAATGAAAAATAATATTTATTTAACCTTAATTATGTTATGAAATATTATAGTATAATATTATATGAATGTCCATATCTTAAAATATTTTGGAGTGTATTAGCTTATGGAAACTCTACCCCATTATGTGTGTATACACTACAAGGAAAACGCGGGAAGTTAGCAAAAATCCTTACGGAAAATAACACCCGTCAGATCTGTCAAGAAACTGACGGTTACCTGACGGAAATTCCATCAGGACCATCACAGGTAGGAGGCGCCAAAAATAATGGACTTGGCGCCATAATAATAGAAGCTCTCTAACGGAATTGCCGTCAGTAAAGACCACTACTGGATTATCCGTCAGTACTATTAATATTACTGACGGAATTTCCGTCAGTTCACTCTTGTGTGTGATGCCAATAAATTGCCAAATGGCAGTCATTGTTCTAACACTCCTGACGGATTATCCGTCAGTAGTTTGATATTACTGACGGAATTTCCGTCAGTGTAAAGCCAACTGGCAGTCACTTATTATCCATCCTGACGGAAATTCCGTCAGTATTAGCACATTCATGACGACATTTCCGTCAGGTTCCCGCTTTTTTTTAGAATCCTCACGAAATTCCGTCAGGAGGTTTCTTAACTCAAAATCACACTCGTCTCCTTCCCCGTCTCAATTTCATTTCCCCCCAAATCATACACTAACCCTAAAAAATCCGACACCCTACACCACCACCATCACCACCACCACCACCACACTCCTCCACTTTTCCTACCACCGACACGCCGCCGCCGCTAACATCTTCAGGTTTTTTCATTGTTTCCTTCCTCTCGTTTCCTCTCTTATTTTTCCTTTTCTTTTCTTTATATTTTTCTCCTCCTCTTTGTTTAGGCCGCCACCGCCACCGCCACTGCCATCCGCCACTGCCGCCTGATGCATCGCTTTTATATACACACTTTTATAACTCCTTTCATGTTGTTTTGATACCGTTTTCGTGCCTATTATATCATTTATATGCCTGTATTAGTGAAATGTCGATAATGCCGCTACTTTATATTTTAATGCAGAAATGACGAATTACGAGGTGAATCAAGTAAAGATGAGCATTGCGGATATGGCTTAGCGGAATACACGAGGCATGGCATGAGAAGCGAGGAGACTTGAAGATTAGAAGAAGAGTTAAAGACGAAATCAAGCTGAACACTTGGTTCCTCGATCGAGTATGTTGAGGCTCGATCGAGTGACCCTCCTCGATCGAGTATGTTGAGGCTCGATCGAGGATCCTCTTTGATAGACTTAATTCCGTATTTTCCTAAAACACGTCTTATTTATAATATATATTCTAAACTCGTAGAATTTATTAGGTTACGCTTTATTTTACTTTCGTACGGCAAAATACTCTAAAGTTTGGTTATCTTGCATACTTTGGATCTTTAATCTTTCCTCATTAATTATTAAGGTATAAAATCGTTCTTCATAATTTATTGTTCAAGTTTATGCTTTTAATTCATTATTATCGTTTTATGTCTTCAATCATGCTTTCATCTATCTTTATTGTTGTGAATCAATTTACTATGAGTAGCTAAATCATTCATCTAGGATAAAAAGGATCTAGGTTGATTAGAAGGGGGGTTATTAATTAATTGTTAGTAATATCGTATAAACTATTATTTGATTATTGTTCTTCTTCTAGTTATATGATTTAAGGCCTGAGTCTATAATTAGTGTAGCGAATTAATACTTTCACCGACAGGGTTATAATTAATATAGGTTGCGATAATTAGATAGATTGTGTTTAATTATAGCGATTGCATGTTAGACTTAATCTAAAGGGCATAATAGAATTAATTAATCTTGTGACCTTAGATAGTTTGATTGACCTAACAATTGATTAAGTTACACCCCGTATAATTGACCTAGTGAACCGGAATCCTAGACTTCTTTAATATTATTGTTACATATCTTTTAATTCACTTACTATTAGTTGTTAGAAAACAAAACAAACAAAACCCTCGAGAAATCGGTTACTTTAAGACACTTTAAATATTAACAAACTGAATACTACCGTCTCCCTGTGGATTCGATACCTTTCCTGCCACTAGCTATTTTGTTAGTACTGAGATAGGATTACTTTGATTTAGGTGATACGAATTAAGCCTTATCAAATTTGGTGCCGTTGCCGGGGAGGCAACAATTTTCTTGTTTGTTTTTGTTTATTTTGTCTTTTTGTCTCAGGGAACCTAGTTCCTTGAGACCGTTCTCACACCTTTCTTGTTAGTTTCGTATATGCCCAGGTCAACTAGGTCCGAGATTCTTGCAATAGATCCCGAGCCAGAGAAGACTTTTCGCTACAGACGAAAGTTTCAAAAAGAAGTGGGTCAAGTAGAAGACTTGTGTATACTTGACGTTGAGACGAAGCATTCTACTACTTCAGAAAATCAGTCCTTTGAAGAGGACACTACTTCTGATCTTGATATTCAAGTTCCTGAGATTATCATCATGCCTACTTTAGCAAGTCATTCCGAGCCTACTTTCGCTTCCATCCCTAAAGGATTCAAGCTCCCTACCTCAGATAATGGAACTTTTGAGATTCGTCCGTCTTACATCAATTTGGTGGAATGAAATTTATTTGGAGGTGGAGCTACTGAAGATCCTACAAAATATATGGAGAAATTCGTTACTTATTGTTGTTCCATCCCTTTAGCTACTGGGGTGACACAAGATCAGGTGAAGCAGGTGCTCTTTCCTTTTTCTCTAAAAGATGGTGCTGCGGAGTGGTTGTGAGATTTAGATATGGAGGATGAAGGAGTTACTGACGGGAATACTCTAACTCTTGCTTTCTACAAGAGGTACTTTCCACCCCATAATATTAAAGAAATCTAGGATTCCGGTTCACTAGGTCAATTATACGGGTTGTAACTTAATCAATTGTTAGGTTAATCAAACTATCTAAGGTCACAAGATTGATTGATTCCATTATGCCCTTTAGATTAAGTCTAACATGCACTCGCTATAATTAAACACAATCTATCTGATTATCGCAGCCTCTATTAATTCTAACCCTGTCGGTGAAAGTATTAATTCGCTACACTAATTATAGACTCAGGCCTTAAATCATACAACTAGAAGAAGAACAATAATCAAATGATAGTTTATACAATATTACTAAAAATCAATTAATAACCCCCATTCTAATCAACCTAGATCCCCTTTATCCTAGATGAATGATTGCTACTCATAGTAAATTGATTCACAACAATAAAGATAGATGAAAGCATGATTGAAGACATAAAACAATAATAATGAATTAAAAGCATAAACTTGAACAATAAATTATGAAGAACGATTTTATACCTTAATAATTAATGAGGAAAGATTAAAGATCCAAAGTATGCAAGATAACCAAACTTTAGAGTATTTTGCCGTACAAAAGTAAAATAAAGCGTAACCTAATAAATCCTACGAGTTTAGAATATATATTACAAATAAGACGTGTTTTAGGAAGATACTGAATTAAGTCTATCAAAGAGGATTCTCGATCGAGCCTTAACATACTCGATCGAGCCTCAACATACTCGATCAAGGAACCAAGTGTTCAGCTTGATTTCGTCTTTAACTCTTCTTCTTATCTTCAAGTCTCCTCGTTTCTCGTGCCATGCCTCGTGTATTCCGCTACGCCATATCCGCAATGCTCATCTTTACTTAATTCACCTCGTAATGCGTCATTTCTGCATTAAAACATAAAGTAGTGGTAGTATCAACATTTCACTAATAAAGGCATATAAATGATATAATAGGCACGAAAACGGTATCAAAACAACATGAAAGGAGTTATAAAAGTGTATATAAAAATGATACATTAAACTCCCCCAAACCAAACCTTTGCTTGTCCCTAAGCAAAGCAATCACACCATACAAAAGACAAACATACAAATGGTGAATGAATAACTCAGAGCAAATGTCAAAGCACATACAAATCCCAAGCTATCCATATCTATAACAAAGTAATGACCAAAAATTGTGCCAATAAAACAAATTCAAAGGCACGGGTAATAGAATAATGCAGCTCAACTCAAGATGTGACATGATACCGTGACTTAGCCAAATACTTTTTAATCTTGCAAGACAAATTAATTGGATTCTCGCGGTTTCACTCATACACTCATAAGGGGTGAGATATATGTAAGATAGAAAGAATTAAGACACTCACTCAACTTATGAAACATGCATGCAATCTAATGTGATAGAAATTTCTCCAACTAGTACACATTCACAATAAAGACTAAGTACATGCAACAAGGACAATAGGGTGGAAAATGGGCAAGGGTATAAAAGTGGTTTGTGCCGAAACACGTATGTATATGTGAAGCTAAGACGGTAGTCGCAGCGCTTGATACCCGTCGTGAGGTGTCAAAAATAAATTTATAATCTCCAACTTTAACTATAGCTAGCGGCAGTCGGGTCGAACCACAGAGAGGCAGACGTAATTCTTAGCTGTCTTAGTTTCGGTCTAAGGTAACAAAAGGTGGGGGTTTGATTGGGTTTGGCCTAGAGCTAATAACAATAAAAGAAAAGTGAACTAATGAAATATATAAAATCAAGTATAAAAGGGGTACTAGGATGGTCGGTTCGTTATAGTTTCGGCGGCATCATATTAAACAGGTCTAAACAAAACACATGAGGCGGGAAATAAAGAGGTCCTCTCGGTCCACTCTTAACAAATAGCATCTTTCGATCTCGCTATAGGTCCCTAATATCACTAATACTAACTTTCGTCCTGAAAAGTGATTTACGGTCTAAACTTTACCTATCTTTCGATCCCGGCATAGTTTAGTCATTTTAATTGGTGATCTAACAACTGTCCCTATCTCTCGATCTAACGGGTCAGCCATATCCTAAACATTCAACTAGTCATGTGCACTCGATTCGTCGAATTTAGAATTAAAATAATTAAAACGAAAATAAAAACCTCACGTGGTCAGTCGATCGACCGGGTAAGGTGGTCGATCGACCAACACGCGAATCAGGCCGTGTTCTTTATATTGCCGCCTACACTATAATTCCCCTACATCCTAGCACAATTGATTTAGCTACTCATGGCTATGGCAAAAATAACAATAATATTGACGATAAAGATTACTGAATTCATGCTAAAAACAAGAGAGCAAACAATTAACATAAAGCGATAATTGGCTTGGATTCTAACTAACAATTCTATATCTAACAACGCAATAAAGATGAACTGAAAGTAGAACAGAAGGAATACCGAAAATTGCAGAAGAATAGTAACGGAATGATTAGAAGTATGAAAATCCGATGCAACCAATATTCCAAACCCTAGTTATGATATTCTAAAACCGAATGTGAAACTTAGATAAAAAACGGATGTCAAACTTGATGTTCTAGGTTACGTTATATAGCAAACATACGTAACACTTATTATCAAAACCTAAACATAGTGGGCTTCAAGTTCCTCGATCTTTTAATTCTCGTCTGGGATGGCAGTTTGGTCGATCGACTGATAGGACTGTCGATCGATCAATAGCAATGAACAAGAGCTTCGAACTCATAAGTTGGTCGATCGATCAAGGTAGTGGTCGATCGATCGCTTGAGCTACTTGACTTCTATAATCCCGTGGATTTGTCTTTTGGGCCTTGGAATGCGCACCAAGCTTGTTCCTTAAGTGAATTCTTCACGTCAAATGCAATGCAGGATACTCGGGGACGGATTTAGCTCGATTTCTTCTGGATTCTTCACATTTCTGCAATAATGTACAAAATACGGAAGTAGACGGAAATAGGGAGAAATGTAGCATAAACTACATGAATGAGCTCTGAAATGCGTGGAAAATAGGACGTAAAACATCATATAAAAGACACGCATCAAACTTCCCCAAACCAAACCCTTGCTTGTCCCCAAGCAAGAACTAGACTCGATCTAAATGGAACGAGTTCAAGCTCAGAGCGAATTGCAATAAGTAAGGCCTAAACCATTTTAATGCAACAATCAACAATCAATTAGCGTATGAATCATGCAAACGAGTTATGAAGTCGTTAAAAACTATGCTGAACCGTCAACTATAGAGACTTATCAAATTGGACTCTCGCGGGCCGCTCAAATCACTCATAAGCACAGGTGAAAATATAAGAGGATAGAAAGAATTCATTTTGTAAAGACTCTCACCTAACTACGACCTATAAGAACATGCCTGCAATATAATATGAAAGTAGTCTCTATGACCGTACATATGCATTCCAACCAACAAATGACCATGACACATGCCGAGGTATATATGGGATATGTGAGGTATGGGTAAGAAGAGGCAAAACATTTTATGGAAAAGTGGAGGCACAGGTGATCAAGCTAGTACCAAAACGGAACCATATGGCAACAACCAACTTCTTGCTCATAAACAAATGAAACGGTGTTATAGCAAGCACAAATCTCACAATCCCCAGGTATAAAAGCAATCAACCAACTCCCCATAAAATATGAATAATACATGGGAGCAAAAATCGCCAAAAGATAAAGGCTTGAATTATGCGAATTGATTCTTTCTTTATTTTTTCTTTCCTTTCGAACGCCAGTCGATCGACCTATAATGCCAGTCGATCGACCGCTTAAACAATACAGAACCTCTTTTTTCGAATCATTTTCTTTTCTTCTTTTTTTTTTCTATTCTTTTCCTTCCTTCTTTTCATTTTCCCAACAATCATCTCAATTGAGCAAATACCACCAAAAATGAAGTAACAATCCCAAAAACATGGACTACTAGCTTGACAAAGGACAGGCTAAATGTAGGATGTAGTAATGGGACAAAAAGGCTATTTTTGGCAGTGTGGAGCTTATGAGCATAATAAGAAAGAGGAAACCTCTACCACATGTGTCAACAAACCACAAACCGAATGCATACATGTATTAAGCAGATTAAATTCATATTTATGCAAATTAAGGAAACATGTCTCATAAGGAGTACTACTCACATTCCTAAATAAACCGGTCATAAATGTCACCAGTTATAGGCTCTAAATCTCAGAAATATGATGTAGGTTGCCAATTTTCAAAGTCAAGTCTAAAGTTCAGCAAATAATTTAACGAAAACTCGTAGATATGCATATATGATTCTACTAATAACATGTCAATTAGCAAGGCTCAGGCATAAACAGCTGCAAATGCAATGTCATCATTGAAATACTACCGTTCCGACTCAACCTATATGCTAAAATAAACGTGCAAATTTTTTGAAATTTTTCAATTTTTTTGAATTTTTGTATATATGAAAAAATGAAATAAACAATGCAAGGCAAAAAAGTAGACGTGAATGCAAGCAAATGATATGCGACGCAAAACCCTTCCCCAAACCAAATCGCGCAATGTCCCCATTGTGCAAAATCATGTAATGAAGAAAAGAGAAACGGGAATTTGCGATAAAATAAATAAATATGACATGAAATAAAGACTCAGAAACTCACAAGACTTTAAGCGCAGCAAAGGAAACCTCCCCAAACCAGCGTGAGCTAGGAGGTTTCAGTAGCCAGCAGTGCTACTAAAAAGTACCTGAAAGACAAACTAAGTACCACGCATAAAATCGAGAAAGACAATAATGAAGCGGTATTATGTGCATAATCGGGAAAAATAGAAGAAATAAATAATATGACGGAAGATAAATTGGAGTAGAAAACTCCCTTAAGTCCGCAAATCGACCAAACATAGCAGGAGAGAGGTCGTAAACAGGTACAGCAGTGCAGGTCGGTCGATCGACCACACCAGTCAGTCGATCGACCAAGTGAACAGGAACAGAAGCTCCTGGAAACCGCAGACCAGTCGATCGACCAACCAGACCAGTCGATCGACTGGAAATACTGCTGTAACTTCTTATTTCTTCGTATTTGCTCAATTTCTTGAGCTAATGAGGTCTAAAAACCTGCAAGTGCACAATAATACGCGCCCCAAAATTGCGCATAACCCAAAATAAAGTCTAAAGTGCATAAAATCCTAAGCAAGCAAAATAAAATGCGAAGTTTCGCGCACACAAAAGCAATAAAAAGTGTTTAAAAGCAATAAAATATTTGATAAGCAATGTGACCAACTAGTAGTTGATCAAAAACGGCCACGGTATGGCCCACTTCGTCAACTTCTGGCTACTAGAGGTAGCCTCAACTGTGCTTATCTTGTCAGCTGCACCCGTCTCAGCTTCCACGTCCGTATGGCTCAACGGATCAACACTCTCATCATCTCCCCAATCAAGGACTTCCTCCAGCTCGCCAGAATCCAAGTCAGACTCCGTTACTTTGACCAGCTCGTCATCAACTTCCTCATCGGTGGCATAGCTAAGGCAACCAAGACCTCCTCTTTGAATGATCGGTTTCTTCACAGCTGAAGTAACTTGTAGCTCGTCCTTCCCCAAACCAGTTCCTGCAATATCAGAAATGGACAAATCTTCCTCCAGTTTGCTCCCATTCTGGGGCGGAGGGGTTACAACAGGAATAGAGATAGGCATATCAGGAAGCATAAAGTACGATTTCTTGTCAGAAACCGTATTACAAGTTACAGGCCACATGGGGTCTTTTTCTTAGCCGGCAAAAAGACAATAGAATGTTTTCCCACTTTAAAAGTCAAGGTACCTAGACCGACATCTATGACTGCACCAAAGAAGCGAAAATGGCCTACCCAAAATAATGGGAATATGTGCATCCTCAGGAATGTCAAGTACAACGAAGTCGACGGGGAAGAAAAACTTCCCTATTTGGACAGGGATGTCCTCTAAGACTCCTATTGGCTGGACCGCAGATCGGTCAGCCATCTGTACTGTCATATCTGTCACTGCGAACCTAGTTAGTTTGAGCTTCCTAGCTAGACTCAAGAGCAAGACACTTATACTAGCTCTTAAGTCACATAATGCTTTCTCAATAGAGAAGGTACCTATATTGCAAGGAACAGAAAAGCTACCCGGGTCCTCTAGCTTATGGGGTGTAGTATGAGACAAATAAGAGCAGGACTCTTTGGTTAATGCGACGGTCCCACATTTTCAAGTGACTTTTTCTTAGATAGGAGTTGTTTCATGAATTTAGTATAGGCAGGCACTTGATTAACTAACTCAAGGAAAGGCACTTGTAAATTCAAGCTACGAATAACTTTTTCAAATTTATTGAAAGATACCTGTTCCTTCGTCGGCACTAGTCTCTCTGGATATGGGGCTGAGAGAAGTACCTTAGCCCTCTCCTCTAAGTCTCGCATGCCGGCATCCGTGGACTTAGGCTGAAAGTCCACAACTTTCTCCTTATTGAAGCTTGACCCCTCTTCAGACCGTCTCAAATGTGAGCCATTAACCGTCATCGGATCGAACTTGGAGTTGGGACCGACCCATCAAAGACTCGGTCTTTCCCAATATTTTCGGACCGTCGTGCCCGGAACAAATGATCCCTCAAGTTGTCGGGCATCGGAGGACGAAAAATCTCGTTATCGCCAGCCGATCTCGATCGATCGACCGATGATGTCGGTCGATCGATCGGATGAACAGACCAGAAGCTTCAGAACCCGCACTTCGATCGATCGACCGGTATGTCGACGATCGACCGATATACCTGGTAGACGCTTTTTTCTTTCCTTTGCTCGTTCCAGCTTTGTTTTGACTCGGGTTTGCCTCATCTTTCGCAGTGGCATCCTCGACCATAGCAGCCCCTCCCAGGGTAGACCCACTCCTCAAAGTTATGGCATTTAGGGTCTCTTTCTCGGTCGGTTTGAGTCGGTAAGTGTCCCGGAGCTCGAGTGGTGCTCTTGTTAGCCAATTGAGCAATTTGGCTCTCTAGCATCTTCATCCCGACCTCTCTAGCTTGGGACTCCTTCAGTAATAAGTTCTTCAACTCGGTGAACTCAGAATTTTGGGATTGTTGCTGCTACTGAGGAATATACGGAGGTTTTTGATATGGTTGTTTGTGAGGGGGCACATAGGCTTGCTGCGGCTGCTGTTGTTGTGGAGGTTGAGTCGGATTTAGGACATTCTGGCTGCTCCACCTCAAGTTTGGGTGGACATTCGGCTCATAGTACGTGTTTGTCTGCCTATAGTGTTGAAAGGCAGCACATGACTCAAAGGGGGCAGAACAATTCTCTGAGACATGCCCCTCAGCTCCACATCTTCTACAGACGAAAAGACCGTCTGAAACAGCGTTAACATGGCACATCCCTCCTTTAGAAGCTCCTCCCAATTCATATTTGTCAAACCTTGCAGTGAGAGCTTCTAGTGCAGCAACAGAGGAAGATTCAAAGACTCTCCTCTAGTTTCCTCTCGAATTCCCATATTCAGCCTTATGAGTGGCCAAATCATCGATGATCTTCCACCCCTTAGTCTCTCCCATGTTTTCAGCAAATCGGCCATTGGCTGCAGCATCCAAAATTGCCCCCTGATTGTCATACAACCCATTATAGAACTGGTTGCAAAGGCTCCATTTTTCGAACCCATGGTGCGGTATGGTTCGCACCGCTTGAAACGGACCCATGCTTCGTGCAAGTTCTCATCGAGCCCTTGTTTAAAGCTCGTGATCCGAGCTCTAATGGCAATAGTCTTCGATGCGAAAAAGTACTTCTTGTAAAATGCTAAAGCCGATGAATTCCGATCGGTTATACCGTGAGCTTCCCGGTCCAAATCCTGTACCACTCCCTTGCAAAGATCTCGGAGTGAGAAAATAAACATGGTTTCTTTTATCCGATCCTGGGTCACGCCAAAGTGGAGGTATGGAGCAAAGAATAATCGATAAAAGTCTCCATGTGCTTAGCCGCATCTTCATTTGCAGCTCCCCCAAATTGGTTTTTCTCAACCAGTTTGATATAAGTCGCTTCGGCTCGAATTTTCTCGCCTCCCGGTAATACAAACCCCTTATAGAGATTTGCGGTACATTCGGCTCTGAGTGATCAAGGCGATGGTTGCTTCTTCACCATGACTGGAATTTCGGAGAAGTGACTGTCTCACCAAGAAATAGAAGTAGGAGATGTAGGTGGATCTTCCTCAAACAGAGCGTTCTCGTAGTAGCTTGACAGAGTACTCGGCTCTTCCTCTCGTTGGCAACACCCTTTGTGATCGTCTCAACTCGCGCAAGGATTTCTCAATCCCAGGATTTAATGGTACTAGTTCACCACCCTGTGACCTGCACATAAGAAGAAACTAAAAAAAGAATATAAGAAAAGTTTAAGGAACGGATGTCCCTTAAACTAAGAAAGACTAAAGATAAAACAACTAAAAATTAGAACTATTGCCTCCCCGGCAACGGCGCCAAAATTTGATACCCGTCGTGAGGTGTCAAAAATAAATTTATAATCTCCAACTTTAACTATAGCTAGCGGCAATCGGGTCGAACCACGAGAGAGCGGACATAATTCTTAGTTGTCTTAGTTTCGGTCTAAGGTAACAAAAGGTGGGGGTTTGATTGGGTTTGGCCTAGAGCTAATAACAATAAAATAAAAGTGAACTAATGAAATATATAAAACCAAGTATAAAAGGGGTACTAGGATGGTCGGTTCGTTATAGTTTCGGCGAAGATATTAAACAGTCTAAACAAAACACATGAGGCGGGAAATAAAGAGGTCCTCTCGGTCCACTCTTAACAAATAGCATCTTTCGATCTCGCTATAGGTCCCTAATATCACTAATACTAACTTTCGTCCGGAAAAGTGATTTACGGTCTAAACTTTACCTATCTTTCGATCCCTATAGTTTAGTCATTTTAATTGGTGATCTAACAACTGTCCCTATCTCTCGATCTAACGGGTCAGCCATATCCTAAACATTCAACTAGTCATGTGCACTCGATTAAGTCGAATTTAGAATTAAAACAATTAAAACGAAAATAAAAACCTCACGTGGTCGGTCGATCGACCGGGTAAGGTGGTCGATCGACCAACACGCGAATCAGGCCGTGTTCTTTATATTGCCGCCTACACTATAATTCCCCTACATCCTAGCACAATTGATTTAGCTACTCATGGCTATGGCAAAAATAACAATAATATTGACGATAAAGATTACTGAATTCATGCTAAAAATAGTAGAGCAAACAATTAACATAAAGCGATAATTGGCTTGGATTCTAACTAACAATTCTATATCTAACAACGCAATAAAGATGAACTGAAAGTAGAAAGAAGGAATACCGAAAATTGCAGAAGAATAGTAACGGAATGATTAGAAGTATGAAAATCCGATGCAACCAATATTCCAAACCCTAGTTATGATATTCTAAACTGAATGTGAAACTTAGATAAAAATCTGATGTCAAACTTGATGTTCTAGGTTACGTTATATAGCAAACATACGTAACACTTATTATCAAAACCTAAACATAGTGGGCTTCAAGTTCCTCGATCTTTTAATTCTCGTGCCTGGATGGCGGTTTGGTCGATCGATCGATAGGACTGGTCGATCGATCAATAGCAATGAACAAGAGCTTCGAACCATGCAAGTTGGTCGATCGATCAAGGTAGTGGTCGATCGATCGCTTGAGCGCTACTTGACTTCTATAATCCCGTGGATTTGTCTTTTGGGCCTTGGAATGCGCACCAAGCTTGTTCCTTAAGTGAATTCTTCACGTCAAATGCAATGCGGATACTCGGGACGGATTTAGCTCGATTTCTTCTGGATTCTTCACATTTCTGCAATAATGTACAAAATACGGAAGTAGACGGAAATAGGGAGAAATGTAGCATAAACTACATGAATGAGCTCTGAAATGCGTGGAAAATAGGACGTAAAACATCATATAAAAGACACGCATCAAACTTCCCCAAACCAAACCCTTGCTTGTCCCCAAGCAAGAACTAGACTCGATCTAAATGGAACGAGTTCAAGCTCAGAGCGAATTGCAATAAGTAAGGCCTAAACCATTTTAATGCAACAATCAACAATCAATTAGCGTATGAATCATGCAAACGAGTTATGAAGTCGTTAAAAACTATCTTTGAACCGTCAACTATAGAGACTTATCAAATTGGACTCTCGCGGGCCGCTCAAATCACTCATAAGCACAGGTGAAAATATAAGAGGATAGAAAGAATTCATTTTGTAAAGACTCTCACCTAACTACGACCTATAAGAACATGCCTGCAATATAATATGAAAGTAGTCTCTATGACCGTACATATGCATTCCAACCAACAAATGACCATGACACATGCCGAGGTATATATGGGATATGTGAGGTATGGGTAAGAAGAGGCAAAACATTTTATGGAAAAGTGGAGGCACAGGTGATCAAGCTAGTACCAAAACGGAACCATATGGCAACAACCAACTTCTTGCTCATAAACAAATGAAACGGTGTTATAGCAAGCACAAATCTCACAATCCCCAGGTATAAAAGCAATCAACCAACTCCCCATAAAATATGAATAATACATGGGAGCAAAAATCGCCAAAAGATAAAGGCTTGAATTATGCGAATTGATTCTTTCTTTATTTTTTCTTTCCTTTCGAACGCCAGTCGATCGACCTATAATGCCAGTCGATCGACCGCTTAAACAATACTGAACCTCTTTTTTTCGAATCATTTTCTTTTCTTCTTTTTTTTTTCTATTCTTTTCCTTCCTTCTTTTCATTTTCCCAACAATCATCTCAATTGAGCAAATACCACCAAAAATGAAGTAACAATCCCAAAAACATGGACTACTAGCTTGACAAAGGACAGGCTAAATGTAGGATGTAGTAATGGGACAAAAAGGCTATTTTTGGCAGTGTGGAGCTTATGAGCATAATAAGAAAGAGGAAACCTCTACCACATGTGTCAACAAACCACAAACCGAATGCATACATGTATTAAGCAGATTAAATTCATATTTATGCAAATTAAGGAAACATGTCTCATAAGGAGTACTACTCACATTCCTAAATAAACCGGTCATAAATGTCACCAGTTATAGGCTCTAAATCTCAGAAATATGATGTAGGTTGCCAATTTTCAAAGTCAAGTCTAAAGTTCAGCAAATAATTTAACGAAAACTCGTAGATATGCATATATGATTCTACTAATAACATGTCAATTAGCAAGGCTCAGGCATAAACAGCTGCAAATGCAATGTCATCATTGAAATACTACCGTTCCGACTCAACCTATATGCTAAAATAAACGTGCAAATTTTTTGAAATTTTTCAATTTTTTTGAATTTTTGTATATATGAAAAAATGAAATAAACAATGCAAGGCAAAAAAGTAGACGTGAATGCAAGCAAATGATATGCGACGCAAAACCCTTCCCCAAACCAAATCGCGCAATGTCCCCATTGTGCAAAATCATGTAATGAAGAAAAGAGAAACGGGAATTTGCGATAAAATAAATAAATATGACATGAAATAAAGACTCAGAAACTCACAAGACTTTAAGCGCAGCAAAGGAAACCTCCCCAAACCAGCGTGAGCTAGGAGGTTTCAGTAGCCAGCAGTGCTACTAAAAAGTACCTGAAAGACAAACTAAGTACCACGCATAAAATCGAGAAAGACAATAATGAAGCGGTATTATGTGCATAATCGGGAAAAATAGAAGAAATAAATAATATGACGGAAGATAAATTGGAGTAGAAAACTCCCTTAAGTCCGCAAATCGACCAAACATAGCAGGAGAGAGGTCGTAAACAGGTACAGCAGTGCAGGTCGGTCGATCGACCACACCAGTCAGTCGATCGACCAAGTGAACAGAAATGAAGCTCCTGGAAACCGCAGACCGATCGATCGACCAACCGCACTATCGATCGACGAAATACTCTTTGAACTTCTTATTTCTTCGTATTTGCTCAATTTCTTGAGCTAATGAGGTCTAAAAACCTGCAAGTGCACAATAATACGCGCCCCAAAATTGCGCATAACCCAAAATAAAGTCTAAAGTGCATAAAATCCTAAGCAAGCAAAATAAAATGCGAAGTTTCGCGCACACAAAAGCAATAAAAAGTGTTTAAAAGCAATAAAATATTTGATAAGCAATGTGACCAACTAGTAGTTGATCAAAAACGGCCACGGTATGGCCCACTTCGTCAACTTCTGGCTACTAGAGGTAGCCTCAATCGTGCTTATCTTGTCACCCCTGTCTCGCTTCCACGTCCGTATGGCTCAACGGATCAACACTCTCATCATCTCCCCAATCAAGGACTTCCTCCACTCACCAGAATCCAAGTCGACTACACTTTGACCACTCGTCATCAACTTCCTCATCGGTGGCATAGCTAAGGCAACCAAGACCTCCTCTTTGAATGATCGGTTCTTCACAAACAAGTAACTTGTAGCTCGTCCTTCCCCAAACCAGTTCCTGCAATATCAGAAATGGACAAATCTTCCTCCAGTTTGCTCCCATTCTGGGGCGGAGGGGTTACAACAGGAATAGAGATAGGCATATCAGGAAGCATAAAGTACGATTTCTTGTCAGAAACCGTATTACAAGTTCTGAGCCACATGGGGTCTTTTTCTTAGCCGGCTGGGCAAAGACAATAGAATGTTTGCCCACTTTAAAAGTCAAGGTACCTAGACCGACATCTATGACTGCACCAGCAGTGTGTAGAAATGGCCTACCCAAAATAATGGGAATATGTGCATCCTCAGGAATGTCAAGTACAACGAAGTCGACGGGGAAGAAAAACTTCCCTATTTGGACAGGGATGTCCTCTAAGACTCCTATTGGCTGGACCGCAGATCGGTCAGCCATCTGTACTGTCATATCTGTCACTGCGAACCTAGTTAGTTTGAGCTTCCTAGCTAGACTCAAGAGCAAGACACTTATACTAGCTCTTAAGTCACATAATGCTTTCTCAATAGAGAAGGTACCTATATTGCAAGGAACAGAAAAGCTACCCGGGTCCTCTAGCTTATGGGGTGTAGTATGAGACAAATAAGAGCAGGACTCTTTGGTTAATGCGACGGTCTGCACATTTTCAAGTGACTTTTTCTTAGATAGGAGTTGTTTCATGAATTTAGTATAGGCAGGCACTTGATTAACTAACTCAAGGAAAGGCACTTGTAAATTCAAGCTACGAATAACTTTTTCAAATTTATTGAAAGATACCTGTTCCTTCGTCGGCACTAGTCTCTCTGGATATGGGGCTGAGAGAAGTACCTTAGCCCTCTCCTCTAAGTCTCGCATGCCGGCATCCGTGGACTTAGGCTGAAAGTCCACAACTTTCTCCTTATTGAAGCTTGACCCCTCTTCAGACCGTCTCAAATGTGAGCCATTAACCGTCATCGGATCGAACTTCGGAGTTGGGACTGACCCATCAGCACTCAGGTCTTTCCCCAATATTTTCGGGACTGTCGTGCCCCGGAACAAATGATCCCTCAAGTTGTCGGGCATCGGAGGACGAAAAATCTCGTTATCAGCAGCGATCTCAGTCGATCGACCAGTGATGTCAGTCGATCGACTGGGATGAACAGGACCAGAAGCTTCTGTAACCCGCACTTCAGTCGATCGACCGGGTATGTCAGTCGATCGACTGATATACCTGGTAGACGCTTTTTTCTTTCCTTTGCTCGTTCCAGCTTTGTTTTGACTCGGGTTTGCCTCATCTTTCGCAGTGGCATCCTCGACCATAGCAGGCCCCTCCAGGGTAGACCCACTCCTCAAAGTTATGGCATTTAGGGTCTCTTTCTGGTCAGTTTGAGTCGGTAAGTGTCCCGGAGCTCGAGTGGTGCTCTTGTTAGCCAATTGAGCAATTTGGCTCTCTAGCATCTTCATCCCGACCTCTCTAGCTTGGGACTCCTTCAGTAATAAGTTCTTCAACTCGGTGAACTCAGAATTTTGGGATTGTTGCTGCTACTGAGGAATATACGGAGGTTTTTGATATGGTTGTTTGTGAGGGGGCACATAGGCTTGCTGCGGCTGCTGTTGTTGTGGAGGTTGAGTCGGATTTAGGACATTCTGGCTGCTCCACCTCAAGTTTGGGTGGACATTCGGCTCATAGTACGTGTTTGTCTGCCTATAGTGTTGAAAGGCAGCACATGACTCAAAGGGGGCAGAACAATTCTCTGAGACATGCCCCTCAGCTCCACATCTTCTACAGACGAAAAGACCGTCTGAAACAGCGTTAACATGGCACATCCCTCCTTTAGAAGCTCCTCCCAATTCATATTTGTCAAACCTTGCAGTGAGAGCTTCTAGTGCAGCAACAGAGGAAGATTCAGCAGCTCTCCTCTAGTTTCCTCTCGAATTCCCATATTCAGCCTTATGAGTGGCCAAATCATCGATGATCTTCCACCCCTTAGTCTCTCCCATGTTTTCAGCAAATCGGCCATTGGCTGCAGCATCCAAAATTGCCCCCTGATTGTCATACAACCCATTATAGAACTGGTTGCAAAGGCTCCATTTTTCGAACCCATGGTGCGGTATGGTTCGCACCAGTTTCTTGAAACGGACCCATGCTTCGTGCAAGTTCTCATCAGGCCCTTGTTTAAAGCTCGTGATCTGAGCTCTAATGGCAATAGTCTTCGATGCAGAAAAGTACTTCTTGTAAAATGCTAAAGCCAGTGAATTCCAGTCAGTTATACCGTGAGCTTCCCGGTCCAAATCCCTGTACCACTCCCTTGCAGCATCTCGGAGTGAGAAAATAAACATGGTTTCTTTTATCTGATCCTGGGTCACGCCAGCAGGTGGAGGTATGGAGCAGCAATAATCGATAAAAGTCTCCATGTGCTTAGCTGCATCTTCATTTGCAGCTCCCCCCAAATTGGTTTTTCTCAACCAGATTGATATAAGCTGGCTTCGGCTCGAATTTTCTCGCCTCCCCTGGTAATACAAACCCCTTATAGAGATTTGCGGCTGTCGGCTCTGAGTGACTGGCGATGGTTGCTTCTTCAGCCATGACTGGAATTTCTGGAGAAGTGACTGTCTCAGCTGAAGAAATAGAAGTAGGAGATGTAGGTGGATCTTCCTCAAACAGAGCGTTCTCGTAGTAGCTTGACAGAGTACTCAGCTCTTCCTCTGTTGGCAACACCCTTTGTGATCGTCTCAACTCGCGCAAGGATTTCTCAATCCCAGGATTTAATGGTACTAGTTCACCACCCTGTGACCTGCACATAAGAAGAAACTAAAAAAAGAATATAAGAAAAGTTTAAGGAACGGATGTCCCTTAAACTAAGAAAGACTAAAGATAAAACAACTAAAAATTAGAACTATTGCCTCCCCGGCAACGGCGCCAAAATTTGATACCCGTCGTGAGGTGTCAAAAATAAATTTATAATCTCCAACTTTAACTATAGCTAGCGGCAGTCGGGTCGAACCACAGAGAGGCAGACGTAATTCTTAGCTGTCTTAGTTTCGGTCTAAGGTAACAAAAGGTGGGGGTTTGATTGGGTTTGGCCTAGAGCTAATAACAATAAAATAAAAGTGAACTAATGAAATATATAAAACCAAGTATAAAAGGGGTACTAGGATGGTCGGTTCGTTATAGTTTCGCGGCAAAGATATTAAACAGTCTAAACAAAACACATGAGGCGGAAATAAAGAGGTCCTCTCGGTCCACTCTTAACAAATAGCATCTTTCGATCTCGCTATAGGTCCCTAATATCACTAATACTAACTTTCGTCCTGAAAAGTGATTTACGGTCTAAACTTTACCTATCTTTCGATCCCGGCATAGTTTAGTCATTTTAATTGGTGATCTAACAACTGTCCCTATCTCTCGATCTAACGGGTCAGCCATATCCTAAACATTCAACTAGTCATGTGCACTCGATTCGTCGAATTTAGAATTAAAATAATTAAAACGAAAATAAAAACCTCACGTGGTCAGTCGATCGACCGGGTAAGGTGGTCGATCGACCAACACGCGAATCAGGCCGTGTTCTTTATATTGCCGCCTACACTATAATTCCCCTACATCCTAGCACAATTGATTTAGCTACTCATGGCTATGGCAAAAATAACAATAATATTGACGATAAAGATTATCAATTCATGCTAAAAATAGTAGAGCAAACAATTAACATAAAGCGATAATTGGCTTGGATTCTAACTAACAATTCTATATCTAACAACGCAATAAAGATGAACTGAAAGTAGAACAGAAGGAATACCGAAAATTGCAGAAGAATAGTAACGGAATGATTAGAAGTATGAAAATCCGATGCAACCAATATTCCAAACCCTAGTTATGATATTCTAAAACTGAATGTGAAACTTAGATAAAAACTGGATGTCAAACTTGATGTTCTAGGTTACGTTATATAGCAAACATACGTAACACTTATTATCAAAACCTAAACATAGTGGGCTTCAAGTTCCTCGATCTTTTAATTCTCGTCTGGGATGGCAGTTTGGTCGATCGACTGATAGGACTGGTCGATCGACTGAATAGCAATGAACAGTAGCTTCTGGAACCCGCAAGTTGGTCGATCGACTGAAGGTAGTGGTCGATCGACTGCTTGAGCTGCTACTTGACTTCTATAATCCCGTGGATTTGTCTTTTGGGCCTTGGAATGCGCACCAAGCTTGTTCCTTAAGTGAATTCTTCACGTCAAATGCAATGCAGGATACTCGGGGACGGATTTAGCTCGATTTCTTCTGGATTCTTCACATTTCTGCAATAATGTACAAAATACGGAAGTAGACGGAAATAGGGAGAAATGTAGCATAAACTACATGAATGAGCTCTGAAATGCGTGGAAAATAGGACGTAAAACATCATATAAAAGACACGCATCAAACTTCCCCAAACCAAACCCTTGCTTGTCCCCAAGCAAGAACTAGACTCGATCTAAATGGAACGAGTTCAAGCTCAGAGCGAATTGCAATAAGTAAGGCCTAAACCATTTTAATGCAACAATCAACAATCAATTAGCGTATGAATCATGCAAACGAGTTATGAAGTCGTTAAAAACTATGCTGAACCGTCAACTATAGAGACTTATCAAATTGGACTCTCGCGGGCCGCTCAAATCACTCATAAGCACAGGTGAAAATATAAGAGGATAGAAAGAATTCATTTTGTAAAGACTCTCACCTAACTACGACCTATAAGAACATGCCTGCAATATAATATGAAAGTAGTCTCTATGACCGTACATATGCATTCCAACCAACAAATGACCATGACACATGCCGAGGTATATATGGGATATGTGAGGTATGGGTAAGAAGAGGCAAAACATTTTATGGAAAAGTGGAGGCACAGGTGATCAAGCTAGTACCAAAACGGAACCATATGGCAACAACCAACTTCTTGCTCATAAACAAATGAAACGGTGTTATAGCAAGCACAAATCTCACAATCCCCAGGTATAAAAGCAATCAACCAACTCCCCATAAAATATGAATAATACATGGGAGCAAAAATCGCCAAAAGATAAAGGCTTGAATTATGCGAATTGATTCTTTCTTTATTTTTTCTTTCCTTTCGAACGCCATCGATCGACCTATAATGCCACGATCGATCGACCGCTTAAACAATACAGAACCTCTTTTTTCGAATCATTTTCTTTTCTTCTTTTTTTTTTCTATTCTTTTCCTTCCTTCTTTTCATTTTCCCAACAATCATCTCAATTGAGCAAATACCACCAAAAATGAAGTAACAATCCCAAAAACATGGACTACTAGCTTGACAAAGGACAGGCTAAATGTAGGATGTAGTAATGGGACAAAAAGGCTATTTTTGGCAGTGTGGAGCTTATGAGCATAATAAGAAAGAGGAAACCTCTACCACATGTGTCAACAAACCACAAACCGAATGCATACATGTATTAAGCAGATTAAATTCATATTTATGCAAATTAAGGAAACATGTCTCATAAGGAGTACTACTCACATTCCTAAATAAACCGGTCATAAATGTCACCAGTTATAGGCTCTAAATCTCAGAAATATGATGTAGGTTGCCAATTTTCAAAGTCAAGTCTAAAGTTCAGCAAATAATTTAACGAAAACTCGTAGATATGCATATATGATTCTACTAATAACATGTCAATTAGCAAGGCTCAGGCATAAACAGCTGCAAATGCAATGTCATCATTGAAATACTACCGTTCCGACTCAACCTATATGCTAAAATAAACGTGCAAATTTTTTGAAATTTTTCAATTTTTTTGAATTTTTGTATATATGAAAAAATGAAATAAACAATGCAAGGCAAAAAAGTAGACGTGAATGCAAGCAAATGATATGCGACGCAAAACCCTTCCCCAAACCAAATCGCGCAATGTCCCCATTGTGCAAAATCATGTAATGAAGAAAAGAGAAACGGGAATTTGCGATAAAATAAATAAATATGACATGAAATAAAGACTCAGAAACTCACAAGACTTTAAGCGCGGCAAAGGAAACCTCCCCAAACCAGAGTGAGCTAGGAGGTTTCAGTAGCCAGCAGTGCTACTAAAAAGTACCTGAAAGACAAACTAAGTACCACGCATAAAATCGAGAAAGACAATAATGAAGCGGTATTATGTGCATAATCGGGAAAAATAGAAGAAATAAATAATATGACGGAAGATAAATTGGAGTAGAAAACTCCCTTAAGTCCGCAAATCGACCAAACATAGCAGGAGAGAGGTCGTAAACAGGGTACAGCAGTGCAGGTCGGTCGATCGACCACACCAGTCAGTCGATCGACCAAGTGAACAGGAACAGAAGCTCCTGGAAACCGCAGACCAGTCGATCGACCAACCAGACCAGTCGATCGACTGGAAATACTGCTGTAACTTCTTATTTCTTCGTATTTGCTCAATTTCTTGAGCTAATGAGGTCTAAAAACCTGCAAGTGCACAATAATACGCGCCCCAAAATTGCGCATAACCCAAAATAAAGTCTAAAGTGCATAAAATCCTAAGCAAGCAAAATAAAATGCGAAGTTTCGCGCACACAAAAGCAATAAAAAGTGTTTAAAAGCAATAAAATATTTGATAAGCAATGTGACCAACTAGTAGTTGATCAAAAACGGCCACGGTATGGCCCACTTCGTCAACTTCTGGCTACTAGAGGTAGCCTCAACTGTGCTTATCTTGTCAGCTGCACCCGTCTCAGCTTCCACGTCCGTATGGCTCAACGGATCAACACTCTCATCATCTCCCCAATCAAGGACTTCCTCCAGCTCGCCAGAATCCAAGTCAGACTCCGTTACTTTGACCAGCTCGTCATCAACTTCCTCATCGGTGGCATAGCTAAGGCAACCAAGACCTCCTCTTTGAATGATCGGTTTCTTCACAGCTGAAGTAACTTGTAGCTCGTCCTTCCCCAAACCAGTTCCTGCAATATCAGAAATGGACAAATCTTCCTCCAGTTTGCTCCCATTCTGGGGCGGAGGGGTTACAACAGGAATAGAGATAGGCATATCAGGAAGCATAAAGTACGATTTCTTGTCAGAAACCGTATTACAAGTTACAGGCCACATGGGGTCTTTTTCTTAGCCGGCTGGGCAAAGACAATAGAATGTTTGCCCACTTTAAAAGTCAAGGTACCTAGACCGACATCTATGACTGCACCAGCAGTGTGCAGAAATGGCCTACCCAAAATAATGGGAATATGTGCATCCTCAGGAATGTCAAGTACAACGAAGTCGACGGGGAAGAAAAACTTCCCTATTTGGACAGGGATGTCCTCTAAGACTCCTATTGGCTGGACCGCAGATCGGTCAGCCATCTGTACTGTCATATCTGTCACTGCGAACCTAGTTAGTTTGAGCTTCCTAGCTAGACTCAAGAGCAAGACACTTATACTAGCTCTTAAGTCACATAATGCTTTCTCAATAGAGAAGGTACCTATATTGCAAGGAACAGAAAAGCTACCCGGGTCCTCTAGCTTATGGGGTGTAGTATGAGACAAATAAGAGCAGGACTCTTTGGTTAATGCGACGGTCTGCACATTTTCAAGTGACTTTTTCTTAGATAGGAGTTGTTTCATGAATTTAGTATAGGCAGGCACTTGATTAACTAACTCAAGGAAAGGCACTTGTAAATTCAAGCTACGAATAACTTTTTCAAATTTATTGAAAGATACCTGTTCCTTCGTCGGCACTAGTCTCTCTGGATATGGGGCTGAGAGAAGTACCTTAGCCCTCTCCTCTAAGTCTCGCATGCCGGCATCCGTGGACTTAGGCTGAAAGTCCACAACTTTCTCCTTATTGAAGCTTGACCCCTCTTCAGACCGTCTCAAATGTGAGCCATTAACCGTCATCGGATCGAACTTCGGAGTTGGGACTGACCCATCAGCACTCAGGTCTTTCCCAATATTTTCGGATCGTGCGTGCCGGAACAAATGATCCCTCAAGTTGTCGGGCATCGGAGGACGAAAAATCTCGTTATCGCAGATCGATCTCGATCGATCGACCGGTGATGTCGATCGATCGACGGGATGAACAGACCGAAGCTTCAGAACCCGCACTTCGATCGATCGACCGGGTATGTCGATCGATCGACCGATATACCTGGTAGACGCTTTTTTCTTTCCTTTGCTCGTTCCAGCTTTGTTTTGACTCGGGTTTGCCTCATCTTTCGCAAAGGCATCCTCGACCATAGCAGGCCCCTCCAGGGTAGACCCACTCCTCAAAGTTATGGCATTTAGGGTCTCTTTCTGGTCAGTTTGAGTCGGTAAGTGTCCCGGAGCTCGAGTGGTGCTCTTGTTAGCCAATTGAGCAATTTGGCTCTCTAGCATCTTCATCCCGACCTCTCTAGCTTGGGACTCCTTCAGTAATAAGTTCTTCAACTCGGTGAACTCAGAATTTTGGGATTGTTGCTGCTACTGAGGAATATACGGAGGTTTTTGATATGGTTGTTTGTGAGGGGGCACATAGGCTTGCTGCGGCTGCTGTTGTTGTGGAGGTTGAGTCGGATTTAGGACATTCTCGGCCGCTCCACCTCAAGTTTGGGTGGACATTCGGCTCATAGTACGTGTTTGTCCGCCTATAGTGTTGAAAGGCGAAGACATGACTCAAAGGGGCGAGAACAATTCTCCGAGACATGCCCCTCGGCTCCACATCTTCTACGACGAAAAGACCGTCCAAACAAATAAGTTAACATGGCACATCCCTCCTTTAGAAGCTCCTCCCAATTCATATTTGTCAAACCTTGCAGTGAGAGCTTCTAGTGCAGCAACAGAGGAAGATTCAGCAGCTCTCCTCTAGTTTCCTCTCGAATTCCCATATTCAGCCTTATGAGTGGCCAAATCATCGATGATCTTCCACCCCTTAGTCTCTCCCATGTTTTCAGCAAATCGGCCATTGGCTGCAGCATCCAAAATTGCCCCCTGATTGTCATACAACCCATTATAGAACTGGTTGCAAAGGCTCCATTTTTCGAACCCATGGTGCGGTATGGTTCGCACCAGTTTCTTGAAACGGACCCATGCTTCGTGCAAGTTCTCATCAGGCCCTTGTTTAAAGCTCGTGATCTGAGCTCTAATGGCAATAGTCTTCGATGCAGAAAAGTACTTCTTGTAAAATGCTAAAGCCAGTGAATTCCAGTCAGTTATACCGTGAGCTTCCCGGTCCAAATCCCTGTACCACTCCCTTGCAGCATCTCGGAGTGAGAAAATAAACATGGTTTCTTTTATCTGATCCTGGGTCACGCCAGCAGGTGGAGGTATGGAGCAGCAATAATCGATAAAAGTCTCCATGTGCTTAGCTGCATCTTCATTTGCAGCTCCCCCAAATTGGTTTTTCTCAACCAGATTGATATAAGCTGGCTTCGGCTCGAATTTTCTCGCCTCCCCTGGTAATACAAACCCCTTATAGAGATTTGCGGCTGTCGGCTCTGAGTGACTGGCGATGGTTGCTTCTTCAGCCATGACTGGAATTTCTGGAGAAGTGACTGTCTCAGCTGAAGAAATAGAAGTAGGAGATGTAGGTGGATCTTCCTCAAACAGAGCGTTCTCGTAGTAGCTTGACAGAGTACTCAGCTCTTCCTCTGTTGGCAACACCCTTTGTGATCGTCTCAACTCGCGCAAGGATTTCTCAATCCCAGGATTTAATGGTACTAGTTCACCACCCTGTGACCTGCACATAAGAAGAAACTAAAAAAAGAATATAAGAAAAGTTTAAGGAACGGATGTCCCTTAAACTAAGAAAGACTAAAGATAAAACAACTAAAAATTAGAACTATTGCCTCCCCGGCAACGGCGCCAAAATTTGATACCCGTCGTGAGGTGTCAAAAATAAATTTATAATCTCCAACTTTAACTATAGCTAGCGGCAGTCGGGTCGAACCACAGAGAGGCAGACGTAATTCTTAGCTGTCTTAGTTTCGGTCTAAGGTAACAAAAGGTGGGGGTTTGATTGGGTTTGGCCTAGAGCTAATAACAATAAAATAAAAGTGAACTAATGAAATATATAAAACCAAGTATAAAAGGGGTACTAGGATGGTCGGTTCGTTATAGTTTCGGCGGCAGCATATTAAACAGGTCTAAACAAAACACATGAGGCGGGAAATAAAGAGGTCCTCTCGGTCCACTCTTAACAAATAGCATCTTTCGATCTCGCTATAGGTCCCTAATATCACTAATACTAACTTTCGTCCTGAAAAGTGATTTACGGTCTAAACTTTACCTATCTTTCGATCCCGGCATAGTTTAGTCATTTTAATTGGTGATCTAACAACTGTCCCTATCTCTCGATCTAACGGGTCAGCCATATCCTAAACATTCAACTAGTCATGTGCACTCGATTCGTCGAATTTAGAATTAAAATAATTAAAACGAAAATAAAAACCTCACGTGGTCAGTCGATCGACCGGGTAAGGTGGTCGATCGACCAACACGCGAATCAGGCCGTGTTCTTTATATTGCCGCCTACACTATAATTCCCCTACATCCTAGCACAATTGATTTAGCTACTCATGGCTATGGCAAAAATAACAATAATATTGACGATAAAGATTACTGAATTCATGCTAAAAATAGTAGAGCAAACAATTAACATAAAGCGATAATTGGCTTGGATTCTAACTAACAATTCTATATCTAACAACGCAATAAAGATGAACTGAAAGTAGAACAGAAGGAATACCGAAAATTGCAGAAGAATAGTAACGGAATGATTAGAAGTATGAAAATCCGATGCAACCAATATTCCAAACCCTAGTTATGATATTCTAAAACTGAATGTGAAACTTAGATAAAAACTGGATGTCAAACTTGATGTTCTAGGTTACGTTATATAGCAAACATACGTAACACTTATTATCAAAACCTAAACATAGTGGGCTTCAAGTTCCTCGATCTTTTAATTCTCGTCTGGGATGGCAGTTTGGTCGATCGACTGATAGGACTGGTCGATCTACTGAATAGCAATGAACAGTAGCTTCTGGAACCCGCAAGTTGGTCGATCGACTGAAGGTAGTGGTCGATCGACTGCTTGAGCTGCTACTTGACTTCTATAATCCCGTGGATTTGTCTTTTGGGCCTTGGAATGCGCACCAAGCTTGTTCCTTAAGTGAATTCTTCACGTCAAATGCAATGCAGGATACTCGGGGACGGATTTAGCTCGATTTCCTCTGGATTCTTCACATTTCTGCAATAATGTACAAAATACGGAAGTAGACGGAAATAGGTAGAAATGTAGCATAAACTACATGAATGAGCTCTGAAATGCGTGGAAAATAGGACGTAAAACATCATATAAAAGACACGCATCAGCGCTAAACCAATAACCAATTCTAATAATAATAATCATAACCATCCCAACTAGAGAAATCATCTCAACTTTGACAACATATGAGAGAACATGAAAGACTCTCCAAAAATGCATTAAACTCTAGTAAACACCACTTATGATCTTCTAACAACTGAATGAAGCAATTCTTTTTGTTTTTCTTTTCTCTTTTTTTTTTTTTTTTTTTTTTTTTTTTTTTCTTCTTCGATTTTCGTTTTTTTTTTCTCCATAATTCTCTTCTTTTTCCAACATAGGAGATCAACACAATTACTAACAAAAGTAAAGCTACTACCCACATGACATAAAAGTCTCAATCCCAACCAAAGTAGCTAAAATAACATGAGACTCAAGCAACTACGACTGTCCCGAAAAGGTAGGCAAATTCTAGATTGTAGCTATGAAATAGGATATGAAATGGCTACAAGGCTCAAACGGACTAACAAAACAAGGTAATGTATGGCTTATTTGAACGGTAAGAACCGCCTTTCCTCATGTACTTAATTATATGAACGCGCAAAAAGTTAAGAAACTAATGTCATACTTATGTAGTTTGATATCACACATTTCACAAGGAGACCACACTCTTTAGCCTAATTGACAAATGAGACCAGTTTATTAATGTTCCTGGCCTAGGAAGCTCGATAGACCTCAGAAGTTTAAGTGGTTGACCAACATAATATTGTCAAATTTACTTGGCATAAGGCATATTGTGACGGTCAAGACTTGAGTTATGAGTTTTGTTTTTCATAGATAACATGTCAAAACAATGTACATGGACAACTTAAGTGGGATTCAAATGCAAAGACAAAACAAATTATCATCATTTCTAGTCAATTCACCAAGACTCGATCTAAAATAAAGAAAAACATGTTTTTGTATTTTATAAAATTTTCAATTTTTATGGATTTTTATTTTATTTTAAAACACACAACATAAATAAAACACACAACTGAAAGTAAATCACACAACATAAATAAATATTCTCCCCCAAACCTAAATGTCACAGTGTCCTCATTGTGACGCCTACAACATAGCAATCACACAAAAATCCAGCAACCTAAAGGACACTACTAACAAAGGGTAGAGGAAAATAAGAAATAAAATAAAATAAATACAAGGAAAGATAGTACCAGCTGTGTAGCAAAAGCTCCCCTAAACCAGCTGGAAAGTGAGGGATGTAGTGACCAGCTGTCACTACTGTGCTCCTCCATCATCATCATCATTGCCACCATGGATGGCCTCATTATACCCATCAATCTCCGCGAACATAGCATCCAACTCAGGATCAGGATCAGGAACACGACCACCACGGCCTCTAGCACAGCCACCTCGTCGACAACGGCCTCTAGCACGACCACCTCTAGGAACAGCTGCTGTAGAAGTAGAAGCTGCAAACTGGCCAAATTGCCCTCTTTGAAAAAGAGGGACCCCACTATCCTCAGGAAACACACTGGAAGGCTGGTGAGACCGAATAGGAGTGTAGAATGGTCGACCCAGAGCACCATACTCCCTACTGAACTGCCCATACTCCGCAGGAGTAATACCATAAAGATGAAAAACTCGACTATTATCACCAGGTGTAGTGTAAAAGCTCGGAGTAGTACCAGTATACTGACCTTCCCCAGAAATAGTAGTGGCCTCCATATGTTCCCATAACCGCCTCTGTGTCAAGGCAGTGTTAATCCCCTGGTGAATCCTCACTTCCCTCTCAATAGCTGGATCGAAATGGTAACCATAGTGGGAAGTAGAGGCAACAGAAGAAGCAGAAGGCTGAGGCTGGTAAGAACCAGGTAAGTGGGTAGGGGGTCTACGACGCTGCCAATGGCACCCTCCAGTGGTAGCGGTAGTGCTGGAACCAGGTAAAGTAACCAAGAGCTCATCCGGAATCAAATAGGTAATGGGTGCAGGTCTTCCCCCAGACTCATTCTCCTCTAGAGGTGAAATAGCTGGCAATTTAGGGTTAGGCAATAACATGTAAAAGTGATCCCTCGCCTTCTAGTAATGGTCTTTTCCACCAATAATATCAATGTAGAATATACCATAACGTAGATAGTCGTCATCTAACAAAGGCTCATGATTCTCTATCGGCTGATAAGGATCCTCACCATGAAAATCACACAAACGACATGCAATCCTAGTAATAATAGCCCCACAATCAAAATCCGCATGCTTCCCAATCATACGGTCTAAGACATGGCAAACAAGGGCCAGTGGACTAAATAGGAAGGTCTCGTCCTGGTAATGGTTTAAATAACTAGCTAAAATCAACACTTCTAAGGACTGAGCCTTACTCCTGTCATGCCTCCCAAATAATAAATAACTCAAATACCTCAAAAATAGCCCGAGACAAACATGTTGCATATCAAGCAAAACCATAGAGCTAACATCTGCATCCGCAAAACCAGTAAACAAAGGAAAATATCGAACAACAGATAAACCAACAACATTATACAAATCCCCATCAGAATGCTTATCTAGGCCTAGGTACTCAGAAATTTCATCAAACATCAAAGAACGCTCAACATTGAACAATCTAAATCGAATCAAGTGGTCCTTTGGGAGATAGACATAGGAGCTAAGAAACTCAAGTGTCAAAGCACGATAAGAGAGTTCATGCAAAAGAAATAGACCTTGCAACCCAAGTTGAAAGAACATATCATACATGGCCGCCTCAATTCCCATAGTACGCAAAATCTTCCGGTCCACACACCTAGTTGGAAGCATTGTTTTTGTAGTCATCAATTCTAAAAATTTATCCCGTTGTTCCTTATCACGAAATTCAACAAAAGGAAACTCGTCTATTGGTAGAAGCTCTTCCTCTTCCTCCTCGGAAGTATCTACTACCACCGGCTGACAAACGGGAGCGCTCCTCTCCCGCGGCCTCTTGTTACCTTGTCAACTAGTCGATATATATGTAAAAAGACAAGTATATAATCACAAACCAATTTAATTGCCCAAAACAGTTCACGTCTTTAAGACCACATGAGTCGAAAAATTCAATTTTGAGGTCGAAAATCACACATAAACCATGTAAAAGGTAAGGGAATTACAATTATATAACAAAAAGTGAAGATTCCAAGGAAATAAACACAATTTCTAACCAATTTAATGCAAAATATCAACCCGGATTTATGAACCCTAATTCCCAAATTTTCGAAGTTAGGCCTTTAAGTCATCAATTATAGGGTTAATAAGCAAGGAAATAGCAATTGTATACAAGAAATGGAAGATTCAAGGCAAGAAAGACAAAATTTGAGCAATAAAAGGGCAAATTTCGGACCAAAAGAGAGCAAAAATCGGGACTTACTTGGTTGAATATGAACAATGAAATACACAAATAACCAAGAAGGAGTGATTTAATTGTTGGGAAATGTGTCCTCAACAATAGTGCGATCACATGATTTAAATATCATTATTAAATCTCATTTTAAAGAATACAATTGGGAAGTAATTTTGTTACTGTCAACTGGTCAACATATATCGGTAATGATTGGCTGACTAGAGTTTGACATTACTGTCGTGTGACGGTGGTGATCAGTTGACCCCCTAGGTCATACCTATAGGGCAACACTCTTAATTGATTATTTAATTAATCGTATAACGTTACGAGTTAATTAAATTATTTGAAAATTGACGGACGATTTTGGAAGTAAAATTTACGTATCATATTGAAATGTGATTAAATAAGATACGGTCTGAGTAATTGAATTGTGTCATTACTCGGATGAAATAATTATTTAAAGTAATAATTAAATTGAATGAATTGTTATAAATACAATCAGTTGTGATTTATAAATTGGTAAATTTTTTGGTACAAGTAATTATGATATTACTAAGTCGATATTTGTATGTGACGTATTTTATTAATACGTTGATTTTTAATATGTTAAAAATTGCATAACAAATTTATGTCACATATGACATGTGACATATTGACAAATTGACAAATATAATATGGACTCTATATTATCCATTGTGCCGAAATTAGGGGAAGAAATAGGCTAATATTGTGGTTGATTAAGATAATGGTAAACACAATGATTACCTTATTTCCTAGCCATGCAAGCCTATTATGTATTGTAAAGAACAACACTTGCATGCATTGGCTCACCCTAAAGGCTCCTCTTACACGGTTTTGGGGAAGAAAAACGATCATTGTTTTCTCTATAATTTTACCTAATAATATACTAAAAGTAGTGTATTATTATTCATTCTAATTCACTCATCCAAAATAGAGTTCTAGTGAGAAGAAAAATCCTCTCTTCTTCTCTCTTAAAAACCGAAACAAATAAGTGTTTTATAAAAGTTTTGGTTCAATTTTCTACCTTGATTTATATTATACTAGTAATTGTAATATTAATCAAATTAAGAGAAGCCTTGGGTATAAAGCTTAGGGAGAGATCTTATACTTAGATCTTGTTCATCCATAAGGAAAAGCTCAAGATCAAAAGAGAAAGGTGATCTCTTTTGTGCCCTTAAATCCGAAATCAACAATGTAAGGACATTATTTCTCTTCTTTTATATTATTGTTTGCATGCATAAAATCCGTTTTAATTTTATGACAAATTATTTTAGACATATATGAGTATGTTAATATGTATATGAATCTACATTTCCTTCAATCGGCATCAAGAGCCACGGTTGTTTGCATGCAAATTGGTTAAAAGTTTTTCCGAGTTATAAGAATAACAAATAAAACTTGTAAAATTTGTGTTATTATGATATATCACGAAATTATTACATGCATGTTAATATTTCTGGTCCTAAAATGTTTTAGGATATTTTGGTTAATTTTTCGGATTTTTATTGTTCATAATTTACAATAATGGCATTTAAATGTGATTTTATGAGTAAAAATGTCATTTTTGGTCTAAAATTAGCTATACTTCGAATTTTCATTTGGTTTTTGGATATGTTGTTACATATATTATTTTGAGATAACCTGTAAATTTTCATAATTTTTGGACTTGTTATGCTCGAAAAATGAATTTTTCATTATTAAATTCGGATTTAAGTGATAAATAGGTTAATATGAGTTAAATTTCGAATCTGGTCATAGAAAATTAATATGTTGTCACATGCAATTTTACAAGATGTGTGTAAAATAATTGGCTATAAAGAAGTCTTTTTGCATGATTTATGAATTTTTGAAGAAAAATAGCATAAATAGTGACATTATTAGTGGAAAATTAATAAAACATAATCTATGACTTAGGAAAAACGTCTTATGTTGCATTTTATTATCTTTTTCAGATCTAAAATTGAAAAGTTAATGAAAATAATTTTTCCATGTTTTTATGATTATTTTATTAAAAATCGATAAACCGCAACATAGTTTTTCCGGGGGAAAATTTCGAAATTTTTAACCTAAGATTTTGAACATTATGAGTGTCATGGAATTTTTCCAGAATGTTCATGAGTTTAAATTTCAAATTTTGAATTTATTTGAAATTTTTGGATTTATTTGAAGTCTAATAGCTTATTTTTGTAATTTTTGGTCCATTTATGAACAATTTTGAAAATAAAAGTTAATTATGGTCAAATTATTAGTGAAGACTATATTTTGAGTCCTAAATGGTTAGGGTAATTAACTTATGCATAAATATGAGTTTATGTATTTTTGTGATTATAAAATGTTGAAATCACGCAAATCCGTAAAAACCGAGTAATATACGATATTGGCTAATTAAAAGGCGATTTAGCATAAAATTGAGCATGTTCATACATATTATAATGCTGCATTTTTCTTTATGATTGTCATAATTTTAATTTATGTAATTTTGAATTATGTAATTTTACTTAGTATGGCCTTAGTTTTTAATTGGTATTTCCCGAAATGTATGGGAATATCGATTCGGTTGTAATTTTATTGTGATCTCGTATCACCGTTTTGTAATTTAATAGATTTATTTTATTTTAGTTACAAATGTATAATAGGAAATTATGTAATTTATTATGTAATTTTATTCATTCCGGAGTTCCTAAAGATGAATTCTTCAAGAATGGCGATACATAAAGACGGTGTTACCTCGAGATGCGTGCCACAACCGAAGTTCAAGGGACCAATGGAGTTGGTTTCCGAATATGTAATAGATTAATAGTTTTTCTATTTTAGGAAAGGCCATACTAGGATTTATTTATCTTTATGCTTGCATTTTATTTTATGTCACATGCATCGCTAAATCGCCATAACTAAATCATGCATGCTTATTTTTATCGAGTTTATCGACCGTGTCAATTAGAATTATCGTAGTTCACCGCTTTAGTTCACTTAAAACGTGATAGATAATAAATTGACATGACCTCTCGCTAAAACAAACAATTGAGACATAGCCTTACCAAATAGTAGAAACCATGAAAACCTATTTCGCGAGGGAGTGCACTCGGCCCTACCGGGGTACAAACCTTGTTACGTAGGGGAAGTGGGTGATGAGTGTTAATCCACCGAGTTCATGTTAATGAGGGTTTCATCGGCCATACCGTGCCCAAGTTGATATGGATTTGGATCATGGACACATTTATTCGAAATTTGGATTGAGCTCAACGGAAGTATTCGCGACCGTAGTTGCATGTGTTCCGGGCTATAGATAAATATTAGAGTAATTTTATCGACCAAGAGTTCTAAAAGTAGAATCGATTAAAACGTTAATCCACCGAGTTATATTGATAAGGGTTTCATCGGCCATACCGTGCCTAAGTCAATATGAATTTGGGTCTTGGAATCATTTATTATAGTTGGGTAGAGGTCACTATATAAATGTTCATATCTTGTTAATTTGCAAGTATGATTTAAAAGACAAATGTTAATATTTCCTTTCCTCCATATTTGTAGTGCATTACAATGAATCCATCAAATGCTACCGCACCAATAACTATTGAGTCATATCACCATGTTCTTGACGACGTATGCTCCAACAATAATTTCGATACAACTAGAGAACTTCATTTCGGGATAGGTTCGGATGGAAACCTAAATTTCATCACTTCTTCTAAACCACCTACTACTAGACCTCGTGTGAGTCCGTCTCAGGAAGACTACCTCACACAATCTATAGGGTCTTTGTCTCTGGAAGATAAAGATGCCAAAACTAGTGGGAGCTCTAGCAATCAAGTTCTTGCTACAAAGGGCAAGAGGTTCAAGAAGAAGGGAAAGAAAATCAAGAACTTCAAGCAAGTTAATGATGAATGCCATTATTGCTATGGCATGGGACATTGGCTTAGGAATTGTCCCATGTATTTGCGAAATATAAGGGAGGGACTCATTACTCCAAAAGGTACAATTCCTAAAGAAATTTATGTTATTGATATAAATTATACTTCCACTACGACATGGGTACTAGATACCGGTTGTGGTTCTCACCTTTGTAATCATTTACAGGGTTTAAGAGATGTGGAGAAGCTTAGCAAGGGAGATGTGGATCTACGCCTTGGAAATGGAGCTCGGGTAGCGGCCGAATCCAAGGGAACTTATGTTTTAGCTTTGCCAAATGGATTTGATTTGTATTTGCAGAATTGTTTTTATGTACCTACACTCTCTAAAAACATTATTTCAATCGCCATACTAGACATGGATGGTTTTTGTTTTGTCATTAAGAACAATCGTTGCTCTATTTCTAGGAATGATTTGGTTATTGGCCAAGCTTCTTCCATAAATGGCATATACATTTTAGAGACCTCAAATCCGACAAATGATATTTATAACATTCATTCAAAGAAACTCAAAACAAGTGACCCAAGTGAAGCGTTCATTTGGCATTGTCGATTAGGTCACATAAACGAGAATCGCATCAAAAGATTAATTTCTACTAATGTGATTACACCATTTGATTATCAATCATTTGGTACATGCGAATATTGCCTACTTGGCAAAATGACTCGTAATCCTTTTAGTGGTAAAGGGACACGAGCTAGTGAGCTATTAGGACTCATACACACCGATGTATGTGGACCAATGAGTATCACCGCTCGTGGTAATTATGACTACTTTATAACCTTCACCGACGATTTAAGTAGACATGGGCATGTCTATTTAATGAAACATAAGAGTGAAGCGTTTGAGAAATTCAAGGAATTTCAAAACAAAGTAGAGAACCAATTGAACAAAAAGGTAAAAGCACTGCGTTCCGATCGTGGTGGTGAATACCTTAGCCTTGAATTTGATTCACACTTGAAAGGTTGTGGTATTATATCACAACTTTCTCCACCCGGAACACCACAACTCAATGGTGTTGCCGAAAGGAGGAATCGAACCCTACTTGATATGGTTCGATCCATGATGAGCCAAACCGAGTTACCGAACTCGTTTTGGGGATTTGCGCTTCAAACCGCAGATAGATCTTTGAATAATAGTCCCACTAAATCCACCGAAAAGACTCCATATGAGATGTGGACGGGAAAGGTTCCCAATATATCCTACATGAGGATTTGGGGATGTGATGCTTACGTCAAGACTAAGCCCGACAATAAGCTTGCCCCAAGATCCGAAAAATGCACTTTTGTGGGTTACCCCTCGCATTGTCGAGAATACTACTTCTACAAACCTCAAGAAAACAAAGTGTTTGTGTCTAGTGAGGCTGTCTTCTTAGAAAGTCAATTTATTTCTAAGAGACAGAGTGGGAGAAATTTTGAACTTAATGAAGTTCAAGAGCCACAAACCGAGGTAGAGACGCAAGAAGATGTTCCTTCGTCGTCTAACGCGGTTGTACCTCCTCCACTACGAAGGACGGGCCGAGTAATTCGCCATCCCGATCGATATGTGGGACTTATCGAGGAAGATGGAACACTCGATGTGTTGCTTATGGAAAGTGACGAGCCCGCCACCTACAAGGCCGCAATCTCTAGTCCTAATTCCACCTTATGGCTTGAAGCCATAAAGTCCGAAATGGATTCTATGCTTGAAAACCAAGTTTGGGACTTGGTAGATTTGCCTAAAGGGGCAAGACCCCTCCAATGCAAATGAATATTCAAGGTCAAAAACGGCATAGAAGGACATGACGATGTCTACAAAGCTAGGCTAGTGGCAAAAGGATTTACCCAAGTCCAAGGTCTCCATTATGATGAGACCTTCGCCCCCGTAGCCATGCTAAGATCCATACGGATTTTGTTAGCGATCGCCGCATTTCATAATTATGAAATATGGCAAATGGATGTCAAAACCGCTTTTCTAAATGGGAATTTAGAAGAGGAGGTGTACATGGTACAACCCGAAGGTTTTGTTGATTCTAAAAATCCTAACAAAGTGTGCAAGCTTAAGAGATCCATTTATGGTCTTAAGCAAAATCTAGAAGTTGGAATCATCGATTCAATCATGTTATAAAAGAAAATGGTTTCACTCGAAATGTTGAGGAACCATGTTTATACATGAAATTCAGTGGGAGCAATGTTGTGTTCCTAATCTTGTATGTCGATGACATACTACTCATTGGAAATGATATTCCAATGTTGTCTTCTGTTAAGAAGTGGTTAGGTAACCACTTCCAAATGAAGGATTTAGGAGAGGCACAACGCATATTAGGTATCCGGATCTATAGAGATAGACCCAAGAGGATATTGGCACTAAGTCAAGAGTCTTATGTTGATAAGATTCTTCGACGATTCAGCATGGACAAATCCAAAAGGGGTTTGGTACCTATGGTAACCGGAACGATATTGAGCAAGACTCAATGTCCCTCCGAACCCCATGATGTTGAACGCATGAAGTTGATCCCTTACGCTTCCGCTGTTGGATCAATCATGTATGCCATGATATGCACACGTCCTGATGTCTCGTATGCCTTGAGCATGACGAGTAGATATCAAGGAAATCCAGGTGAGAGTCACTGGATTGCTTTCAAGAACATCCTTAAGTACTTAAGAAGAACTAAGGACTCTATCCTTGTGTTTGGAGGAGACACCGAGTTGCGTGTTAATGGATACACGGACTCAAGTTTTCAAACAGATAGAGATGACATGAAATCACAAGTCGGTTTTGTTTTCATGCTCAATGGTGGTGCCGTAAATGGAGAAGCTTCAAGGAAGTCAGAATCATGGATTCGACAACGGAGGTGAGTACATAGCGACATCGAGGCTGCCAAGGAAGCTATGTGGATCAAGCAATTCACGGAAGGTCTAAAAGTAGTACCTACCGCCAATGATCCCATCACTCTCTATTGTGATAATAGTGGGACGATCTTCCAAGCTAGGGAGCCAAAGTCTAGTAATAGATCTAGACATGTACTTAGAAAGTATCATGTAATAAGAGATTTCATTGAAAGAAAGGAAATTGCGATTTGTAAGGTTGGGACGGATGACAACATAGCCGATCCGCTCACCAAGCCTTTATCGCAGGCTAAGCATGATGGGCATGTTACGTCCATGGGACTTAAACGTGTACCAAATTTCTGTTAGATTTTGAAATGAAATAAAAGTGTTGTTTTTGTTCATGTTCATAATCACTTTTGTCTTTTATCTTTAATATTATGCTTTGTTACATCCATACGGGTTGTAGAGACAATTGAACCCCGTTAAAGTGAACACGGATTAACATAGTATTTGCCCATAGTCACTTGTATGAGGTGACGTCTCGAAGTGACTAGAGTGTGAGGCGATTGATGGCAAGTTCAAGTGCCATAGAGTCATGTGAGATGACTAGTCGATCACATAGGCATACTTTTTAGGAACATTTTGTCGGGCCTAATGACCGCTTATAGAGTTCTCGCAAATTTATATAGCCTGGTCGTGGCGAGAGCTACTATAGTGTTCTAATGAGTCGATTCTTTTGACTAGAGACTATTCACCTAAGATGGCACAGTTTTCGATTAACTTTGATTTGTGTTACTACGACCTTCGTAAATGGGGTCAAATGGGCATATTTTGGGTTATGATGGCTGTGGCTAGTCGAAGGGAATGAGTGCGATAGGAATTGTCCACCCCTTGTCAGGGTTATAACAATATCTCAGGGCCACTCGAGGAGCAATGAACTGGAAATGCGTGGCCACGCTCGGAAAGTATCTATGATAGATAAGTCCGGTCAATCAGTTATTCTCCAGATCGAGGAAACCACTCTCGATATGATCACTTGCAAGTACGACCTGAAAGACACCTTGCATTGAGTGGGAGATAGTAATAGGACAAGAGAATTGGTGACGCACACTTGTCGAGGACAAGTGGGAGATTGTTGGGAAATGTGTCCTCAACAATAGTGCGATCACATGATTTAAATATCATTATTAAATCTCATTTTAAAGAATACAATTGGGAAGTAATTTTGTTATCATCAACTGGTCAACATATATCGGTAATGATTGGTGACTAGAGTTTGACATTACTTCGTGTGTGACGGTGGTGATCGATTGACCCCTAGGTCATACCTATAGGGCAACACTCTTAATTGATTATTTAATTAATCGTATAACGTTACGAGTTAATTAAATTATTTGAAAATTGACGGACGATTTTGGAAGTAAAATTTACGTATCATATTGAAATGTGATTAAATAAGATACGGTCTGAGTAATTGAATTGTGTCATTACTCGGATGAAATAATTATTTAAAGTAATAATTAAATTGAATGAATTGTTATAAATACAATCAGTTGTGATTTATAAATTGGTAAATTTTTTGGTACAAGTAATTATGATATTACTAAGTCGATATTTGTATGTGACGTATTTTATTAATACGTTGATTTTTAATATGTTAAAAATTGCATAACAAATTTATGTCACATATGACATGTGACATATTGACAAATTGACAAATATAATATGGACTCTATATTATCCATTGTGCCGAAATTAGGGGAAGAAATAGGCTAATATTGTGGTTGATTAAGATAATGGTAAACACAATGATTACCTTATTTCCTAGCCATGCAAGCCTATTATGTATTGTAAAGAACAACACTTGCATGCATTGGCTCACCCTAAAGGCTCCTCTTACACGGTTTTGGGGAAGAAAAATGATCATTGTTTTCTCTATAATTTTACCTAATAATATACTAAAAGTAGTGTATTATTATTCATTCTAATTCACTCATCCAAAATAGAGTTCTAGTGAGAAGAAAAATCCTCTCTTCTTCTCTCTTAAAAACCGAAACAAATAAGTGTTTTATAAAAGTTTTGGTTCAATTTTCTACCTTGATTTATATTATACTAGTAATTGTAATATTAATCAAATTAAGAGAAGCCTTGGGTATAAAGCTTAGGGAGAGATCTTATACTTAGATCTTGTTCATCCATAAGGAAAAGCTCAAGATCAAAAGAGAAAGGTGATCTCTTTTGTGCCCTTAAATCCGAAATCAACAATGTAAGGACATTATTTCTCTTCTTTTATATTATTGTTTGCATGCATAAAATCCGTTTTAATTTTATGACAAATTATTTTAGACATATATGAGTATGTTAATATGTATATGAATCTACATTTCCTTCATTAATCCACTAGCAAGCAATTTAGCACAAAGTAGAATGAAGATTTGATGATGATATGAAGATTTAGAGTAATGAGAATGTAAGTTTGAATGAGAGAAAGAGTAAAGTATGGGACGAAATTAATAAGAAAGCAAATAATAAGATGAGAAAAGAAGGAAAGAAAAGCCGATCTAAAATGCGGAACCGAGTCTAGGTTGAATCCTCGATCGAGCCTACCCCTACTCGATCGAGGCACCATTTTTCAAAATAGCCAACTCTCGACATTTGATATTTAAATTAAAATACTTGGTTCCTCGATCGAGCCCTCATGGCAGTTGATCGAGCTCGCAAAATCCTCGATAGAGCCTCCTTATACTCAATCGAGGCACCATCTGTTGTCCTTTTTCTCACAAGTACGTCAACGTGCAAGCTTGAAATCCGTCTTAGCTGCAAAAATTACTTAAAATACGTTAAATTCACTCCCTCACATCACTCAAAACAATGAAATAATTTAATTGAAATACGATTAATGAAATTTAAATTCCTAAATTGCAAATTATTACGATGCAAACTCCGAGCTGCCTCTCGGTAATGCTGGTTTAAGTGGTCTAACACGACCGTAATACCTCATCAGTAAGAGGAATCAATGGCGAAGAGGTTAACGGCCTCTATCACCCCAATATGGGCACCTTCATAGTAGATTTTCAATCGTTGCCCATTCACTTTAAATGTCTCACCTTTTTCAGTTTGCAGTGTAACTGACCCAAATTTGTTCACCTCAGCAACTGAGGGAACGGTCCAGACCATCTACTCCTTAGTTACCCGGGAACAAACGCAAATGAGAATTAAATAGCAATACCTTTTCACCAATATGGAATTCTCTTTGCAAGATATGCTTGTCATGCCACTTCTTTGTTCATTCCTTGTACACTTGAGCACTATCATAGGCATGCAGTCGAAACTCATCAAGCTCATTCAACTGCATCAATCTTCTCTCACCGGCCAGTGAGGGATCCATATTTAGCTCTTTTATGGCCCATAGCCTTGTACTCAAGCTCCACAAGTAAATGGCAAGATTTGCCATAGATTAATCGGTAAGGTGATGCTCCAATCGATGTCTTGTATGCAGTACGGTAAGCCCATAAAGTATCATCAAGCTTCCGACTCTAATCTTTCCTATTCTTGCTCACTACCTTCTCCAAGATTTGTTTCAGTTCTCTGTTGGAAACCTTCACTTGTCGTATCACCTAAATCAAAGTAATCCTATTAGCTTGATTCCGCTCAATTTCCGTGTTTAATCCTCATAACTTGACGTATTCTATAAACTCACTTAATTCGTCCACACTTTTAGCATAAAAAGCACTTTCCTGCAAGTAAATATAAAGATAGTAGAAAACCGTGACGGAAAGAAATATAATGTGAAACACACTAAAAACGTCGTAAACTAATATAGAAACACAGGGGAAAACCTTATAAACTATAGGTAAAATAATTACTTATCACCGCTACTGCCGACCACCGACGACCGACTCTCCCTCCTTACTTCACCACCTTCTTTCTCATTCTTCCTTTTTTTTTATTTAATTATAATTAGGTAACCTCCTCTTACTAGTTAACTTTTAAAATTCCTAATTTTCGTTTAAGTTATGCTAATGACCCTAGGATAGTATCCATTATTGTTGTTGATGTTGTGATTAGATGTTGTTAAAGTTGATGTTGTATAATTAGTTTATGTTATGTTAGTAATAATTTTAAAATGTTGTGTAATTAGTTTATGTTATGTTAGTGTGGACATAGCCACCTACACGTCAAGCCAATCCGTAGACGTATAGCGGTCTTTTGAAAGCCACGCTCGACGGCATAAAAATGCTTTCGACCGGATCGTTTTAGATCGGTCGGTTTCATCTCGGCAAGCGTCTCGAAACGATGCAAGAGATGTTCGGAGTCACCACCAAGCATTTGTGGGATGCTTGGAACCCGTTCGAATCCAATTTATACCTAGGTCAACCAAGGCAAAAAGCGCTGTTTGACATAGAGACTAAAGATAAGGAATCGTCCCTCTTTAGCATCCTATCTTTAGAATGACTCTCGTACGCCCTGGATAAGGTCGTCCACTATCCAAAGTTTCTGAGTAAGAGGTGAAGGTACGTATTGAGAAGCCCTTTAATCGGACACCCCCCAATCCCGCCAGCGGTAGCGGCCTCTACTGATCGATTTTGGTTGGTTAAATGCAAAAGTTGATAAACGGGTAAATGCATGAATGCGCCATCCACAAATTTGAACCTAACATGTGAGCTTTGTATGTCGGTTGTTTATCCAAGTATCAAGTATTTGATGTCAAGTTAGATTTAATGTTGATTTGCATGCAAGATGGAAATTAAACATCCATTTACCGAGTTAGGTTTATGGTGTATAACGTGATCCATTTGTCTTAGTAAGGCGTTTTGCAAACACGATGTAAAAGGGGCAGATTTGTCATCTGATCTGTCCTGTATTCGGGTTAACTGAAGTCGGGATCATCCTAGTTAAGTGCTGGAAGGAAACAGGGTCTGCATCAGGTAGCCTATTTAGGCGCGAGCTGTTAGGCGATGCAAACAGGCCTGTCTTGGTTCAAAAATTGGAAAATGGTTGGCCTGTTTAGGCGCGAGTCAGCAGACTATCCAAGGGACGTCTTCTGACTGTTAAAATATTTGCAAAATGGTTTGAAAAGAGGGTGTTTGAACCCGTCTTGGTTTGAAAGGATCGTTTAGACCGCTTTTGTGTTGATGTGAAGAACGGGACTTGAATAATCATCATTGTATTGACAATATTCGATGTCGGGTTCGATTTTGCAAGCTTGACATGAATAGTTTTGAAAATGATTATGAACTAATTGTTTTAAGTTCATTTGTTTATGCTTAGTCAATGTTTATCATCGTACTCGTGTTTAAAACCGACATGGTATGTGGAACCTAGGATGACTTTGTATTTATGACTAATATGTTTGTTTTGAAAAGGTAAAGAAATGAAATAAAAGGTTTTAAAATACCTTTTAAAATGTAATTAACCAAATATTATCACCGAAACACGGATTTAAACCGTCATGGTATGAGGAACCAAGGGTGAAAATGTTTTATGGCTAAAAGTTTATCATGAAAAATGATTTGAAATGGTAAAAACCGATTACAAATAGGAAATGAAATAAAAAAAGGGAATATGAGACCAAACACGGCTGGATTAAGGCTTGAGAGGGGGTTGAGGCGCGAGCCCTCCTTCTATACAAGCACCCCCTGTCTCCAACCAAAATCCGGTTTTGGCTCATTTAACCTATGTTTGAATCATGTTATGCATGTTTTAGCATGTTATAGTTATAAAACAGATGAAGAATATGAAAGAAGAGGATTTTTACACCCTCATACTTACATGCTAGGCTTGAGACGAGAAATCGACGAAAGTGTATCAACTTATTTGGTCGGAAAACTCGGTTTGAAAACCATTTTAGCAATGTAAAAGAGTGTTTTAAGTTTAGTTATGGTGTAGTTGGTCGAGATGGTCGGTCAAGTGATTTAATGCACGATGACGGTACCAAATAATGTGTAAGGCTTGTGTTTTCGATCGGTAGGTCAAAAACACGTGTCGGTTTGTGACTTAAGAAGTCGTGTCTAGAATTTTAAGGGAGAAATGTGGGGGAGGACACTCGTGTAACCTCAAATGGTGGCATTTGAGGGGTATTTATAGAAAAATGGGTGTTTGTGTGCGTTTTGAGCGACGTGGCTGCATGGGCTACTCGAAGAGGCGCGAGCTATTTCGCGGGTCTTCGAGCTGTCTTGTCACTATCATGCAATTGAAATCATGATTTGTTCTATCCTGTGTTTTGGATGACATGATTTGTACTTGACCATCAAGCATTCCGAGAATACTTAACATGGAAGTTTTGAGAAGTTTGTTTTTTGTGTTTGACTCGGTTTGACTCGTTGTTGGAGTCGGGATTTGAATTTTGAGTCGTTTTTTGGTCCGGTGTCAATTTTGACTCTAATTAGTGTCATTGCGACCCCGTCATCGTGCATTAAACACTCCAGGTACTTTTGAAAAGTTTTGTTTTCGAAGTCGTTTTAAGTTTTCTGACGTATAGTTATACAAAACCGTCAATCAAACGCTGGGTTCCTAAACATGTTGTAGTCCGATAATCATCGGGTGTTTATTGAAGACTCGACAGATACTGGGTATCTACAGTTAATAATACTTTTAAAATGTTGTGTAATTAGTTTATGTTATGTTAGTAATAATTTTAAAATGTTGTGTAATTAACTTATGTTATGTTAGTGGCAATTATTGTTGTTAGAAATCAAGATGATTGTAAAATGTTATATTAGTTGGTAATGATTGTAATTATGTGAAGAGTCTATCGGTCCGAAATACTCAAGAGGGGGGGGGGGGGGGGGGTTGAATTGAGGATTAAAAACTTTTATCCACTTTTTCAATTGTAATTGTATAATTAATTATTTAAAGTTTATTGATTAAACTTTAACTAATTAACTATTTAACGAAGTAGAAAAAGTAAATAAACGAACGAAAGAAAGAGACGCACGGTTTTTGAAGTGGTTTAGTTTCACAAATCGAAACCTACGTCCACTATTCTCGATTAATAAATTTAGTACCTTTCTAAGGATTACAAATTTACTAACCTGTGGACGCGGGCCCACGGGGGCGCTTGGGAAACAAGCGTTTGCATTTGTGGAGTCGCCACCAATTTATTGTGGAAAATTGGAAACCGTTCGAATACCTCGTGTTATGTCAAGACACAAAGCAGTGACATGAACACCAAGAACTCGTTACCCTTAGCATTCTATGTCTAAAATGACTCTCGTGGATGCCAATGAACACGGATGTTCACAGAGATCTGGAGTAAGGGGTGAGGGTACGTCTTAGGAAGCTCTTTTGATCGAACACCTAATCCCGCCCGCCTCGATAGCGGCCTCTACTAATGATTAGGGAAGTTATCTATACTCGATATATTGTCGATTATATGCATGCAATGCAACATCCATTAGATTAATCCTAGCATATGAGAATTAACTAAGTCGGTGAAACATATAATTTAATCATACAATTGAGTTGAAGTAGGGATTTAGATTGATTACATGTGAAAACATACAAGTGATACAATAAAAGAAATACAATAATAAATACAATAATGAAAATTACAATAATTACATTGGATTTAATGATTTATGTCGAAAATACTTTTAAAACGGATGATTTGAGAAAGAATAAGTAAATAAACTAACGAACAGGAATTAGGCGATAATACGGATAATAGTTAGTTAAATACGTAAACTATAAACTAGGTCAAAGCAAAACGGGAGTTCAGAGACAAAAATCAACCAGGAACAGGCGCAACAGAGCTGTGTCCCTTGGAAGAGGCGCAACAGTTGTTGCGTCCGTTCCTTGGCTCAGTTCTGGCTGTGAAGCCGGAATTGCAAGTCGTTAATATTCGTTGGTGATTTTAATGCTTGGTTATGAATTATTGACTCGGATGAAAGTGATTAACAGGTTATTTACATATGAATGAGGGTCATAAAAGCAATAAACATGGATGAAACTAAACAATATGAGTTAATTAAAAAATTACAAGGTTGATTAATTAACAAATTAACAAACTAATTGTAACACCCCCATACTCCAAGTGCCTTACTAGGACCACGTAAGGCATGGAAGTGCTACCATCTCGGTTACCCGAGGCAATGATAATCATAAGACAATAAAGAAACGTACTTTAAAAGTAAATATAATTTAATTGATTACATGTCTCAAACAAAACTGTTAAATGAAATACAAAGTACTCAAACGGTCCATTGATAAAACTATCAAAGATACTAGACATCGTCTGACACAGCGGAAGACTTCTAACTGCCATGTGGTGACTCATCCCAGCTATCCCATGCGCATCAATCATACCTGCTCAATAACTGCTCACCACCCCCGAATGGATCATCACAGTTTTTAAAACATTTAAACGGGGTCAATACTAATCACACAATTTATATAATCCAACAACACAACAAACAACACAGCTCAATCGTCACAAATATACTCCGAACTCCATCACCAACTCCACAATACTGACTACACACTAAAGTGCGTAGCCCTGCTAGAGTGCCCATCGCAACAGGTCACTCCACGCCGCCAGTGGGGGGACCGCAGCCGTTCCCACCTAATCCCCGCTCATCTCCGTCGAGCGATAAACCCAAATCCATTAATGTGCACATCCCTTATGTGGTGGGTTCCACAGAAGGCGAATAATGGGCGTGAAGCCACTCCCACAAGTGACTCCACTCAGCCAGGGACGCGCCCCGAAGAACACAGACAGATACAAACAATCACAACTACTAAACAGCAATCAAAACCAATAACCGTCACAATACTCGTATGATAACAATCAACAATCACAAATCACCACCAACACATTATGGGACTAATACTGAGTAGGGAAACCCTACCTGGAATGCAATACAGTCAGACGATCTCAACAACTGTTATAAAAAAGCCTCCTCTATGAATCCTCCTCCTAACATAACATCACATATATCACTAACCACACAAAACTAACACAAATCCCCAATTCCCAAAATTAGGGTTTAACAAGACTTAATTAAATATAACAAATTCGGTACGTAGATCTTACCCCCGACGCAAGGATCACAAAGATGTAAAGAAAGATGAATTCCGACCTTCCAAGCTCCGGGATTTGTCAATAATGCGATGAATGCGAAGTACGTAGATTGATTTCTCTTTTGAAAGTAATTAGGTTTGTAAAAGTGTATTATGAGAGTGACGGAAGTGTTTATATATTAATTCACATTATTAACAAAACCCGACAAATCATCCCCCCCGTAAACCGGCTACTCGATCGAGTAACTGACGTACTCGATCGAGTGCCGCCTACTCGATCGAGTACCAAGGCTACTCGATCGAGTACCCAACAGGTCAAAAACTATTTTAAAACGCAAAACACACTTACTCGACAGAGTAAGGCCCACTCGATAGAGTACCCAGAGACTCATAAAACCGTAGTATTACAGTCTTCCCTCCTTAAAAATAACTTCGTCCCCGAAGTTCAACCCATACATAAAAACAAACATACTAACTCGGTCAAGACGCAACAAAGCTACTAAGAACTCAAAACAAAACCTCAACTTATAAAACATGAAATCATGAACTCTTAACACCAACTCCACCAACTATTCCTACCTCCACACATCGCTCACGATGTCGTATCAACTACATCATAAACTCTCCCGACACTAACTCCATACACTACCAACTACCATCCACTAACGTTGCTAGCTCCATAATATATCATCCACTACCAAATCCAATATCAAGACACTCATAGACATCAAACGGAATGTTACATTCTACCACCCTTAAAAGGAACTTCGTCCTCGAAGTTTACTCACACTCATAACCTCATCATCCAACTGTCAACCCTAGTGAAATATTCTCACACTCCTAAACATCACACTACTACAAGCACGACCATGGCCTTTTAAAAACATCAACCACAATATATACAACTTCCTTCTTTATGCTAAACCCAGAACTTCAACTCTTCCACGTTACGGCAACATGACATACCTCTCTATATGAACTATATAAAACTCCCATCGCCAAAAGCATAACTCACAATCCACACTTGTTACGTACACTCACACTAGATCCTCAAGTTCTTTTCTTTCATTACCGTAAAACTCATACATAACTTAACATGACACCAATTCCCAATACCCTGCACTCACTATCTCAACAAAATGTTATGAACCACCTGCCGCTTTCAGATCATTACAACACATGTTCCACAAATCACTTGCCATGACTATGACTACCGATGCCTCATCTTAAAACAAGATTAAAATTACTGTAACAACTTCTCACAATTGTGTCCCATCAACAGAATATCATTATACCATGACAACAACGAAAACATATACAACTCTCTTTCATATCATACTCTACCCTCATTCCCAAACTGAAACTGGCAAGAAACATCAACAAACAAAACAACAGTCTACAAGTTCAACCAAAACCCACAAGGAAATCAGCAAACAAAACAACAATCTATGTTTAACTGGTATGTACTTTCGAAAACTCGTATCATAATCATCTCGCCTACTCCACCACAACCGGTGACGGCATCGCAACACCGCCACCAGCAGCCACACCACAGTGCGAAAATACCCGCACCACAACACTAAGTACCGTGCCCGGATCATCACCCGAGGCACCACAACCACACCGATAAACATCACAACATACACAATCCCATAAACACTGGCTCAATATAACATCTCGGACAAGAAAAACTTACTCAAGACTGCTTTACTAGATCACAACACCATATATCATATGGAATAACAGACAAGAATCTCATGCGTACCATCCATACCTTTTCACGGAATAAACATATATCATGAATACACATGCAAGTATAACCAGTCATGTCAGACCACCCAAACTATCACTTTTGGTCATCATTCCATTAAGTTACCGTATCCAACATATATTACAGAACATTCAGATAACAACATTATAACTATCACACCATACCGCTTCTCGTGAGGTCACAACCTCACACAAACATTTATATACATCTTAGACCCATAATCACATCCAACTAGTCAATCCTGATCACGTAAGTTACCACCTGATAAAAGTTACCTCTCACCCGAGCTTAACTCGTATACCCCTCATAACATATTCTCCCATTCGCATATCCATCACCCCCTGCAATTGTAACCATACCATTAATACTCAACTACTAACAACCGCCTCATATAACCACATCTTATACTCTCTCACAACCATACATATCAATCTGGTCTCTACAAAATCAACCTCTTTAGAATTGCTACCTTTCTAATATAACATCACCCTTAACCACTAGTCACAAACCATAACACTACCACTGTCCGGACATCAAACCTCTTACACTCATCTCTAAACATCACGATTTCTTTCCTATCTTTGGTTAACATCCCAAACAACGAACATCAAATCCATCAACAAAATTACCTCAACATTCTTCCCAATACTATCCTTAATTGTATCATCATCTAACTCCCCACCAAAATCTCATATCATGCAGATATTCTACCAACTTCTTACTTTCCTTAATTCCTCAAAACTCAAGACTAATCATGTTGTCCCGAAACTCCTATATAACCATTAACTAACATCCTCATGATTGGTATCACACATCTCGACCACTCCTTACCTCTATATCACATAACTCCGGTCAACATTTTTCTAGTTTTACTCCCCTCATTCTTTTCTTTTACACTCGACAAAATCAATTAACCATAAAACTCCTTATTACTTCTTCCTAACTCTTTAGTGCTCCGATTACCTTCTCATTGCTACAAAACTCAAATCCCATTATTTCTTATCGATATTATCTCACTCTTCCTTACCATGGATCTTCTCTTATCATGCAATCACTCTCACTTATCACCAATCAATCTACACGGTCAGTCAACTCCATTTTTTTTTTCAATCCCAAAACTCATTTCATACTGCTAACTGCCCAAGGAAATCACACATCAGTTCCACCTCTTGATAACCAAATTCCCAAACTAAATCTCAATCCACAAATCCACATCGCTGCATAACTCAATCTAAGCTCTTAATACACCATTACTTTCCATTTACCTATAACGAATTTTCCATTACATATATTCTTAACCAACCGAGTGATAACTACCTCCCTTCGTAATCCTTAAACATCCAAAGTTACCACCATATGCGTCTCTCATTTCATTCTTTCATTCTCACGTTCCATAAACTTACATCGCCCTTTGCCCACATTCACTTACTTTTACATTACTCAACACACAATCATATCACTCATCTCGTTTCACAAAACATGCTTTATGCCTCAATTAAGCCTTGCCAATCTTCCTTTTCTTTTTCCTCTATCTATCACAACCACATATAACTCATGTCCTCCCACCGAATTCATACCCACCATAAAGTGCCATTCACTACACCATAATATTGGGTAACTTACGCATCAAGACCAACATACATGTAAAACAACGCATAAAGAAGCAAAATAACACTTTTGAATTAAACATGATATGCAACAAAGTCAAAATATAGGCATATGACCCTAAACAGGGGTCACTAGATCGACTACAGGCCACTCGATCGAGTAAATAACTTACTCGATCGAGTAGGTGAAAGTCAGAGACCCGTATATAAAAATTACCAGGGCTACTCGATCGAGTAAGGGGTACTCGATCGAGTACCAAGGTGCACTCGATCGAGTAAGGGCCACTCGATCGAGTACCCTGCGCATTTCTCAGCACTGTCCAGTTTTTGTAAAACGGTCATAACTCACTCATTTCTTGGTCGTTTTGGGCGTGTGACCTATCGTTAGAATCGTAAAAGAACAAGCTATCACCTCCAACTAGAATCACATTAAAGTCATTTGTGCATCTCGAGTTATAACAGTTTAAAGACAACTTTGTTGTAATCAGACGACATAATTATCTGATTTTCTCTTTCAAACAACTTAAACATCAACAAAGCGAATAAAAGCGACTCAATACTTTTAAAACCACTATCCTTAACCACATGTTATGACCTACCAAAAGCCAAACAATAACATTTATCATGCTCATATAACATTCAAGTTATCACTCATGTACTATCGCATACTTTAACTTCATAACTTTTCGTAAAACAATACATACTCATATGACACGGCTATCGCAACCCTATCAAAGATAAAACCTAACGGTCTCAACTAAAATGTAGTAGAGGCAGTCGAGTATCGAATCCACAGGGAGGTAATGTAATTATCAGCTATCTAATTCTAGTCCTAAGGTAACAATTGGGGGGGTTTGTTGAATTGATTTCTAAACTACGAGATTTAAAGGGAAGAGAAATAAAAGTAAGAGCAATAAGAGCAAGAAAATCGATTTAAACTATCAAGAAGAGAAGGACATGTCGGGAATTCGGTTCACTACGGTAGTCCAATAACTCAGCTGTAAATGATTCAGACGAACTAATGTGAGACGGATGTTGAAAGGTCCTTTCGGTCCACTTTCTATCCTAAAATACCACTAACTTAACTTTGATACTCATTAGGGTAGTCTACTGTTTATAGCAGGCCTATTTAGTCCAATCTTTCGATCCAGGATTAATTTTAGCCAGATTAAAGGGTGACATAGAAGCGTGCACTCAACTAAGTCGAATAAATACAATTAAATTGCTATAGTGACAGGGTCTCACAATTAATTCATCTAATTCATTCACTACATCGTCACATTTCTACCGCAGATCCCCTAATCCCAACATGAAAGGGGTTTAGCTACTCATATCGCTAATTAAACTAACAGCAATTAAATTCCCAGCAGTAAACATAATGAAATAACCAATAAATCGCATAAAGAGAAATTAGGGCAAAAGGAATAATAAGAAAAACAAATAATTAAAGCAACAAAAAGGTTAATTATTATTAAAGGAAGAGAAGGAATTACAATCAATGCGATTCCGGCGTAAAGAACGATCGAATCCGAGCAATAATAATCCCAAAAATAAGTAACACTAGAGGAAGGAAAGCAACGTACTAAAGTTTTACTGTAGATAGTTTGATAGATAAAAAGATAGATAAAAGATGTTCTTAACCTAGTTAACATAGGTTTAAATAGAAAAGCAAACAAAGTTTAGCGAAATAATTAACACACGGGCTAATTAAGCCCATTAACCATCGAAACCACTCGATCGAGTGGATTAAAACCACTCGATCGACCAACTCTTCAGCAAAATCCACTCGATCGACCAAATAGTTACTCGATCGAGTGAATGGTCTTTCTGCAACTTAAGGGTCGAGTACAAAAGTACGCGATCGACCAACTTGGGGTGTAGAAACCACTCGATCGAGTGGAAAAACTGCTCGATCGAGTGCTTCATCTTCAATTCAGCTCAATTCCGCCACCAAATGCCTCGTAATGCGTGCCACGATGCCTTCAAATGCAGTATCTCACTCTGGGACAATCGCGGGACCTCTAAATGCATGCAAAAAGGACGAAAAAGAGTACGATTCCACTACTTTCGCGTTCATTTCTACAAAATGGACAAAACGAACCAAAGTAGCCAATTCGGGGCAAAATACCATAAAAATAGTATGAAAATGCATAGAAATACGTGCTGAAATAGGCTAAAAAGACTATACATTAGGCACGTATCAAATCTCCCTAAACCGAACCTTTACTCGCCCTCGAGTAAACTCAAAACTATACACTAATGGAACGGAAAAATAACTCAGAGCTAGCTTAACTTGTCTACTTGAACCAATTTAATGCAACAAAAATTAACAGTTAAAGCTAAGCAGTCAATACGCAAACGAATTATAACCTGTTCAGAAGTATAGCCAACCTATCGACCTTGTAAGACCAACAAAATCGGACTCTCTCGTGGTCACTCTTCTCTCATGAAGCAAAGGGTGAATATTATATGTAAAAGAGGGAAGAAAAGACAGTCACTCACCTAACTACGACCTACATAGCATGCATGCAACAAAAATGAAAGATAATTCAAGTACTAATGCACACACTCCAACCAATAATGTCCGTCACAGCCGAGGGCTTACAAATAATTTGGGAATAGTGAGGTTCAGGTGAGAAAGCCAAAACATGTTATGGAAATGTGGAGGTAAAAGCGTCAAGCTAGTTCCTAACAGGACCATAATAAACCATCCGAATCTCAACTGACTGAAGAACTAAGAACAAGTGCCCTTCAATTGGCACACAACTCACTAAACTCAAACACAATCTCCTCAAAAAATATGGAATAAAACGGAGGAGTCAGACGGTCACAAACTTCCCTTTTTTAATACCGTCTGAATGAACCAAATCAAATAAATCAAACTTTTTCCAATTCTTTCTTTTCCTTTCACTGTACACGTGATATTCTTTTTTTTTTTTTATTTTTTTTTCACACGTTTTTCTTTCTGTTTCACGTTTTTCTTTTTATTTTTCTTTTTCAATACTTTTTTTTCTTTTCCTCCTTCCTCAATTCTTATACCAACTCCGAACAAGTAATACGGACCAAACTGCAATGGGAAATATACCTCAAAAGAACATACTAACTAGCTTGACTGGGCAGGCTTAGTTTGGGATGTAGCAAATGGGTCAAAAGGGCAAATTTGGCTAATGTGGAGTTAAATGGGTGAAAAATATAAGGAAAGGGAAATTTGCAAGCACCTCCCTGCATGTGACACCAACCACAAACCCGAATATGTGCCTTTGACTCGAAATTGAATGTCATAAATGTGCAAAATAGATGAACATGCTATGCAAGGAGTACTACTCAAAATTCCCAATGAAGATGGTCAAGAATGTCACCAGTTATGGGCTCTAATATCTCAGAATTTTTAAGTAGTTTGCCAATTTATAGGTCAAGTCTAAACAGTCAGCTATATTTGAACAGAAACTCGTAGATTATGCGTATGACAAAGCTAATAACTATCAATAAAGTGCAAGGCTCAAGTAAAATGACAAGTTATAGTGCATTGTCATCATGGAAATCTACCGTTCCGACTCAACCTATATGCAAAAATAAACGTGAAATTGTTTTGATTTTTTTTTGAAATTTTCTAATTTTTTTTGGATTTTTGATGGAAAATAAAGAACAATGCAAGCTGAAAAGTAAACGTGAATGCAAAAACAGATGCAGATGCAGACTCAAAAGGATGCAATACCCTCCCCAAACCAAAACGGACAACGCCCTCGTTGTCCTCCAGCATACACCAGCAGATATATACAGAAGAACGGGAATATACAACCAACAAACTAAAAACAATGAAATAAAGGAGACAAAATAAAAGAATGAAAGATACATACAAAATACGAACTTCCTCAAACCAGCCAGAAAACTGGGGAAGTGAGTAGACCAGTAGCTACTCGTCGTCGTCGTCGTCACTGCTCTCACGGCCAACCTCCGCCCTGTACTCCGGGTCCTCCTCCTCCTCTCTCCTCCTCCGCTCTTCAGCGCAAGCTCTCTCCACTGCCACCTCTGGGTCCTCGTCCTCCTCCTCCTCCTCTGACGCCGGGTACCCCTCAGCAGGGTACCTGAAGAAGGAAGGGTGTGGCCAACCCTCCGAGATCGGTCCGTGTCGCCGCAAGTGGTACTCGTACAGAGGGTGTAGGGTCAAAGCTAAGTCCCTCTCCATACGAGCCTGACGCTCTGCAATCTCACGCAACAAACCGTAAACGGCGCCCCCTTGGTCTACCACCGCGGGCGCCACAAAGGGAGGAGGTAGTCTAAAAGTAGCCGGTAAAACCGGCTCAGTCTGGTCAGTGGGAGGTGGAGTAGGAGTAGGAGTGGTAGTAGTAGTGGGAGTAGGGGTCGGATCGGGAGTAGCCGTGGAAGGCTGGGTACTCCCTGAAGGTGTGGACCCCTCTCCAGTCTCAAGTCGCCGCTTCTTGGCGGCAGGTGCATCAGGAGTAGGTCTGGGTGGAAGGTGAAGGAGAGGTAGTGGTGGCAGACGGTGGCCCTTTGCGACAGTAGGCAAGGGCTCAAGACGGGGGAGAGTATGACAGGGTAAGTCAACAGACAAGGAGCCGTCTATCTTCCAAGTCTGGTAGTGCGGGGTCGACCAATCTTTGAGAAAGCATGGCGTCCGGACTCGAGAGCCTCTCTCCCGGAGGTACTGCAGGTCACGAGTCCAAACGGGGAAAAGTCGGCGAGCAAGAATGGTGGCTATGCCACCGCAGGCAATGGTTCCGGCCTCCTTCTTCCCCTGGCTCAGAAGGTACTGGGCGGTCAAGTAGGCAATGTTGAGGGTGAAGGGACCCTCGCAGTCGACGTTCAGGTAACCGCCCAGGATGGAGAGCTCATTGTTGGTAATGTTGTTCGGCTCTTTTCGGCCGAAGATAGTGCTCCCCATCGCCCAAGGAAAACACGGACGGGGGTAGGTGGACTGATGGAGCTTTCGCTCCCGAAAGTGGTCTCAGGGCCGGACACCGCCAAAGGCGACGGTAGACCTTCCTCGGGGCAGCAGTCAAGCCCGTAGAGGAAAGGTCAAGTAACCTACCAAACTCCGCTAATGGCATCGGAAAAGTCCGGTTAAACAACCGGAAGGAGACTGAAAGTGTAACACCCCCATACTCCAAGTGCCTTACCAGGACCACTCAGATATAAAGACATTACCATCTCGGTTGCCCGAGGCAATGCTAATCAAATAAACAATGAAGAAACAACGTTTAAATATAAATACTTAGTGAAGAGTTACAATTCTCAAAACCAAACCAAAAGTGCAATACATGTTCTCAAACAGACTGTTCTAACTGAAATGTAAATAACTAATAAGCTACAGCGGAAGACTCCTATCATCATGTCGTGGCAATCCCAGCTATCCCAGTACTCATCTCATACCTGCTCAATATCTGCTCACCATCCCCGAATGGATCACCGCAGGTTTACAAAACAACAACCGGGGTCAGTACTAATCACACAATTTATACATATATATCAACAGTAAGATACACAGACAGCTTAACTGTCACACACACACAACCAACCAATTCCAATCGTCTCAATCACGATCGTCCACTTTGGACCACCACCGCCATGGGGGACCGCACCGTACCCACCAAATCCCCGCTCCACATAGTGAGCGATAACCCTGTCCATTAATGTGCACATCCCCTTCCGTGGCGGGTTCCACGAAGGGCGAAACTAGGGCGTGAAGCCACTCCCGCAAGTGACTCCACTCAGCCGAGAATAATCTCGAGAACCAGGGACAACCAATCACAATCACAATCACAATCACAATCACAACCGTCACAATGCAACTACGATATTAAACAATCAATCTCAACACATCAACAATCATCCCATTATGGGACTAATACTGAGTAGGAAATCCTACCTGGAAAGCACAACTATCAGACGGTCTCTACAAATTGTCTCAAAAAGGCTCTTCTACGAAACCTCCTCCTATCATACAACATACAAATGCTACCAAATCACAAACTACTCAAAAACCCCCAAATCCCTAGATTAGGGTTTAACCAACTTAAAGGAAAGACAATAAAAAGGGTACATAGATCTTACCCTCGACGCAAGGAACTCAACGGTATAATCAACGCTCAGAACTGACCTTCCAAACTCCGGGTATTGCTAATAATGCGATTAGGATGAAGAACTTGCTTGCTTTCTCTCTTAAACAGTAATTTAGGTTTTGCAAAAGTGATTTAGAATAATGACGACAAAGCTTATATACCTTAATCGCATAATTAACAAAACCCGAGAAAACTCCCCGTAAAACCGGCTACTCGATCGAGTACCCAAGGCTACTCGATCGAGTACCCCCTTACTCTATCGAGTACCTAAGGCTACTCGATAGAATACCCCCTTACTCTATCGAGTACCTAAGGCTACTTGATAGAGTACCCCCTTACTCTATCGAGTACCTAAGGCTACTTGATAGAGTACCCTCTGTCGAAACTTTTCTAAAACGCAACTTACCCTTACTCGACAGAGTAAGGCCTACTCGATAGAGTACCCCAAGACTTATAAATACGGAGTATTACAGTCTTCCCTCCTTAAAAAAGAACTTCGTCCCCGAAGTTCAACCCATACTCTAAAAACAACCATACTAACTCGACCAAGACACAACAACATAACTAAGAACTCAAAAACTCGACCAAACATAAAACATGAACTCTTAACACCCACTCCACCAACTATGTTTACTTCCTTAACATGACTCACGATATCGTATCCACCACATATATATCTCTCACGACACCAACTTCATACATAACCAACCACCATCCACTAACACTGCTAGCTCCATAATATCATCCACTATCAAATCCAAAATCAAGACACTCATAGACATCAAACGGAATGTTACATTCTACCACCCTTAAAAGAAACTTCGTCCTCGAAGTTTACTCAGACTCATAACATCATCCTCCAACTGTGAACATTATATAAAATATTCTCATACTCCGAAGCATCACACTACTACAAGCACGGCCATGGCCTTTTATAAGTATTATCCACAAAACAAATCCCTCCTTTACGCTACGCTAACACTCTACTTCCAATTATATTACAACATGCACCACCATGAAACTCTCTTTTATCGCCTCCTACTCCTCTTAAGATAAATGTTACGTCCTCGTAACTCACTAATACTAAATCCTAGATATATCTTTTCATAATCCTCATCACCATCGCATGTCAAAGATAACCACCTATAATCTAAACACTCGCCATGCACCTACCTAAGGCTCACTTACTTAAACAACTCTCATACTTCACTTCTCTCGTCACACCACCTAACCTATACCACAAAATCCTTAATTTAACCCAAAACTTCACTTGTTCCCTATTACCGCAACATGACACACCTCTCTATATAAACTACATAAAACTCTTACCGCCAAAAGCATAACTCACGATCCACACTTGTTACGTACACTCACACTAGATCCTCAAGTTCCTTTCTTTTATTACCGCAAGCCTCATACATAACTTAACACGACACTAATTACTCAACGCCCTACACTCACTGTCTCAACAAAGGATTATGAACCACCTGCATATATCAGATCATTACCACACATGTTCTACGAATCACTTGCCATTACCATGTCCACTAAAGCCTTATCTAGAACAAGATCAAAATTATCTTTGTAACAACCTCTCTCACAACCGTGTCCCATCAACAGAATATCACTATACCATGACAACAGCGAAAACATATACCACTCTATTTCATATCATATTCTACCCTCATTCCCAACTTAACCTGGTAAGAAACATCAATAACAAAACAACTGTCTATCTGTACAAACTGAAACTCACAGGAAGCAACATCAAACAAAACAACAATCTATGTATGACTGGTATGTACTTTCAAAACTCGAATCATAATCATCCCACCTACTCCACCACAACCGGTGACGGCATCACAACACCGCCACCAACACCACACACCGCATGCGAAAATACCCGCATAACAAAAGACTATGTACCGTGCCTGGATCACCACCCGAGGCACAACAACCACATCGATAGTCATCACAACTGCATACAACTCCCATAAATACTGACTCGGAATAATTTCTCAGACAAGAAAAACTTACTCAAATCCGCTTTACTAAATCATAACACAACATATTTTATGAATTAAACAGATAATTACCTCGTGAATATCATCCCCTTACCATATCACAGATTGACATGTACCATGAATACAGACAAGCATAACTAGTCATGCCAAAACAGTCAATTATTACCTTTTTAAACATCATTCCATTACGTTCTCGTATCCAACATGTATTACATACAGAAAATTCAGATAACAACTTTATAATTATCACACCATACCATTTTTTTTTTTGAGGTCAGAACCTCACACAAACATTTATATATGACATAGACCCATAATCACATCCAACCAGTCAATCCTGATCACGTAAGTTACCACTCAACAAAGGTTACCTGTCGCCCGAGTTTAACTCGCATGCCCCTCATCACATTCTTCCATTCGCATAACCCTCACCTTCTGCCACACTTAACTATACAGCTAACACTCACTAGGAGAAACCGCCTCCTAAGACTATGTCTTATACTTCCTCACAACCATACCTATCAATTCAATCTCTACATAATCAGCCTCTTTAGAATTGCCATCTTTCCTATTTATCATTAACCTTAACCACTAGAGACAACTCCTCCACACAACTACCGTTCGTACATCAACTTCTTACACTCATCTCTAAACATCACCGTTTCTTCCCTATCTTTGGTTATCATCCCCAATAACAAGCATCAAATCCATCAACCAAAATTACCTCAACATAATTCCCAATACTATTCTTAATTGTATCATCATCTAACTCTCCACCAAAATCTCATATCCTGCAGATATTCTACCAACTTCTTACTTTCCTTAATTCCTCAAAACTCAAGACTAATCATGTTATTCCGAAACTCCTATATAACCATTAATTCAATTCCTCATGATAGTATCATGCATCTTGACGATTCCTTACTTTTATATCACACAACTCCGGTGAACATTTTCTTATTTTTACTCCCCCCCCTTTTTTTTTTTTTTTTTTTTTTTTACACTCGACTAAAACAATTAACCATTCAACTCCTTGTTACTTCTTCCTAACTCTTTAGTGCTCCGGTCACTTTCTCATTGCTCCACAATTCCAATCCCGTTATTCCTCATCGATATTATCTCACTCTTCCTTACCATAAAATGTTCTCTTATTATGCCATTAATCACCCTTGCCACTGATCCATAAAAATCAACGTTTAATGTTCAAACAATTACATCTCCCTTTTTACATCTCTAGAAATCAAAATTCTTTTATACCGTTAATTACCCAAGGAAATCACACATTAGTTTCGTCTCTCGATAACACAAATTTCCAAACTCAGTCACTATCTGCAAATCTACGTCGCGACATGTCCCATTAAGTTCGCTATAAACCACTCTTCTCAATTCCTCTAAAACGACCTTTCATTACATATATTCTTACTCAACACTATTTCTAACCATCTCCCTCCATAATTCATTATACATCTCAGGTTGCTACTATCCACATCCTTTCTTTCAATCTTTTCATTCTCACGTTCCTTAAACTTACATCATGCCTTGCCCACATTCACTTACATTTACATTACCCAACACACAATCATATCACTCATCTCGTCTCACAAAACCTGTTCTATATCTCAATTAAGCCATAACGATCTTCCTTTTTTTTTCCACTATCTATCACAACCACGTATAACTCATGTCCTCCCCATCGAACTCACACTCATCATAGGTGCCACTCTTTACACCATAAGGTTAGGTAACTTACGCTTCAGGACCAACACAAACGTAAAACAGTGCATAAAGAAGTAATATAACAGCTTTGAATTAAACATAATATGCAACGAATGTCAAAAGATAAGCATATGACCCAAAACAGGGGTCACTAGATCGAGTTCAGGCCACTCGATCGAGTAAGGGACTTACTCGATCGAGTAGGTGAAGATCAGAAGCACGTAAAACAAATTACCAGGGACACTCGATCGAATAACTGACGTACACGATCGAGTACCCCACTACTCGATCGAGTACCAAGGCTACTCGATCGAGTACCTACGCATTTCTCAGCACTGTCCAGTTTTCGTAAAACAGTCATAACTCACTCATTTCTTGGTCATTTTGGGCGTGTGACCTATCGTTAGAATCGTAAAAGAGCAAGCTATCACCTCCAATTGGAATCACATTAAAATCATTTACGCATCTCAAGTTATAACAGTTTAAAGATAACTTTGCTGTAATCAGACGACATAACTATTTGATTTTTACTTCCAAACAACTTAAACAACAACCAAGTTAAACGAAAACAACCTAATACTCATGAAACCAGTAGCCCCAATCACATATTATTATTTTCGAAAACAAAGCAATAACATTCATCATGCACTACCCACATGCTTTTATTCTATAGCCTTTCGTAAGACAAATCATACTCATACATTACAAATCCTATTCCATGTTACTAATACATCAATATTACAAATACACTTCGTCACCTAAACATATTCATAATCACAAAATTCGTATTCTCATGCTATTGCCACTCCATCTTTTCCAATCAATTCATCCATTTCAACCACATTCTTCATACAACATGTACATATGAACAATAGTAGGCATGTATATGAAATCATTATCTAAAATTACACAAACAAAATTATGTATAATCATATCACATATGAACTACTCCCTTTTTCCACCACATTACTCATCATTCTGATGCGCTTCTCTAATAATTCCAACCAACATTGTAAACCAACTATCATGCAACATGCTTTCAATCAACAACAGTTCTATATACTTCACCAACCTTTCATTCACAAACTCGATCTTCTACTCCAAACATCCAACAATTACAACATACATCATCACATTCACATACAAGATAACAAGCAACACATACGACCTTGACATACTACCCCCATGTGACCGGTTCAAAATTGTAGGGCGAGTTTGCGACTTCAGGACGTCTCCCAAGCCTTTGCATTAGCTCCTACAACCTTTACCCCAGGTTCATTTTAATTGACTTCCTATGTTCATTAGGTTCATTGGTTACAGGTTTCAGGATCGTCGCTCTGATACCATTTGTAACACCCCATACTCCAAGTGCCTTACCAGGACCACTCAGATATAAAGACATTACCATCTCGGTTGCCCGAGGCAATGCTAATCAAATAAACAATGAAGAAACAACGTTTAAATATAAATACTTAGTGAAGAGTTACAATTCTCAAAACCAAACCAAAAGTGCAATACATGTTCTCAAACTGACTGTTCTAACTGAAATGTAAATAACTAATAAGCTACAGCGGAAGACTCCTATCATCATGTCGTGGCAATCCCAGCTATCCCAGTACTCATCTCATACCTGCTCAATATCTGCTCACCATCCCCGAATGGATCACCGCAGGTTTACAAAACAACAACCGGGGTCAGTACTAATCACACAATTTATACATATATATATCAACAGGAAGATACACACAACGACTTAATCATCACACACACACAACCAACCAATTCCAATCGTCTCAATCACCGATCGTCCCTTGGACCCGACCACCCGATGGGGGACCGCATGCCGTACCCACCAAATCCCCGCTCCACATAGTGAGCGATAACCCTGTCCATTAATGTGCACATCCCCTTCCGTGGCGGGTTCCACGAAGGGCGAAACTAGGGCGTGAAGCCACTCCCGCAAGTGACTCCACTCGGTAGAGAATAATCTCGAGAACCAGGGACAACCAATCACAATCACAATCACAATCACAATCACAACCGTCACAATGCAACTACGATATTAAACAATCAATCTCAACACATCAACAATCATCCCATTATGGGACTAATGCGAGTAGGAAATCCTACCCGAAAGCACAACTATCGACGGTCTCTACAAAATTTGTCTCAAAAGGCTCTTCTACGAAACCTCCTCCTATCATACAACATACAAATGCTACCAAATCACAAACTACTCAAAAACCCCAAATCCCTAGATTAGGGTTTAACCAACTTAAAGGAAAGACAATAAAAAGGGTACATAGATCTTACCCTCGACGCAAGGAACTCAACGGTATAATCAACGCTCAGAACTGACCTTCCAAACTCCGGGTATTGCTAATAATGCGATTAGGATGAAGAACTTGCTTGCTTTCTCTCTTAAACAGTAATTTAGGTTTTGCAAAAGTGATTTAGAATAATGACGACAAAGCTTATATACCTTAATCGCATAATTAACAAAACCCGAGAAAACTCCCCAGAAAACCTAGGCTCGATCGAGTACCCAAGGCTACTCGATCGAGTACCCCCTTACTCTATCGAGTACCTAAGGCTACTTGATAGAGTACCCCTTACTCTATCGAGTACCTAAGGCTACTTGATAGAGTACCCTACAGGTCAGAAACTTTTCTAAAACGCAACTTACCCTTACTCGACAGAGTAAGGCGTACTCGATAGAGTACCCCAAGACTTATAAATACGGAGTATTACAGAAAGGCTGTCGGGGTCAGTCTTGTGCGCATCAGGGGAGAAGGTGAAAGAGCTGAGAAACTCGAGACTCAGCTCTAAAAAGGTACGGCCTCTCATAGTGATGAGGCCAGGCATCCCCGTGGCCCGTAGTAAGTCACAAACCGACTCGTAAATGCCGAGTCTCGTAAGCGCCGATTCCTCTAGAAATCGGGAAGGTACATGCACACACTTAAGCAGGTTATAAAATTTTGTACGGTGTAAAGCGTTGACGAATAATACCTGCGGATAATCTGGGTGAGGGTCGAGGGAGGTGTCCCCTCGGACCGTAACAATGCCAGAAGTAGAGGCGGAAGCAGAAGCAGAAACTGTAGAAGTGCTAGGAGCGGAAGTAGAGGTAACAGGAGCTCGCGTAGCTCGAGTATGTCTACGACCCCGGCCTCTGGAACTCAAGGCAGAAGCCCGTAAAGCGACGGTGTGAGGAACCAGGGCTGCTCTGAAGGCAGCTGCGACTGCTGCCGAGTCCGCCACAGGTGTAAAAACAGGGGGTGGTGCAGAGGTAGTGGCTACTGTGGTCACCGCTGAAGAGGAACTAGCGGCGATGCTTGCTAGTGTGGTGGTGACCGTAGAGGAAGAGGTAGCCTGAACTGGGCTAGCAGCTGAGCTAGCTGGAGTAAAACCGTCCCTGCAGCTGAAACAAGGAAAACTGGGGCTGCAGTGGTGACTAAGGCGGTGGTAGTGGCAACAGCAGGGGCCACTGACTCACTCAAGGACGGGCTGGAGGACGAACTAGTAGATGGTAAAGAACTAGAATCCATCCTGCAACAGAGGGTAAGGGGTATGATAAGAAAATAGCTGCTAACCGTGGCTAAAACAACACGTAAAACCAGCATGTGACAGCATATAAACCCCTACAAGTCGAAAATTCGACTTTACAGCAAATAAATCCCAACAATCCTCAAAAATTTCGAATTACAGAATGTAAGCAGCAGTAGGGGACGGGATAACAGTTAACAACAGTAGCTAGCAAGCAATGACTGAGGTTAATTAAAGCATGAAGGCATATGAACCCGTCTGATAGTCGAAAAATTCGACTCAAGTAACCTTAATCGCAAATTTTTGTGCAAAGGTCAGATTGAGCATGTCTAAACATTAACAGGGATGTGATATCAATCAACAGTCAACAGCAATTTCGCAATGAAGATGCTAACTAGACAAATTGCAGCAGCAATAACCCAAGTGACAGTCGAAAAACTCGACTATCCTGAACCCATATCACAAAAATCATGTGGAATTCGAATTAAGCATGTAAAACAGCGAGGAAGGGAAATTACGATCATCAAGCAAGCTAATTAAGGGCATACAAACACAATCAAGTCGAAAAATTCGACTAAACAAGGATTTTCGAAACCCTAAAAACCATTTACCTCATAACAATTCGAAAAAATGAAATTAAGATGCATAGAGGAAGGAAGAAACACTTACTTGATGATAAAAGACCTACAATATGCAATTAATCTTCAATAGACAAGCAAAAGTAGCGATTTTTCGAGATAAAAACCGCAAACCCTAAAACCCTTTTAAAACCGAGAAGACGAGCACAAATAAAGGGGAAATCAAGGGGCTTTTGAAGATCAATTAGCAAGAAACAGATTGTAGGTGGCGGATTTGGAGATTGGGCAAGAAAATATGGGATTTTGGGGATGAATTTGATCGCACAAGGGGAAGGATTAGACGAAATTAGGGATAAATGAATTAGGATTAGGAATAAAAGAGTTTACGATAGAAAAACTCCCGTGTCCTATTCATTTTCACTCGATCGAGTGGTTTTAAACCACTCGATCGAGCATTTTGGTGGTCCAGCTGCTTGGTCGAGTAAAATTTTACTCGATCGACCAATCCCATTTATTGCTGTACTCGATCGACTGGAAAAAACACTCGGTCGACCAATTTTCCACTCGATCGAGTACAAAAAGTACTCGATCGAGGACTTTTCTCGCGTATGCTCTTGAATTTCCGTCTTTTCTCCCTTGGAATGCGTGAAATTTCCTCAAACCTGCATAAAAACACACGCAAAAATTTCCCAATATACCAAATACGCATAAGAACAGTCTAAAGTCTTATGTCTATGCTAAAAACTGTCTAAAACTAATTGTCCTAATTAAAATGCAATAAAACAAATTCAAAAAGAAATTCAAAAATTATCTATTTACAAAGTGTTACACGGGGCATTTCCCCGCTTAATTCCCAACAAATTTCAGTAGCCCCTCGGAGGGCTCCTGACTGGAGGACGTCATCTCAGCAACATTGACTGTCCTCTTCATCTTCCATGAGCATGAATTATCACTTGAAACGGTAGGAGGGGAGTAGTTCACATCCACGTAAGCGCGAACTTTCCTCGTCCTTGCTCCTTTATCACCAGCTTTAGCGTCATCATCTTCAATTTGATTGATAATAATTACACCATGTCCTTTGACAGCTCCTTCATTGCTTTCATCTGTACCTGCAGCAAGGAAAACAAACGAACTTTCCTCCTTTTTGCTCTCAGTCTGAGGCGGAGGGTTAAAAATAGCAGCACGATTCTCCAAATTTTCATCTGGAGCGTCAATAATAGGATCAATAGAAGAGAGAGCATTGCAAGGCTGGGCTTGCATGGGAGCTCTCCGGAACTTAGACTGATGAAAAATCGGCTCCTCGTCCCCTACCTGGAAAGTCAAAGTCTTCCCCCGACGTCTATAATCGCACGGGCGGTGACAAAAATGGTCTCCCTAAAATGATAGGGGTGTGTGCATCTTCGGGGATGTCTAAGACAACAAAATCAACGGGAATAAAGAACTTCCCGATCTGAACAGGTACGTCTTCTACTACACCTAGTGGCCGTGATAAACTACGGTCGGCCATCTGGATGGTCATGTTGGTGCAACTCAGCTTTGTCAAACCAAATCTCTTAGCCAGAGACAAAGGTAAGACACTCACGCTAGCGCCTAAATCGCATAGCGCGTTATCAATCAAATGCATACCGATATGACACGGAATCGAAAAACTACCCGGGTCTGATTGCTTAGGGGGTAACTTATTTTGAAATAGGGCTGATCCCACCTCAGTCAAAGCTACGGTCTCATTATCACTAATACTCCTCTTACGCGATAAAATTTCTTTCATAAACTTTAAATAAGAGGGTACCTTAGTCAGCAACTCAGTGAACGGCAAAGTGACTTCCAAGCTCTTCAAAAGTTCGACAAATTTGCCGAATTGTTGATTAGCTTTAGTATTTTGCAGCCGCCTCGGGAAGGGAACCGTGATAGGTATCTCAAGTCCCTTGTTTCTCGCTTCCAATGTATCTTCCGGTGTAAGTTCTGTATCCTTTGGACGCTTCTTACCTCTCGAACGAGGTCTTTCCAGTGATATCTCGCTTAAACGAGCACTAGCAGGCTCTCGAATAAGCTTCCCGTCATCAATACTACTCGATCGACCAATTTCTTTACTCGATCGAGCAGTTCCTTCATCAATGTCAGTCGATCGAGTACAATTTCCACTCGATCGACCAACTCCACTTTGCTCTTCACTCGATCGAGCATAAAAACCACTCGATCGACCCGTTTCTTCATCATTTATGCTCGATCGACCACCAAAATCGGTCGATCGAGCACTTTCTTGGCTGACAGCTCGTTATTTTCGCCAGAACACTGTTCATCATCAGTTTTGGCCATCCTCGGGTCTGATTTCAACACTTCTGGTCCCTCATAATAAAGACCGCTTCTCAATTCTATCAGATTTACCGTCTCATGTGGATTCTTCTCATTTTGAGTCGGTAAATGACCCTGCTTCCTCGAGGATTGATTCGCTGCTAGTTGGGCAACTTGAGTTTCAAGTGCCTTAATAGACGCGTCCTTCTGTTGATTTTGTTGATCACTCAGCTGCAAGTTCTTTGTAATGGATTGCAACATAGATTTTATCTCGCCTATTTCACTCACCCCACTGGAAGATGATGCACCGTGATTGGGGGGATTGAAAGACGGAGGCTTCTGAAAGCCTTGTTGACTCTTGTGTGAAGGAATATACGGCTGCTGCTGGTTCGAAGGTGGAGTAGGATTGAGCACATTTTGGCTTGTCCACCTCAAATTGGGATGGACATTCGGCTCAGAATAAGTATTTGTCTGCCTGTAATGTTGAAAGGCAGCACATTGCTCAAATGGACTAGGACAATTCTCTGAAACATGTCCCTCAGCTCCACATCTTCTACAGACAAAAGGACCGTCTGAAAACAAAGATTTACCTGATACATCCCTCCTTTGGAAGCTCCTCCCAACTCATATTTGTCAAATCTCGCAAGAAGAGCTTCTAGTGCGGCTACAGAAGAAGATTCAGCAGCTCTTCTTTGATTGCCTCTGGAGTTCCCATATTCAGCCTTATGGGTGGCCAAATCATCGATGATCTTCCACCCCTTAGTCTCTCCCATGTTCTCAGCAAATCGGCCATTAGCCGCAGCATCCAAAATAGCTCTCTGATCGTCGTACATCCCATTATAGAACTGATTACAAAGACTCCACTTCTCGAACCCATGGTGCGGAATGGTTCGCACCAGCTTCTTGAAACGGACCCATGCTTCATGAAAGTTCTCATCAGGCCCCTGTTTAAAACTCGTGATCTGAGCTCTAATGGCAATAGTCTTCGATGCAGAAAAGTACTTCTTGTAAAATGCTAAAGCCAGTGAATTCCAGTCTGTTATCCCATGAGCAGCCCGGTCCAGGTCCCTATAGCACTCCCTTGCAGCATTGCGGAGTGAGAAAATAAACATGGTTTCTTTTATCTGATCCGGGGTCACGCCAGCTGGTGGGGGTATGGAACAACAATAATCGATAAAGGTTTCCATGTGCTTAGCTGCATCTTCAGTTGCAGCTCCCCCAAATTGGTTTCTCTCAACCAAATTGATATAGGACGGCTTCGGCTCGAATTTTCTTGCGTCCTCTGGTAATACAAATCCCTTATAGAGATTCGCCGCTGTCGGCTCAGAGTGACTGGCAATAGTTGCTTCTTCAGCCATTTCTAGAAAGTCTGGAGAAGTGACTGTCTCAGTGATGAATTGAAACGGAGATGAAGGTGGATCCTCCTCAAACAGAGCGTTCTCGTAATAACTAGACAGAGTACTCAGCTCTTCCTCTGTCGGCAATACCCTAGTTGATCGCCTCAACTCGCGCAAAGATTTCTCAATCTCAGGATTATAAGGCAATAATTCACCACCCTGTGACCTGCGCATAAGAAGAAACTACAAACAGAATATAAGAATAGTCTAAGGAACGGGTGTCCCTTAAACTGAGAAGGACTAAAAATAAAACAACTAATAAATTGAACAATTGCCTCCCCGGCAACGGCGCTAAAATTTGACACGGCTATCGCAACCCTATCAAAGATAAAACCTAACGGTCTCAACTAAAATGTAGTAGAGGCAGTCGAGTATCGAATCCACAGGGAGGTAATGTAATTATCAGCTATCTAATTCTAGTCCTAAGGTAACAATTGGGGGGTTTTGTTGAATTGATTTCTAAACTACGAGATTTAAAGGGAAGAGAAATAAAAGTAAGAGCAATAAGAGCAAGAAAATCGATTTAAACTATCAAGAAGAGAAGGACATATCGGGAATTCGGTTCACTACGGTAGTCCAGTAACTCAGCTGTAAATGATTCAGACGAACTAATGTGAGACGGATGTTGAAAGGTCCTTTCGGTCCACTTTCTATCCTAAAATACCACTAACTTAACTTTCATCCTCATTAGGGTAGTCTACTGTTTATAGCAGGCCTATTTAGTCCAATCTTTCGATCCAGGATTAATTTTAGCCAGATTAAAGGGTGACATAGAAGCGTGCACTCAACTAAGTCGAATAAATACAATTAAATTGCTATAGTGACAGGGTCTCACAATTAATTCATCTAATTCATTCACTACATCGTCACATTTCTACCGCAGATCCCCTAATCCCAACATGAAAGGGGGTTACCTACTCATATCGCTAATCAAACTAACAGCAATTAAATTCCCAGCAGTAAACATAGTGAAATAACCAATAAATCGCATAAAGAGAAATTAGGGCAAAAGGAATAATAAGAAAAACAAATAATTAAAGCAACAAAAAGGTTAATTATTATTAAAGGAAGAGAAGGAATTACAATCAATGCGATTCCGGCGTAAAGAACGATCGAATCCGAGCAATAATAATCCCAAAAATAAGTAACAGTAGAGCAAGGAAAGCAACGTACTAAAGTTTTACCGTAAAGAGTTTGATAGATAAAAAGATAGATAAAAGATGTTCTTAACCTAGTTAACATAGGTTTAAATAGAAAAGCAAACAAAGTTTAGCGAAATAATTAACACACGGGCTAATTAAGCCCATTAACCATCGAAACCACTCGATCGACCAACTCTTCAGCAAAATCCACTCGATCGACCAAATAGTTACTCAATCGAGTGAATGGTCTTTCTGCAACTTAAGGGTCGAGTACAAAAGTACTCGATCGACCAACTTGGGGTGTAGAAACCACTCGATCGAGTGGAAAAACTGCTCGATCGAGTGCTTCATCTTCAACTCAGCTCAATTCCGCCACCAAATGCCTCGTAATGCGTGCCACGACGCCTTCAAATGCAGTATCTCACTCTGGGACAATCCTGTTGTTGGGAAATGTGTCCTCAACAATAGTGCGATCACGTGATTTTAATATCGTTATTAAATCTCATTTTAAAGAATACAATTGGGAAGTAATATTGTTACTGTCAACTGGTCAACATATATCGGTAATGATTAGCTGACTAGAGTTTGACATTACTGTCGTGTGACGGTGGTGATCAGTTGACCCCCTAGGTCATACCTATAGGGCGATACTCTTAATTGATCATTTAATTAATCGTATAATGTTACGAGTTAATTAAATTACTTGAAAATTGACGGACGATTTTGGAAGTAAAATTTACGTATCAAATTGAAATGTGATTACATGAGATACGGTCTGAGTAATTAAATTGTATAATTACTCGGATGAAATAAATTGTTTAATGTAACAATTAAAATGAATGAATTATTATAAATTCAATCAGTTGAAATTTATAAATGGTAAAAATTTTGGCACAAGTAATTATGAAATTACTAAGTCGATTTTTGTATGTGACGTATTTTTATTAATACGTTGATTTTTAATATGTTAAAAATACATAACATATTTATGTCACATATGACATGTGACATATTGACAATTGACAAAAATAATATGGGATCCATATTATGTTAAGTGCCGAAAAATTGGGGAGATTAAGCTAGTTAATTGTTTTATTTAGTTGATAAAACACAATGATGAAAAAGCAAGTCTAGGCATGCAAGCCTATTGTTCCTTGTGAAGAACAAATTTTTCATGCATTGGCTCCCCAATAGCCCTCCTCTTACACGGTTTTGGGGAAGAAAAACTATCATTGTTTTTGTTTAATTTTTGCCTAATAATATACTAAAGGTAGTGTATTATTTTCCACTCTATTCACTCATCCAAAAATACAAGTTCTAGTGATAAGAAAATCCTCTCTTCTTCTCTCTTAAAAACCGAAAACACATAAGAGTTTTATAAAGTTTTTGGTTCAATTTTCTCCCAAATTAATATTATACTAGATCAAATAATATTAATTAGATTAAGTGTTAAGCCTTGGGTATAAAGCTTGGGGAGAGATCTTATTCTTAGATCTTGTTCATCCATTGGAATAGCTCAAGAACAAGAAGAGAAAGGTGATCTCTCTTGTGCCCAATATAGCCGAAATATTGAATGTAAGGACATTATTTCTCTTCTTTTATATTATTGTTTGCATGCATAAAATCCGTTTTAATTTTATGACAAATTATTTAGACATATAAGAGTATGTTAATATGTATATGAATCTACATTTCCTTCAATTGGTGTCAGAGCCACGGTTGTTTGCATGCAAATTGGTTAAAAGTTTTTCCGAGTTATATGAATAACAAAATAAAACTTGTAAAATTTGTGTTATTATGATATATCACGAAATAATTACATGCATGTTAATATTTCTGGTCCTAAAGTGTTTTAGGATATTTTGGTTAATTTTTCGGATTTTTTATTGTTCATATTTAATAATAATGACATTTAAATGTGATTTTATGAGTAAAAATGTCATTTTTGGTCGAAAATTAGCTATACTTCGAATTTTCACTTGGTTTTTGGATATGTTGTTACATATATTATTTTGAGATAACCTGTAAATTTTCATAATTTTTGCACTTGTTATGCTCGAAAAATGAATTTTTCATTATTAAATTCGGATTTAAGAGAAAAATAGGTTAATATGAGTTAAATTTCGAATCTGGTCATAGAAAATTTATATGTTGTCACATGCAATTTTACAAGATGTGTGTAAAATAATTGGCTATAAAGAAGTCTTTTAGCATGATTTATGAATTTTTGAAGAAAAATGACATAAATAGTGACATTATTAGTGAAAAATTAATAAAACATAATCTATGACTTAGGAAAAACGTCTAATGTTGCATTTTATTATATTTTTCAGATCTAAAATTGAAAAGTTAATGAAAATAATTTTTCCATGTTTTTATGATTATTTTATTAAATATCGATAAACCGCAACATTGTTTTTCCGGAAAATTTTCGAAATTTTTAACCTAAGATTTTGAACATTATGAGTGTCATGGAATTTTTCCAGAATGTTCATGAATTTAAATTTCAAATTTTGAATTTATTTGAAATTTTGTGATTTATTTGAAGTTTAATAGCTTATTTTTGTAATTTTGGTCCATTTATGAACAAATTTGTAAATAAAAGTTAATTATGGTCAAATTATTAGTAAAGACTATATTTTGAGTCCTAAGAGGTTAGGGTAATTAACTTATGCATAAATATGAGTTTATGCATTTTTGTGATTATAAAATGTTGAAATCACGCAAATCCGTAAAAACCGAGTAATATACGATATTGGCTAATTAAAAGGCGATTTAGCATAAAAATTGAGCATGTTTATACATATTATAATGCTGCATTTTCCTTATGATTGTCATAATTTTAATTATGTAATTTTACTTAGTATGGCCTTAGATTTTAATTGGTATTTCCGAAATGTATGGGAATATCGATTCGGTTGTAATTTTTATTGTGATCTCGTATCACCGTTTCGTAATATTTAATAGATTTATTTTATTTTAGTTACAAATGTATAATAGGAAATTATGTAATTTATTATATAATTTTATCCATTCCGGAGTTCCAAAAGACGGATTTCTTCAAGAATGGCGATACATAAAGACGGTGTTACCTCGAGATGCGTACCACAACCGAAGTTCAAGGGACCAATGGAGTTGGTTTCCGAATATGTAATAGATTAATAATTTTTCTATTTTAGGAAAGGCCATACTAGGATTTATTTTTCCTTTATGCTTGCATTTTATTTTATGTCACATGCATCGCTAAATCGCCATAACTAAACATGCATTGTTATTTTATCGAGTTTTTCGACCGTGTCAATTCGAATTATCGTAGTTCACCGCTTTAGTTCACTTAAAACGTGATAGATAATAAATTGACATGACCTCTCGCTAAAACAATTAATTGAGACATAGCCTTACCAAAGAGTAGAAACCATGAAAACCTATTTCGTGAGGGAGTGCACTCGGCCACACCGGGGTACAAACCTTGTTACGTAGGGGAAGTGGGTGATAAATGTCTATCCACCGAATTCATGTTGATAAGGGTTTCATCGGCCACACCGTGCCCAAGTTAATGTGGGTTTGGATCATGGACACATTTATTCGAAATTTGGATTGAACTCAACAAAAGTTTTTCGATAAGGGTTTCATCGGCCACACCGTCCCCTTGTTGAATGTGTTTTGGGCTATAGATAAATGTTAATGTAATATTATCGACCAAGAGTTCTAGAAGTAGAATCGATTAAAGCGTTAATCCACCGAGTTATATTGATAAGGGTTTCATCGGCCACACCGTGCCCAAGTTAATATGAATTTGGGTCTTGGAATCATTTATTATAGTTGGGTAGAGGTCACTATATAAATGTTCATATCTTGTTATATTTGCAAGTATGATTTTAAAGACAAATGTTAATATTTCCTTTCCTCCATATTTGTAGTGCATTACAATGAATCCATCAAATGCTACCGCACCGATAACCATTGAGTCATATCACCATGTTCTTGACAACGTATGCTCCAACAATAATTTCGATACAACTAGAGAACTTCATTTCGGGATAGGTTCGGATGGAAACCTTAATTTCATCACCACTTCTAAACCACCCACTACTACTAGACCTCGTGTGAGTCCGTCTCAGGAAGACTACCTCATACGATCTATAGGGTCTTTATCTCTGGAAGATAACGATGCCAAAGCTAGTGGGAGCTCTAGCAATCAAGTTCTTGCTTCAAGGGGCAAGAGGTTCAAGAAGAAGGGAAAGAAAATCAAGAACTTCAAGCAAGTTAATGATGAGTGCCATTATTGCTATGGCATGGGACATTGGCTAAGGAATTGCCCTATGTATTTGCGAAATATAAGGGAGGGACTCATTACTCCAAAAGGTACAATTCCTAAAGAAATTTATGTTATTGATATAAATTATACTTCCACTACGACATGGGTACTTGATACCGGTTGTGGTTCTCACCTTTGTAATCATTTACAGGGTTTAAGAGATTTGGAGAAGCTTAGCAAGGGAGATGTGGATCTTCGACTTGGAAATGGAGCTCGGGTAGCGGCCGAATCCAAAGGAACTTATGTTCTAGCTTTGCCAAATGGTTTTGAGTTGTATTTGCATAATTGTTTTTATGTTCCTACGCTCTCTAAAAACATTATTTCAATTGCCATGCTAGACATGGACGGTTTTTGTTTTGTCATTAAGAACAATCGTTGCTCTATTTCTAGGAATGATTTGGTTATTGGCCAAGCTTCTTCCATAAATGGCATTTACATTTTAGAGACCTCAAATCCAACAAATGATATTTATAACATTCAATCAAAGAAACTCAAAACAAGTGACCCAAGTGAAGCGTTCATTTGGCATTGTCGATTAGGTCACATAAACGAGAATCGCATCAAAAGATTAATTTCTACTAATGTGATTACACCATTTGATTATCAATCATTTGGTACATGCGAATATTGCCTACTTGGCAAAATGACTCGTAATCCTTTTAGCGGTAAAGGGACACGAGCTAGTGAGCTATTGGGACTCATACACACCGATGTATGTGGACCAATGACTATCACCGCTCGTGGTAATTATGACTACTTCATAACCTTCACCGATGATTTAAGTAGATATGGGTATATCTATTTGATGAAACATAAGAGTGAAGCGTTTGAGAAATTCAAGGAGTTTCAAAACGAAGTAGAGAACCAATTGAACAAAAGGATTAAGGCACTACGATCCGATCGTGGTGGAGAATACCTTAGCCATGAATTTGATTCGCACTTGAAAGGTCGTGGTATTATATCACAACTTACTCCACCTGGAACACCACAACTCAATGGTGTTGCCGAAAGGAGGAATCGAACCCTACTAGATATGGTTCGATCCATGATGAGTCAAACCGAGTTACCAAACTCGTTTTGGGGATTTGCGATACAAACCGCAATTCGATCTTTGAACAATAGTCCCACAAAGTCCACTGAAAAGACTCCATGTGAGATGTGGACGGGTAAGATCCCAAATATATCCTATATGAATATTTGGGGATGTGATGCTTACGTCAAGACTAAACCCGACAATAAGCTTGCCCCAAGATCCGAAAAATGCATCTTTGTAGGCTATCCTTTGACCTCTCGAGGTTATTACTTCTACAAACCTCAAGATAACAAAGTGTTTGTGTCTTGCGAGGCTGTCTTCTTAGAAAGACAATTTATTTCTAACAGACAGAGTGGGAGAAATTTTGAACTTGACGAAGTTCAAGAGCCACAAACCGAGGTAGAGACGCAAGAAGATGTTCCTTCGTCGTCTAACGCGGTTGTACCTCCTCCACTAAGAAGGACGGGCCGAGTTATTCGCCATCCCGATCGATATGTGGGACTTATCGAAGAAGATGGAACGCTCGATGTGTTGCTTATGGAAAGTGACGAGCCCGCCACCTACAAGGCCGCAATCTCTAGTCCTAATTCCACCTTATGGCTTGAAGCCATGAAGTCCGAAATGGATTCTATGCTTGAAAACCAAGTTTGGGACTTGGTAGATTTGCCTAAAGGGGCAAGACCCCTCCAATGCAAATGGATATTCAAGGTCAAAAATGGCATAGAAGGACATGACGATGTCTACAAAGCTAGGCTAGTGGCAAAAGGATTTACCCAAGTCCAAGGTCTCCATTATGATGAGACCTTCGCCCCCGTAGCCATGCTAAGATCCATACGGATTTTGTTAGCGATCGCCGCATTTCATGATTATGAAATTTGGCAAATGGATGTCAAAACCGCTTTTCTAAATGGGCATTTAGAGGAGGAGGTGTACATGATACAACCCGAAGGTTTTGTTGATTCTAAAAATCCTAACAAAGTGTGCAAGCTTAAGAGATCCATTTATGGTCTTAAGCAAGCATCTAGAAGTTGGAATCATCGATTCAATCATGTTATAAAAGAAAATGGGTTCACTCGAAATGTTGAGGAACCATGTTTATACATGAAATTCAGTGGGAGCAATGTTGTGTTCCTAATCTTGTATGTCGATGACATACTACTCATTGGAAATGATATTCCAATGTTGTTTTCTGTTAAGAAGTGGTTAGGTAACCACTTCCAAATGAAGGATTTAGGAGAGGCACAACGCATATTAGGTATCCTGGATCTATAGAGATAGACCCAAGAGGATATTGCACTAAGTCAAGAGTCTTATGTTGATAAGATTCTTCGACGATTCAGCATGGACAAATCCAAAAGGGGTTTGGTACCTATGGTAACCGGAACGATATTGAGCAGGACTCAATGTCCCTCCGAACCCCATGATGTTGAACGCATGAAGTTGATCCCTTACGCTTCGCTTGTTGGATCAATCATGTATGCCATGATATGCACACGTCCTGATGTCTCGTATGCCTTGAGCATGACGAGTAGATATCAAGGAAATCGAAGTGAGAGTCACTGGATTGTTGTCAAGAACATCCTTAAGTACTTGAGAAGAACTAAGGACTCTATCCTTGTGTTTGGAGGAGACACCGAGTTGCGTGTTACAGGATACACGGACTCAAGTTTTCAAACAGATAGAGATGACATGAAATCACAAGTCGGTTTTGTTTTCATGCTCAATGGTGGTGCCGTAAATGGAGAAGCTTCAAGGAAGTCAGAATCATGGATTCAACAACGGAGGCTGAGTACATAGCAAGATCGAGGCTGCCAAGGAAGCTATGTGGATCAAGCAATTCACGGAAGGTCTAAAAGTAGTACCTACCGCCGATGATCCCATCACTCTCTATTGTGATAATAGTGGGACGATCTTCCAAGCTAAGGAGCCGAAGTCTAGTAATAGATCTAGACATGTACTTAGAAAATATCATGTAATAAGAGATTTCATTGAAAGAAAGGAAATTGCGATTTGTAAGGTTGGGACGGATGACAACATAGCCGATCCGCTCACCAAGCCTTTATCGCAGGCTAAGCATGATGGGCATGTTACGTCCATGGGACTTAAACGTGTACCAAATTTCTGTTAGATTTTGAAATGAAATAAAAGTGTTGTTTTTGTTCATGTTCATAATCACATTTGTCTTTTATCTTTAATTTATACTTTGTTACATCCATACGGGTTGTAGAGACAATTGAACCCCGTTAAAGTGAACACGGATTAACATAGTATTTGCCCATAGTCACTTGTATGAGGTGACGTCTCGAAGTGACTAGAGTGTGAGGCGATTGATGGCAAGTTCAAGTGCCATAGAGTCATGTGAGATGACTAGTCGATCACATAGGCGGATTTAAGAACATTTTGTCGGGCCTAATGACCGCTTATAGAGTTCTGGCAAATTTATATAGCCTGGTCGTGGCAAGAGCTACTATAGTATTCAAATGAGTCGATTCTTTTGACTAAAGACTATTCACCTAAGATGGCACAGTTTGATTAACTTTGATTTGTGTTACTACGACCTTCGTAAATGGGGTCAAATGGGCATATTTTGGGTTATGATGGCTGTGGCTAGTCGAAGGGAATGAGTGCGATAGGAATTGTCCACCCCTTGTCAGGGTTATAACAATATCTTAGGGCCACTCGAGGAGGAATGAACTGGAAATGCGTGGCCACGCTCGGAAGGTATCCGAGTGGATAAATCCGGTCAATCGATTATTCTCCGGATCGAGGAAACCACTCTCGATATGATCACTTGCAAGTACGACCTGAAAGACACCTTGCATTGAGTGGGAGATAGTAATAGGACAAGAGAATTGGTGACGCACACTTGTCGAGGACAAGTGGGAGATTGTTGGGAAATGTGTCCTCAACAATAGTGCGATCACGTGATTTTAATATCGTTATTAAATCTCATTTTAAAGAATACAATTGGGAAGTAATATTGTTACTGTCAACGGTCAACATATATCGGTAATGATTGGTGACTAGAGTTTGACATTACTTGTCGTGTGACGGTGGTGATCGATTGACCCCTAGGTCATACCTATAGGGCGATACTCTTAATTGATCATTTAATTAATCGTATAATGTTACGAGTTAATTAAATTACTTGAAAATTGACGGACGATTTTGGAAGTAAAATTTACGTATCAAATTGAAATGTGATTACATGAGATACGGTCTGAGTAATTAAATTGTATAATTACTCGGATGAAATAAATTGTTTAATGTAACAATTAAAATGAATGAATTATTATAAATTCAATCAGTTGAAATTTATAAATGGTAAAAATTTTGGCACAAGTAATTATGAAATTACTAAGTCGATTTTTGTATGTGACGTATTTTTATTAATACGTTGATTTTTAATATGTTAAAAATACATAACATATTTATGTCACATATGACATGTGACATATTGACAATTGACAAAAATAATATGGGATCCATATTATGTTAAGTGCCGAAAAATTGGGGAGATTAAGCTAGTTAATTGTTTTATTTAGTTGATAAAACACAATGATGAAAAAGCAAGTCTAGGCATGCAAGCCTATTGTTCCTTGTGAAGAACAAATTTTTCATGCATTGGCTCCCCAATAGCCCTCCTCTTACACGGTTTTGGGGAAGAAAAACTATCATTGTTTTTCTTTAATTTTTGCCTAATAATATACTAAAGGTAGTGTATTATTTTCCACTCTATTCACTCATCCAAAAATACAAGTTCTAGTGATAAGAAAATCCTCTCTTCTTCTCTCTTAAAAACCGAAAACACATAAGAGTTTTATAAAGTTTTTGGTTCAATTTTCTCCCAAATTAATATTATACTAGATCAAATAATATTAATTAGATTAAGTGTTAAGCCTTGGGTATAAAGCTTGGGGAGAGATCTTATTCTTAGATCTTGTTCATCCATTGGAATAGCTCAAGAACAAGAAGAGAAAGGTGATCTCTCTTGTGCCCAATATAGCCGAAATATTGAATGTAAGGACATTATTTCTCTTCTTTTATATTATTGTTTGCATGCATAAAATCCGTTTTAATTTTATGACAAATTATTTAGACATATAAGAGTATGTTAATATGTATATGAATCTACATTTCCTTCACCTATCTCCTCTAAATGCATGCAAAAAAGACGAAAAAGAGTACGATTCCACTACTTTCACGTTCATTTCTACAAAATGGACAAAACGAACCAAAGTAGCCAATTCGGGGCAAAATACCATAAAAATAGTATGAAAATGCATAGAAATACGTGCTGAAATAGGCTAAAAAGACTATACATTAGGCACGTATCATCATACAATTACAAATCCTATTTCCATGTTACTAATACAACAATATTACAAATCCACTTCGTCACCTAAACATATTCATAATCACGAAATTCATATCTTCATGCAATTGCCACTTCATCTTTTCCAATCAATTCATCTAGTTCAATCACATTCTTCATCTAACAAGCGCATATAATACAACAGTAGACAATTATACGAACTTATTATATAGCTTTACGCAAACAAAATTACGTAAAATCATATCACACCCCCTAATCACATGTTACTAGTATATCCCCATTATAAATCGTCCCTCCTACAACATCATTATTCATCACATATTATCATATATGAACTACTCCCTTTTTCTACCACATCATTCATCATTCTCATATACTTTTCCAACAATTCAAAACAACATTGTAAACCAACTATCATGCAATTCATGTATTCAATCAACGACAAATACAATCATATCATCATCATCCTTCACTACACATCTCATAGCCTCCACATGCATGCATCCATCGATTCATACAACACCTTACTATATAGATAGACAACACACAAGGTAAACACATAGCGATCCCGACTCATATCCCATGTGACCGGTTCAAAATTGTAGGGCGAGTTCACGACTTTAGGACGTCTCCCAAGCCTTTGCATTAGCTCCTACAACTTCTACCCCGGGTTCATTTTAATTAGACTCCCTAGGTTCATTAGATTCATTGGTTACAGGTTTCAGGATCGTCGCTCTGATACTATTTTGTAACACCCCCATACTCCAAGTGCCTTACTAGGACCACTTAAGGCATGGAAGTGCTACCATCTCGGTTACCCGAGGCAATGATAATCATAAGACAATAAAGAAACGTACATTAAAAGTAAATATAATTTAATTGATTACATGTCTCAAACAAAACTGTTAAATGAAATACAAAGTACTCAAACGGTCCACTGATAAAACTATCAAAGATACTAGACATCGTCTGACACAGCGGAAGACTTCTAACTGCCATGTGGTGACTCATCCCAGCTATCCCATGCGCATCAATCATACCTGCTCAATAACTGCTCACCACCCCCGAATAGATCACCACAGTTTTTAAAACATTTAAACGGGGTCAGTACTAATCACACAATTTATATAATCTAACAACACAACAAACAACATAGCTCAATCGTCACAGATATACTCCGAACTCCATCACTAACTCCACAATATTGACTACACACTAAAGTGCGTAGCCCTGCCAGAGTGCCCATCGCAACAGGTCACTCCACGCCGCCAGTGGGGGACCGCAGCCGTTCCCACCTAATCCCCGCTCATCTCCGTCGAGCGATAAACCCAAATCCATTAATATGCACATCCCTTCTGTGGCGGGTTCCACAGAAGGCGAATAATGGGCGTGAAGCAACTCCCGCAAGTGACTCCACTCAGCCAGGGACGCGCCCCGAAGAACACAGACAGATACAAACAATCACAACTACTAAACATCAATCAAAACCAATAACCGTCACAATACTCGTATGATAACAATCAACAATCACAAATCACCACCAACACATTATGGGACTAATAATGAGTAGGGAAACCCTACCTGGAATGCAATACAGTCAGACGATCTCAACAGCTATTATCAAAAAGCCTCCTCTACGAATCCTCCCCCTAACATAACATCACATATATCACTAACCACACAAAACTAACGCAAATCCTCAATTCCCAAAATTAGGGTTTAATAAGACTTAATTAAATATAACAAATTTGGTACATAGATCTTACCCTCGATGCAAGGATCACAAAGATGTAAAGAAAGATGAATTCTGACCTTCCAAGCTCTGGGATTTGTCAATAATACGATGAATGCGAAGTACGTAGATTGATTTCTCTTTTGAAAGTAATTAGGTTTGTAAAAGTGTATTATGAGAGTAACGGAAGTGTATATATTAATTCGCATTATTAACAAAACCCGACAAATCATCCCTCCGTAAACCGGCTACTCGATCGAGTAACTGACGTACTCGATCGAGTGCCACCTACTCGATCGAGTACCAAGGCTACTCGATCGAGTACCCAACAGGTCAGAAACTATTTTAAAACGCAAAACACACTTACTCGACAGAGTAATGCCCACTCGATAGAGTACCCAGAGACTCATAAAACCGTAGTATTATACTAATTAGGTTAAACAGGTTATTAATGACGAATTAATGATGGATACGATAAATAACAGGTGGGAATATATCAATGACGAATTCCAGAGAACCAATATTGATGAATCGAACCTCTAAAAACCGAATTGACTTTAATGACGAAAACCCGCAAATATGGATTATAAGGGATTTAAGTCGGGATTTATGATGAATTAATCAATGAAGAATTATTAGTAAATTACAGGTTAAAGATATATGCTCAAATTATTATGTTAGAAGAAATATGAACAATTGAAAAAGAAACAAAACAAAGGGACGAACAAAAGACGAAGGAAGAAGAAAGGAAGCAGGAACTGCGGCAGCCTCACGAAGAGGCGCAGCAGGTACTACGTCCCTCCGAAGAGGCGCAACAGTTGCTGCGTCCTTTCTCGACGGTTGTCTTCTGATAATCCGTAAAAAGGATTTTAAACAAGGTTTTAGAAATCGGTTTTAGGAATACTTTCGACATAAACCTTACAATATTGATTACAAAAAATAAACAACAATAATAAAATAAGGATTTACACCCTCAGACTTACATGTTTGACGAAACGAGATGAACTAAGTTAACGTTTAGTGATGCTCGACTCGAATGTAGACGAAAGTGCTCTCATAAGAGGAAATTAAACAGATTGATTAAGTTGATTGATGTGGAGTTGGTCAAATTGGTCGGTCATGCAAAAACGAGGCTGGTACTCAGAAGGATCCGAGCTTACGTGGTCGAATGTTCAAGCACGTAGACGCTAAAAAGTAAGAACGTGGTCTAAAATGCAAAGGGAGAAGAGAAGGGTGGACACTCACGTGAGAAATATGAGAGACCGGAGGTCTCTATTTATACTAATCACGTGGAGGAAGTAGGGTTTTTCGGAGAAACTTTGGAAGCGAATCTCGAAAAGATACGAAAAATACGCAGAAAAGGACTTGGGAAGAGGCGCAGCAGGCACTGCGTGTCTTGGAAGAGGCGCAGCACCTGCTGCGTCCTTTCCCAAGTGGTTTCCTCCTGCGGAAGAAAGATTTCCGTGTTTTGGTTATGTAATAACGGATTAATCTTGTTTTCCTTAATATTTTGTGTGAATATTACGGGAAATTATTTGCCAAAGATTAAAATATTGCGAAAATAGGGAATAGAAATGTCCGGAACATTCCAGAACATTCTGACTCGGTTTTAGAAAATGAAGACGGTTTTTTTTTACCCGGACTCCAAATGTACTCTAATTACTGCCAAAACGACCGCATCGGCACGTAGATGACAATTAAGAGGTAGACACAAGTGTTTGAGCGATCACTTAACGATAAACTTACGAACTGTCACAAATCGTTCCGCGTACCAAACATGCGGCCAAATCATCACCGGGTGGTTTGCGGTAGGTGCAGAAATGAGGTATCTACAGAGCCCCCACTTTGACTGAGGCTTGGACAAGGCGAAAGTCAAAGTATAGCCATCAGGTCAATTGAAGATTACAACCTGACGACTATGGCGACGCGAGGCGGCTCAAGGGGTCTGAGCCAAGGACCTGTCGTCGGGAACATTTTAGAGTCTGTCGACTATCGGGGAGGGTCGTTTAAAGTCTATTAGACTACGTAAGGAGGCTCGCCAGCCATAAGAAGAGACCATACCTGAAATTCCTTGAAACTCCAGGCGAAACAAAATGTAATGTTGGGAGAAGACAGCAGGACGTAGTCTGGAACTGCTGGGAGAAATCTGCTTGTGGTCGGCTTCAAACAAACTTCGGAAGAGCTTGGGGTCGATGTTGATCTCCATGTCTCGAGAGGGAATGACTGTCGGTCGTGAACTCTCGCTGGGGGAACATAATCGGGAACTGATCTCCATGTCTCGAGAGGGAATGTCTATCCGTGTACTCTCGCTGGGGTAACATAATCGGGAACTGATCTCCATGTCTCGAGAGGGAATGTCTATCCGTGTACTCTCGCTGGGGGAACATAGTAAAGGCGTGTCGAAACACCTGTCAAAGAAGGAACGCTCGTTGTGACAAGCTAGGTCTTGGCAAAAATAATATATGGAGTTGGCAGTTGGCTTGGAAAATGCGGGTCCGGGCGAAGAATATACGTCAAACGGATCAAATATGTGATATGACATCAAGGAAGAGGCGCACCAAAGATGGGCCCACAAAATAACAAACTCATAACGAATTTTTGAAAATTCGTATGAAGGGAAGCTGAGGAAGAGGCGCAGCAAGAGCTGCGTCCCTTGGAAGAGGCGCAACACTTGCTGCGTCTTTTCCTAAGCGTGTTTTTCCTGCGTAAAAAACCGATGAAACAGAGGGTTTATTTCATTTATTCGAAACACAAATTCTCAATTTCTCTCTCAAATTCCAATCATTTTCATCAAAATTTGATCCAAAAGCTTGCATTTGCCATGACTAATCGAGGTATGTATATCAATCTTGCATTTATCTTCTGTATTTGATCAAATGGGACCGACAAAATTAGGGTTTTTGACCCTAATTAGTCGAAAATTTGGGGCTTTTCCCCCAAACGGTTTCGTCTTACAAAATTGACTTTGTAAATGGCTAATTGGTAATATAAGGATCACAACCATGTATTTATTTCGAATTTTCATTGAGTTTTGAGCATTTGAGTGAAATTGAGACGGTTTCACAGCTAAACCGTAAATCGCTTCGAAAATAGCCTTAGGATTGCCCATTTGTGACGAAACTTGATAATTGGAATCCTTGTATGATGGGTAAACTTCCTACCATCTCGGAATTTTGATTTGTGACGACTTTTTCAGGACACTTTCTAGGGCATAATCGCCGTTATAACGAAATGTTGTCGAAATTCCGACTCGAACCCATGACTAGGCTTCAACTTAGGCTTGACTTGACCCAAATTACCACGTGAGTGGACGGGTTTGTGGGAAAATTGCTAAAGTTGGCGAGAAAAGAGCGATTTCGGAGCTCCGAAAACTCGAAAATCCCCTAATCAAGGCTTGTCGTCACTTGACGCGGCCTAAATTCACTTTAATTTTGCAGGTGACGAGGCTTCTACATCCGAGAGGGATCCCATGGATGTGGACACTGCTGTTGACCCTTCTCAGATGCTTGAGGAGGCGTTGGAGGAGGCTTTCACTGCTGCGGTGACGGCTGCCGAGAACGAGGTCCTCGAGGAGGAGGTTGTTGAGGAGGAGGAGGCCCCGAGACGGGCCAACGTTGGGAGGGGTGGTCGCCAGCTGAGGAGAGCACCTGCGTGGGCTGAGACCTGGGACAGTAGGCACCTGCTTTGGGCTGCGGAGGGTCACTTGTCCTACAGGACGGTGAAGAGCTTGGTAAATCGAATTCATCACTCTTCATTCATCTTCTTTCATTTCCGTTTGTCATTCCTTTTCTTTTTCGTCCTAGCTAAAGATAGCTTTTGTTTCAAATCAACATAGGAGGCCGGGAACATCAGATCGTTCTCGGGCTATACGACGGCGATGGGGTGCTATGAGAGGCTGTCGGTTGAGGAGCGAGCCATGATCGAGCGGGGAGCATTCGGCGCCCTGATGCAGCCTTGGAGGGATATCGCGAGGAGGAAGCTTCGGGCTAACCTCAGTCTCGTCCGAGCTTTCTTGGACCAGTTTTGGGACACGACCTCCACGTTTCACATGCCTTTTGGCGCGGTGGGGGTCACATTAGAGGACTACGACATGATTTCTGGTCTGCCGTGTGGGACTGAGGTGGTGGAGTTGCCGGAGGCAGCCATGAGGGTTGATTGGCGGATGCTAGGAGGCTGATCGACTGGAACTTGGCGCCGAAGGCGGCTGCGGTACCTAGCTTGGTGCCTAGTTCTTACGTTCGGGACTACTTCGCGGGGAAGACCCCGACGTCAGTGGTATTCGAGGGGAGGGAGATGGCTCCTCCTCCCTGTACTGCAGAGCAGAGGGTTCGTTTGTGGCTCTGGTGGTTTGTGTCTTCGATCTACCTCGGAGACAAGGGAGAGAGGCTTTCGACGAAGCTTCTTCCCTTTATTTCTGACCTGAGCTCCCTAGGTCATTGGGACTGGGTCACTGCTGATTTTGCGGTCCTCATCCGCTTCATGAGGGCCATAGTTCGTCCGGAGTTGATGGAGAAGGGGACTTCTCCTGCTGCTGTCGGCCCTGGACTGCCGTTGGAGGTATGAACCTTCACTTCATTTTATGAAAGATCATTTCCTTTTCTTATCGAACCACGAAAGATCGTTGTTGATTATCTTGTTGTACAGGCGTGGGTGTACTTCTACTTTCCGGGCCTCGCGCCCAAGAGGACAGAGCCGGTAGAGAAGGCTTATCCCGTTGTGAGGGATTGGGTGATGTGTCGTACGAGGAGTCGGCATTCCTTCCACGACGTCTGTCGACGGGAGGTGAACGCTCTTCAGCTGGATGGCGTGAGTACTTCACCTTGCGTTTGTTTGTCTTTCTTCTTTATTTTTAGAACTGATCATAAGAATGACCCTTCGTTTGCTTTTCTAGTGGGTGCCCAGGCCTTGGGAGGAGTACGCTGGCGCTCCTCCCTTTGTGGCTGAGGTCCTTCGACCTAGGAGCTCGAGCCGGTTGCTGCTGAGGACGTCGATGGGTCCTGTGTGGTACTTGGGTGAGCGCTTGGCTCGTCAGTGCTCTCGAGATGTCTTGACGGTTCCCATCGATCCTCCTCGGACGATGTTTAGGGAGCCTTCTGAGGCTGAGAGGGAGGCTGACCTGGCTGGCGTCGGTGGTGACGCCCTCCTTCTTCCAGGCGAGGACTACTCGGCGTTCCTCTACGGGAGGTTGGCGTACTGGCCGGTTGTGGTAAGTGATTTATCCTCTCTTATTTTTGATTATTTTGAGAACACGATGAATGATCATCGGTTAATGGAAATCACTTGACCTGGCAGGAGGTGGAGGCGGCGGGCATCGAGCCCCCAGAGAACCCCGAGACCCTTGAGTACACTGACGCGATGGGGATGACGACGATCTCCGAGCTACGTGACTTTGACGTGGCGGTGAGAGATGCTGGGTTGGACGAGTGGCAGCATCTGATTCGGAGGGTGAGTCTCCTGACTTATATAATTTTGTGTAAGAATACATTTGCTCGAGTTTGTCCAATCGTTAAGAATTTTCTTTTTGAAATGCATGTTGCGCCATCCCGGTTTGTGGCTTTGTGGAGGGTAGCCAACTGGCTGCGGGCTACTGTCGTCGAGGCACTTGCTGGCGGCCGAGGACGTCAGGTATAAACCTTCCGTTTACTTCATTTTCGAATTTTCTAATCTTCTTTTATGTTTGAAATGATTGACATGAGCCAGTTCTTGTTGTTTGCAGAGGGAGCGCGAGCTGGAGCGAGAGCTTGCCCAGTCTAGGGAGGAGACAGCTCGCCTGCTGAGGGAGCTCGAGGTCCGCGACGCCGAGTTTGCTGCTCTTGAGGCGAGAGTTGCCGAGCTAGACGGCTACCAGCAGTAGCTTCCGTGTTGCTTCTTGTTTTGGGGCTTGAGCCCCCAGTTTGGTGTACATATCCCCTTTTGGTTGTATATATGATGGCCTGAGTGCCTTTGCTACTGAGTTGTTTTGTTTGTACCTGCAGGTTAGCTTTGAACAGGTTTGGTAGATGACGGTTTATGCCGTCATGCTGCCGAAATTTACACAGAAATCATATAGAACATATATTTGTACATATGGCCTAAATTAGCGCAAAACAATGCAAAAATTTGACCAGAAATGAAATGCAAAAATTTGGTCGGAAATGACCTGACGGTAAGGAGGGTTTCCCCCTAAAAAAAGAAAAAATAAAAAACATATAAGTTTGAAATGTAATGTGGAAGGAGAGTGAAATGATTCCCTAAAAAGAAAATTAAAAAGAAATGTATAAGTTGGAAAATGATTAAATAAATAAAAAAAGGTAAAAAAATGTATAGATTTGAAAAATAAATAAATTAAATTAAATTGGTGAAATGATTCCCCAAAAAAGAAAATTAAAAAGAAATGTATAAGTGTGCTAAAATGATGAAAATGTCGATATCGTCTCGAAATGCGTGTCCGTGAAATTAGGAAACACGAAATATGGCAACCTGACGTATTTACCAAAATAATAACCCGTATGAATAGGAAATTATTCGTTGAGGAATTTAGGAAAGATCCAACGCTGAAAATCACAGAAAGAAGGCTGAGGAAGAGGCGCAGCAGGAGCTCCGTCCCTTCGAAGAGGCGCAGCACCTGCTGCGCCTGTTCCCCAGTGCATCTGTCCTGACGGATTTTAGGAAACAGCTTTTAGTATAAAATAGAGACGTCGAGGGAGGTTTTATTCACATAATTCTTCCGTCTTTCTTCGTCTTATTACACAAAGCTCCCAAAATAAGCATACATCATGAATACTCTTGAAATTCGTCTGAAAGAGTGGACAAATGAGTTTTCTAATGTGAAGAAACACGACATGGGTGCTTATAATTTTGGATCGCTTTTGAGCTTGAAGTTGATCAAGGTAGTCAAACCATTTCTAGATGCTTGTCTTGACTATTGGGACCCGAATTATCACGTATTTGCCTTCCCTGGAGGCGACATTTGCCCATTTCCCGAGGAAATTGCCGCGATTGGTGGTTGGGACTCAGAACATTTGCCTGCTATTCCCTCCACTTCTCAAGGGTATAAGAACAAGTTTAGAGACTTGCTTGGATTGGCAAGAGTTGATGTTGACCGTCTTGTGACTTCTAAAGGAGTGCGAATGTTGGATTTCATCGATCGATTCATCAATAGGGCTGATCCCACTCTCTCTTATGTTGCGAGGCGAAGGGCATTCGAATTTTGCCTATTACATGTATATGTCCTTTAGGGGAATGTTGATTAGGATATGAGGGGCGACCCTCGTCTCTTGAGCTTGATTGAGCAAATGGAACTGCGCAGGAGCCCAGCTTGCCCGTGTTTAGGAGAGATCTTATTGGGGTTAGATAACAGGAAAGCCAATCGCGACCTTCCTTACTTGGGAAGTCCCATTATTTTGCAGGTAAAAGAACTCTTTTTCTTCTTTTTTTTTCTTCTTTTTCGTTTTTTTTTTCGTTTTTTTTGTTCTTAATACCCGCTTTTGGTAGGTCTGGCTTATGGAGCGTCTTCGATTGATCGAGCCCCCAGTTAATGTTCCTGCTTATCATGCTTGCTCAATTGCAATGAGGACTAGACTCTACATGGTGGACTTCACTCGAGTTTGCAATTACTGGGAAAACAAATTGAAGAGTGAAGATGGCCCCTTAATTAGATGGATCGTACCATGGTGGCATCTCAAATCTGTCACTGGAGTATCTTCTTTGGATCCTACCTGATCTGTTCGCATTCCCGGCCTGGAGTTTATGATATGCATCTTCCCAGAGAGGTTGATGAGGCAGGTTGGATTGAAGCAGATGATCCCGAAGCTTGACACTGTCCCGCAGACTGCCGTGGCGCTTACTACTGAGAGTCGAAGAGAATGGGCCATCAAATGGGCTCAGAGGAACATTTGGTTCTTGAATTCTTCTGCCAGTACTCTATGGGTGTTAGATTCCTATCTGCGGTGGAGGAAAGCTGCTACTCCGGAGGATCATGAGAGATTAAGGAAGTGCGAACCTGTTGACTACAAGGTTCGTGAGGTGGAAAAGGAGAAGGAGAAGCATCTGACCGAGGGGGAGGAAGAAGCCGGGTTTCGAGTTGTTCATCCTTCGAAGAAACCGAAGACCTCTCCTGCCGTCGAGATGGTTGTTGACAAGAATGGCAAAGCAAGACCACGAGAGAGACCATTGATGATTAGGTCGGAAGTGGCGCAAGAGTGTCCGGCTTGAGGTCGGGACAAGAAGTATGATAGAAATGACAAAGGCAAAGGGAAAATGGAAGAGTAGCCTAAGTCTTTATTATTATTTATTATTATTATTATTATTATTGCAATAAGAAGATGGGGTTTTTAGAATCCTAACCTATTTATTTTTATTATGATTTTATTATGTAACGTACTATTATTAGAAATGAAATAAAAAAGGTTAATTGGTTATGAAACCGTTATGGTTTTCTTTTCATTATTCTTGTCGAATTTCAAATGCATTCGCAAATGTCCTTCTATTTACATTTAGAATAATTAAATGGGTTGTATCCCGTGAAGGATTGCCTACGTATTCATTTAAAAAATGAAATCAAACCCTTGTGCGTAGTTCGAGTAAATGTAAAAGAATAATTGTTCTAAGCAAGAGCTTGTAATGAACTTTAGAAAATAAGCATGAGCTTTTACTTACTCCGAAAATGCAATTTAGTTTATTTGATGATATGAGAATGACAAATTGTCAAAGTGCAAGAGCAAGATGACATCAGCTTGATTCAGCTTAGCCAGGGGCCGTTTATTTCGTGCCACAAGAGCGACACGTGAGGTTACGCGAGGCGCGTTTTTTGCTCCTATTCTAGGCATAGTAACGTTTCAGTTGGTCAAGGTTTGTTGGGTTGGTAAATTCGTTCCCATCTAGGTCTGTGATCCTAACCGCACCCCCTGGAAGTATGGACTTGACTAGGAATGGCCCGGCCCAATTGGGTTTGAATTTTCCTCGTGGATCGACAGGTAAAAGAGCCCTAATTGATTTGAGGACCAAGTCTCCTTCCTTAATGTTCCTTGGCTTAACTCTTTTGTTGAAGGCTCGTTTGATACGCGCCTGGTATGTTTTCACATTATGTAATGCACGTAACCTTCGTTCATCCAGGAGGATGAGTTCTTCATATCTATCCCTCTTCCACTCGGCTTATGGGATTTGACTTTCGAGTAAAATACGCAAGGATGGTATTTCTAGCTCGACTGGTTGTACGGCTTCCATGCCGTAGGTCAAATAGAAAGGAGTAGCCCCATTGGGCATCCTAACAGACGTACGGTATCCCCATAAAGCAAAGGGTATCTTGCTTGGCCAACTGTATAGTTGTCAATCATTTTCTTGATAATCGTGACAACATTTTTGTTTGCCGCCTCTACCGCGCCATTGGTTTGTGGTCTATATGGCGAGGAGTGGTGATGCTTGATTTTGTACTTGGCTAGCAATTGTTCAGTCTCAGCTTGGAAATGTGATCCATTGTCACTGATGATCTCATGTGGGCAACCATATCGACATATAATATTGGTTTGTATGAACTTTGCCACGTTCTTGGCTGTAAGACTGGTGTAGGAAGCCGCTTTTACCCATTTGGTGAAATAATCGATTGCTACTAGGATGAAACAGTGACCTCCTGTTCCGGCTGGAGTGATATTGCCGATGATGTCAATTCCCCAAGCAGAAAATGGCCAGGGAGATGTTATGGTGTAAAGCAATGAAGGAGGGACATGTTGCACATTCCCAAAGATTTGGCAATTACGGAAATGTCTCACATATTTGATGCAATCAGATTCCATCGTGGTCCAATAATACCCTAAACGTGTGATTTTCTTTGCCATCATGGGTCCACTCATATGAGGGCCACATTCTCCATTATGGACTTCTTCCATCAATTTCCGTGCCTGTGAATGATCAAGACAACGTAGGATTACACCAAGAGGTGTTCTTTTGTATAATTCTCCTTACATGAGAACGTATTGGGAAGCTAGCAAGCGGATAGCGCGTTGTCCCCTTTTGTCAATTTCTTGTGGATAGGTGCCATTGAGCTTGAAGTTTAGGATTGCTTGGAACCAAGGTTCCTCCGCAATTTCCTCTTCATCGGTGATTTGGTGCACATAAGCTGGCTCTGATCGTCGTTCGATGAATAAAGGCATTTCGACCATGCTATCCGGCATATTAATCAAAGATGCAAGTTTTACAAGAGCATCTGTAAATTGATTTTCTTCTCGAGGTAGATGTAGGTAGGTCACTTGATCGAAGAATTGGGCTACTTGGTCTATTCTGACTTGATAAGGTGCTAAGATTTCACTTCGGATTTTCCAAGATCCCGTAATTTGATTGATGATCAAAGATGAATCCCCATGTACTCGAAGACTCTTGATGCCTAAACTTACTACCGCTTGCAATCCAATGAGACAGGCTTCGTATTTTGCAGCGTTATTTGTCACCTCGAAGTCGAGTTTAACAGAAATTGGTGTATGCTCGCCTTCAGGAGAAATGAGCAACACTCCTATTCCAAATCCTCTTAAGTTCGATGCCCCATCAAAATAGAGGTCCCAGGAGTCTATATCCGTTTGGAGTATATCTTCATCCGGAAACGACCAGGTGTCTATCGTTTGCGTATCATTGATGGGATTTTCTGCGAAGAATTCGGCAACGGCACGCCCCTTTATAACTTTCAAAGGTACATACTTGAGATCGAACTCTGAGAGCATCAAAGTCCACCTTGCTAGACGTCCATTGAGAACGGGTTTCTCGAAGAGGTATTTGACAGGATCCATTTTGGAGAATACTTTGACGGAGTAGCTAAGCATGTAATGGCGTAGCTTCTTCGTTGCCCACACAAGAGCGAGGCATGTCTTCTCGAGTGGTGTGTACTTGCACTCGTACTCCAAGAACTTCTTACTAAGGTAGTAGATGGCTCTTTCTTATTTTCCTACAGTTTGAGCTAGCATGGTGCCCATAGCCGTTTCAGTTACAGTGAGATATAAACCAAAAGGTTGATCTCGTTGAGGTGGCATGAGCACTGGTGGTTTGGCTAGTATTTCCTTGATTCGATCGAAAGCCTTCTGACAGTCATCATCCCATATGGTGTGATCTGTTTTCTTTAACTTCTTGAAGATAGGTTCGCAGATCATGGTGAGTTTCGATATGAATCGACTTATGTATTGCACCTTGCCTAGGAATCCTCTAACTTCTTTCTCTGTTTGAGGTTGCGGCATTTCGATTAGAGCTTTGATCTTGAAATGGTCTATTTCTATACCTCGTTGGCTAACGACGTATCCCTGGAGTTTGCCAGATGTCACTCCGAATGCGCTTTTCTGAGGATTGAGCCTCATGTAGTACTTCCGTAGCCTTGAGAAGAATTTGCGAAGGTTCGCAATGTGTCCCTCTCTTTCCTTGGACTTGACAATCATGTCATCTACGTATAACTCAACTTCTTTATACATCATGTCATGTAAGAGCGTAGTTGCGGTGCGTTGGTATGTAGCTCCGGCGTTGATTAACCCAAACGGCATAACCGTGTAGCAATAGGTTCCCCATTGAGTGACGAAGGCGGTCTTATGCATGTCCTCTGTGGCCATTTTGATCTGGTTATATCTTGCGTATCTGTCCATGAAGGATAGCAACGCGTGAACCGCCGTATTATCCACTAATATGTCGATATGTGGTAGAGGAAAGTCATCCTTAGGACTTGCTTTGTTTAAGTCTCTAAAATCAACACAAACACGGATTCTCCCATCCTTTTTGGGTACGGGTACTATGTTAGCTACCCAGTCCGAGTACTCGGAAACTTTGATGAACCCGGCTTTGAATTGTTTATCGACTTCTTCTTTGATCTTGAGATCCCATTCTGTCCTCATTCGACGAAGCTTTTGTTTCACGGGTTTGAAACCTGGTTTGATTAGGATTCTATGCTCTGCAATGTCCCTGTCGATCCCTGGCATATCTTTGTAGGACCAAGCAAAAACGTCTTTGAACTCGTGCAGGAGGTCTATGAAATTGGCCCTTTCGGTGGGGCTCAAGTTTGTCCCTATCCTAAGTTCTTGGGGTTCTAGTTCAGTTCCCACGTTGATGGGTTCAGTATTTTCTATCACTGGTCCCCCTTCCCCCTCTTGTAATATTTCTTTGGCTATGTAGGGAGGTATTTCAATTGAGTCTGGGTCTGGGTCATTCTCATTATCATCGTAAACAGAATTGCATTCAAGATAACACGAAGAGTAAGCAGAACCTGATTTATTCATAGTAAGATTTGAGAAAAGTTGAAACAAAGAAGCCATCTGATCTGTAGTCAGTGGCGATAAAGGGACAGCAGTTAAAACATTTCCCGAACTACTGTTGCTATTGGACACTAAGCTAGGGGAAACGAGGGGAGTGGGAATGACGACAGGAGGAGACTCTCTAGGAACTTCTCTAGACTCCGACTCTGACTCTGACTCGAATTCATCGTCTTCTGGTTCTCCTTTGAACATCTCTCCTTCTCCAGTAGTGAGCTTGAAGAGTCTTCCTTGATTTTTTGTCCACTTGATTGACTTTCTCCATCCTTTCTGCTGATTGGGGTTGGTTTCTGTTATTAACACGGTAGGGTTAAAGTGATCATCTTGAAGTATCATGGTAATGATCTCATCCTGCGCGGCTCTAACAAATCGATCTTCTCCAAATAGTAGACTCACGGCTTGTTCGTCTAGGCAAGGTGTTTGACGAGTCTTGCCGGTAGGAACCGTTTCTGGAGGAATGAAGTAGCAATCGTGAAAGATCTCGATTCCGGCTAGGTTCCTTTCGAGATAGTGCCAAGGCTCGGGAATTCCGTGGAAGATATCTTGACTTCCTTCCCTAACGAAGTATCCATTTAGGGTAGGGAGGTAGGGTCACATTTGGATTCCCACATTCTTACGGTTTTGCATTTGAGCGAGCATCTCGAGATCTTCCTCTTTAGTGGGTTTGTATTCTAGTCCAAGGGGTATTCTTTGTGAGTTTCCCTCTTTGTAGGGTGCAAAGGTGTTTCTTCGGATAGGATTCAAAGGCATTCCCGGGAAGTATCCCTGGGTTTTGAGTATGTGGTTGACCACTAAGTTAGAGTAGGGATTAAAGTATAAAGGTGCCAACTCACTTTCTATGACATTTATGATATGGAAGCCCCCGAGTTCATGTACTGGATCTATAAGGACTTGATTACTTGACTTCTTTTTGATTACTGCCTTGATGGGCGACGAAGTGATCGTCACCACCTTACCATTTAGTGGGATTTTGATTTTCTGGTGGAGTGTGGATGTTACCGCTTTGGAAGCGTGAATCCAGGGTCTTCCCAGAAGTATGTTAAAAGATGCCTCAATGTCCACTATTTGGAAGTTAACCTTTCGCTCAATCGGCCCTGTGGCTATGGTTAGGTCAACAAGTCCTACCACCTTTCGTCGTGTACCATCATATGCGCGAACACCTTGGTTGGTAGGGGTCCAATCCGATTCTTTCATGCCCAATTTGTATGCCGTTTTCAAGGGTATGACATTGACTGCGGAGCCATCATCTACCAAAGTCATTGGCACATTCTTCTTTAAGCAAATGACAGTGATATAAAGACCAAGTTATGACTAGCACCGAAGGGTGGCAAATCCTCCTCCGAGAAAGTAATAGGATTACTTAGCTTTGGTGATTCTTAGAAGACCAAGTTGACCACGTCGTCGGGTGTGGAGTTATGTGCCACATTTAGTTTGGCCAAGGCTTGCAGTAAAGCTTGGCGATGTGGGAATGAGCTTGCCACTAGTTGCTAGACTGAAAGATTAGCCTTTGTCTTCTGTAGTTGCTTTAGCAAATGGTCGGTAGAGCCCTCTTCATTATCATTTCGTATGACCACATTGGTTGGATCGTTCGCTATGGGACCATTTTGAGAAGTGTTTTGATATGGGCGTCCCGAACGAGTGAGGTGGTCTACATCTTGATCTTCACAATTCTGGACTATTTCCTTACTGACTTTGACTAAGTAGTGTTCAGTGAGATACTCGTCTTCATCATCATCGGCCCATATTCCATTGACAGTAGCAAGTTCCCTCATTCTCATGATTTCAGCCTCTAGTTGGATAATTTGGTCGACTAGTTCATCAACCATGGCTACTACTTCTTGCATTGTGGTGTTTTGAGAGAAGACTAGTGGTGCACGTTCTTTAGGTGTGGCGTTGGGATCACGTAGGGTTACTACTGCACTCTCTAGTTCCATGACTTGCCTATTCACACTTTTTGCCCATGCAATAAAATCAGTGGTGGTTGGAGAAATGGTAGAGTAGTTCCCTTCATTTTCTATTGCATGAACTTCATTTTCAATTGGAGAAATGAGGTGTGAACAATCTATGGTAGATTCTTAACTTGTAATCACTAGAATTCCAAGAGGATTATGAGTGTTGTTAGGCTTACCTCCAGGTGGTATTGGTAGGCGACTGTCTTCAATCATATCTTGAAGTACATTTTTCAGTTCGTAGCATTTTTCTGTATCATGTCCCTTACCTCTATGGTATTCACAGTACGAATTCTCATCCCAGAATTTGGATTTCTTTTCTGGTTCGGGAGTAGGGCCTATGGGTTGAAGTTTACCCAGCTTCATCAACCTTTTCAGAGCGTTGGAATATGTGTCCCTTAGATTTGTGAATTTCCTTGGAGGGGTACTCTTCTTAGATGGTTCGAGGAGGTTAACTTCATCAGTTTTGCTAGTAGAGCCATAAGAACGACTTGTTGAGCCTTGATATCCACGACTTATTGTTTTGGACAAGAGCCCTTTACGGATGTCATCTTCGATCCTCGTCCCTAGTACGGTCAAATATTTAAAGGTCTTAATGTTTTGATACCTCAAATGATTTGCATAGATGGGCTTTAGGTGTGGACATGGGCCACGAGGGCGCTTGGGAAACAAGCGTTTGCATTTGTGGAGTCGCCACCAATTTTTATGGGAAATTGGAACCGTTCGAATACCTCGTGTCATGACAATAGACAAATGAAAATATATCAAAGATCGAATTCCAGAAACTCAATATGAACGAATCGAATTTCTACAACCCGGATTGACTTTAATGACGAAAACCCGCAAATATTGGATTATAAGGGATTTAAGTCGGATTTAATGATGGATTATATACTAATGAATGATAAATTATGCACATGTGAAATTATTATGTTATTGTACCAAAGAATTAAAGGAAACAAACGAAAAAACAAACAAAGGAGACGAACTACAGAGGACGAAGGAAGAAGAAAGGAAGCAGGAACTGCGGCAGCCTCACGAAGAGGCGCAGCAGGCACTGCACTCCTTCGAAGAGGTGCAGCAGTTGCTGCGTCCTTTCTCGGCGGTTATCTTCTGGTAATCCGTAAAAAGGGTTTAAAACGTAGTTTTAGAAATCGGTTTTAACAAGTATTTTCGACATAAATCTTACATTAGTAATACAAAAAGTAAAGAACAATAAATAAAAGAGAGATTTACACCCTCAGACTTACATGTTTGACGAAACGAGATGAACTAAGTTTACGATTAGCGATGCTCGACTCGAATGTAACGAAAGTGCCCTCGTAAGAGGAAAACGATTAGATTAATTAAGTTAATTAGTTGGGAGTTGGTCAAATTGGTCGGTCATGCAAACAAGGCTGGTACTCAGAAGGATCCGAGCTTACGTGGTCGAATGTTCAAGCACGTAGACGCCAAAAAGTAAGAACGTGGTCTAGAATGCAAAGGGAGAAGAGAAGGGCGGACACTCGCATGAGAAATATGAGGAGCGAAGGCTCCTATTTATACTAATCACGTGAAGGAATAGGGTTTTCGGAGAAACTTTGGAAGTGAATCTCGAAAAGATATGAAAAAGATACGAAAAATATGCGAGAAAGGACTGGGAAGAGGCGCGCGATCCATGCGTCTCTTGGAAGAGGCGCAAAGACACTGCTGCGTCTGTTCCCAGTGGTTTCCTCTGCGGAAGAAAGATTTCCGTGTTTAATTTATGGAATAACGGGATAATTCTATTTTCCTTAATATTTTGTATGAATATTACGGGAAATTGTTACCAAAGATTAAAAGATTGTGAAATATTTATAAAATATGGAATAGAAATATCCGGAACATTCCAGAACATTCTGACTCGGGATTTAGCGGTTATCAGAAAATGAAGACGGTTTTAGGCCCGGACTCCAAATGTACTCTAATTACTGTCAAAACGACCTTATCGGCGCGTAGATGACAACTAAGAGGTAGACATCAGTGTTTGAGCAATCACTTGACGATAAACTTACGAACTATCACAAATCGTTCCGCGTACCAAACATGCGGCCCAATCATCACCGGGTGGTTTGCGGGAGGTGCAGAAATGAGGTATCTACATTAGGTTGTCTACGAATTTCTCCACGAGGGTGGTTTCATCCGGACATTCAACAAGTTGAGTACTAGTCTTCCTCCACCGACTTAGGAAGTCGGTGAAACCTTCTTTGTCATTTTGGGTAAGAACCCCTAAAGTGCGCATGTTGACTTTGATTTCAGCATTATCCGCGTATTGTTTAGCAAACTCGATTGCGGCATCATCCCAGGTAGCGATTTTCTTGTGCTCTAGCGAATAGAACCATTGTTTTGGGATGGTGTCAAGAGATGAAGGAAATATCCTTAAGAACATCTCGGGTTTAATGCCTTTGATAGACATGTAATCCTTGAAAGCATGGATATGGTTCAAAGGGTTTTCATGCCCCTTGAATTTAGGGATATCCATCATGTTGAAGTTGGTTGGCAACTTGGAACTCACGGCCTCATATTTGCGATTGTTCTCCCTATAAATGTCATCCCCTTTGAGATACATCAATTGCTCCTCCAAGCATTGGAGTCGTTTCTCAACTGCAGTCATACCTATGGGAGGGTTTTCGTCCCCGAAGTTGTTCACAAATTCATCAGACACTTCACTTTCTCGAGGAGGCGTCCTCGTTTCCACGGCATATATTCGGCCCTCAATGGTGTCAAGGTAATCATACACTTGGTCTTGAGTAACTTGGAGACGAGCTAGCGCGGCTAGTATTTGATCATTACCATTCTGGAGTTGTTTGAAGTTCACGTCGCTTGTTTCAGGCATCTTGGAAACTGAATAAGAGATCGACGACGAATCAAAACACAATCGACTATTCTAACACATTTACTCGAAAAGAAATGTTTTGACTCATGAAGTGGGAGTGTGCCACTTGTGTCAAGTGAGTTTTGAGGAAATGACAAAGTTTGAAAAATGTTGGTCCTAGTCAACTTTAGTGTAGTTGTAGGAGTGGACTCGAAGTGAGGTTTTGAAATAGGTTTTGAGGCCCCAATTTTGACTCGACAATTGGACAGAGTTTCGATTGGTTTTGCGCTAATGTTAGGCCCAAATTTTGAAATTTTACATTTTAAAGAAGGATTTTGATTTTACAAAAATCGCATGGTTTGTTTTAGAAATGGTGATCACATATGGTACAAGCATTATACAAGCATTATAACGGGATTCTGAGTGCAATAAAAGGGTTTTGGTTTAAAGGGTGGGTTGCCATACCGAACAATCAAACCTGAAGTCTGTGGAGAGGCTCATACCAAACAAGAGTAAGGCCGATTCCTAGTCCATTTCCTCAAGTAGTGAAAGTCCTTGATACAAACATGAGTAAGTACCATGGTATGGATGACGTCAATCGCTATCCATCCTTAGGCCCAAATAAGAATTAGGACCGTTTAGACGGGACGATTGGTCGAATGGGTTGGGTTGGGCCTAGGAAGGCCGAATAAACGATCTAGGAAGACCGAGTTATGAAAACCGATAATTGTCTTGTACAAACTATTCCCTATCCTTGTTCAAGTTTCACCCTTTTGGCTACACGTAAGTGTATTACTCCCCATCGGAGTCGCCAAACTGTGGACGCGGGCCCACGGGGGCGCTTGGGAAACAAGTGTTTGCATTTGTGGAGTCGCCACCAATTTTTATGGGAAATTGGAACCGTTCGAATACCTCGTGTCATGTCAAGACACAAAGTAGTGACATGAACACCAAGAACTCGTTACCCTTAGCATTCTATGTCTAGAATGACTCTCGTGAATGCCAATGAATACGGATATTCACAGAGATCTGGAGTAAGGGGTGAGGGTACATATTAGGAAGCTCTTTTGATCGAACACCTAATCCCGCCCGCCTCGATAGCGGCCTCTACTAATGATTAGGGAAATTATCTATACTCGATATATTGACGGTTATATGCATGCAATGCAACATCCAACGTTTTAATCCTAGCATGTGAGAATTAGACTAAGTCGGTAAACAATTAATTTATCATACAATTAGGTCAAAGTAGGAATTTAGGTTGATTACATGTGAAGGCATACAAATGGTACAAAGAAATATGATAAATACAATAATGAAAAATTATAATAAAATCAAAATTACAACAATTACATCGGGTTTAGCGATTTATGTCGAAAATACCTTTAAAATGGATAATTTGAGAAAGAATGAACAAACGAATTAACGAACAGGAATTAGACGATAATACGATTAGTAGTTAATTAAATACGTAAGCTAATTAAACTAGGTCAAGGCAGGACGGAAGTTCAGAGACAGAAGTCAACCTGGAACAGGCGCAGCAGGACTGCGCCCTTTAGAAGAGGCGCAGCAGTTGCTGCGTCTGTTCCAAGGGTGAGTTCTGGCTGTGAAGCCGGAACTGCAAATCGTTAATATTAATTGGTGAATTTAAGGATTGATTATGATATTTAACTCGGATGAAAGTGATTTAATACAATAATTACATGTGAATGAGTCATAAAAGCAATAAAAACATGGATGAAACGAATGCAAACGAATTATTTACATGAACGAAAGATTGATTAATGACATGGGTGAACTAAATAGGTTAGATACAACGAATTAACGAAGAATTAACGACGAACATGACAATAAACAAATGAAAATATATCAAAGATCGAATTCCAGAAACTCAATATGAACGAATCGAATTTCTACAAGCCGGATTGACTTTAATGACGAAAACCCGCAAATATTGGATTTTAAGGGATTTAAGTCGGATTTAATGATGGATTATATACTAATGAATGATAAATTATGCACATGTGAAATTATTATGTTATTGTACCAAAGAATTAAAGGAAACAAACGAAAAAACAAACAAAGGAGACGAACTACAGAGGACGAAGGAAGAAGAAAGGAAGCAGGAACTGCGGCAGCCTCACGAAGAGGCGCAGCAGGCATTGCACTCCTTCAAAGAGGTGCAGCAGTTGCTGCGTCCTTTCTCGGCGGTTATCTTCTGGTAATCCGTAAAAAGGGTTTAAAACGTAGTTTTAGAAATCGGTTTTAACAAGTATTTTCGACATAAATCTTACATTAGTAATACAAAAAGTAAAGAACAATAAATAAAAGAGAGATTTACACCCTCAGACTTACATGTTTGACGAAACGAGATGAACTAAGTTTACGATTAGCGATGCTCGACTCGAATGTAACGAAAGTGCCCTCGTAAGAGGAAAACGATTAGATTAATTAAGTTCATTAGTTGGGAGTTGGTCAAATTGGTCGGTCATGCAAACAAGGCTGGTACTCAGAAGGATCCGAGCTTACGTGGTCGAATGTTCAAGCACGTAGACGCCAAAAAGTAAGAACGTGGTCTAGAATGCAAAGGGAGAAGAGAAGGGCGGACACTCGCATGAGAAATATGAGGAGCGAAGGCTCCTATTTATACTAATCACGTGAAGGAATAGGGTTTTCGGAGAAACTTTGGAAGTGAATCTCGAAAAGATATGAAAAAGATACGAAAAATACGCAGAAAAGGACCTGGGAAGAGGCGCAGCAGTCACTGCGTCTCTTGGAAGAGGCGCAGCACCTGCTGCGTCTGTTCCCAGGTGGTTTCCTCCTGCGGAAGAAAGATTTCCGTGTTTAATTTATGGAATAACGGGATAATTCTATTTTCCTTAATATTTTGTATGAATATTACGGGAAATTGTTACCAAAGATTAAAAGATTGTGAAATATTTATAAAATATGGAATAGAAATATCCGGAACATTCCAGAACATTCTGACTCGGAAATTAGCGGTTATCAGAAAATGAAGACGGTTTTAGGCCCGGACTCCAAATGTACTATAATTACTGTCAAAACGACCTTATCGGCGCGTAGATGACAACTAAGAGGTAGACATCAGTGTTTGAGCAATCACTTGATGATAAACTTACGAACTATCACAAATCGTTCCGCGTACCAAACATGCGGCCCAATCATCACCGGGTGGTTTGCGGGAGGTGCAGAAATGAGGTATCTACATTAGGTTGTCTATGAATTTCTCCACGAGGGTGGCTTCATCCGGACATTCAAAAAGTTGAGTACTAGTCTTCCTCCACCGACTTAGGAAGTCGGTGAAACCTTCTTTCTTATTTTGGGTAAGAACCCCTAAAGTGCGCATGTTGACTTGGATTTCAGCATTATCCGCGTATTGTTTAGCAAACTCGATTGCGGCATCATCCCAGGTAGCGATTTTCTTGTGCTCTAGCGAATAGAACCATTGTTTTGGGATGGTGTCAAGAGATGAAGGAAAGATCCTTAAGAACATCTCGGGTTTAATGCCTTTGATAGACATGTAATCCTTGAAAGCATGGATATGGTTCAAAGGGTTTTCATGCCCCTTGAATTTAGGGATATCCATCATGTTGAAGTTGGTTGGCAACTTGGAACTCACGGCCTCATATTTGCGATTGTTCTCCCTATAAATGTCATCCCCTTTGAGATACATCAATTGCTCCTCCAAGCATTGGAGTCGTTTCTCAACTGCAGTCATACCTATGGGAGGGTTTTCGTCCCCGAAGTTGTTCACAAATTCATCAGACACTTCACTTTCTCGAGGAGGCGTCCTCGTTTCCACGGCATATATTCGGCCCTCAATGGTGTCAAGGCAATCATACACTTGGTCTTGAGTAACTTGGAGACGAGCTAGCCCGGCTAGTATTTGATCATTACCATTCTGGAGTTGTTTGAAGTTCACGTCGCTTGTTTCAGGCATCTTGGAAACTGAATAAGAGATCGACGACGAATCAAAACACAATCGACTATTCTAACACATTTACTCGAAAAGAAATGTTTTGACTCATGAAGTGGGAGTGCGCCACTTGTGTCAAGTGAGTTTTGAGGAAATGACAAAGTTTGAAAAATGTTGGTCCTAGTCAACTTTAGTGTAGTTGTAGGAGTGGACTCGAAGTGAGGTTTTGAAATGGGTTTTGAGGCCCGAATTTTGACTCGACAATTGGACAGAGTTTCGATTGGTTTTGCGCTAATGTTAGGCCCAAATTTTGAAATTTTACATTTTAAAGAAGGATTTTGATTTTACAAAAATCGTCATGGTTTGTTTTAGAAATGGTGATCACATATGGTACAAGCATTATACAAGCATTATAACGGGATGCTGAGTGCATTTAAAAGGGTTTTGGTTTAAAGGGTGGGTTGCCATACCGAACAATCAAACCTGAAGTCTGTGGAGAGGCTCGTACCAAACAAGAGTAAGGCCGATTCCTAGTCCATTTCCTCAAGTAGTGAAAGTCCTTGATACAAACATGAGTAAGTACCATGGTATGGATGACGTCAATCGCTATCCATCCTTAGGCCCAAATAAGAATTAGGACCGTTTAGACGGGACGATTGGTCGAATGGGTTGGGTTGGGCCTAGGAAGGCCGAATAAACGATCTAGGAAGACCGAGTTATGAAAACCGATAATTGTCTTGTACAAACTATTCCCTATCCTTGTTCAAGTTTCACCCTTTTGGCTACACGTAAGTGTATTACTCCCCATCGGAGTCGCCAAACTGTGGACGCGGGCCCACGTGGGCGCTTGGGAAACAAGTGTTTGCATTTGTGGAGTCGCCACCAATTTATTGTGGAAAATTGGAAACCGTTCGAATACTTCGTGTCATGTCAAGACACAAAGCAGTGACATGAACACCAAGAACTCGTTACCCTTAGCATTCTATGTCTAGAATGACTCTCGTGGATGCCAATGAACACGGATGTTCATAGAGATCTGGAGTAAGGGGTGAGGGTACGTATTAGGAAGCTCTTTTGATCGAACACCTAATCCCGCCCGCCTCGATAGCGGCCTCTACTAATGATTAGGGAAGTTATCTATACTCGATATATTGTCGATTATATGCATGCAATGCAACATCCATTAGATTAATCCTAGCATATGCGAATTAACTAACTCGGTGAAACATATAATTTAATCATACAATTGAGTCGAAGTAAGGATTTAGATTGATTACATGTGAAAACATACAAGTGATACAATAAAAGAAATACAATAATAAATACAATAATGAACATTACAATAATTACATTGGATTTAATAATTTATGTCGAAAATACTTTTAAAACGGATGATTTGAGAAAGAATAAGTAAATAAACTAACGAACAGGAATGAGGCGATAATACGGATAATAGTTAGTTAAATACGTAAACTATAAACTAGGTCAAAGCAAAACGGGAGTTCAGAGATAGAAATGAACAGGAATAGGCGCAACAGAGCTGCGTCCCTTGGAAGAGGCGCAGCAGTTGCTGCGTCCGTTCCTTGGATCAGTTCTAGCTGTGAAGCCGGAATTGCAAGTCGTTAATATTCGTTGGTGATTTTAATGCTTGGTTATGAATTATTGACTCGGATGAAAGTGATTAACAGGTTATTTACATATGAATGAGGGTCATAAAAGCAATAAACATGGATGAAACTAAACAATATGAGTTAATTACAAAATTACAAGGTTGATTAATTAACAAATTAACAAACTAATTAGGTTAAACAGGTTATTAATGACGAATTAATGATGGATACGATAAATAACAGGTGGGAATATATCAATGACGAATTCCAGAGACCCAATATTGATGAATCGAACCTCTAGAAACCGAATTGACTTTAATGACGAAAACCCGCAAATATGGATTATAAGGGATTTAAGTCGGGATTTATGATGAATTAATCAATGAAGAATTATTAATAAATTACAGGTTAAAGATATCATGCTCAAATTATTATGTTAGAAGAAATATGAACAATTGAAAAAGAAACAAAACAAAGGGACGAACAAAAGACGAAGGAAGAAGAAAAGAAGCAGGAACTGCGGCAGCCTCACGAAGAGGCGCAGCAGGTACTGCGTCCCTTCGAAGAGGCGCAGCAGTTGCTGCGTCCTTTCTCGACGGTTGTCTTCTGATAATCCGTAAAAAGGGTTTTAAACAAGGTTTTAGAAATCGGTTTTAGAAATACTTTCAACATAAACCTTACAATATTAATTACAAAAAATAAACAACAATAATAAAATAAGGATTTACAACCTCAGACTTACATGTTTGACGAAACAAGATGAACTAAGTTAACATATAGTAATGCTCGACTCGAATGTAGACGAAAGTGCCCTCGTAAGAGGAAATTAAACAGATTGATTAAGTTGATTGATGTGGAGTTGGTCAAATTGGTCGGTCATGCAAAAATGAGGCTGGTACTCAGAAGGATCCGAGTTTACGTGGTCGAATGTTCAAGCACGTAGACGCCAAAAAGTAAGAACATGGTCTAGAATGCAAATGGAGAAGAGAAGGGCGGACACTCGCGTCAGAAATATGAGAGACCGAAGGTCTCTATTTATACTAATCACGTGGAGGAAGTAGGGTTTTTCGGAGAAACTTTGGAAGTGAATCTCGAAAAGATACGAAAAATACGCAGAAAAGGACTTGGGAAGAGGCACAGCAGGCACTGCGTCTCTTGGAAGAGGCGCAGCACCTGCTGCGTCCTTTCCCAAGTGGTTTCCTCCTGCGGAAGAAAGATTTCCGTGTTTTGGTTATGGAATAACGGATTAATCTTGTTTTCCTTAATATTTTGTGTGAATATTACGGGAAATTATTTGCCAAAGATTAAAAGATTGCGAAAATAGGGAATAGAAATGTCCGGAACATTCCAGAACATTCTGACTCGATTTTAGAAAATGAAGACGGTTTTTTTTTACCCGGACTCCAAATGTACTCTAATTACTGCCAAAATGACCGCATCGGCACGTAGATGACAATTAAGAGTTAGACACAAGTGTTTGAGCGATCACTTGACGATAAACTTACGAACTTTCACAAATCGTTCCGCGTACCAAACGTGCGGCCAAATCATCACTGGGTGGTTTGCGGGAGGTGCAGAAATTAGGTATCTACATAACCCAACTCGTATAAATAACCCTAGTTGTAACTCAAATGAGTACCGTTAAATACTCGAGTGACTCACTTACACTAATAAGAAAGCACTATTGAATCTTTTAAAAGTTCACGTTAATGAACGAGTAAGAAATCAATTAAGCACTATTATCTTATAACGATAACGAAATAACGAATGCACAAGTTTATAAACACACGACCTTTTTCGAAAATTGTAAAACGGTTTTCTTGTTTGAAACACACGGTTTTTGCTCTTAAAAATAAAATCAATTTATGCTTGAAGGTCTATATTTCAAATGTTGCAAAGTGTAAAGTATTTATAGTAAAGGAAGGAGCATAACACACGGTTTTCTCAAAACCCTAATGGCCGAAATATTAGATATGTAAATAAATCATATCTTTGTTATTTCTTTCCTTAAAACCCTAAGAGATAATAGAGAATATTCCAAAAGATAATTTATAAATTATTCTCCTATTATTCTTTTCTTAAATCTTAAGATATGATAAGATTTTCCATAACAATAATATCCCTATCATAAATAACCATATCAAGCTAAATATAAAAGATATGTTAAGATAATTCAGAGAATAAAATCTTAACAATAACAATCTTTTATTCCTGAAGTTTACACGAAATAAACACGACACATATGCCTCGTTTTTCGTGAAAACCTTGGCTTGAGATTAGGTTAGATTTAGGGTTTTAAGAGTATGTCATATTAGAAACCCTAATTAGCAATATGGCTCAACTCATAAGTTGACCCAACATGATTACTTATTACAAGTTTAAAATAAAACCACACTTAATATGAATATGGGCTTCCTTGTTAAATAAATACCTTCTTGCTTAAAACATTAAAAGAGAGAAAAATATTTTTTTCAAAAACAATTTGAAAACTTCTTTAAGTCGTGTGTAATATAAACTCAGTATCTCAATGTTATAGTAGAAGAGCTATAACATTGAGCTCTTGCACAAGTAATGTTATAGCTGCCAAGCTATAACTTTACCAGTATAAGAAATTCATTCTTATGTTACCATTACGAGATAAACACCTACACTATTCTAATCTTCTTAGGAGATCTTCGAGTATAGGCTACTTCATCATTCAAGCTTGATTAATCCTTAGACGAGCTTCGTCTTCTCATGATGCTTGAATAATTCTTCCACAATCTTGTAAAATCTTGATCCGTAATTGAGGGCTTGATAAAATATAATCTTGTATACTTTCATCACAATTCTTTAAGCTTGACAAATAGTAAGTCTAATCTGAAGGGACTAAACAAACGATTACGCGCAACGAGTATATAAAAAGTAAAGCACTCTTGACATCATCAAAACGTAAACATATATTCTATATGGTTCAACATTATGTCAGTAATGTTGGTTTAAAATGTATATAAGTTAAAAATGATTGTAAAACTAATGTCAAATATTTTGGTAGTTAGTAGTAAAATAAAATGTTGGGGTTGATTCTGACCTAGTACCCGTTCAAGAATTATTCATTAGGAGCAATTCTTGAATAGTCCCCATTTTGGGACTGTCTTTGTACGTTTCAAGTTACTTAGGTAGTGAACATGTACTTGTGTTTTGTTATTGAGGAAAGATTTAGTGACAATTCCTTTAATGTTCTCTGAATGCATATGTGGAGTAACTATTTATTCAACATTGTGTATTTGGAGAACAAAGGGGAATTGCTGCCGAATTTTTTCCTCATTAATAAATCACAAGTGCGTGTTTGCTATGAAACATACATTGATGGGTTTAGGTTGGAGTGATAAGGACCCAATTCAAAAGAAAAAAATATTACTTGTTGACAATAGTTATATAATGTTTTTTTTTGTCTTATTCTTGATTGTCATCCCGACTTTGCAAAACATTCGAAAATAAATCAGACAAATACAAGGTCGGGCAGTAAAGATGGGAAAGCATTGGGCATGCACCCACACTCTTGGTCGGAAGAGTTGCTCCGATTCTTTTAGGGAATTGGTAAGTATTTTCTTTATTGCTTTCACAAATTGGTTAATATAAATGATTGGCGAATGTACTTGATTTACTTGTTTTCATGCTTCTTTTAGGGTGCACAGGCCACTCCGTACAAGCTGTTTCTAAAGACAAAGAAAAACAAGAAAGGCGAGTTTGTTAATCCTCGAGCTGCTGAGACGGGTGTAAGTTTTTGCAATCAATTTAATGTTTATTTTTCTAGAAAGAACGATAATATCAATTGTATTTAATTTCATTCTATATATAATTTACAATGATTTTGTTGTGCTTTTCAGGCTGCTTACAACGAGGAGATGAGTCAACCACAACCAGATGGACATGCTCAAGATGAGTACCGGTCGTACTTCAACGCTATCAAGGACTTCGACAAGAAATCGAGGGTATTTGGGACCGGAGAGAAGGGGGCCGAAGTGTGGTATGAACCTTCTAATAAAAAAATAGCTCTTAGACGATCTACCTCTTATGCCCCTACCATGGTTACTGAAATTGCTACCCAATTGAACACTGAGCAATCCGCTCGGCTAGCTTTAGAAGAGAAAGTTCGCCAAACTCAGGAAGAGGTGGCAGCCATGCGAAAGGCTTGGGCTGAGATGAAGGCATCTCAACCCCAAACACATGCTCTTTCCCTACCCCACATCGTAGAGACTGTAGACACCTCGTTTCTGCACCTCCCGCAAACCACCCGGTGATGATTGGGCCGCATGTTTGATTCACGGAACGATTTGTGACAGTTCGTAAGATTATCGTCAAGTGTTTGCTCAAATATTAACGTCAACCTCTTAGTTGTCATCTACGTCCTGATACGGTCGTTTTGGCAGTAATTAGAGTACATTCGGAGTCCGGGTCAAAAACCGTCTCCATTTTCTGATAACTGTTAAATCCCAAGTCGGAATGTTCTGGAATGTTCCGGATATTTCTATTCCATATTTCACAAATTTTATCTTTTGGCAAATAATATCCCGTAATATTCAAAAGATAATCGAATTATTTCCGTCCTACCATAACTCAAACACGGAAATCTTTCTTCAGCAGGAGGAAACCTCCTGGGAACAGACGCAGCAGGTGCTGCGCCTCTTCCAAGGGACGCAGTGGCTGCTGCGCCTCTTCCCAGGCCCTTCTTTGCATGATTTACGTATCTTTTTTATATCTTTCCGAGATTCACTTCCAAAGAGTCTCCGAAACCCTATTCCTTCACGTGATTAGTATAAATAGGAGCTTTCGTTCCTCATATTTCTCACGCGAGTGTCCGCCCTTCTCTTCTCCCTTTGCATTCTAGACTTCGTTCTTACTAATTGGCGCCTACGTGCTTGGACTTCCGACCACGTAAGCTCGGATCTTTCCGGGTACCAGCCTCTCCGTTGCATGACCGACCAATTTGACCAACTACACTCAATCAACCCTAATTAATCAATCGTTTTCCTCTTACGAGGGCACTCTCTTTGCATTCGCGTCGAGCATTCACTAATCGATTTTCTTAGTTCATCTCGTTCCGTCAACACGTAAATGTATTATCCCCAGCGGAGTCGCCAAACTTTGGACAGTTTGTCATCCTCATATCATCAAATAAACTAAATTCGCACCTTGAGAACAAGCAAAAGCTCATGCTTATTTTCTATGTTCATTACAAGCTCTTGCTTCGAACAATTATTCTTTTACATTTACTCGAACTACGCGCAAGGGTTTGATTTCGCTTTTTTAAGTGAATACGTAGGCAATCCTTCACGGGATTCAACCCGCTATACCTAAAATGTAAATAGAAGGACATTTGCATTGCATTTGAAATTCGACAAGAATAATAAAAGAAAATCACAGCGGTTTCTTAACCATTCAACCTTTTTTATTCCTTTCATTTTCTAATAATAATAGTACGCTACATAATAAAAATAGTATAGGCTAGGATTCTAAAAATCCCTCCTTTTTATTACAACAATAATAATAATAATAAATAATAAATAAAGATTCGGGCTATTCCTCCATCTTCCCCTTGCCCTTGTCATTCTTGTCATACTTCTTGTCACGACCTCGAGCCGGGCGCTCTTGCACCACTTCAGACCTAATCACCAACGGTCTTTCTCGAGGCCTGACTCTTCCATTCTTGCCAACCACCATTTCCGCAACAGGAGTAGTCTTTGATTTCTTCGAAGGATGAATGACCTGAAATCCACTTTCTTCTTCTCCTTCGTCTCGGATGCTTCTCCTTCTCTTTCTCTCCCTCGCGCACCTTGTAGTCAACAGGCTCGCGTTTCCTCAGTCTCTCGCGCTCTTCCGAAGTCGCAGCCTTTCTCCACCTCAGATAGGAATCCGACACCCACAAAGCATTGGCGGAGAAGCTCAAGAACCACATGTTCCTTTGGGCCCATTTGATAGCCCACTCCCTTCGGCTCTCGGTGGTAAGCGCCACAAAGAATCTGCGAACGGTATCAAGCCTCGGGATCGTCTGCTTCAACCCGACTTGCCTCATCAATCTTTCCGGAAAGATGCATACCATGAACTCCAATCCCGGAATGCGCACGGACCTAGTGGGATCCAAAGAAGACACTCCGGTGGATGGACTTGAGATGCCACCACGGTACAACCCACCTAATCAACGGGCCATCATCATTCTTCAGCTTGTTCTTCCAATAGTCACGGACCCGGGTGAAGTCCACCATGTACAACCGCGTCCTCATCGCAATCATACGGGAATGATAGGAAAGCGCATGAACTGGGGGCTCGAGCAGTCGGAGCCGTTCCATAAGCCAAACCTACCAAAAGCAGGTATTAGACGCCCAAAAAACGAAAAAAAAAAAGAAAAAGAAAAAAAACGAAAAAAAAAAAAGCAAAAAAAAAAAAAGAAGAGGTGTCTTTTACCTGTAAGATGACGGGACTCCCCAAGAATGGAAGATCGCGGTTGGATTTCCTATTATCCAAACCCAAGATAATCTCCCCTAAGCACAAGCAAGCTGGGCTCCTGCGCAGCTCCATTTGCTCGATAAGACCCAAAAGACGGGGATCACCTCGCAAATCTTCATCAACGTGCCCATGGAAGACATACACATGCAGCAAACAAAAGCCAAAGGCTCTCCTCCTGGCAACATAAGAGACGGTGGGGTCAGCCCTATTGATGAATCGGTCTACAAAGTCCAGCATTCTCACGCCTTTCGGGGTAACCAAGCGATCCACCTCAAGTCTAGTCAATCCAAGCAAGTCTCTGAATTTGGTCTTATACCCTTGTGAAGTGGAAGGAATGGCAGGTAAATGCTCAGGGTCCCACCCACCAATAGCAGCAATTTCTTCCGGAAAAAGACAAATATCACCACCTGGGAACGCGAAAACATGACAATTTGGGTCCCAGTAGTCAAGGCAAGCATCCAAGAACGGTTTTACCACCTTAATGAGTTTCAGACTCAATAGAGACCCAAGGTTATGAGCACCCACGTCGTGCTTCTCAATATTCGAGAATTCATTAGTCCATTCCTTCAAGCGGATCTCCAAAGTATTCATGATGACAAATTTTCTCTTGAAAAATTATTTTGGGAGTTTTTTATGAGATTAACGGAGAAAAGACGGAAGAATTATATGATTTAAAGCTTCGTCGACGCTTCTATTTATACTAATTGCTGTTTCCAAAATCCGCAAGGAGAGACAAACTTGGGAACAGGCGCAGCTCCTGCTGCGCCTATTCAAAGCGACGCAGCTCATGCTGCGCCTATTCCCCAGGCTCACTATCTGTGATTTCCGCGTTTGGATCTTTCCTAATTCTATAACGAATAATTTCCTATTCCTACGGGATTTTATTTTGGTAAATACGAGCAGTTTACCATGTTTCAAACTTCCTAAATTCGCGGGCACGCATTTCGAGGCGACGTCGACACCTTCGCCATTTTCATCGCACTTAATTTCTCTTTTTATTTATTATTTTAATTCATTTATTTATTCTTAGGAAATAAAATTTCATTTTAATTAAATTTCATAAATTTCATTTTAATTTCATTTTTTTAGGAAATAATTCTCTTTTGTTTTCATTTCAACATTTTCATTTCTACACTTACAGATTTCTATTTTTTCTTTTTTTAGGGGGTAACCCTCCCTACCGTCCGGTCATTTCCGACAAAATTTTTGCATTTTTGCATTTTTTTTTTGTATCCTTTTGAGTCTCATTTTTGCGCTAATTAAGACCATATGTGTACAAAATGTATTTTCTGCGTGATTTCCATGTAAATTTCGGCAGCATGACGGCGTAAACCGTTGTCTACCAAACCTGTTCAAGAACTAACCTGCAGGTACAAGCAACACAACCCAGCAACAAAGGCACTCAGGCCATCATATATACAAATGTACAAGCAAATCGGGGGCTTGCGCCCAACCAAGTCCAAAGTCCAAAACCGGGGGCTTGCGCCCCAAACAAGTCCAAAAATGTTCAAAATCAAATGTCCAAATGTACAAGTCTACAAAACTACGCCAAACTACTGATGGACACCCTCCAACTCAGCAACCCTCGCGAAGAGCAAGAGCGGCAATCTCGGCGTCCCGAAACTCGAGCTCCTCGACAAGCGAGCCGTCTCCTCCCGAGATCGGGCCAACTCTCGCTCCGGCTCGCGGTCACCCCAAAAACAACAAATTGGCTCATGTCAATCAACTCAAACAAAACTGAAAATCAAAAATCAAAAGAAATCAAACGAGGTTCATACCCGACGACCTCGACCACCGACGAGTGCCTCGATGGCAGTAGCTCGTAGCCGGTTGGCCACCCTCCATAGTGACACGAACCGAGATGGCGCGACCTGCATTTCAAAAGGAATTCTCAGTAAAGTGAACAAGTTCAATCAAATGTGTTCTTACACGAAAGGTATATAAACTGGAGGCTCACCCTCCGAATCGATCTTGCCCGATCGTCTAGGCCAAAGATCCGTCACGCTACGTCAAAGTCACGCAGCTCGGAGATCGTCGTCCTCCCGATCGCGTCGGTGTACTCAAGAGTCTCGGGGTACACTGGGGCTCGATGCCCGCCGCCTCAACCTCCTGCAAGGACAAATAGCTCCCATTAATCGATGATCCTTCGTCGTAATTCTCGAAATCAAATCAAGAAAAATAAAAGATACTCACCACTACGCGCCGATCGCCGACCTCCCGTAAAGGAACGCCGAGTAGTCCTCGCCGAGGCGGAAGAAGGTCGTCGCCACGGCACCCGGCCCGAGTCCGCCTCCCTCTCAACCTCGGTGGGGCTCCCGAACATCGTCCTCGGAGGGTCAATAGGAACCGTCAACGCGCCCCGAGAGCACCGACGAGCCAAACGCTCGCCCGATACCACACAGACCCATCGACGTCCACAACGGCCTCTCGGACTCCTAGGTCGAAGGACCTCGGCGACAAAAGGAGGCGCTCCAGCGTACTCCGCCCAAGTCCAGGCGCCATGCGACAAGTTAAGGCAAAGATCATTCCTATGATCAAGTGAAAGCAAAGCACAAGAGATGTAAATACGAGTGGGATACTCACGCTGCTCAGCTGAAGGGCGTTCACATCCCGCCGGTAAACATTGTGAGAAGAGCGCTTGCTCTTCGTCCGGCACATCACCCAATCCCTCACCACAGGATAGGCCTTCTCCAGCGGCTCCGTCCTCTTCGGCGCGAGACTCGGGAAGTAAGAGTACACTCAGGCCTGTAAAACGGAAAAATCAATGACGATCTTTCGTATTTCAATAAAGAAAGGAATTTACTTTGGAAGGTTCATACCTCCAACAGTAGTCCAGGTCCGACAGCGCCAGGAGAAGTCCCCTTCTCCATCAACTCCGGACGAACCATGGCCCTCATAAAGCGGATGAGGACCGCAAAACCAGAGATGACCCGGTCCCGGCGCCCTAGGGAACTCGGTCGAAAAGAAAGGGAAGAAGCTTCGTCGATAACCTCTCGCCCTTGTCTCCGAGGTAAATCGAAGACAAGAACCACCAAAGCCACATACGAGCCCTCTGCTCACCAGACAGGAGGAGGAGCGGTCTCCCTCCCATCGATCGTCACCGACTCAGGGTCTTCCCCGCAAAGTAGTCTCGAACGTAGGTGCTGGGTACCAAACCCGGATCGCAACACCTTCGGCGATAAGTTCCAGCCGATCAATCTCCTCGCCTCGGCCGAATCCGCTCTCATAGCAGTCTCCGGCCACACCATCTCCTCGGTCCCGCACGGCAGGCCAAAAATCATGCCGTAATCCTCCAGAGTAACTCCCACCTCACCAAAAGGCAGGTGAAACGTGGAAGTCGTATCCCAGAATCGATCCAAGAAAGCGCGGACCAGGCTAAGGTTAGCCCGCAGCTTCCTCTTCACGATATCCCTCCAGACCTGAACCAGAGGACCAAACGCTCCACGCTCAATCATTGCCCTCTCCTCCGCCGACAACCGCTCGTAGTGCTCCATCGCTGTCGTGTAACCCGAGAACGACCTGATGTTCCCGGCCTCCTATTATGATTTGAAACAAGGCTATCTTTAGTTTTGAATGAAATTTGCAAGAGGTTTGGATAAAAAGAATGAAAGAGAATAGGTGATGAGTAGTGAATTCTTATTTACCAAGCTCTTCACCGTCCTGTAGGACAGGTGACCCTCTGCAGCCGACACAAGGTGCCTACTCTCCCAGGTCTCAGCCCACGCGGGAGCTCCCCTCAGCTGACGACCTCCTCGCCTGACGTTGGCCCGTCTCGGGACCTCCTCCTCCTCCTCCTCCTCGTGTGCCTCGTCTCCAGTGGCCATCACCGCATCGGTGAAAGCCTGCTCCAAAGCCTCCTCAACCGCACTGGCGTCTATCTCCATGGGAGTCCTCCCAGAAGTAGAAGCCTCATCACCTGCAACATTAAAGTAAATTTAGGCCGCGTCACGTGACGGCAAGCCTTTGTTAAAGAGTTTTCGAGCCTCCAGAGCCCTGAAAACTGTCCTTTCTGGCCACCTTTGGCCATATTCCCGCCAACCCAATCACTCATGTGATAAATTGGGTCAAGTCAAGTCCAAGTCAAGGCTTAGTTCCGGGTTCAAGTCGAAAATTCGGCAGCATTTCGTTATAACGGCGATTATGCCCTAGAAAGGTGCCCTGAAAAAGTTGTCACAAACCAAAATTTCGAGATGACAGGAAGTTTACCCATCATCCAAGGATCCCAAATATCAAATTTCATTGCCAATGGACAATCCTAAGGCTATTTTCGAAGCAATTTACGGTTCAGCTGTAAAACCGTCTCAAAATTCGCTCAAGGGCTCAAAACTCGATGAAAATTCAAAGCAAATACATGGTTATGTTCCTAACATTGCCTACTATCCATTTCTAGCATCAATTTGGCAAAGCAAATTCATTTGGGGGAAAAGCCCCAAATTTTCGATCAAAAGGGTCGAAAACCCTAGTTTTTGCGGCTCAAAATTCGACAAATGTAGATGATTAATGCAAGATTGAGACACATACCTCGATTAGTCATGTTTAAAGCAAGCTTTTGGATCAAACCTCGACGGAAATGGTGAAGATTTGAGAGAGAAATTGAAGGAAATATGTTTCGAAATAATGAATAATAAACCTTCTGATTTCGCGTTTTTACGCGGAAATAGCCAATTTGGGGAAAAGACGCAGCAGGCGCTGCGCCTCTTCCAAGAGACGCAGCTCTTGCTGCGCCTCTTCCTTGTGTTCCCTCCATACGAATTTTCGAAAATTCGTTATGAGTTCGTTATTAGTGGGCCCATCTTTGGTCCGTTTCGATGGTTTTCTTTCGTTCCGGCCCGCATTTTATCTCGCGCAGTAATATTTTGCAGTATTGCTCAGATCATTATCTCCAGCGCAGTAGTATTTTGCAGTACTGCTCACTCAAGATTCCTTTCATGACGATCAAGATGTTCCTAGTCGTCAAAATATTTTTCCCCAGCGCAGTAGTATTTTGCAGTACTGCTCACTCAAGATTTCTGCCATGACGGTCAAGATGTTCCTAGTCGTCAATATTTCCCCAGCAAGAGTTTGTTTGAGACCGACGCAAGCAGATTCAACCTCAAGTTTTGCCAGAGTTCGCTTGAGACCGACGCAAGCGGATTTTCCCCAGCAGTTTCTACCGACGTCCTGCTGCTTTCAATATTTCTTGTTTCCCCGCGGAGTCCGACAGGGTGTCGTTCTCCAGAAGTTCCTATACCCAAACCTTTAGGTTGACCTTATTGTTAGGCCTCCTTCCCGTCAAATGCTTTCCTTTAGGGCCCCACACCCTAGCACCAATCCTTGTATAACTTTTAGGTCTTAACCTTAGCTCCCATGCTCAAACCTCAGCTCCTACGCACCTCCGAAAGCATCTCGAGAAGAAGTCTCAGGTATGGTCTCTTCTTATGGCTGGCGAGCTTCCTTACGTAGTCTAACGGACTTTAAACGACCCTCCCCGATAGTCGACAGACTCTAAAATGTTCCCGACGACAGGTCCTTGGCTCAGACCCCTTGAGCCGTCTCGCGTCGCCATAGTCGTCAGGTTGTAATCTTTGATTGACCTGATGGCTATACTTTGACTTTCGCCTTGTCCAAGCCTCAGTCAAAGTGGGGGCTCTATAGACACCTCGTTTCTGCACCTCCCGCAAACCACCCGGTGATGATTGGGCCGCATGTTTGATTCGCGGAACGATTTGTGACAGTTCGTAAGATTATCGTCAAGTGTTTGCTCAAATATTAACGTCAACCTCTTAGTTGTCATTTACGTCCTGATACGGTCGTTTTGGCAGTAATTAGAGTACATTCGGAGTCCGGGTCAAAAACCGTCTCCATTTTCTGATAACTGTTAAATCCCGAGTCGGAATGTTCTGGAATGTTCCGGATATTTCTATTCCATATTTCACAAATTTTATCTTTTGGCAAATAATATCCCGTAATATTCAAAAGATAATCGAATTATTTCCGTCCTACCATAACTCAAACACGGAAATCTTTCTTCAGCAGGAGGAAACCTCCTGGGAACAGACGCAGCAGGTGTTGCGCCTCTTCCAAGGGACGCAGTGGCTGCTGCGCCTCTTCCCAGGCCCTTCTTTGCATGATTTACGTATCTTTTTTATATCTTTCCGAGATTCACTTCCAAAGAGTCTCCGAAACCCTATTCCTTCACGTGATTAGTATAAATAGGAGCTTTCGTTCCTCATATTTCTCACGCGAGTGTCCGCCCTTCTCTTCTCCCTTTGCATTCTAGACTTCGTTCTTACTAATTGGTGCCTACGTGCTTGGACTTCCGACCACGTAAGCTCGGATCTTTCCGGGTACCAGCCTCTCCGTTGCATGACCGACCAATTTGACCAACTACACTCAATCAACCCTAATTAATCAATCGTTTTCCTCTTACGAGGGCACTCTCTTTGCATTCGCGTCGAGCATTCACTAATCGATTTTCTTAGTTCATCTCGTTCCGTCAACATGTAAGTCTGAGGGTGTAAATCGATTATTTGACCAACTACACTCAATCAACCCTAATTAATAAGAAACAAACACAAACCATTATATTCCAAGCACAACCGATCAATCTATAACACCAAAGACATATCAACATCTTCATCATCAATCAATATCGCCATCGACTTATCATCATCATCTCCATCTTCATAAAAAAATTACAATTAATAATTAAAAAATTTAGATATAATTCATCAAAAAAGCAATCATACAAATCACTATATTTAAAATTATCAAACCATTTTAACTACCTAAGCAACGATTTCAACAAAATCCAACAAAAATTATTAAGAAACAAACACAAACCATTATATTTCGAGCACAATCGATCAATACTGAATATTTTGAAAACTAAATGGTATATATAAATATCACCATTAAGACGGGCTCGAAAAAAAAATTTAGGCTTTTATTTCGCCCGAATCGGAGTCCGAATGAAGATTTACGGAGCTTTTTATGAAGTGGCTTTCATTTTATGCGGAAATAAAATTTTTGATTTGGTTTGAAAATGAAATAAAAATGAGAGGTAAATGAAATTATAAGAGAAAGAATTAATTAGTGTATGGGAAATTGGTGTAAAAGAGACAAACAATTAATTATGCATAGGTAGTGTGAATTGTGTGTCTTTTATCTTTTAATCTCAACCATCCATTTTTTAAGATTCAATGGCTTAGATGAGGACTCATGGACTCAACCTAAAATGGTGGACTTATAGGATCCTATTTCTATATATATATATATATATATATATATATATATATATATATATATATATATATATATATATATATATATATATATATATATATATAGGATCCTATGAGAACCTTCTTCCCATGAGAACCTCATGTTCAGAACTTTTATACCAAAGGTTCAGAATCTTGATAACAAAGGTTAGGGTTTAATTACGATCATGATAACACCTATTCCTTGTTAGCATAATCAAATTCGGAAACAAGAGCTTTAATTTGGCATTCTTAGGTACTGGAGAATGAGTAATTAAATTATTTTCTTGATATTGATCGAGATAACGTTCCAACTGTGTGAATCTATTTTCTTAGTTACAAACTCTCTCTCATTGCTAATCTTTGATGATGAGGTTTAGAAAATCGAGTGTTCATTGTTGTGTGAAATTAGAGGATACGTGAACTATGGAGTGCAACGAGGCCATCGACAATGGCAGAGTCTTGGGTCACCTGATTCACTGGACCCTATTAAATTGCAAGTTGATTTGACTGTTTGAGTTTATTATATCATTCATATTAAATTAGACAATGTCGTGCTACTTCCACGAACTAACAACGACATTAATTTAAAGACTAATCTCCTAATGGCTGATACTTCATATCTCATATTATTTCTAATGTCCCCTGATTTCCCACACCTTTTCATTGGGAAAACCAATTTATACAAGAAGTGGCCGCCAGCAAAGAGAACTTAAAGTAGTTTCTTATATTCCGTAGTAAAGTCTGTTTTGCTTAAGAAAATAAATCATTCTGATTTGTTAATGCTTGAAACGTGTTCAACGCATAAATACTCATCGCCATAGTAATAGCTGACCGCCAGCTGATTGTAGTTAGCTTGGGATTCCCCGGAACCTTTGGTACAAATATTCTGCACCTTTCGCATAAAGGTTGTGAACCTTTGGTATAAAAGTTCTGAACCCGAGGTTCTCACGGTTCTCATGGGAAGGGGGTTCTCATAGTATCTCAACCCTATATATATATATATATATATATATATATATATATATATATATATATATCTTTAGTTTTGTTAATCACTTGTAATATAACTTAATTGTTCTTTAATCGACATTTGATTATTACTGTCCTCGAGCAATCGAGATAGTAACGCCCTTATATTCTAGGGAAGGTCTTGTTAAGGCTTCTTGGTATATGGGGGTGTCATAAAGTGGTATCAGAGCGATGATTTTGGAACCTTTAACAAATGAGCCTAATGAACGTAGTGAATCTAATAAAATGAACCTGGTGTATGTATATTGGGAGCCCCAAATGATGCTATTTTGGGTGAGTAGGTGCCCTCATTTCAAAATCATGGCCCCATTATGCTTAAGCCAGTCACCGGGTATAGGAATGTCAAGTCAGAGATGGTGTGCCTAGTGTGTATAATGGTTATGTTAGGAATGATTGTGATGGAGCCTTCATGGATGCTAGTATGTGTAATTGTGATGAAAAATTATGAAAGTTTGTGGTTGAGTAGAGATGTGTATGAAAGTAGTGGAAGTGGTGGAATGGCTAAAATACGTGACAATGTGGTGTGATGTAGTGCTGATAATGTCTTCTAAATCGTTCTTTGCGCATTGGTATAAAATTATGAGACTTGCATGCGGTGATGGTCGTAAGTAGTAAGTTTTGAACTAGTTGTGACGTTGTCAAAGTGGTATTTGGTAAGTGTGATGGATGAATGGTTGAATGCTTTCGTAATATGGCATAGTTAAGTCGAGTAATTTAGCTGATAATTTGTTGTGACATGGTTAAATTATTAGTAAGCTTGAACGATAAAGGATGGTTAAAGCTAGATGAATGCTTAGAGTGGTATGATTATATGTTGTATTGTTGAAGTTACAAAATGCATCATTAGAGGTAAAGAAATGTGTTGAATGTATGCATGAGAGAGCTAATAGTGTAGTCAATTGGTTACGTAGTGTTTGTCATGGAATGAAGCAAATTGTGTTGGATGAAGTGATATGTTTGGTAGATTGATACGTTGCATTTGTGTAGTAGTAATACGTCGTGAATGAATGTAATAATCTGTGACGATTTCCGAATTTATTTTGGAATCGACACGCATTGTTGTTTTGCAGGAACCGTTACTCAAATCCGTAACTTTTGACCTCGTTCTTATTCTTGCCCGACTGAGTAAGAGTATCTACTCTATCGAGTAGACCTCATTCGATCTAGTTAGGAAGTTATAACGTCGAAAAGTTGGATCTGCCAGCGGAAAACTCGACCGAGTAGCTCCAACTCGATCGAGTAGAGGCCACTTGATCGAGTAACCTACTTACTCGATCGAGTAAGTGAATAGTAACCGGAGAATAGCGGGATTCATAACCCCTCTTCTCTATTCTTTCTTCCTTATTCTTTCATTCATCTAAACCCTAAATCTCTTAATCTCTCTCAAAGTGCTTCCAACGTTGTGATTTTGTGCTTGAATCTTGTGTTTTCCTTGCTTAATTCGTTCTCTTTGCTTGCCAATTAATCAAGGTAAGGATGTTTACCCCATTTCTATGTTTTTAATTAATTATATTCATGTAGGATGTTGGTGTTTGCTGAAAAATCGATTAATATGTGCCAAATCTTGCTTGTAATTGTTGTCACATAATTTATTTGCTTTAATTTGTTGAGTATCAATGTTAAATGTACCAAAAATCGAATCAAATTGGGTGATTGTAAGTCTCGAAATTTCTAGGGTTTGAGATTTTAGTTTGGATTTTGGTTGTCTTTTTGATGTAAAAGAGGGAAAATTAAGTGATTTTTGTTATGGGTATCATATTTAGAGTTGATTTTGATGGTTTTTACTCAAAATTTCGCCTTAAAACTCCGTCTTAGAAGTGCCCCAAACTGAAATTCGTCCTACATTCTTGTGAAATTTGTTCATTTGTGAGACTATTTTGAAATTTAATCTTTAAAATTATAGTTGGATTGTTAATTGATACCATGCTTGTCACCATTAGTTGTAGCTGTGAGACCGTCTGACGACCTTTTAAGAGCTTATTATTGCAATTTCTGGATTGTTTGGTGAAAGTGTGTACTTAGTGATTCTTTTGAATGTCCTTATGTGAAAGTCTACATGATTTCAAGTATATGTGGTTTGTGTATCTAAGACATGTGTTAAAAACAGATGTCGAGACCAAATGTGGGAACCCGTCAGAGCAAGAGGGGGAGGGCTTCTGAGCCCGAGGTAGGTGATACCGTCGTAGAGTATCAAAAATAAAATTTATAATCCAAACTATTACTATAGATAGTGGCAGTCAGGGTCGAACCACAAGGAGGCAAGCAATTTAAAGTTGTCTAATTTAAGTCTAAAGTAACAGTTTTTTTTTGGGGGGGGGGGGGGGGGGTTGATTTGAATGATTCTATAACTAAAGGCAATAAAATTAAAACTAAACTAAAGCAAATAAATGAGCAATTAAAGAAAATAGATGAAATCAAATATTAGAAGGATGCTAAAATGGTCGGTTCACTGTAGTTTCGACGGCAGTATCCTAGGTAAGTCTGAAATAATCACGTAAGACGGGAAAATAAGAAGTCCTCTCGGTCCATTCTTAATGGGTAGCATCTTTCGATCTAGCTACGGATCTCTAAGTATCACTAGTACTAACTCTCGCCCTGAAATGTGAATCTTAAAAGCCTAAATTTTACTTATCTTTCGATCTCAGTATAATTTAGTCGTTTCAATTGGTAGTCTAATTCCCTTCCCTATCTTTCGATCTAATGGGTCGGTCAATTACTAAGTATTCAACTTGTCGCGTGCACTCGATTTGTCAAATTAAGCAATTTAATCAATTAAAACGGAGCTGATCTTACGTGAAGCGGTCGATCGACCAAGACCCGAATCAGGTCTACGAAATCTACGCCGCCTACACTACAGGTCCCCTACATCTTAGCACGAAGGGTTTAGCTACTCATGATAGAATTTATAACAACAACGAAATTAACAATTAACGAAATTGGATGCATGATTAAATAAACTAAGCAAATAAGATACATAAACGAAATAAGGCTTTGGGAAACTACTTTATGCAATCCTAATCTATGAATAAAAGCAAACTGAAATTAAGGAATCAGAATTACCGAATGAAAGCAGGAAGAAGAATTCGAAAGCACGAATTTTATTAACGAAAATAAAGCTAATTATATTGAACGTTTATTAACTAAATTCTAATCTATGAAATCTGATGCTAAAAACTCGATATTGAAACCTAAAATTTTGATGCCTGTTCTGAAACATAGGTTCACTTTATATAGGAGTATAGCGTGACTCTTATTCCTAAAAACCTAATTACAATTGGGCTTCTAACTCTCGTCTTTAATTTGCGTCAGAGTCGTTGTGTGGTCGATCGACCACTAGGACCAGTCGATCGACCAAACTTCGATGTACATTAGCTTTTGATTTGATTTAGGAATCGTGCTCTGGTCGATCGACTAAGGGCATCAGTCGATCGACTGCTTCAACAGGTACTTTGCTCCAAAAGCCTCGTAAATTTGTCTTTCAGGCCTCGATACGCGCACCAAGTTCGCTTCCCGAGTCTTTACTTCACGTCAGGTCCTATGCCTAGTACTCGGGGATGGATTCGGCTCATTTTTCGCTGCATTCTTCCCATTTCTGCAATATTACACAAAAATACGAAAGTAGACGGAAATAGGGAAAATAGTAGCATAAACTACATAATTGAGCTCTGAAATGCGTGTAAAATAGGCTGTAAAACATCATATTTAGGACACGCATCAAACTTCCCCAAACCAAATCCTTGCTTGTCCCCAAGCAAGAACTAGACTCGATCTTAGAACCTAATGGAACACATTCATTCTCAGAGCTAAATGCAAACTGCAAAGCCTAAACCAGTTTAATGGTAAAAATTAACAATCAATTAGTAGTATGAATCATGCAAACGAGTTATGTAGTCGTTAAAAATTGCTGAACTTTAAACTGTAGAGACTTATCATATTGGACTCTCACGGGTTGCTCAAATAACTCAATAAATACAGGTGAATATATGTAAATATAGAAAGAAGTAATATTTGTAAAGACTCTCACCTAACTACGACCTATAAAAACATGCCTGCAGTCTAATATGAAAATAATCTCTACAACCGTACATATGCATTCCAACCATTAAAGACCATTGACACATGCCGAGGGTACAATTTGGATATGTGAGGCTATGGGTAAGAAGGGGCTAAGACGAATTTGATAAAAACAGAGTTATAAGCCAAGCTAGTAACTAAGGGAACCAAATTAGTAAATCATTCCAACTTCTTGCTCAAGATTAAACAATAAAGCGGTGCTAACAGTAAGCACAAATCTCACATTCTCCATACAAACTTAATTCCCCAAATGATATTAATTGCAACATGGGAATATAAAATCACCAACTAATGAAGATTCAATCATGTGATTTTTTTCTTTTTTTTTTCTTTTTTCTTTTTACAACTTTTCCTTTCTCATCTTTCCAATATCATCTCAATAAGAGCTTATGCAACAAAAAATGAAGTAACAATCCCAAAAACTAAAACTACTAGCTTGATAAGGGCAGGCTAAATATAGGATGTAATTAATAGGACAAAAAGGCTATTTTGGCAGTGTGAGGCTTATGGGAAAAATGAATAAAGGGGTGGCCTCTTCCACATGTGTCAACATACCACAAACCGAATGCATACAGGTATTAAGCAGATTAAGTTCATATTTATGCATATTGATATAACATGTCTCATAAGGAGTACTACTCACATTCCTAGATAAACTGGTCATAAATGTCACTAGTTATAAGGCTCTAAAACTCAGAATATAATGTAGTTTGCCAAAAATCTAAGTCAAGTCTCAAGATTCAGCGAATAAATTAACGAAAACTCGTAGATATGCAATAAGACTCTACTAATAGCATGTTAATGAGCACGGCTTAGGCGTAAACAGACGAAAATGCAATGTCATCATTGAACTACTACCGTTCCGACTCGACCTACATGCTAAAATAAACGTGCAATTTTTTGAATTTTTGAAATTTTTCAATTTTTTGGATTTTCTGTATATAAGAGGAAAATAAACAACAATGCAAGACAAAAATGTAAACGTGAATGCAAAGCAGAATGAATGCAACGCAAAACCCTCAACTTCCCCAAACCAAATCACACAATGCTCTCATTGTGCAAAATCATATGAGAATAATCAAGGGAAATGGGAATCTGCGATAATATTACCTAAAAAGACATGAAGGAGATATGGGGAACTCACAAGACTTTAAGCGCAGCAAAAGGAAACCTCCCCAAACCAGCGTGAGCTAGGAGGTTTCAGTAGCCAGCAGTGCTACCATAAGGTACCTGAAAACACAAAAATACCGCGCATAATTCCGAGAAAACAACTAAGGAACAAGAAATATGTGCAAAAGAATAGAAGAAAAGGGAATCAGCATGGGAGGTGGTCGATCGACCAAAGGTATCAGTTGATCGACCAGAGCACCTGGGAACAGTGCCTCTGGAGTCCTCCGCATCAGTCGATCGACCAGGGGGTCCAGTCGATCGACTGGCATACCTGACGATTCTGCCTCTCTTCTTCGAATTAACTCAATGAATTGAGTTTATATGGTCTAAATACCTGCAAACATGCACATAATAAAGCGCTCCAAAATTGCGCTACCCAAATGAAAAGTCTATAGTCTAATAAAATCCTAAGCAAACCAATTAAAGCGAAGTTTCGCGCACACCAAAACAATAAATAGTCTAACAAACATAGTAAATAAATTGTTTTAAGATGATTTGATCAACTAATAGTTGATCAAGAATGGCCACGGAATGGCCCACTTGCTTGGCTTCTGGCTACAAGAAGTAGCCTCTACAGTGCTCATCCTCTCAGCTGCACTCCTAACAATTCCAATATCCGCAGAACTCAACGGATCAACATCTCTAAGATCTTCCCAATCACTGACCTCGTCTGGCTCATCAAAATCCAAATCGGACTCCATCACTTTGACTGGCTCCTCATCCGGCTCCTCATCAGGCTCCTCATGAGTTGCATAGCTCAGACACCCTAGACCGCCTCTCTGCACAATGGGCTCTCTCACAACTGGAGCAACATGCGGCTCTAAATTCCCCAAACCAGCTCCTGCAACAGTCAAAACAGAAGGATCTTCCTCCAATTTGCTCCCAATCTGGGGCGGAGGTGTTATAGCAGAATTAGGCATAGGGGCAGGCATATCAGGCAACACAACATAATATTTAACGACATTGCAAGTTAATGGGTACATAGCATCCTTGTTCTTATAGGTCTGGGCAAAAATAATGGACTGTTTTCCTACCTTAAAGGTCAACGTCCCTGGGCCAACATCTATAACTGCACCAGCAATGTGCAGAAATGGTCTACCCAAAATTATAGGAATGTGAGCATCCTTGGGTATATCTAGCACAATGAAGTCAATTGGGAAAAAGAACTTTCCTATTTGCACAGGAATGTCCTCTAAGACTCTTATAGGCTGGACCGCAGAACGGTCAGCCATCTGCACTGTCATGTTTGTAATTGCAAACCTAGTCAATTTCAATTTCTTAGCAAGACTCAAAGGCATAACACTAATACTGGCCCCTAGGTCACACAATGCCTTCTCAATAGGAAAGGTGCCAATATTACATGGGACTGAAAAACTACCTGAGTCTTCTAGCTTATGAGGTGCAGTATGAGTCAAATAGGAAGATGACTCCTCAGTTAGTGCGACAGATTGCACAGTATCAAGTGACTTCTTTTTAGGCAACAGCTGCTTCATAAATTTCATATAGGCAGGTACTTGATTAACTAATTCTAGGAAAGGAACTTGCACATTTAAACTACGAATAACATCTTTAAACTTGTCAAACGATACCTGTTCCTTTCTCGGCACCAATCTCTCTGGATAAGGGGCTGTAAGAAGCAACTTAGCCCTCTTATCTAGGTCTCTCATACCGGCATCAGTGGACTTAGGCTGAAAATCCACTACTTTGTCCTTGTTGTAGCTCGAACCTTCTTCAGACCGTCTCAGGAATGAACCATTAACCATCGTAGGGTCATACTTTGGAACCGGAACTAACCCATCAGCATTTGGATCGTGCCTCAATAATTTCGGAGTTGTCGTACCCCGAAATAAGTAGTCTCTCAAGTTATCTGGCATTGGAGGACGAAAAGATTCACAATCAGACGTATCTTCAGTCGATCGACCAGGTGTGTCAGTCGATCGACCATCTGCACTATTGCTCAAAGTTTCTGTTTTGTTACAGACTCGCCACTGTTCACCAGATGCGGTCGATCGACCAGGTGTGTTAGTCGATTGACTGATGCACCTGCTGATCGTCTTTTTCTTGCTACTGTTCATTCCAGCCTTTTTCTTACTCAGTTCTGCCTCATCTTTTTCAGTAACATCTTCGACCATAGTGGGCCCATCAAGGGTAGACCCACTGCTCAAAGTCATCGCATTTAGAGTCTCTTTTTGATCCGACTGCGACGGTAATTGCCGCGGAGCTCTAGTTGCACTTTTGCTTGCCAATTGGGCAATTTGGCTCTCCAACATTTTTGTAGAAGTCTCTCTGGCTAGAGACTCCTTTTGCAGTAAACTCGAAAAATTCTGAACCATGTTTTTCAATTCGGAAATATCAGAACTTTGAAATTGCTGCTGCTGAGGCACATAGGGAGGCTTTTGATACTGCTGCTGCATATGAGGGGGCACATAGTTTTGCTGCTGCTGTTGCTGTGGTGGACTCGGATTAAGGACATTCTGCTTAGTCCACCTCAAATTGAGGTGGACATTAGAGGGATCGGGATAAGCACCAGTCTGCCTAAAATGTTGAAAGGCAGCACATGTTTCATTCGAACTAGTACAGAACTCCGAAACATGTCCCTCTCCTCCACATATTTTGCATGTAAAGGGACCGTCTGAAACTGCATTAACTTTATATATCCCACCTTTTTGGGATCCCCCAAAATCTAACTTGTCAAATCTCGCAATAAGGGCCTCTATTGCAGCTGTAGTAGGAGATTCAGCTGCTCTTCTCTGATTTCCTCTAGAATTCCCATGCTCAGCTTTATGGGTGGCCATATCTTCAATAATCTTCCAACCCTTAGTCTCTCCACTATTCTCCTGGAATCTGCCATTAACTGCAAAGCATCCGGATAGCCCTCTCGATCATCATAAAGCCCATTATAGAATTGATTACACAAGAACCATTGCTCGAACCCATGGTGTGGAATAGATCGCACCAGTCTCTTGAAACGGACCCATGCCTCATGAAAATCCTCATCAGAACCCTGTCTAAAGCTTGTGATCTGAGCTCTAATCACATGATGCAGAGAAATATTTTTTATAAAATGCTAGGGCCAGCGAATTCCAATCAGTAATCCCATTAGCAGCTCGATCCAGATCTCGGTACCACTCCCTAGCAGCATCACGGAGCGAGAATATGAACATCGTCTCTTTTATCTGGTCCTGGGTCACACCTGCTAGTGGGGGTATGGAACAACAGTAGTCAATGAATATCTCCATATGTTTAGCTGCATCTTCATTTGCAGCTCCCCCAAATTGGTTTCTCTCAACCAAGTTAATGTAGGACGGTTTCGCTTCAATTTTCTATCCGTCCCAGTGGTAACGCGAATCCCTTATAGAGATTCTCGACTTTTGGCTCGGAGTGATCAAGGCTATACTTGCTTCTTCACCATATCCGGAGATGTAACGGTCTCAGCTGAAGAAGTAGAAATAGGAGATGAAGGTGGATCCTCCTCAAATAACTCGTTCTCGTAATAACTGGACAGAGTACTCAGCTCTTCCTCTGTCGGCAATACTCTAGATGATCGTCTCAACTCACGCAAAGTCTTCTCGATCTCAGGATCTAACGGTAGTAATTCACCACCCTGTGACCTGCGCATAAGAGGAAACTACAAGCAGAATATGAGAACAGTTTAAGGCACAGATGTTCCTTAAACTAAGAAAAAGACTAAAATAAAAACAACTAAAAATTAAACAATTACCTCCCCGGCAACGGCGCCAAAATTTGATACCGTCGTAGAGTATCAAAAATAAAATTTATAATCCAAACTACTACTATAGATAGTGGCAGTCAGGGTCGAACCACAAGGAGGCAAGCGATTTAAAGTTGTCTAACTTAAGTCTAAAGTAACAACTTGGGGGAGGGGGGTTGATTTGAATGATTCTATAACTAAAGGCAATAAAACTAAAACTAAACTAAAGCAAATAAATGAGCAATTAAAGAAAATAGATGAAATCAAATATTAAAGGGATGCTAAGATGGTCGGTTCATTGTAGTTTCGACGGCAGTATCCTAGATAAGTCTGAAATAATCACGTAAGACGGGAAAATAAGAAATCCTCTCGGTCCATTCTTAATGGGTAGCATCTTTCGATCTAGCTACGAATCCCTAAGTATCACTAGTACTAACTCTCGCCCTGAAAAGTGATTCTTAAAAGCCTAAATTTTACTTATCTTTCGATCTCAGTATAATTTAGTCGTTTCAATTGGCAGTCTAATTCCCTCCCCTATCTTTCGATCTAATGGGTCGGTCAATTAAGTATTCAACTAGTCGCGTGCACTCGATTTGTCAAATTAAGCAATTTAATCAATTAAAACGGAGCTGATCTTACGTGAAGTGGTCGATCGACCAACGGGCTCAGTCGATCGACCAAGACCCGAATCAGGTCTACGAAATCTACGCCACCTACACTACAGGTCCCCTACATCTTAGCACGAAGGGTTTAGCTACTCATGATAGAATTTATAACAACAACGAAATTAACAATTAACGAAATTGGATGCATGATTAAATAAACTAAGCAAATAAGATACATAAACGAAATAAGGCTTTGGAAAACTACTCTATGCAATCCTAATCTATGAATAAAAGCAAACTGAAATTAAGGAATCAGAATTACCGAATGAAAGCAGGAAGAAGAATCCAAAAGCACGAACTTTATTAACGAAAATAAAGCTAATTATATTGAACGTTTATTAACTAAATTCTAATCTATGAAATCTGATGCTAAAAACTTGATATTGAAACCTAAAATTTCGATGCATGTTCTGAAACATAGGTTCACGTTATATAGGAGTATAGCGTGACTCTTATTTCTAAAACCCTAATTACAATTGGGCTTCTAACTCTCGTCTTTAATTTGCGTCAGAGTCGCTGTGTGGTCGATCGACCACTAGGACCAGTCGATCGACCAAGCTTCGCTGTACAGTAGCTTTTGATTTGATTTAGGAATCGTGCTCTGGTCGATCGACTAAGGGCACCAGTCAATCGACTGCTTCAACAGGTACTTTGCTCCAAAAGCCTCGTAAATTTTTCTTTCAGGCCTCGATACGCGCACCAAGTTCGCTTCCCGAGTCTTTACTTCACGTCAGGTCCTATGCCTAGTACTCGGGGACGGATTTTGCTCATTTTCCGTTGTATTCTTCCTATTTCTGCAATATTACACAAAAACACGAAAGTAGATGGAAATAGGGAAAATAGTAGCATAAACTATATAATTGAGCTCTGAAATGCGTGTAAAATAGGGTGTAAAACATCATATTTAGGACACGCATCAGTAGGAGAGGGGAGTGGGGGACCTTCGATCCCAGCAGTGCCTGAGTACCCTTCGGTTGTCTTTGTAGACTTTACACAAAGGGATGCTTTTGTTGCCTTACAGAGACGATGGATGAGACCCACCTGTTGTATTGACACAACTTTCTTGACTGACCTGGGGATTGAGACCGATGTCAGGCATATCTTCGAGACCTTAGGTATGACTGGGTTGTACCGACTCCGGAAACACTCTTATGCTTTTCTGACCCTTGAGTTCATGAGTTCGTTCAAGTATGATCCGGTGGAGCAGACCGTTGAGTTCCGCCTCATGAACACCAGTTTCTTCCTTACCATGGATATGATAGCCACTCACCTCGGCTTGGCTAGACCTGCGAAGGGAGCTCTTAGGAACATCTCGACTGAGTATGGAGCTAGTAGCCTTATGCCTTGCTTTACCGGCAAACCCGCCCCGACCTCTAACAACATGTTGATTAATGATGTTCAACATGTCACCTTAAAGATATTTCTCCGTGCTTTGACCTGTTTGGTTTATGACAGGAAGGATGTGAGTAAGTTTAACTCACACGAGGTGATGTTGCTTGCAGCGTACCTCAACCCCACCCGATCCCAGAGTGTCATCTTTTGTGCCCCGGACATAGTGTGTGCCAGCTTGGCCTTGATGGCCTCTTCTGACGCTCGTTTTCTGAGCTGTGGAGCGATTGCCACTCGGTTGGCAGAGAGGCTTACCACCTTTGTGGCCTCCTCGGCCTATACACCCTTGACCCCAGCGGTGCCCACCTTGGACCGTGAGTACTTTCTTGACCTCAAGTGGCTGAGGACTTTGGAGGATGGTGGGTTGGCATGGAGGGTTTGGGGAATGAGTTGGATGCGGATACCTTCTCCCGAGAACCTTCCCGAGACCGAGCCTTTACCGGCGGCAGTAGTGGCTGCCGATTCTGATGATGAGTATGAGGGGGTTCCTGAGAGGCAGTTGTACCTCATTGACCCGGATATCTTGGAGGTGATGCCTGAACCGACGAAAGGGGATCGTGTGAGACCTGAGGATGCCCAGCCTAGAGTGGGGAGAGGACCACGACGAGTGAGGGTGAGGGCGGCTGAGACACAGCCGGAGCAGCCTGTGCCTCCACAGTATCAGTACCCCGGTTACCCTCCTTTCTATAGCCCTGAGATGAGAGTGAGCGAGCTCACGGAGAGGGTGTCTGCTACCTTGACACTCCGGAACCTCCACGAGATGGCGTACGTGCAGGGCATCGGGACAGAGGCAGCTGAGCCCGTGTGGTAGAAGGGCGTTGGGGACGATAGTGGAGTTTTCCACTCTTTCGGCGTGGAGAGGTCCACTTGGGGAGGGCCTCCGTCATATCCCTAGGGTTGCTTGGCCCCTTGGCGCATGGGAGCAGATGTGGGTGTTGGTGGTGTCGCAGGACATGATGCAGCTGGAGAGGGCACATCTGGTGGTGATGGTGGTGACGAGGTTATGGATGAGTAGGATGTGGAGTGATGATACTCCTTTTCTTTTCTATCGTTTCATGGACTTGTAGTGGATAGCATTTGTTTTGTTGGTAGTATTTTATTAGACTTGGGTATGTATGTTGGCCATAAGGCCCTATTTTTAGTACTTTTACACTGTTCATGCAGGATTTTGGGTCGGGAGAGTGTCCCGACACGTGTTTATATATATTGTTTGGTCTTGACATGGCTTTTTAGGGGATTTTCGACCTGTGGCTACTCAATCGAGTGCCCCTCACTCGATCGAGTAACTGCAGGGGTGACGATGGGGGAGTATTCTGATCTCAACCTACTGGATCGAGTAGCTGATGAACTCGATCGAGTAAGCCCAGCTCGATCGAGCGCCTAACCAACTCGATCGAGTTGTACTATTACAGCTACTTTTCGTTCTAATAATTCGTTGAATCATCATATCTTTGAATGTTGTTATATTATTTCTTGTTATGGGTGTCTTGTATCATGGTTTAGCCTCAACGGTGGTTATATTATTGCGTGGGATCGTACGATTTATATAATTTTCAATGATGTGAATATAAATTCAAATGATAAACCATATTGCTTCAGGTAATTCTGTCGCATTTTGGTATGGTCATATAAGGGGATAATTCTTGAAATGTCTGATAATTGGTAGAAAATGCTCGGTGATGTTGTTCAAATTGATAATGGTTGCATATATATATATATATATATATATATATATATATATATATATATATATAGGATTGAGATCATGTGAGTATAACTCATATATTTGAGGATTGAGGATTAATTCAGACCGTCAGATCTAAGAGATCCAGCGGCTTAAAACTGATGCGCGTCATTAAGGGCGAGATGGTAATTTCGTTTGCTTATATAATCCCTAATACAGACTTCGTCATTCATTTTTAGTAATTAATTTTCTCTCTCTAACACCTCATTCTAAAATCTCTCTGATATTCCCTTGATCCCTCATAATACATGATCGATTTTCGGTTAACTCTTTGATATTCTCTCAATCACTCACGCAATACATGATTGATGTTCGATTCATTGTTGTTTTGTCATCTCATTCAATTTTCCATTAAGAAATTACCAGTTCAGGTTTGTCTATTAACACTTTATTTCAATTTTGTTAAACATTCATAGTTTATTATAATGTTCGTTCTTTTCTCACAACTATCTTGATGCATTTTGTTGTTCATTCTGAATTTTGTAGCTACTCACCGCAATTTCCATGATTTATTTCTCCTTTTCCCTAAATTAGGTTTAATTTGGGTCTTATATGATTTATTTGTTTTATTTCTCATACACCTAGGTTTAATTCGAATCATAATTTAGTAATTTTTCCTAATCTATGTTCAATTCACTTGGTATTATGATTTTTTGTTCCAGATTCATAAATTTTGATGAGATTGATTCATCTATGTGTTTATTTGATTGCTATTTTAATTTATTTCACTTTGTTCGAGTTTTTCATCATGTAAACCTAACTAACATGTGTGTTATCTTGTTTCACATCTTTATAAAATTGTGTCAGATTGATTTACAACTCCTTTACATTGTTACTCTTTAATATTTGCTGCTAATAAATGTAGTTCGGCTGAAGCTTTGGAAATGATTGTTGGAAATCACTGATGAATCTGGGATTAGATTTGAAGAATCTAGGGTTTTGCACTTAGATACAGACGTCAGTGATGTACAAGCTTCACAAGTCATGGGAACAACAGACATTCACCAGTCATGGAAACAGTTATTGCCCCAACTATTGTATTTATAGATCAAATAGAAAGGTACGGATCGATGGATTTTAAGTTACTGGGAAATTCGACTGTTGTAGAAGTAGGTACATCAAATTCCATTGAGCTGGAACCTAAACTGAAAAAGCTGGATCTATTGGGTATGAGTCATTGGAAAAAGAGATTTTAAAGAGGCACAAGAATCGCCTACTCTTGATCCAAGTATTGCACCTGTTGTTGAGTTTGTGCAACAATATGTGAGGTATTCTTCCATCGACTTTGAGTTTGAATGTCAAATAGAACTAGAATGTTGGAGAATCTGAGAAATTTCCAACAGATAATAGTATTGGATCACTACAAAAATCACTTGTTGAAGCAAATATTTTGTGTGATGATGAGTATGAAGATCAATCCCAGAGAGTCAGTCGGCCACTGGAAAATCAGGAATCAAAAATTGACGAGGATTGCAGAGTGTTCCAAGAATCTCCTATCGTTGAAGCAAGCGATTCGTCTACTACAGTGTCTGAGGATCACAAGAATATTAATTCGCAGATAGTATCTGTGGAGGTCTAGAAAGTATGCTAAATATGTTGGACAAAAAATTGTAATTGAAAGTACATGGTTGTAATAATGGTAGAACTTATTTCATTCGTTACTCAATCCTCAATTATTTCAGGTGTAGCTGAATATTCTATCTCAAGATTACAAAAGTAGTTATGGCCAAACAATTTCTTTTGGCTCTGATATAATTCTTGGTAAAGTGTGATATTGTTTCAAATATCATGTGATATTTTACTTTAATGGTTGTGATATTGTTTCTCATATAACAAAAGTGGATAGAGATTTAAAAATCTGTTTTACTTCAATATTGTTTTGTATATAGTGTGAAATTGGATTACATACAACGTGATATTGTTTCTAATGACTTGTTGTATTTTATTTTACTGATTGTGATATTGTTTTACAGTAGCACAAAATTGAAGACTCCTTTTAAAATATTTTTAACCGTGATATTGTTTTGTATACAGAGTGATATTGTTTATAAGTACATGTGATATTGTATACTAAATACAAAAGGGGTATTGTCCATAATTAAGTCTGATGTGATGATATTGTTTCGGAACAAGGGTGATATTGTTTCAAATAAAGTGTGATATTGTTTACAATGACGTGTGATATTGTAAAATACAAAAGGCAAATCTTGGTAACACTATATTATTGATTTCGAGATTTTATGATACTGTTAACCAAAAATGGAGAAAGAATACAAAATTATTGCCATTTAGAATTACATGTAAGCATATAAGAATTTGTATATGTGAGTATAATGAGTAAAAAATGACATTTTTGCTTAGTTGATGATGCAATAAAGACCTTCTCAGCATTCACACAAGCTTTTAATCAACATCCACAAATGAAGAAATCTGCAAAAAAAACAAAAAAAAAACAAAGAACAAAGACGTAATGTCGTTAGTAAGTTTAACACACATTAATAACAAAACTGTGATATTGTTTTTAAGGCCTTGTGGTATTTTATTTTAATGGTTCTGATATTGTTTGAGAGTATCACAAAATTGGAGAGTCATTTAAAGCACTGTTGAAAGTGATATTCTTTTACATAAGGTGTGATATTATTTCTAATAACGTTTGATATTGTTTCTCAGTATCACAAAAGTAAAATACAAATAACAAATCTGCCTGAGGTTTCCTGATATTGATAAGCCAAAAAAAAACTACAAAAATGAGACAACTTAAGATCGCCACCCAACTTTGGCCTACTATTACTTTCAGATTTCATACAAAAAAAAAAGAATACAAAAGTGTCGTTGTTGAGTTTACAAAACTGAGGTTTAATTCCTTTCTTGACAAGGTGATTCGTAAGTGTAGGCTGTTGAGTTGCTTGTGATTTTCATACTATTTGCATAACAGATCATTCCCATTTACTTGCTATTTGTAAGACTATGCCATATGTACTTGTGCAGTTGCTTCAATGGTTCTAGAGAAGCTTGAGGCATGCATAGCCAGTACTTAATATACATTCTACCTCCATCTTATGCCTCGGCTCTATGCTCTTCCTTTACCAGACTTCTGTTCTTGTATATCATCTCATGCCTAGGCTTCATAATCTTTCATCCTCATCGGAGATACAAAGTTCATAAGAATGTCACCCGATAATTCACTTATACGATTCTCACCGATGTCATAGTCCTGAAACAATATCCCCAATCAACAAATCACCAATGCAGTCATGGTCGCCAATTATCAGTATTCGAGATGTCACCGATGTAAACATAAACCAATCTCGAGGGTGTTTGTGAACACTCAACCTTTATTATTGACGACTTCTCACAGATGAGATCAGTTGTACGCGAAGTTGCTACTAATTTTCCGACATCAATTATAAGTGGAAGAAGCCGAAACAAGGTCATTTTCACCATTTGCTCAAGAATTCAAAACTTAAACCATGTTTCACCAGTAGTTGAATTAACATTTCACGGAGTAATTAACTAGTCCTCGCTCTTTTTAACAGGTTTACGACTTCGTACAGATGAATGATGTTATTATGCAGGAAGTCATGGTATGGATATCATGGCAAGGCGGCAAAAACTTGTCGCCAAAAAGGTCAGTTTACATAGCATCGCCACTTTTCGGTTCATCACTTTATTAACATAAAAAAATATCTTACGATCACCATTGCGAACCAAATTTGGAGCGTTACAATAATTATACCTATTTCAAAACCCTAATATTTTGTAACGCAACCAACCAAACTCAGTAATTTGGTTTTATTTTTACAATAAACAATCTTGAACCCTAAATTTCACCAATCGAACAATTATAAACCCTAAATTTCACAATTAAACAATTATAAACCCTAATTTACGGGATTGAAACAATATGAAACACTAATTTTCACAATTGAACAATGTTGAACCCTAAATTTCACAATCGAACAACTATAAACCCTAATTTACGGGATTGAAACAAAAAATACATGTTATTAGCAAATACAACTGCAAGTGATGATAAAAATTGGTTCAATTATATGAAAATAAATGAAAATTGTACCTGGATTCTGCTCAAAACGCAATTATATTGAAGAATGATCGGTACTCCTTCGTAATTTTGAGTGATTCGCCAATATAATCCCTCGTTTGCTTCGTTTTTGATTCAATTTTAGAGATAGAAAGCTCATTTGCTTCGTTTTTATTTCAGTTTTAGAGAGAGAAAGTGTAGAGTAAAAAAAAAGTTACGCGTTTTATATTTTGATTAAGGCTGAGTATGTGTTTTTTAACCTTATCAGCGAGTGATATTGTTTAGAAGAACGAGTGATATTTTATTCGTTACTCAATCCTCAAATATTTATGAGTTCTCACCGGATCCCGACTCTATATATATATATATATATATATATATATATATATATATATATATATATATATATAGAGTTAGGATCATGAGAGTCTAGCTTCTTAGGGTGAGTCCGTCCTACCAATCTAGACCATTAGATTAACAAGATCTGACGGCTTAAAATAGAGCGCGGGTTTGAGGGTAGTTTTGTAATTTTCTCACCTAGTCTAAAGACTCATCTCAACCGTGTTTCGATCATTCTAGTTCTAAATTATTTCTCTCTCTAACTTATTTGTCGCTCTTCAATTTCTCTCTGTGGAAAATCGTTCTCCAGATCTCGTTTCCTTCGAGCTGCTTTCTCCTATGCTCTATTGTATATGTGTGATCTTCCAAATCATTATCTCATGTTATTGTGCAACGTTTACGGAGCTAGATCTATGCTAAGAGAAGAAAATTTAGGTCTGACATTTCTCTTAATTCAATTTCGCCAGTTTTGTGATTAGGTTTTGTGTTTGTGTATGTTATCTTTTATTTCGTTCAATGAATTGCTCATATCTTTCAATGTTTTCTAATTTGTCCTTCAATTAGATTGTAATACGGAAATATGTGCTAATGTCGATTTAAATCGTCATAATTTGTAGTTCTTGTGACAAGAAATACTCAGTGAGAGATCTATTGTCTGTAACTTTATATTCTAACATTTAATAAATTTTTCTTTAGGTAAATTACAATTCCTCCGTATAATTAATGAGTTTGTGCTAATGGTGGATCAAATCTCCATATCCCTAACATTTTATGTGCATTCCTATCATTTTATGTGTTTTTCATACTCCATACTCCTATGAAACGTCTAATTTTGCTTGCTACATGAAGAATAATCAAATCAATTGATAATTTAGTGGACTTTTAATCATATGCTTCGTATAATAGCATAATAGTGCAAAAGTGTACTGACAAGAGTATAATAACTACACAAGTTTGCTTGACTACTTGTTCGATATCGAAATCGATGCTTTCTTCGGTGCATTGCACGTGTGCTTTAACTTTGTTACTTTAATGGTATTATTGTGTTACACTAATAGTGTAATCGTGTTACAATAATTGTATAGTGGTGTTACTTTAATCTTTTTAACATTGCTTACTAATTTCTGATGATTTGCTGCTAGTTTAAGTTAGGTGATTCTGGTAGTTCAAATATTCAGAATCCGCTATGAATTTCATTAACCATTGTTAAGCCAAGTCATCGAGTCGAATGGAGTTGAGCTTCAAAAACTGAGAGGCAATCTCCAGAAAACACAGTTACAAAATTGGCACCTTGCTCAAAGGAAGTCACAGATGTTAGCGTTTGGTCTTACTTATTCTTACCACATAACCATTGGTTTATGTTCGTTACTGCAGAAGCACTCTGACATTATTTCCTGTTGCATCTATGGAGGAACTTAACATGAGTAAGGATAAGGCAAGTATGACCACCTTAAGACTGAAATGATTTTAGAGCGATTTAAAGATAAACTTTGTTCTTTGATTTGTCTTTCGTAGTTCATGAATGAAGCCGCAAATCGTTATCTAATTTCGTATAATTTGATGCATTGCTTTTATTGATTGAGCGCAAACTTCGATTTGGTAGTGTGGTTCGTTTTTAAAGAAAGGCTATTAGCTCAACGGTAGAGCGATGTGTAATGTTGCACAAAGACGTGGGTTCAAGTCCCACATAGCCTAATATAGTTATTTCACCATCAATTTAATACCAAGAGTTCATTACAAGTGTTCTACTATATTAATTGGTATAAAATTTACCGATGTGAACAATGATCATGGATTAAAGTCTTCAATGATCATGGATTTTAATCAAAAAGTGTGTTACTGAAACGACAATATATGTTAAAAACCGATATGTGTATACAATAACAACTATTCTATGTCACAATAACAGCTCATATATGTTACAATAACAGATTCTATGTTTCGATAACATCTTATATACGGAGTATGTTACAATAACAATTATTCCATGTTACAATAACAGCTCAAATATGTTACTATAACATCCATATATTACAATAACAATTATTGTATGTTACGAGTATAATAAAAATTATTCCATATTACAATAATTGCATTTCATCTTAACTTGAGACACCTACATAAAACTGATGAGTGATTATATCTTTAATGGATTAGTTTTCTTCAGCTCAAACAACGTTTACTTGCACTTAGATAACTAGCCACAATTACCTATATAAGAATTTGAAAATTTGATACAACTAAACATCAAGACTTCTTGTAACAATGCAGTTTAGTCGACCATCAATTTCTAACTCGGTACCTATGTGGGATTTGAACCCACATCCTTCATGCAATCGCACGATACTCTGCCAATTGAGTTAATAGGTAAGTGTTTCAAGTAAAGAACATTTTAAAGCTTGATTAAGCCAGAAAATATTTAATACATTGAGATCGAACTACGTACATTAATAAGAGAAAACAGGTGTATTGTGCATCAGATGTATACTAAACCTGTTACAATCTAAGAGACGAAGCTTCATAAACGACATCAGCCTCATGATTAATCATCGCAGTAGAAAAGGCAATAACGTGGCAATTTCATAGCCTTTAAACGAATCTACTATATTCTAATTTTTCTATCAACAGATTTAATACACAACGAAAACAAACCAACCGCCAATTTTGTAATAGATACGGAATTCAATATATCAATGATTGTGCCAAGTTCTACCGATTATTGTGCTAATTTCATCATAACGCAATTAAAACAGTAGAATAAAACAACATCCCCATTATATAAACTATTTTCGTCATTATTAGAATTGGAACATAGTAATATTATTAACATAATAACACAGTTATAGGATTATTATAACATAGTTAAATCATTAGAGTAACATTACTCTAATAATATGTTTTGATAGTAATTAAAAAAAACTCAACAGATGCACAGAGAAACATAGTTTCGCATTCAGAATAACACAATTGTCTCATTATTATACCACACTTACACCACTAAAGTAACATAGTTACACCATAAATTGTGTAACTATGAGGATAAGCGTATAAGACTAATCCAACTAGAAGAACAATAGACAAGACTAATCCAACAAGTAACTACACAATGAAAAATTGCATCAATATACCAAACAATCAAAGTTACGGGAGATATGTGTTACAATAATAGTTAATGTATGTGATAATGATAAAACTCATGGTTTATGAGCGGAAAAAATAAATATGTTACAGTAACATCAAAGTTGTGTTACAATAACGGCTTATATCTCATTACTCAATACACCAAACAATCGAATAGCTATAACTCAATACAATTTACTTTAGTCAACAAAGTATACATATATTCATCAGAATTATTCAATTTATCTGAAAAGTAGTTAAAATGTGCAATTAACAAATAGCTATCAATGATTTCTTTTGAACCAAACATTCTGCAAATTAAAGCTATTATCAATCGAGTACAATCAATCGAAAATTCGAAGCCATTCGGATATCGATCAACTCAAAATTGTAGAAATAAACATTCAAAATCAAATAAAAACCACACAATTCATATAAAGGTAAGAAAAATTTAAAATCAGAAAAATTAAAGCTCTAATCTAAATAGCTATGGGCGAGAAAATCGATTTCGTAAAATCGAAATTGCAAAAGTAAAACATAAATCGAATGGTACAAATATACCTGATTTTCAACGGTTAATTATGCTACACTTAAGTGGAGAAAATCGACATTGAATAAACAAATAGTTAAGCAAATCTTCTATAATTGAATTGTAAGAACTTGAATCGAAGAAGAGAAATCGTTTTTGCGTGATGTTTTTTGGGGGAAAACGGTTGTGGGATGAATGAAGAGGAGAGAGAACGAAAAAAAATTAAAGATTTGGAAACGCCCTTTCTTTGCCGGTTTTGTTCATCCCTTACAACTGACGTGGCACATGCAACGTGGCTTCATCCTATGCGTCTATTATTTTGATCAGACGGTTTAAAATGGTAGGACGGACTCATTTAAAACCCCGGACTCACCGGATCTCTCATATATATATATATATATATATATATATATATATATATATATATATATATATATATATATATATATATATATATATATATATATATATATATATAGAATTAGGATCACATGAGTCCACCCTATCTTTTTGAGTCCACTTATGTATCACACCCTCAACACAAAAATATCACGATTTTTTTTATGAATTTTTTTTTTTTTTTTTTTTTTTTTTTTTTTTTTTACGTCTAAGCTTTGATATTGTTTAGTATAACCTGTGATATTGTATCTGAGTCTGTGAGTCCAGTAAAAGAGTATCACAAATTATACAAAACAATATCACACCTTACAATAAACAATATCACTGGTTGTACTAAACAGTATCACGGGTTATACTATATAATATCACACCACTAAACCTAACTCCGTCTTTCAACAATATTGTTAGTCATCTTGTCCACCATTATAATCCGCCATTATTTTTGCACCCATTTTATAATAAAAAAATTACTATTTAATAACAAAATGATAGCTACGCTAAAATTATTCAGATTTTGTTAGCAAATTATTCTCATACACCAAAACATTGTATGATAAAATGATTATATTTTTTTCGTCTTAATTTTGGACAAAAAAGACCCAACTCAAAGGAGACTCGTTGGTTGTTTTTTTTGCCATGTAGTAAGGTTATATTATTAAGCTGATTTTCACACTGCCACAGTTCAATCATGGGCCACTTATAATTTATAGACATGAAAAGGTAGTTTAGCACCAACTAATAATGTGTGTATCCACAGGTAAGAGATATTTCCGGTTCATTTCGGTGGGCTCCATTTCTCGCATTGCAGGAGACAAACTCGATGTTGACGGTCCTGCTTCTACTCTCAAAATACAAAATGAAAAGCGTACCTATTTGGTGGATTATGCCAAATACAGAATATGAGCAATATGGCAAAGAGTCGTAGTGTGCCTCGCTAGATTCGACTTTATCTATATGGAAAGGGTTTCCTGACTTTAGTGTTTCTTGTTACTTTAGAGTAACCAATGTCATTAGTTTTCTGTTGCCTCTAAGTAGATCACTTAGTATGGACTATATTGGCAGAAATTTATGTAAATATTAAATAATAAACACCCCTCTGATATTCTTGTGTACATCGTGTAATACATAAGTGGACTCATGGGACTCAAAAATATAGGTGGACTCACCGGATCTTGCCTCTCTCTCTCTCTCTCTATATATATATATATATCATGTGAGTCATGTTTAGGTAATGTCAAGGAAGTGTCGTGGCTGTCATGAGTCGAACACGCATATTGGTTAATTTGCACGTATTTATATAATCTTGTATTCTCTATCAAGCCGCGTTAGACAAGTAGTGTACAATGATTATAATTTTGTTGCATAATTGGTGTGATTATATAACAAGATGACTTGGCTGCTAGTTGGTAATGGTATATTTGTGGGGGTGATACACGCTTTCAGTGATTTTATGTTTATATGAGTCAAGTTGTGTAATGTCAAAAGTATAATGTGTCAACATGAGTCAAGGTTTGCTATGCAGTTCGTACGTAATGTCGATGTGGTATATTATGTGTCTGTTGTGTGACAGAAAAGTGTTTGATGGTGAACTTCGGGGACGAAGTTCCTTTTAAGAGGGGAAGAGTAATGTCGCAAAAGAAAAATAACGTAATTATGACAATTTTACAGTATTTTTGTGATATTTTAAAGTATGCGAATGACTGTTTGAATAGTTTTATAGTGGTCATTGTGTAGTTGAGTAAGAGTTTATAGTTGTTGCATAGTTTATAGTTTGTGATATTTTAAAGTATGCGAATGACTGTTTGAATAGTTTTATAGTGGTTATTGTGTAATTGAGTAAGAGTTTATAGTTGTTGAATAAAATAGCATGTCGTTATACCTCACCTTCAGTTGATTATTCATTATGTTGTCATGAGAATTGGGTGTTATTAGCGGTAGTAGAGTTGCTGTTAGTAGAATTGTGTTATGTGACTAGAGTGCTAGAGTGGAATGAGTAATGTATCGTTGTGAATCAGTGGTATGACCGTTGTTTTGTATGTTTTGTATTTGGCAATCGTTGACAAGTAATGGATGAAAGTATAGTATGATAGTTGTGTTGGTGTACGTTTGAATAACATTATGTACTAAGTACAAGTGATAGTCGGGTTAATCGTTTTTGTGGTTAGTATGTGTTCAGTGATTCTAAAGGAAGTTGGTAATTCATGGAGAGTCGTGTTGTGTACTATGTGCTAAGGTAGATGATGATGATGATGTCTGATGAACATACATAGGGGGATGGTATTCTTAAACGGTAATGTTGACCTGTGTCGGGTGAGCGGTGGTGTTGACCTTGGTTCCTTTGCCTTCTGTCGCGGGGGAGAATGAGTCGAACTTCGGGGACGAAGTTCTTTTTAAGGGGGGAAGACTGTAATACCCGTCCTTTTAGGGACCGTTGACCGACCTTAGAGACATATCTTGACTTTCGAAAACCTTACGAGCGATGACTGGTGACGGTGGGAGCTTTAGTTTGTGTGTTACTCGCTCTAGCGGAGGATACTCGATCGAGTAGCTTGGGAGCTCGATCGAGTAGGGGTCACTTGATCGAGTAAGTCAGTTACTCGATCGAGTAACGGGTTTGCAGCGGGGAACTATAAATCGTATTTTGTGAAACCGCAAATCATTTCCCCCTCTCTTCCCTAAACCTAGATGTCGTTTCTTCTTCCCTTCACCATAGTTCCTTCCATAGGAGTCCTTGAGGATGCTTATGCCATGGGCATGGGTTGCTTGAGTCGGGTAGCGGTCTTAACGCCAGATTGCTATGCGTAGGTATGTCATTGTCATCACCATTATCGTTGTTGTTTTCAGTTAGGGTTGTAGTGATTGTGATATATGGTTTTACTGTTTGTATAGGTGTGTTGTTTGGTTGATTAGTATCATGTGATCGGACGCGGAATCGTTGCGGTGCGCTAAAGGTAGGTTCGCCTACTCTGTACTGTTGGTCGTCTAGAGTGTCTTTTGATGTGGTTTGGTTGTTATAGTGTCGGTGTGGCTGATTGATTGTGATAATTGGTTGGTGTTGTGTTGTTTCGTTTATCGTTGTTGTGGTGCAGCTGATTGTGATTGTTTGTCTATGATTCTCGAGGTGCGTCCTCGGCTGAGTGGAGTCACTTGCGGGAGTGGCTTCACGCCCGTTGTTTGTAATACCCAGGATATTTAAGGACTCTGTTGACCGACCCTGTTGACCAAGATAGACCTTAGAGAGGATTGGGTAAGGGGTCAGGCTTGCAACATGTGCCTTATAAGTTGTTACTCGACCAAGAGGAGGCTACTCGGCCGACTATCGTCTATACTCGACCGAGTAGAACCTACTCGGCCGAGTACGCCAGTACTCGACCAAGTATAGTTGTTGTTGACGCGTTAATATAAAACGCAAGTTCGCGAGATTCATTTCATTGCCCTATTTTCTCGACAGTTCCTCTTTCGCTAACCCTAGCCTACCACTCTCTTCTATCGCCCCCACGTGTATACACTCTCATAAAGTTAGTCTACACCTCCACCATGGGGAAAGACAGGATTCACTTAGGAAGGTTGCGTGCGTGGTTGTCGTCTGCGTCGTCGTCGATGCGTGTTATTAGGTAAGTCTCTGCCTTGTGTCTTCTTTGATAGATTTGAGGATATCTGTATAATAGGGGATGGCTGTCGTTGTAGGATGCATATTGGTGTCTTTCTTGGCTGTGTATGGATGTCTTTCACGATTTGCGCCGAGGTAGGGTTTCCCTACTCAGTTTACTGTCAATTGATTTAAGACTGTGATTGTTTGTAATTATTGTTATCTGCTGATCATCGGAGTATGAGTGTTATGGTGATGGTGGTGATGTGGTTATGTTGTGACGGTTGTGGTGTTGTGACAGCTGTGTTGTTGTGGTGTGTGTGTTCGTGGTGAAGTCACTTACGGGAGTGGCTTCACACCCTAGTTCGCCCTCCGTGGAACCCAACACGGGAGGGGATGTGCACATTAAGGGACATGAATTGTTAGTCGCTCGTTGATGAGCTGGACTAGGTGGGGATGGGCTGCGGTCACCCACTGGCGGTGAGGATTATCTGTTGCGATGGGTAATCGGGCAGGGCTACACACTTAGGTGTGTAGTCGGTTACTCTGTGAGATCGGGAGATCGGAGTTTGTGGATGATCAGCTGGTTATTTATCGTACTTATCTTATCTTAATTGCTCAGTAACTGACCCCGTGTTATGTTTTCAAAACTGTGGTGATCCATTCGGGGATGGTGAGCAGTTGGCTTAGCAGGTTCAATTAGTTGTTGCCGTTGGGCATGGAGGGAATCGAGTCACCACGCTACCGGCATAGCTGTCAGACGCATGAGTTCTTTAACAGTCATAGTTATCTCTTGTATTCAGTTTTGTACCGTGGTTGTAAGGTGATAAAGTTATTAATTATAAGTGTTCTTTTATGGTCTATTTGATCTACTACCTCGGGTGACCGAGATGGTAATACCTTCATACACGGGGATGGTCCTTGGTAAGGCATCCTGGTGTGCGGGGGTATTACAAAGTGGTATCAGAGCCGACGATTTTGGAACCTGAACCAATGAATCTAGTGAATGTAGGGTGTCAACTAAAATGAACCTGGTGTATGTGCGTTGGGAGCCCCAGCCGATGCTAGATTTTGGGTGAGTAGGCGCCCTCACTTCAAAATCATGGCCCCATCGAGCTTAAGCCAGACACGGGAAAACAGGGTAGTTAGTAAAAGTCGTTGTTCAGTGATGGTTGTTGTGTGCATCTGAGGTCAGAATAATGTGTGTCAATGTGCGTGGGAAAGTCTAGAATTTGTGAATGAATAGTTGTAAGGTGTGACCAGGGTTAAGTCAATTAATATGCTTGATAATTGTTGTGTGATGTGATAACTGCTATCTTGTAAACGTTTGATTTAAGGTAAGTGCAATAGGATTAGTGGAATGTGTAAGGATGTGGTATGTGAGTTTAACTTTGCAGGTACAGTAGTTAATGGTTACATGTGCTTAGGGTGACATGTAAATTGCTTTATAGAAAAGTAAGATATGTAGGTGGAGATGATGATTGAATTGGTAATGGATGTGCAAAAATTCGTGTTGATGCGTGTCTATGTGGTAGAAGTAAGCTCTAACAGTGACGAGCCGGTTGCACGGAACTCCGAACTATGCTATTTATTTTGCAGGAACATTAAAGATTCAATTCCATCGCAACTCTTGGAAACTCGACCGAGTAGACCATACTCGGCCGAGTATGAAGGTGCTCGACTGAGTGCCCATTTTGTGGAAATTAAAATCGCTACTGTCTTTGAAAACTCGACCGAGTAGGTAGAATACTCGACCGAGTAGTCGACACTCGGTCGAGTATACCTAGTACTCGACCGAGTACTGCTTTATCGGGACTTAACCGGGTTATACAAAAACCCTATTTTCGTCCCATTCTTTCCTATTTCCGCCTCCCAACTCTTCATCTCCTTCTCTCTAAAACTCCATATTCCTCATTCCTCAAGCTTTTTGGGTAAATTCTTGGTAGTCAATTTGTTCTCACTTGCCATAAATCAATTCAAGGTAAGGTTTTAACTCAATTCTCCCTTTGTTTTCAAAGTCATGGTATGATTTTGTTAGTATTTCGAATTTTCATCATAGGTAACTGAAATTAAGTCTTATTCATGTTATTATTTGGATTTAATTGTATATAAACCTCGATTATACCGTTATTAGAGCAATTTCTTGGTTTAAATTGGATTTTTGAGTTCTAGGGTTTGCTAAAATCGAAATACCTTGTCTTTTGTTTGATTATCATACTGTCTTAAGCCTCTTGATGTTGGTAAAGGTGTCTTTGAGTAAAGTATTGGTGTTTTGAGTAAAACACTTGGTGATATGCTGAGAAAATTGCCTTAAAAGTTCGTATCAAAATTTTTATACAAGTAAAAACACTCTATCTTTTGTAAAGCTTTGGTGTGCCTGGTACCTTTGTTAAAGACTTGTGTTTTGAAGCATGGTGAAAACCAGAGGTCTACCCAACAAGAGGACCCGTCCTAACGTTCAACTTGAGACGGGTCAGTCAAGCAGTGAACCTGTAGTTCCACCGGTGGAGGCATATCCATCGATAGTTTTCTCTGATTTCAAGCAGCGCAAGGCCTTTGTAGCCTTGATGAGGCATCCTTTTCGACCTACTCGGTGTGTGAATCCTGAGATTTTAGAGACCTTGGGGATTAAGGGAGACATAATTCATATATTTGAGATTTTGGGAATGGAGGGGTTATACCATTTAAGGAAGAAGTCCTACCCCCACTTGACCTTAGAATTCTTGAGCTCGTACGAGTATGATGCGAAGGGGAAGACCGTCTCCTTCCGCCTCATGAATGAGGATCACGAGCTGACTTTGGATGAGTTTGCGGGCCATCTGGGGTTGGAGGAGGAGGGGACGGGATACCTGAGTGACGTGGCTAAGAACAGTGGTGCCCCTCTCTATCTTCCTTTCTTGACTGGCCGACCTGCCCCTAGTGCCAGTGATATGCTGATAAATGATGTGCAGCATGTTTCCCTTCGTATGTTCCTGAGGATGATAACCTGTTTGTTGTATGCGAGAGATGATGTGAGCAAGCTTAATTCTCATGAGGTCATGTTGCTTATGTCTTACCTTAACCTGCACCGTAGGAAGCCATTCTATTATAGTGCTCCAGGGATAGTGTGCTCTAGTCTGGAGCGCATGGCACAATATGAGACCCGACACATTGCTTGCAGGGCCATAGGGACCCGCCTAGCTCAGCGTCTGGCTGATTTTGAGGCCCCACCTCCAGAGGGGGATGAGTATGTGGAGACCGTTCTTACCATGGACGCCCAGTATTGGTGTCAGAACAGATGGTTGAGGAAGTTGGATGACGGATCTTATGCCTGGAGGGTGAGAGGATCTATGTGGATGGTACTTCCTGACCCTGCCCATCTCCCTGTCGTCGACCACCTGGCCGAGTGGGAACCCTGTGCTATACCTAGGCCTGAGCCCCAGACCTATTTGATTGATCCTACTATTCTCTTGGATCTACCTGAGCCTGTCCTGGTACTTGAGGCACAGCAGGCACCTCCCCCACCTCGGGAGCGCCGTAGGGTTAGGCAGTCTAGGACAGACCCGGTCGAACCTGAGCCCTCTTACTATGCCTCTGGCTTCTACCCTCACCAGTACTCGCCCTACCCCACGGTGCATGATCCTAGGATGCAGCCGAGTGACTTGTCTGAGCGGATCTCCACTACTTTGGTGCTCCGCAACATGCACGAGATGGCCCTTAATCAGGGTATAGGGGGACAGCCAGCGCAGCCTGTTTGGTGGAGAGGACCTGGAGTGGACACGAGAGTCTTCCACAGCTACAGAGTTGATCCTGGTTTCTGGAGACCACCGGAGGAAACAGAGTTTGGCTGCCTCGCGGGACCGTGGGGAGCCAACTACGGCAGCCAGCTAGGAGGGGATTACTCGGCGCGGGGTTTTCGGGAGCGGGTAGTTGGTGCGGTACTTCAGTGCGGTGGTGACGATAACATGGAGGAGGGTCCTGGCTTTTGATCCTTTTGTTGTATTTCCTGGATTGGTTTCTTTTGTGTTGGATGTTTATTTTTTTCGGATTTATTTCTTACCGTTGGATGACTGTACTCGGCCATAAGGCCGTTACTTATTTAGCTTATCATGTGGAGACGTGTTGGATTTAGTTATATTTGGTATTGTAGTAGTGAGTTTGTTTGCAGGTGAATTCGTGGATGCATTGTGTGAATTGCATCAAAAGCTCTCTGCCTGTCACAACTCGACCGAGTATAGACTCTAATCGACCGAGTAGAGCTTACTCGGCCGAGTATACAATTATACTCGACCGAGTAGAGCTTACTCGACCGAGTAGCCACTCATACTCGGCCGAATATTACTGTTACAGGAACCTTATGTGTTTGATAATTACAAATTGTAAGATTTATGTGAATATCTGTATGACGGAGTGCGTGGGTGCTTCATAGTGTCGCTTAGCGTAATCCATTGTCCAAAAATGGGCTACGATCACGTTACAGGTATGTATGTGCTTGGATAACATATTGATTTATGAAGGTTAGTGATATTGCCATGGTTGAAATGAAGGAACTTAACTTGTTCAAGGTGCTGCATGAGTCTATATATGATAGGTGAATGTTAACGCAATAACAAGAAAAGTGTTGTAGCTGTCACGAGTCTTATACGTATATATGTTTGGTTATTTAATGCAACCTTTAATGGTGTCAATGTTTGATTACAGTTATAACGGGTCCAACTGGATGAGTGAAACTGGTGGTCAGTATGTGACTAAAATAACAGATAATGAATAAAGCTGCTATCATTGATAACAACATCTTTAGATGTATATAGAATACTTAATTGTCGTCACCTTCTGTTGCTATGGGACACAATTGTGTAATGTCGTAGATTAAGTTTTGTAACATGAATTAAGGTCATTTACAGTTTGTGAGTAATGTCACAGTTAAGATGTATGTGTTAATTGTGGGTACGGGAAGTGGTTAGTGGTGAATTTCGGGGACGAAGTTCCTTTAAGAGGGGAAGAGTAATGTCGCGGAAACAAATGATGAAATTATGTCTATAATACTTGAAATCACATGTATGTTATGTATGTTAGTATTCGGAATTACATTCATGTTACATGTTATTGAAGTTACATTTACGTTTCCCTGAAGTTGTATCTATGTTATATTTAAGTGATATGAATGTACGTTGAACAACTCTGTATGGGTGTGCGGGACGTGTACTTTTGTGGTGGTGTATTTTTTTGTGGTTGTGTATTGTTGTTGGTCGCTGTGTTGCTTTTAACAAGAGGGTGCATATGAAAAACATGTGGTATGGGATAGGAACATATTTTGCTATGAATTTATGATGGGATTATTTCCCGTAAGTTTTGTGTGTGATAGTTGTTGGCCGGTAGTACATGGAAGAATAGTTGTGATGGTATGATTGTTGTTTGAATAATGTGGTGCGGTGGTGGTATCAAGGATGGCCAGAGTTCGTATGCCTTTATGTATGTGGATGGTGTCATAGTGCGTAAACTTGTGGTGAGTGACGTGTGGGCTGAACTTTGAGGACGAAGTTCTTTTTAAGGGGGGAAGACTGTAATACCCAGGATATTTAAGGACTCTGTTGACCGACCCTGTTGACCAAGATAGACCTTAGGGAGGATTGGGTGAGGGGTCAGGCTTACAACATGAGCCTTATAGGTTGTTACTCGACCTAGAGGAGGCTACTCGGCCGAGTATCGTCTATACTCGACCGAGTAGAGCCTACTCGGCCGAGTACGCCAGTACTCGACCGAGTATAGTTGATGTTGACGCATTATTATAAAACGCAAGTTCGCGAGATTCATTTCATTTCCCCATTTTCTCGACAGTTCCTCTTTCGCTAACCCTAGCCTACCTATCTCTTCTATCACCCCCACCACTATACACTCTCATAAAGTTAGCCTACACCTCCACCATGGGGAAAGACGGGATTCACTTAGGAAGGTTGCGTGCGTGGTTGTCGTCTGCGTCGTCATCGATGCGTGTTATTAGGTAAGTCTCTGCCTTGTGTCTTCTTTGATAGATTTGAGGATAGCTATATAATAGGGAATGGCTATCGTTGTAGGATGCATATTGGAGTCTTGCTTGGCTGTGTATGGATGTCTTTCACGATTTTCGACTAGGTAGGGTTTCCCTACTCAGTTTACGGTGGTGATGTGGTTGTGTTGTGACGGTTGTGATGTTGTGACAGCTGTGTTGCTGTGGTGTGTGTGTTCGTTGTGGAGTCACTTGCGGGAGTGGCTTCACACCCTAGTTCGCCCTCCATGGAACCCGTCACGGGAGGGGATATGCACATTAAGGGACAGGGATTGTTAGTCGCTCGTTGATGAGCTGGACTAGGTGGGGATGGGCTGCGGTCACCCACTGGCGGCGAGGATTATCTGTTGCGATGGGTAATCTGGCAAGGCTACACACTTAGGTGTGTAGTCGGTTACTGTGTGATATCGGGAGACCGGAGTTGGTGGATGATCAGCTGGTTATTTATCGTACTTATCTTATCTTAATTGCTCAGTAACTGACCCCGTGTTATGTTTTCAAAACTGTGGTGATCCATTCGGGGATGGTGAGCAGTTGGCTTAGCAGGTTCAGTTGGTTGTTGTTGTTGGGCATGGAGGGAATCGAGTCACCACGCTACCGGCATAGGTGTCAGACGCATGAGTTCTTTAGCAGTCATAATTATCTTTTGTATTCAGTTTTGTACCGTGGTTGTAAGGTGATAAAGTTATTAATTACAAGTGTTCTTTTATTGTCTATTTGATCTACCTCGGGTGACCGAGATGGTAATACCTTCATACACGGGGATGGTCCTTGGTAAGGCATCCTGGTGTGTGGGGGTGTTACATTGTTCGCCCTCCGTGGAACTCGCCACGGGAGGGGATGTGCACATTCATGGACATGGGTTTATCGCTCAGTTTAATGAGCGGGGCTTAGGTGGGAACGGCTGCGGTCCCCCAGTGGACAGTCGGTGACGGTGATTAGTTGGAGGAGATGTGGTGTGTGTGGTTTTTTGTGCTTGTGTTGTGGTTGTGGTTGTTGGTGTTTTTCCTCAGTTACTGACCTTGTGTGGTTTGTCTTGTTGTTTGTTTCTGTTGTGTCTGCTGTGATCCCTTATGGTGAGCAGTCAGTCTTAGCAGGTTGTGATCTGGATGTTGGCCGGGTGCTTGGCGGGATGAGTCTCTCGCGAGTCACGACAGAAGTAGTCCACATAGCTGATAGTAGTTTGAGTTATATATATATATATATATATATATATATATATATATATATATATATATATATATATATATATATATATATAGTCGGGATCCGGTGAGAACTCCTAAATATTTGAGGATTGAGTAACGAATGAAATATCACACCATATACAAAACAATATCGCGGGGAAAATTAACAAACAAAACCACCTAAAACTCCCAAAATCAGTCAATAGTTTCTCTCTCTAAAAAATCCAAAATCAATCTAAAACATTTCAAACAAAAATATATCACAATCCTCTCAAAAATCTCACTGAAAATCTGCGAAAACCTAAAGATTGAAACTTGATTTCAACTGTATTTCAACATCCTAGGTTTATTCATTCATTAGATTGAATACTCTCACTAGAATTTGCGCAAAAATCGTTGAGGTATATTTTTTTCTCGTTTTCTTTCATTTTTACGATTTTATTTCAACTTATGTAGTGTTAATTGATTTTACATGTTATTTTTGTTCGAAATTATTGTATGTATGTTGAATTATATGAATTTAATAGGATTAAATCAAAAAAATTGAACTAATCGTCAAGTTATTTAATGTACTTTCATGTTCTTGCTGTAACTTTCTAAATATCTTACTTATAAATGATTTTAAATGTTTCTCGTTCATAATTCGACAAATTGAATCAATTATTATCATCAATTGAAGTTGTAGTTGTTTATAAGATGTCTTTTTTTGTTTTAATCGCTAAAATTAGGGTTTAATATTGATCGATTGTGAAAATTAGGGTTCAACATTGTTTAATTGTGAAAATTAGGGTTTCATATCGTTTTAATCACGAAAATTAGGGTTTAGCATTGTTTAATTGTGCAAAATTACAGTTTCATATGATAGAATTGAAGTAATCGTTTGTGTTCAGTAAAATGAGTAATGTTGAATTACATGTTGGCTATGAAATGAAAAACGTGTGATACTGTTGTTTGTATGATGTGATACTGAATGTGACGATTACTGGTAATCTATTTTCATATATTTTGGCAGGTTAACTACATAATTAAGTTGTAAAATGTCATCAAGGCACTAAAATGCTACAGTATGGTGTTTTCGCTGTAAAATGTCACTGATTTGTAGTAAAATAATGTAAAATGTTGTTGTAAGTGCTGTAATATGGTGTGTTTTTTATATTATTTTACTACAAATTGTATTTTTTTTTGTCTGAAAGATGATACTAAGATGATGTTTTGTAGTTGTTTTCCTTCTTTTGCAGATCTCTTCGCTTTTTGAGGTTACTTAGGAGTATGTGTGCATGTTGGCGAAGTCTAATTGTGCATGATCAACTACACAAATCATGTTTTTTTATTCATTTCTCTTATAAAGACAAATTCTTTATTCTTAGATATCATTTCAAGCGATTATAAATTTGTATTTTTTTTCCATTTTTGAGTTGGAATGTAAAATAATGGTAACAATATTATAATTGTATCAGGATTTGCCTCTTTTTATGTTATTAAATAGAAAATATATGGTTTCTAAAGTATTTCATTTTTTTGTTAAGCAATATCACACATTTGTTTTAATAATATCACACTATTAGTTTAACAATATCACAGGATGTGATAAACAAAACCACACTATTGGCTTAACAATATCAAAAGATGTGGTAAATAATATCACACTACTGGCTTAACAATATCACAAGATGTGGTAAACAATATCATAAAATAATATCACCCTTATTGTCTTTCAAAAAAAATATCAAATGATATGGTAAACAATATCAAGTTATTGCGCTAATAATATCACACTATGCTATTAACAATATCATATATCTATCTTTATTTGCTAGTTTCCAAACAGTTATAAGAAACAATATATATCTTCATAAGTATCACGTCATATTGTTCTAGAAGCATTACGGAACAATATCAAACTTCACGCACAACAGTATCACACTTTAGCCAAAACTATATCACATTCACAAGGAATCTTTTTGCTATTGAGAAACAATATCACAGCATATAAGATAAAATATCATTGCTGATTCTAAACAATATCACAAAATTAAAACCGCAATATTAATTTATAACAACTACAGCAGATTACTATCCTTCCAAAATTACATTAATCATATTCAATTAAAGTTCTGTCAACACAGTCTGAGTACACAGATTAGTTCCTTTCTCTCCCTCTAACTTTACCGATTTCTTTTTATTATCCATTTTGACATCTTTTTCCGACACAATCTTCAACTTCTTGCTTGACGTTTGTTCAACGTCATCTTGTTTTAAAACCTAGTATAACCGTTTCATACAACCATTTCATGACCATGACTTAATTTAATGCAGCCACCTGACTATCTACTCAACTTTCCGGAACTCAATTATATCCAACCATTAGAACGACACCAATGAAGAATATCATGAGACTTCATATCCCCTTGGAAACTAACACTGATTCTTAGCTTCATTTATGACTTGGTTTCATCAATTAGCTTCTCTGGACGCATCATGAGACTTCATATCCCCTTCAAAGTGGATCTGCCATTCCCAGTAAGCAAACATGTGAGAGATATACAAGGATCCAAAGTAAAGCTCATCAAGAGCAATGAACCATATTGTGTTGTGGCGTCTACTTCCACTTCATCGATGATCCATCTCAAAGAAAGAAAAGGTTTCCTACACATTTACTCCGCATGATTCTTCACCTTTAAGCCGCTTAAACAACTTGGTTTACGCAACCAACAATCTAGTGGGACAAAGTCCAACCTATTGTACCAATAGAAGAAAGTGGATTAATCAAAACTCGAATCCACCAATGAATTAAGAGCACTCACAGAAAATATGAGCAAGGCCACAACTGAAATTAGACAAATCCGATCTAATTTTTTTCAATACCTGATGAAAACAATGGAATCAGAAGAACCAACAACAATATCTTAAAACTTATGTTGTGCTTGCTGCTCAACAAGATGCAATGGTGATGGTCAAACAAAATACCGCAACTCAATAAACAAGCAGAATGTAAATCAGAAACATATGATGACAACTCAACATCAAATCTATACCAAAACCAAACATACACCAAACTTGGAGGCTCATTTGACAGGTAAATTAAGCCTTAAGCCCAAAGTTTCTTAGGCCAATTTGGACCAAGTCATATCTCTGTCCAATAGGCCGCTCAAAGCTAAACAACTTTCACGATCTGACAAAAAATAGCACAAAAAAATACAATGTAAACAAACAAGTAGTAATTAATTTCTGACAATCAAAGTAACATGGATGTAATAAAACAATATCACACAGTCTGCTAAACAATATCACATAGTCTGCTAAACAATATCACACTGGATACTTTAGCAGCAAATACGTGATATTTATAAGATGTCAGACAATTTAGAACCTAAATCGGCGAAATGTATACTACTACTAGCTAACAATAAAGAGTAACAATGTAAAACAGATGTAAATCAATCTGACACAAATTTAAAAAGATTTGAAACAAGATACTACACATGTAAATTAGGTTTACATGACAACAAAACTCGAACAAAGTGAAATAATTTAAAATCGCAATCAAATAACAAGACTATGAATCAATCTCATCAAAAGTATAAATCGGGAACAAAAAGTTCATAACAACAAGTGAATTGAACAAAAAATTACTGAATATATAACAAATTCGTAACTTGTTCGAATTAAATTAACCTAGATATATGAGAAAGATGACAAATAAATCATATGAAGTCCTCACAAATTAAACCTAATTTAGGAAAAAGAGATACAAAGCATTGAAATCACGATGAGTAGCTACAAAATAATAACAAACGCAGTAAGATGACTAGTAATTGCAAATATATGTAGCGAAACAACAATCACATGAAAATAAAACTGAAATTAAAAACTAAAGATAAAGTAGATGTACCTGACATCACGATTTCGATTGAAAGAGTATGATCGTTGATAAGAAATAAAAGAATGACAAATGATTGAGCTGAGATTGAATTCGAAACAAAAAAAATCACGAAAACAGGAAAATTAGGGATTGCGTTGAAGAAGATAGAAGGTAGAGAGAGAAAGGCTTTGGGTGAGAATGAGTGAATTAGGTTTGTTTCGATGGAATAAGGAGTATATATACGCGCCCACGAAATTACCATATTACCCTTACTTATCCCCACTAAATCATGGATGTTGGCTCTCTTAGATCTGACAGCTAGTATTGATCCTCAATCCTCAAATATATGAGTCATACTCACATGATCCCATTCCTATATATATATATATATATATATATATATATATATATATAGAGAGTGAGCATCCCATGAGTCTATCATCTTAGATGAGTCTAGCATATCAATAAGAACCGTTGGATCTTTTGATCCAACCGTCCTGATTATGACACGTGTCTTAGTTTAAAAAAAAAAGAAAAGAAAAAGTAGGCGCGCTGATATAATAAGAACGACACATTCATTATTCCTCATAAATTCACTTCCTTTTCTCTCTCTAAAACGCCTGTCTCTCCCTCTAAAAACTGCTTCACTCTCTTTTTCTTTGGCAGTTAATTCACTAAAGCATAAATTTTTTCCGAAAATTTTATTACATCAAGCAAAATCGCACTAATCAAGTGAAGATCATTATTATATTTACTCAGAACAATCGTTTCGAAGATGACGAAGAGGTATAAAATCGCTCTATTTCATTATATTGTTTTTAAACTTATTTCGCCACTGCATGTTGTTGCTGTTGCTATTATTGTTGTTGTTGTTGTTGTTTTTAGTGTTGATTATACTCTTTTTTCTTCAAATAATCATCGACTTAGGGTTTCTATTTTGCTCAAAGCAGGAAATTGATTTTTCCGCGAAAAATTAGGTTATTATTGTTGTTGTTGTTATTGTTGTTGTTGTTAGTCTTGATTATAGTGATTTGAAGCGTTTATTAATTGATCGAAGAAAGAAATTGAGTTTTCAGTAAAAAAAATTAGGTTATTACTGTTGTTGTTGTTGTTGTTATTGTTGTTGTTGTTAGTCTCGATTATAGTGATTTGAAGCGTTTATTAATTGATCGAAGAAAGAAATTGAGTTTTCAGTAAAAAAAAATTAGGTTATTACAGTTCTTGTTGTTAATGTTGCTGTTGTAATTGATTTAGGCTAACTGTTTTGCTCGAAGTGAGTAACTGACTTTCTGCGTTCTAGTTTTTCGCTTCAAAATTAGGGTTAATGATTTGTAATAAATGAGCAATTAATGTGTGTTACCGTTCTGCTTTCGATTGATTTATTTGTTCGTCGTGTTGAGTTATTTGTGATTTGCGGGGAATGTTCATTTTCCCGAAGTTAATATTATTTCGAACAAATCTCTGATAACAATATTCTTCAAAATCTGTCATAGTAAAAGTGTATCCCCTAACGTTTTCGGGAGCGAAGAATTGCTTCATAATGATGTTACTTGTAGTTTTATATCAAAACAATTGTTTGACAATCTTTGTAACAACTGTTTCATTCTCTGAGGATACTATCATTCTTGTTCCATTCCACATTCTTTGACAGACTCGTCCACCATCATTCTACTTCAGTTTAATAGCTGTAATTGTTTTATTTTTAATGTTATTCTGTTTTGGTTTTTTGATAAACAATGTCGGAAAGCGACGTAGTAATGGAGAAATCTGCCGTCGATAAGAAGGCTAAAGTGGAAGCTTCGAAAAAGACAAATGAGCAAAAAGCGGCCGACACGAAGCCTTCCAAAATGCCAGCACCGAAAAACGTTGAAGCATCTCATGCGAATCAGTATGTCCCTATGACTCTTCGTTGTGTTGAGTTGTTAGTGATTTGCATGAAATGTCCTTTTTCCTGAAATTTATAATATTTCTCAACAGATATACATTAACAATGTTACTGTAACACTGATACAGTAACAGCGTATACTATCCCCTATCCTTTTAAAGAGCAGCATCATTACCTATCAGTGTAGTAGCTGTAATTGATTTACTTTTAATCTTATTCTGATTTTGATTTTTGGAAAAACAATGTCAGGAAAGCGGAGGTACCCGAGAAATCATCTGCGACGAAGAAGGCAAAAGTAGCAGCATCAGAGAAGACACCTAGCAAAAAGGTGCCGACACAGAAGCCGTCAAAACCAACAAAGACGAAGGAAGTCGAAGCATCTCATGCATCTGAGTATGTGTCTAAAAATCTTTGCTCGACCGCAAGTCACTACTATTAGGGTTTATGATATATTGTCTCATTGTTACAGTAAAACAAAATCAATTGATCTTTAAAAAATTATTCGACCGCCATTATTCGTATTCCATTTGTCATTTCTTCAACGACTTGACTACCATCATTCCTTTTCAATTTAATAGTTATCATTATATTGTTATTGTAAACTTCTGATTTTAATTTTTGAAAATAACAATGTCAGGAAAGAAGAGGTACCTGAGAAATCAGCTCCCACTAAGAAGGCTAAAGTGGCCGCATCAGAGAAGACACAGAGCAAAAAGGTGCCGATAGAGAACGTGCCAAAGCCGACTAAGAAGATGCGAGACCGAAAAGTCATCAAATCCTACAACTGAAAAGGCGACGAAGGTGCCTACAGAGAGTCTACGCCGTGCAACACCTGCTCCTTCAAAAAAGGTGCCGTGAAGGAAAGTAAGGTGCTACTCGAAAAGGTGCTTAAGCCACCAAAGAATAAGACCAAAGGAGCGGTGCGAAGGTTCCGATCCAAAGAAAGTAAAAAAGAAACCAATGTGCCGAGGAAGAAGGCGTGAGCGAAAAGCCGTCACATGATGTGCCAGTGTTGTCGAAGGAGCAATCGGTGCCCATTGAGAAGCAAGCAAGTGCACCTCCTCAAAAGGCAGCAACTGTGGCAACGTCAAAGGCAGCGACTAAGCAATCAAAATCGGTTGCAAAGGAGACAAAAGAAGAGGTGCCCAAAAAAGTTACTGTAACAAAGGGTCAGACCCCGAAGGCAGCAATGGCCAAATCTGCAGAGTTGGTGACAGAAGAGGTGGCAAAGAAGGTGACCAAACAAAAGACGGCGGAGAAGGTTGTTGCAAAAAGAAAGTTTCAGGCGAAAAGAGCCAACACCAGAAAAGGTAGTAAGCAAGAAAGAGAGCGTGAAGGTGTCTGTAAAAAAGAAACCGACAAACGCAGTGCCAAAAAAGGTGGCAGAAACAAAGAAACCAATACGAGTAACAAAAAAGAGACCTAGAGATAAGCCCATGTCATCTGAAGAAAAAAGTGATAGAGATTATGAGGTTTCGGATGACTCGAGCGTCAGCTCCAAAATGTCGAAGAGGGCTAAAACAGAGAAGAGACCAGTCAAGACGGTGGTGAAGGCTGAAAAAGAAGAAGTCTTAAAAAAGTATGTGTCTTTCTAGTGGCCAAAACTTGTATGTTTAAAGTTTGATTTGATTTCGATTTCGATGTTACAATAACACCTATCTTTGTAACATTTTTATCTTTGTTTGATGCTACTTTATGTAGATGTCTTTATAACATTGTCGATTATACTTGTTTGTTAATTGATCGTAGAAGGAAATTAATTTTCCATTAAAAAATTAGGTTGTTTCTTTGTTCTTGTTGTTATTATTGTTGTTGTTTGTGTCGATTATACTGATTCGTAATAAATTTAGCCTAACTGTTTTGCTCGAAGTGAGTAATTGATTTTCTGCGTTCTAGTTTTTCGCTTCAAAATTAGGGTTAATAATTTGTAATAAATGAGCAATTAATGTGTGTTACCGTTCTCCTTTCTACTGATTTATTTGTTCGTCGTGTTGAGTTGTTTAAAGTTTCAGTGTTACAGTAACACCTTTACTGTATCCTTGTTTTGTTGCTTTCTTACTGCTGGTTTGTTGGCATAAAATAGTGTCACACTGTTTCAGCAGTAGTGCTAATTTACACTTCCTTATTACAGGCCGAATAAATACCCAACTAAGTGCAAGGCCCAATCGTTGGTCGATGTTATGAGCAATTTTTCCGTAAAGCAAAAGAAAACCATTAAAGATGAATATATCAGTAGTCCCTTACGGGCTAACAGACTTGCTTGTTGAGGCTTTTGATTACGACAGTTTCAAGGTTCATGTTACTGAAACAGAGGAGTTTGTGCTGTCACAGTATGATGTTCATGACCTATTTTTACTGCCAATGAAGGGTAATAATGTGGTGCTGACCGCGACTGGTCGCGCATCCCAGGCTGAGGACACTAAGTTAAAAAACAAATGGAGAAGGAAGTTCAACATCTCTACAGCACAGAACATCAAGCTAGATTTGGTGACTAGTTGGTTTAAGAATAACAAGGGAGCCTGCGGTGATGAGTTCAAGCAGGTGTTCGTTCTTTATGCGCTCTCCACTTTTTTAGCGCCGACTCCAAATTATTCTGTTGATTTCAGGCTGTTGAAGGCTGTGGACGATGTTGAAAAAATAAAAGGTTTTAATTGGTCAAAGTATGTCTTTGAGAAGGTAGCTGAGGGTGTCAAGGGGTTGAAGACATGAACGGTTAAGTATGTCTTTGAGAAGGTAGCTGATGAGATGTCAGAAACTGTCTATCCTATTTGTCTTGGCAAGGGATCCCCAGCTGAAGGTAATGTGGCACTGTCAGTGTAATATCGTCACTGTAATATGGTCACTGTAATATAGTTGTTGTAATGGCTTTACTGTAATAACATTACTGTTACCTTACTTTATTGTTAATTATTAATATTAATTACTAATTACTAATATATTTTTGTAAATAGGATGGGCAGAATCTGATGAGGGTGAGGATGACGAGGCAGTTTTTCTTAAGAGTAGTGAGGGAAGGGAGTACATCTTGATGGAGAAGCTTCCTGGTATTGAAATAGATGCCGAGTTGAAGGAAAAAGCTGTTGATGTGAGTTGTTTTTATAAATTTAATTGTGTGCAATTGTTACAACTCCCAAATCTGGTATCTAATTCGTTTCTTTCTGTCTGGTTTATTGACTTAGGAGACCGACCTGATGTTGCTGATGTATAGAAGGGATTCCAACCTTGTTCACGAGAGATTTGCTCAGCGACTGAAGGTTTTCGAATCGAAGCAGAAACAGAAATCACCACTAAAGCCTGAATGCCTTAAATATGCCGAAGATGTTGTGCGAAAGGCTGAATCGTTGAAGAGGAGGGCGAATGACTTCACGGTATATACAAGGTCCAAAGTCAGTAGGAAGTTGGAACCATTTCCAACAGAGAAAAGTCCTAGGTCAGTTAAGTCAGAATCCCTGGTAAAGGAGGTATTGAGCAGTTTAAGTGAGCAACATCATGAAAAAGATGATGAAGAGGATGAGGAGGTTCATGACGAGGACAGGCAAGATGATGAGGACGGTACTGATGATGGCAACGATGATGACGAGACCGATGATGGGGAGGATGATGATGAGGACGGGGATGACGATGGCGGCGATGTTGAGAGTCGTTTTAAAAACAAGAGGCTTCAAGAGGGTGGCACGGACATAGATAACGATGAAGAAAGTGCCGATGAGGAGGAAGATGATGAACAGGATGAAAAGGAAAAGGAGGATGAAGAGGAAGAAGACAAAGAGGACAAAGAGGAGGATGTAGAGGATGTTGAAAGCCAATCTGGTGAAGGTAATAGATCGAGTAACAAAGATGTTCTTTGTTATTACTTTTAGTTATAGTTTTACAATAACACATTCTTTATCGTAATATGTTATATATATTAATAGTTAGTAATATAATATTCAATTACTTACTTCGATGCGGATGAAGAGGATGATGCGGAGAACAGGATGATGCGGATGAAGACGATGATGCAGATGAAGAGGATGAATCTGGCAAAGGTCAAGAGGATGACGGAGATGAAGAGGAGGAGGATGATAAAGACGAAGAAAATGAAGACGACAAAGAGGGGAGTGGCGAGGATGATAAAGATGCATCTGATGAAGGTAATATAGTAACACTACTACAATAATCTAATCACTTGCACTAACACTGTTACATCATCGTTGTTATAGAGTTTTAATTTTACATATAATTACTAATATTCAATTACTTTCCTTTTAGATGAAAACGATGATGCTGATGAATATGATGCATCAGGGCAGGGTGACAAAACAACTAGCGAGCCAGAAGATGGATCTGGTGAAGGTAATAGTGTAATGCTATTATAGGCTTTCTGTTACTGGGTGCTTTTTTAACAAACAATTTAGTAATATATATTCATTATCTGCTACACAGATGACAAGGAAGAGGCCGAAGGTGATGCATCAGGCCAGCCTGAAGATAACCCAACTAGTGAGGCAGGTGAAGAGGCATCTCCTGAAGGTAATTGAGGAATCTATTTAAACTCGTGTGTCAGAGGATGTAACTGTAACAATGTTACTGTGACGTAATTTAACAGAAATTTACAGTGTATCTATTGTGTCTTTTTTGGTTCAGAGAAAAATTGTTAATATATATTGAATCCAATTACCTGTGACACAGATGACGAGGAAGAGGCGGAAGTTGATGAATCAGGCAAGCCTGAAGACAACCCAGCCAATGAGGCAGCTGAAGAAGGATCTCCCGAAGGTAATAGAGAAATCTATTTGCACTCGTTGTATTAGCTGATGTAACATTGTTAACACTGTTACTGTAACACTATTACAGTAATGCTGTTACTGTGTTGTAGTTTTATCAGAAGTTTACAGTGATATATATATTCAATTATCTGCTACACAGATGACAAGGAAGAGGCCGAAGATGATGCATCGGGCCAAGCTGAAGAGAACCCAACGACTGAGGCAGCTGAAGAAGGATCTTCTGAAGGTAATTGAAGTAGCAAATTTACAGTAACACTGTTAGTATAACTATGAGGCCTTGTTGGTCCGAAAAACATTAGTAATTTATATTCAATTCAATTACTTGTGCCACAGATAACAAGGAAGAGGCCGATGATGATGCATCAGGCCAGGATGATGACCAACCAACCAGTGAGGGAAATGAAAAGGAAGATGACGATAAAGATGAAGAAGAGGATGATGGGAATGAAAAACCAGATGAAAAGAACGATGATGATAAAGATGAAGACAGTGCTGGCGATAAAAACGAAGATAACAGTAAGGAGGATGAAGCAACTGGTAATGAAGACGCCGATGGGAATGATGAAAAAGGCGAGGAAGGAGAAAAACCAGTGAGGCTGGTGATGAGACAGTTGGCGACGAAGAACCAATAACTACTCGGTCACGCGGTCAGTAGCGAGAAGATGACGACGATGATGAAGTTGATATTATCGATGATTGCGGTGATGAGATCCCGTATGACGATTACGACGAAGATATCGGCGACCACTATTTGTTACATGTCGAAACAATCAAGACGGATGCGCGTGATGGATCCTTGCTACGGCTGCATAATCGAATGTGGCCTACCAGCTCCGGATCTAACACTTGTGTCCAAGACTATGATAAAACACAAGGAGATAATGGCGCCTATTCTTGAAGTTAAGAAAGAAACAATTGACTATTGTTTTATCGACGATGACGAGAACCTCTCAGCTACGTGAGTACTTTATTTACTCTTGCACTGTGATAAACAAAACGTTTTACTTTGCAAGTGAATACTTTCTTCAACCGAATAGTTATTCTTTGTTAAATTGTTACTCTATTAAAAGGTGTTCTGACTATTACATCTCATTGTCCAACAGGGAAAGGCTTGTCTCGTATGGGAAGTATCACTTCATTCCAAGGGAAGATTTAATTTCATTGGCTTCTGGTGAGCTTATTTATATAATGGTGACTGAATGTCGGTCAATGTTGCTCAATGACCTCATCTTCAGAAAGGTAGCAAGTGATACACCATTGAGGATCTTCATGGGCTTGGGTCAATCTGTATGTTACTGTAATAAATAAATTTTTATTCTTATTGATTTTGTGTTTCTATAATATTTATTGACTTTGTATTTATATTTATTTTTGTAGGACGCATTAGCAACTATGACTCTTGGAAAACCAGTTCAAAACAGACATTTAGAAGGTGAAGTTTTGCTGTCCTTCAGACAGTGGATCAAATACAACCCGAGTCCACTGAATTTCAACTGTGATATGGTAAACCACATTACTGTTAAATTTTTTTTTTATTCTTATATAAGTAGAGTGTATAGAAGTTCTATTTAGCAATGATATATATCTGCTTAATTGCAGATATTCATTCCACTCATTCTGGAGGACCACTTTTTCTGTGCTTGCATAAATTTCATGTCGCAAACCGTTGACTACCTAGACAACAAACCCTTATATTCCAGATCCCGAAAAGCAAAAATGGCAAGAACTGCGGTAAGTTTCTCTACTTACAGTAACAATGTTATACTTTTAAATTTCCATTAAAAAATTTGGAATTCATTGTTACAGTAACATAGAAACAGTAACAGTATTACTTTTTGTGCAGGCAAATATCATGGGGAAAATGTTGTCAGAAATGCAAATTGCAAAAGGCTCCAAAGTGGAAAGTTTCCCACTGCATAATGTGAAATTTAAATGGCAGAGCATTGCAAAAAATGTGGATTGTGGAGTTTTCATGATGATGCACATGGCTTTCTACACGGGGAATGTTTTTGACTCGAGTGGGGATGAACGGAAAAGAATGTTGTACCGTCTTTGAAATATGTGCAATACTTGTTCTTAGCGACATGAATCAAGTACGAAAAGAGGTGCAAGGAGGATATCAAAATTCAGGAATGAAAGGGAATAGTGAAGGAAAAGTCACTGCAAAAAACAAGGTGGAAGAGAAGAAGGAAAAAAGGAAGAGGAAAAAACAAAGGAGCCACAGGGAAAAACAAAAGGAGGAAGAGCCCAAACAGTAGAGGGTGAAGTCGGATGCTTACAAGCGTTCTCCTAGAGCAATTGGTGAAGATAAAGAGATAATATTTAAATTTCATAAAGATGATGCTATGGGATGTTCTCTAGGTCACGGTGAAATTGACGGTGATATATTCCTAGTCTCGAATTTATGAGAGCAAATCGAAACTGTTGTCCAAAGACAACTAATGCGAGAAGGCACGTTCTTGATTATGCGTTTATGGATGATATCGACTTCCACAAAAGGTAAAATACTTGTTGTTCTTTGTAAAAGTGTTCTTTGTTACATCTTTGTTTAAAAAGTGTTTTTTTAAACACTGTTTATGTTACACTTTTTCTGCGAAAACTCTTGAGTAATCGACTCTTATGGTTACGTAACGGTGAGATCCTGGCTGCGTTTGGAGACAACGGGAGGTTGACAAGAGCTGATATACTCTCACTACGTCCTAGGAGTCACACAAATTGGATGGTGTTTAAATGCTTTGGTCTCTATCTCTTGAATTATGTCGAGAACAAACAAAAGAGGCACAAGGGCGATAGGGCCAACCATACTTTACTTAGGACTAGGTCACATGGTAAGTTGCATCGGTGTTAAATGTCCGTACATTCAATAACATATGATTCTTTTACAAGGGAAATCTAACCCTTACATTTTTTTTTTTTTTTTTTTTAAAACTACAAAGCATGCTCTACTTGGCTGTGATGCAAGAGGATAGTGAACGATCGATATAAAGAACGAGTTGTTTGAAATTTGGGATAATTTCATCAACGCGAGCAAGGCAAATTACAGACTTGATGCCGAACTTATTTTTATACCTTGTTTGGCTGGCTATCACTACTTCTGTGTGTGTATTAATTTCCTCAACAAAGATATTAGTGTGATCGACAATCAATCGTATGCTAATCGGGAGTCTTCATTCACTTACGACATCGCAACTACGTGAGTAAGTCCCTTGAGTTGTCAAATTGTATGTTTACGATTTCATTTCGATTTCGATGTGTTACAGAAATACCTATCTTGTAACATTTTTATGTTGTTTCATGTTCTTACCGTTACACCTATCTTTGTAACATTGTTGATTACTCGATTTCTTAATTGATAGTAAAAGGAAATTAATGTTACATTTTCGACGGGCCGGTTGCATGAGTGACTACCTGGACACAAAGGGCGACGTGAGGGTAACTGAAATGCTCCGCTATCCTGTGGTAAATGTGAAGTTTAAATGGCGAAACGGGCTTCCGTATTTCAAAAGTCGGCTGTATCACTATGACAGTAGTCTCCAATTTTTGGGATATGCAAACAAGTCTTCTTTGCTCAACAACACATTTTATCGGCGGGCATGTGCTTCCCAAATTGCTGCATGTTTGCTCATGGTGACATCAACAAAATACGGGCTGAATTGTTGGACGCCGTTGAAATCTTCAAAAAATCAAAGAAAACAATCGGCCCGATATAGGCAAGGGAGGGAAGCCGCTAAAATGCTCAAAGGGAAGGCAACGGAAGATGATTTGTCAGACAAACAACCACCGATTGAGAATGAACCGAAGCCACTCAACACTTTGAAATGCACATACTTCGTTTTAAAGTAAAAATCAAGTGATGTACTCTAAAACAATGTTACTTTAACAACGTAATAGTGGTCATCATAGACAGTGGAACATATTTTGGAATATTTTGGAATATATTACTAATAAGTTTGTTCTTTATAATGATAACTAATTATATGCGAAATTCATTAACAATGTTATCATGTGATGTGTGACATTTGCAAAAGTGAAAAAAAGAAAACATAATTTGATGTTTTGAATTCTTCACTCTTGCAGCTGTTATAACTGCACTTCATAGGGAAAACGAAACATGGGTTCAATAAATTTCATGTCTTATTTTGTCTTTTTGAATTCAAAAATTAACTGTTTTTTAAAGCATTTAATTTTGAAAACAGTTTTTAAAATGTTACTGGTTTTTTTTTTTAACAAAAAAAGTCGAGACAAAATGAAAGTAATGTTACTGTAACACTGTGATAGTAATAAATGAAAATTATAATAAAAGATTTTGACGCTTTGAATTCTCCACTCTGTGCATCATTTATAACTGGACTTAATTATGGGGAACAGGCACGTGGTTAACATCAATCATCATTTAAAAACAGTTTTCAAAGCAGTTAATAAAAGTGGGTTTTAAAGCAGTTAATTTTTTTTTAAAAAAAAAATAACTGTTTTGTTTTTCTCAATTATCTATAAATAATCTCATTTTAAAAAAACACAATTATGTTACTGTAACACATGTTTTTGACGCTTTGAATTCTCTAATCTGCAGCAGTTATCTTTCTAAAACAGTTTTTCACTTTCTTCAAAGTGACATTTTTCAAGGCAGTTATTATTTTTATTTATTTTTTTTAAACTGTTTTGTTTTTTTTCAATTATCTATAAATAATCTCATTTTCATTCAACATTTACACTTCATTTTCTAAACAAAAAAATAAGCCAAGACAAATTCAAAGGTTTTTCATGTCTAATTTTTTTTTTAATCTTTTGTAATATTAAATATCTATAAAGATTATGGATGGTTTAATATTACAACTGTTGCTAAAATTTCATTTATTATATGAACTACCTTACTCTAATTTAGGGAAAACAGTTTATGTTTGTTTATAAATAGATTTTGTTTTCTCTAATTTAGGGAAAACAGTTTATTTTTCTGTTTTAATAAGTTTTTTTTCTTTTTTTTTTTTTTTGTTTCAGCAAGAGAAAAATGGAACGAATTCAAAGAAAACTGGAAGACACCAAGTTTGAACTGGAAGAAATGACAAGGCATAGAGATTCATTACTTGAGCAGGTTATATCATCTGATAGTAAGGTAATAGAAATGCTAGAACGAGTACAAGTGCTTGAAAATGACTTGAACAATGCTGGAGCTCATCTCAAGTTTCTGATGGCGGAAAACAAGTGTATTGGGAAACTGCTAGAAGAAAATAAAGTGAAGAAATACACTGAAACTGATTTAGACCGTCAGTTTCTCCTTGGTGTTACAGCTCTTAGGGAGTCATATGCTAAAGTCAACCCTTCGATTAACATGAAGTGGCCTCTTGTTGTCAAAGCTATTGAAGAGATGGAAGGTTACAGGAATAATCTGAAAAAGGAGTTGCTAGAGGGCGAAAGCAGCGTTCATTCTCCTCCTGTGAACAAACGATTAAGAAGGGAGTAAAAGATTTAATATTTCCTTAACTGTTACAGTTTATGCTTACTGTGACAGCTTATATTTAAGTTAACTACTGTTACTGTTTGGAAGTATTTCGTTTTTAATCAGTGTTTGTAACACTTGTTTTTAATGAATGACATCTTAATTCGGTTAATTGTCCAATTTACTATTAGAATTCTGGTAAATTAAATTGAACAACGATTATGTAACTATGTTTAAAATTGTCAAAACACGCTCCTAAAACGGGATGGAAAAGGGTTTAGGGTTGGATTAGGCGGCACCGCTTCGCGGAGCCGCCTAATCCAACCCTAAACCCTTTTCCTTAAACAAAGGTTGTTCGTAGTACAACACTGTTACAGTAAAACCAAACTAAACCCTGGGGAAGGACGGGAGATACCCTGTCGTGGACGGGCTTTAAATTTGGGGAAAAACGCTCCTAAAACGTACGACAGGATTTAAATTTGGGGAAAAACGCTCCTAAAACGGGACGGAAAAGGGTTTAGGGTTGGATTAGGCGGCACGCTCGCGCGGGCCGACTAATCCAACCCTAAACCCTTTTCCTTAAACAAAGGTTGTTCGTAGTACAACACTTTATTACGATAAAACCAAAACTAAACACTAGGGAAGGACGGGTGATACCCTGTCGTGGACGGGATTTAAATTTGGGGAAAAACGCTCCTAAAACGGGACGGAAAAGGGTTTAGGGTTGGATTAGGCGGCACCGCTTCGCGGAGCCGCCTAATCCAACCCTAAACCCTTTTCCTTAAAAAATTGTGGTGCAAAAAAACCAAAATTAAACCTTAGGGAAGGACGGGTGATACCCTGTCGTGGACGGGATTTAAATTTGGGGAAAAACGCTCCTAAAACGTACGACAGGATTTAAATTTGGGGAAAAACGCTCCTAAAACGGGACGGAAAAGTGTTTAGGGTTGGATTAGGCGGAACCGCTTCGCGGAGCCGCCTAATCCAACCCTAAACCCTTTTCCTTAAACAAAGGCTTGTTCGTAGTACAACACTGTTACAGTAAAATCAAAACTAAACCCTAGGGAAGGACGGGTGATACCCTGTCGTGGACGGGATTTAAATTTGGGGAAAAACGCTCCTAAAACGTACGACAGGATTTAAATTTGGGAAAAAACGCTCCTAAAATGGGACGGAAAAGGGTTTAGGGTTGGATTAGGCGGAACCGCTTCGCGGAGCCGCCTAATCCAACCCTAAACCCTTTTCCTTAAACAAAGACTTGTTCGTAGTACAACACTGTTACAGTAAAACCAAAACTAAACTCTAGGGAAGGACGGGTAATACCCTATCGTGGACGGGATTTAAATTTGGGGAAAAACGCTCCTAAAACGTGACGGAAAAGGGTTTAGGGTTGGATTAGGCGGCATCGCTTCGCGGAGCCACCTAATCCAACCCTAAACCCTTTTCCTTAAACAAAGGTTGTTCGTAGTACAACACTGTTACAGTAGAACCAAAACTAAACTCTAGGGAAGGACGGGTGATACCCTGTCATGGACGGGATTTAAATTTAGGGAAAAACGCTCCTAAAACGGGACGGAAAAGGGTTTAGGGTTGGATTAGGCGGCACCGCTTCGCGGAGCCGCCTTATCCAACCCTAAACCCTTTTCTTTAAAAAATCGTGGTGCAAAAAAACCAAAACTAAACCCTAGGGAAGGACGGGTGATACCCTGTCGTGGACGGGATTTAAATTTGGGGAAAAACGCTCCTAAAACGGGACGGAAAAGGGTTTAGTGTTGTATTAGGCGGCACCGCTTCGCGGAGCCGCCTAATCCAACCCTAAACCCTTTTCCTTAAAAAATCGTGGTGCAAAAAAACCAAAACTAAACCCTTTTACTGTAACATCATAACAGTATCAAACTTTTTTTTTTTAGCTGCTTTCTCAGCAGCTTCATCAGCTATGCGAAGCGGCCATGTTCTCCTGTCGTGGGTAACTCTTTCTTTGCAGTATGCACATAGCGCTTTGGCTTGGCTGCTTTTTCAATGGCCTGTTGTTTAGCTGACTTCAATCTTTTTCCGCTGCCCTTGTTGCGTGCTTGTTCCGAAGAGTGGATAGTGACTTCAGACGACGAGCTGCAGCCCAACAGAATCTCCATCTCTTGGGCTTTTGTAAGCGGTTCAATACATAACTTCTGCCGGAACTCAACTAGGAGGGATGCTAACTCTTCCGTGTGTTCAGCAGGTAAAGTTTTGAGAACACCAACTATCTGACGGAACTCGACCATACGTTGCACAAATGATCGTTATCGAGACGTAGCCATATATGAATCCTCAATGACATTCCCATTCGAATCAAGCACGGAAGTAAAACAAAGGTTCTTGTTTATCATGGTGACAATGTTACTATAAGAAATTATGGTTACAATGTTATCAGAAACAATTTCGTAACAAGTCAAAATCATCACTGTAATAATGTTTTCGAATCAAACCTTTACTGCGTGTGTGTTATTTAGCCAACGATCTACAATGTACTTGCTTGGTATTCGCCCAATTCCTTTGCCCTTGTAAACCCACACAATATGCCTGCAGCGTAATCCAATTCTTTCGAACAGTTTACACTCGCATACTGCATCTGTGCTTCTAAGGTCGAACCTCACCTTGAAAATTCTGTCTATCTCAGCATCGATTACATGAATTATGCGCGCATGCTCCTCCTTCTCAAAATCATCACCACCACATGAATCGGCAGCCATTACTTCTTCTTGAAACACATTGAACACAGCATGTGTGTATATAATAGCGCCATGCTTTTCTATAGGTAATTATGTCTTAAGCTCAGGGAATGAGTGGTCGCTGTTATAATCATCGCACCTTCGTGTATAGCGCTGCTGGTCCATAGAAGTTTGGAACCTGGTTTTAATGCAACAAGGATTCGGCAACAAATTATTTATGTAACAATGAAACAATGGTATCAGTAACATACACTTTGTTCCCGTGTCTTTGTAAGGAATGAAAAAGAGTTGTTTACCTCATCCAAAATTCGACCAGTGTACGAAAGTGATTCTCATAGCGCTTGAAAAACGAATTTGTACTTTCTGATCGCTGTGTTGTTCTTAATATGCAGCCCAAGGCAAGGTCACGATTGTAGGCGGGAATCCAATGGTGTCGTAAATCGAACATTGTAGTCAACCAATCATTATCTTCCAGTGAAATCAAATGACCTTCTGCCACTTCTCTTCGAACTCCGACGGCTCCATATCAGGGTCCCAAACAACAGCGTTGAAGCGAGCAAGGAAGTCTGTGTCTCTGCAGAGTGCTAAACCAACTTTGTCCGTGATCTTTTGTGTAATATGCCACATACAATAACGATGCCTAGCTGTCTTGAAAACAGAAGGGAAAGCCTGTTGTATGCTAGTCATAATGAAACAGCAAGTCAGAACGTGATATTGACCAGTGATAGGGAAAGAGCAAGTGAGTAAATTATATGTTAGTAATTTAGTTACAGTGACATTGTTATTGAATAACCTTGTAAAAGAGGAAGAGATGGAACAGTGGTAATTGGAGTCAGAAAGTTGTGGTACAATAAATTTAAGTAAGTCTGTTATAGTAACATTGTCACACTATTACCTTCTTTATGCTAGGGCATTGATCCGTGATCATGAACTGCGGCTCTTTTTGTCCCATGGCAGTCAAGAAATGCTGAAAGGTCCATTGGAAGGAGATGTCATCCTCGTGTAACAGGAGACAACCGGCAAACAACACCGACTTTCTGTGGTGATTAACACCTGTGAATGGTGTAAAAACCATATCATACTTGTTGGTTCCGTAAGTAGGGTCGAAGCTCACATCATCCCCAAAGAATGAGTAGTTTCTAATACATGTAGCATCAGCCCAAAAGAACTTTGTTAGACGGTTTTGCGGATCAACATCATAGGCGAAGTAGAACTGGGGTTGGGTCGCTTTGAGTTTCTCGAGTCGATCGATGAAAAGGTCAGCATCTCGTAACCCAAAGTTCTTAAAATCTATCAATGTAGCACCGATATTTTCATACCCATTGACAAGTTCCTTAACCTGTCTAAAGGTCAATCCAGCGCCAATATTCAACTTGGAGTTGTCTAAGATAAGCGTCTTCTGGAACATATCAAGGGATCGTGAAATCTTATCGAGATCTCTCACATGACATGAAGCCGAGACGATGATTGTGGACTTCAGAAAACTCGTCAAACATAGCTGGGCCATCAAGGCCATGTAGAAGGGCAAATCTAACGTACGCTCGGCATCCAATCCTTGTGATTTTAACTCGCCGTGTAACTGTACTAGCTGTGGATGAACCATCACCCATATTCTCATCAAGGCCATAAATGATCGATGTGACATAAGACACAAAGTATTTCTGATAAATACATGCTACAGTTAGCAAATGAACATGCTCTTTTTGTACACTTCCCTGCATATTATTAAATTTGAGGCTATAGAAAACAGAGACAAAAAATGTCAAATTGTGTATAGTTCCCTACGAAACCTAGATAACTCATTAACAAATGGGTGTCGCAACCTATATTTAAAACAATGCTTACTTGATTTGAGGACTGGAGGTTGACCTGTTACATAACAGAGGAGCACATCTGACTCAAGGATCATTCTAAGTCCAATTGAATTATTAAGAATATCTGACTCAGTTATTGTGACACCCCTATATACCAAGGAGCCTTAACAAAACCTTCTCTAGCATATAAGGGCGTTACTATCTCGGTTGCCCGAGGACAGTAATAATCAAATGTCGATTAAAGAACAATTAAGTTATATTACAAGTGATTAACAAAACTAAAGATATATATATATATATATATATATATATATATATATATATATATATATATATATATATATATATATATATATATATAGTGAGCATCCCATGAGTCTATCATCTTAGATGAGTCTAGCATATCAATAAGAACCGTTGGATCTTATTGATCCAACCGTCCTGATTATGACACGTGTCTTAATTTAAAAAAAAAAAAAAAAAAAAAAGTAGGCGCTGATATATAATAAGAACGACACATTCATTATTCCTCATAAATTTTCACTTCTTTTTCTCTCTCTAAAACGCCTGTCTCTCCCTCTAAAAACCGCTTCACTTTCTTTTTCTTTGGCAGTTAATTCACTAAAGCATAAATTTTTTCCGAAAATTTTATTACATCAAGCAAAATCACACTAATCAAGTGAAGATCATTATTATATTTACTCAGAACAATCGTTTCGAAGATGACGAAGAGGTATAAAATCGCTCTATTTCATTATATTGTTTTTAAACTTATTTCGCCACTGCATGTTGTTGCTATTGCTATTATTGTTGTTATTGTTGTTGTTTTTAGTGTTGATTATACTCTTTTTTCTTCAAATAATCATCGACTTAGGGTTTCTATTTTGCTCAAAGCAGGAAATTGATTTTTCCGCGAAAAATTAGGTTATTATTGTTGTTGTTGTTATTGTTGTTGTTGTTAGTCTTGATTATAGTGATTTGAAGCGTTTATTAATTGATCGAAGAAAGAAATTGAGTTTTCAGTAAAAAATTAGGTTATTACTGTTGTTGTTGTTGTTATTGTTGTTGTTGTTAGTCTCGATTATAGTGATTTGAAGCGTTTATTAATTGATCGAAGAAAGAAATTGAGTTTTCGATAAAAAAATTAGGTTATTATAGTTCTTGTTGTTAATGTTGTCATTGTAATTGATTTAGGCTAACTGTTTTGCTCAAGTGAGTAACTCGATTTTCCGCGTTCTAGTTTTTCGCTTCAAAATTAGGGTTAATGATTTGTAATAAATGAGCAATTAATGTGTGTTACCGTTACGCTTTCGATTGATTTATTTGTTCGTCGTGTTGAGTTATTTGTGATTTGCGGGAATGTTCATTTTCCTGAAGTTAATAATATTTCGAACAAATCTACAAGAATAATATTACTTTGTAAAACTGTCATAGTAAAAGTGTATCCCCTATCGTTTTAAAGAGCAGCAATTGCTTCTGTAACAGTGTTACTGTAGTTTTATATCAAAACAATTGTTTGACAATACTGTAACACTGTCTCATTCTGTGAGGATACTATCATTCTTATTCCATTCCACATTCTTTCTCAGACTCGTCCACCATCATTCCTCTTCAGTTTAATAGCTGTAATTGTTTTAGTTTTAATGTTATTCTATTTTGGTTTTTTGATAAACAATCTCAGGAAAGCAGAGGTAGTACCTGAAAAATCTGCCGTCAGTAAGAAGGCTAAAGTGGAAGCATCGGAAAAGACACCGAGCAAAAAAGCGCCGACACATAAGCCTTCCAAACCGCCAGCACGGAAAAACGTCGAAGCATCTCATGCCGATCAGTATGTCCCTATAACTCTTCGTCGTGTTGAGCTGATTTGCATGAAATGTCCCTTTTCCTGAAATTAATAATATTTCTCAACAGATCTACATTAACAATGTTACTGTAACACTATCAGAGTAAAAGTGTATCCCCTATCCTTTTCAAGAGCAGCAATTGCTTCTGTAACAGTGTTACTGTAGTTTTATATCAAAACAATTGTTTGACAATACTGTAACACTGTTTCATTCTCTGAGGATACTATCATTCTTGTTCCATTCCACATTCTTTGACAGACTCGTCCACCATCATTCTACATCAGTTTAATAGCTGTAATTGTTTTATTTTTAATGTTATTCTGTTTTGGTTTTTTGATAAACAATGTCAGGAAAGCAGACGTAGTAACTGAGAAATCTGCCGTAAGTAAGAAGGCTAAAGTGGAAGCTTCGGAAAAGACAGTGAGCAAAAAAGCGCTGACACAAAAGCCTTCCAAAATGCCAGCACCGAAAAACGTTGAAGCATCTCATGCGGATCAGTATGTCCCTATGACTCTTCGTTGTGTTGAGTTATTAGTGATTTGCATGAAATGTCCCTTTTCCTGAAGTTTATAATATTTCTCAACAGATATACATTAACAATGTTATTCTTTGTAACAACGATACAAGATAACGATGTATACTATCCCCTATCCTTTTAAAGAGCAAAGATCATTACCTATCGATTGTAGTAGGCGTAATTGATTTACTTTTAATCTTATTCGATTTTGATTTTTGGAAAAACAATGTCGGAAAGCAGAGGTGCCCGAGAAATCATCTCATGACGAAGAAGGCAAAAGTAGCATTAGAGAAGACACCTAGCAAAAAGGTGCCGACACGTAAGCCGTCAAAACCAACAAAGACACGAAAGGAAGTCGAAGCATCTCATGCATCAGAGTATGTGTCTAAAAATCTTTGCTCGACCGCAAGTCACTACTATTAGGGTTTATGATATATTGTCTCATTGTTACAGTAAAACAGAATCAATTGATCTTTAAAAAATTATTCGACCGCCATTATTCGTATTCCATTTGTCATTTCTTCAACGACTTGACTACCATCATTCCTTTTCAATTTAATAGTTATCATTTATATTGTTATTGTAAACTTCTGATTTTAATTTTTGAAAATAACAATGTCAGGAAAGAAGAGGTACCTGAGAAATCGGCTCCCACTAAGAAGGCTAAAGTGGCCGCATCGGAGAAGACACGAGCAAAAAGGTGCCGACAGAGAACGTGCCAAAGCCGACTAAGAAGATGCGGACCGAAAAGTCACAATCCTACAAATGAAAAGGCGACAAAGGTGCCTACGAGAGTCTACGCTGTGCAACACCTCTCCTTCAAAAAAGGTGCCATGAAGGAAAGTAAGGTGCCTACGAAAAGGTGCTTAAGCCACCAAAGAAGAAGACCAAAGGAGCAGTGCGAAGGTTCCGATCCAAAAGTAAAAAGAAACCAATGTGCCGAGGAAGAAGGCGCGGAAAAAAGCCGTCGCCGTGCATGATGTGCCAGTTTTGTCGAAGGAGCAATCGGTGCCCATTGAGAAGCAAGCAAGTGCACCTCCTCAAAAGGCAGCAACTGTGCCAACGTCAAAGGCAGCGACTAAGCTGTAATACCCGCCCTTTTAGGGACCCTTTGACCAACGTTGACTGACCATGGGAGCGGGAGTAGTCTTAGAAAAGTGTGCCAAAACCATCTTGGGTTGCGAGTTGTGAGTGGTACTCGATAGAGTAGAGGCTACTCGATCGAGTAGCTAGGTTACTCGATCGAGTAGGGGGCCACTCGATCGAGTAGGTTGGGTACTCGATCGAGTACCGAGTTTTCAGCGAGGGTTTTATATCGCGTTTTTTTAAATCTGCATATCACTTCCGCCACTTTCCTTCTATCCTTCAGTCGCCTCTTTCCCTTCCCTTCACCTCAAAACCTCTATGGAAGCCTTTTTGAAGATCCTCGAACTTTAGGAGGGCGTCACTTGTGTCGGGTAGCGGTCTCTTGCTGAGTTTCTCCCTAATAGGTATGTCATAATCATCATCCGTGTCCTTGTTCTTTTAGTTAGGGTTTGCCTGTTAGTAATAGATGATGGTATTCTGGTTATAGGCATTGCTTGGTCGCTGGACATGTTATCTGTCGACATGGATTGGTTGCGGTGGCTTAAAGGTAGGTTCGCCTACTCAGTTTCTGTAGATGGTCTAGTGTGTCGGTCGTTGTGATAGTACTGTGATTGTTTGACATAGTAATTGTATTGTGACGACTGTGATTGTGGTTGTGATTGCTGTCTGTGGTTCTCGAGGCGTGTCCTCGGCTGAGTGGGGTCACTTGCGGGAGTGGCTTCACGCCCTAGTTTCGCCCTCCGTGGAACCCGCCACGGGAGGGGATGTGCACATTAATGGACAGGGTTATCGCTCGGTATTATGAGCGGGGATTTGGTGGGTACGGCTGCGGTCCCCCACTGGCAGGACTGGTCCAGTGGACAGTCAGTGACGGAGATTGGTTGGAGTATCGTGATTGCGTGTATGAGACTAATAGCATTGCATTGTGTTGTTAGTTGTAGTTGTTATTGCTGTATCTTATCTCAGTACTGACCTTGTATGGTTGTTTGTTTGTTATGTGTCTGTCGTGATCCCTTATGGTGAGCAGTCAGTCTTAGCAGGTGTTGATGTTGTTGATAGCTGGAGTCCGGGCAGGGATGAGTCCTCACGAGATATGGCGGTCATAGTGAATAGTCTTTGAGTTGTACCTTTATATCGTATTTTGGTTTAAATCGCTTGTAATATAACTTAATAGTTCTTTTATCGACGTTTGGTTATTGCTATCCTCGGGCAACCGAGATGGTAGCGCCCTTATATCCTAAGGAAGGCCTAGTTAAGGCTCCTCTGAATATGGGGGTGTTACAAAGTGGTATCAGAGCGACGATTTTGGAACCTGTAACAAATAAACATAATGAACGTAGGGAGTCTAATAAAATGAACCTGGTGTATGTGTAATGGGAGCCCCAGCTGATGCTAGATTTTGGGTGAGTAGGTGCCCTCATTTCAAAATCTTGGCCCCATGACACTTAAGCCAGTCACATGGTATGGGAATGTGGGGTTCGTGTGTCTATGTGTGATATGCATGTTAATTGTGCCGGGGCTACCTCTGGTTAAGTCTTTGTTAGAATTAATAGAGGTGTGATAGTGATAATTGGGCCGTGTATGGTAACTGTTGATGAAATTATCGAAGTTGTTTGAATGATTAGTGAGCTTATACGATGGTTATGAGATATGTGACGAAAGTTTACGTAATAGTGATGCGTGAAGATGTGGGGCTGAATGTTGTGATAGGAAGAGTGGGCATGTGGGTGTTTGCTATAAGTCAATGATGACGGTAGTCATATACGAGTTTATAAATCCTACCATAATTGCTATGATGATAGTTATAGTATAGTTGAGTTATAGTTCGAGACATAGCATAAAGTAATGCGTTTATGCCTTACTTGTTGGTTGAAATTTTCCGCTGCGTACTATTTGTTTCATGCAGAATGAATTGTTTATGATAGAATGTAAGACATGATTGAGAAATTTGTTTAAATAGTATGTATTTATGAGATAAGTGAAAGAAAGAATTGATGATAATTATATGCTTCAAATTGAAGTAAACACGAGTTTAGTAATAACATGTAAAGTAAGTTTAAGTGTATTATGATGGCGGGATTATGTTTAGAAATGATTCGAGTTGGGCAATTTGTGTGACGTAATGTAATGTATGCTTTAATAGTTGAGACGGTGCGTAGTGATGGTAATGCGTGAGCAAGTGCGATAATCGGTGCCGAATTCCGAACTTAGTTTGGAATCGACACACATGTTGTTTTGCAGGAATCTTCAAGTTACTTCGTACTTCTGACCGGTACTTAACTATACTTGACCGAGTGCGGGTGCTTACTAGACCGAGTAGACCTCACTCGATCTAGTTAGGAAGCTATGATGTCGGGATGTGGGAAAACAATTCCTGCAGATACTCGATGATTTAGCTCCTACTCGATCGAGTAGGGTGGTACTCGATCGAGTACCCCAGGGCACTCGATCGAGTAGATTACTGTACAGCGAATCCTACGGGTTTTCATAGAACCCCTATTCTTTCTATTTCTTTCCCATTCTCCTCATTCTTCCTCTATATTTCGAAACATCTAAACCTAATTCCTCTCAAAATCTCTCATTCTCTTGGGTTAGTAGTGATTCTTGGGGTTGATTTCTTAGTTTAATTTCGTTTTTTTGCTTTGCTATTCAATCAAGGTATGCTTTTCTTCCTAATTTACATGATTTATTGAATTGAATGTGTTAGAATAGGGATAAAAATCTGAAATTTTTGATTCATATGGATAGATTGTTGCTTTTAATGGTTGAAATATGATTCACATGTCTTCTTTCCATATTTGTTGGTGATTAATTGCTGTACATTAGACTAGAAATTGCAAAAGTTGAAACCGAAATTTCTAGGGTTTGCAAAATTGAAATCGATTTTTGGTTGTTTTACAATGGTTAGATGGTAGAATTGAGCCTTAAGTATTGTTTATATCATGTTGGAGGATAGATTTTGATGATTTTACCCTCAAAAAGTTGCCTTAAAACTCCGTCTTAAAAGTGCCTCAAATGGAAATTCGTGATTTATAATTGGAATTTGGTGTTGTGAATGACATTATAAGTATGAGTTGAACTTCAATATGAAAATCGAAACGATAATTGATGAAAATATGCCAAAATTATCACAGCTGTAAAGACCGTCTGAAAATTTTAATTGAGTTGTTGTTCATAATGTTGAAGGGCGGTGATGATATGTTCTAAGTTATTTTCTTCCATGAACTATTAAGAATGCCTCACATGTGATTAGAAGTGTGTTTAAAACAACCGTTAGAATCATACTAGGATATTCGAATTGTTGAGCATATGTAATCACCATGATAAACCTCTTTCACAACTGTGACCTATGAGTAGTAGTAAACTAAGCTTGTATGCCAAATTTGGGAAACTACTGGTGAACGTGTGTACTTAGCTTAATATTCAAAGTTAACGGCGTAAATTATGTGCTTCACATGTTGAAAGATGTTGATAACTTGGGGTGCCTAACTGAGTATATTGAATTCAAATTACATGAAGTAGATGTTTGCATGTTTATACTAGTTGTTTGAACATATGCCTAAAGCAGATGCCGAGACTGAACCTGGGAATCCGCCAAAGTAAACGGGGGAGGGGTAATCCACCTGAGATGGGGGGAAGGGAGTGGACCTGTGGTACCCGCAGTTCCAGAGCACCCTTCAGTCGTTTTTGTTGATTTCAAGCAGAGAGAGCGTTTTGTAGCCTTACAAAAACGCAAAATGAGACCCACGAGGTGTATAGACACTACTGTGTTGGAGGAGTTGGAAATAGAGACGGATGTCCGTCACATATTTGAGACTTTGGGTCTTCTTGGGTTGTATAGGCTGAGGAAACACTCTTATCCTTTTCTCACTTTGGAGTTTATGAGCTCCTTTATCTATGACCCCGCTGGCCAAACCGTTGAATTTCGGTTAATGAACACTAGTTTCTTGCTTTCTATGGATCAATTTGCTTCTAACCTTGGGTTGGCTAAGCCTCCTAAGGACTCCATTACCGATATTCCAGCCGAGTGCGGTGTCTACCGCCTGATGCCTTGTCTGACTGGGAAGCAAGCTCCCACCTCGAGCAACATGCTGATTAATGACGTTCAGCATGTTACCTTGAGGGTCTTTCTCCGTTCTCTTTCGAACCTCCTTTATGACAGAAAGGATATCGAAGTCAATAATCATGAGGTCTTGCTTTTGATGTCTTACCTCAACCCGGAGCGGGCCAGGAAAGTGGTCTTTAATGCTCCTTCTATGGTTTGTGCTGCCCTTGCCTTGATGGCTTCTTCCTCTTCCCGGTACCTGAGTTGTGGCGCTATCGCCACTCGGTTAGCTGAAAAGCTAACCTCTTTTGAGGCTTCTTCGGAGTACGTGCCTCTAGCTACCCCAGTGCCCACCATGGACCGTGACTACTATCTTGACCTCAAGTGGTTGAGGACCTTGGCTGACGGTAGCCTAGCTTGGAGGGTGTGGGGCATGAGTTGGATGAAGATTCCAGCTCCTGAGCATCTCCCACCCACGGAGCCCTTGGAGCCGACGGTTGTGACGGTGGACTCTGATGATAAGGAGGAGGAGGAGGATGAGGATAGACCCCGCCAGCTGCAGGCCTATCTCATCGACGACACCATCCTCGAGGTGATGCCGGAGCCGACGAAGGGCGAGAATGCGGGAGTTGCGGTGGTGGAGAGACCCAGAGTGGGGAGGGGACCCCGTCGAGTGAGGGAGAGGGCCTCGGAGACTAGGCCACAGCCAGTAGCACCACAGCAGCAGCAGCCTTTTCCATGCTACCCTTACCTCGACACCCCGGAGACGCGATCCAGCTACTTGGCGGAGAGAGTGTCGTCTACCTTGACACTCCGGAATGTGCACGAGATGGCGTACGCTCAGGGGATTGGGACCGAGGGACCGCATCCAGTTTGGTGGAGTGGAGTTGGGGACTACTCAGGGGTTTTCCATTCCTACGGGATGGATCAGTCGACGTGGGGGGCACCTCAGTCCTTTCCTTACGGTGGCTTGACTCCATGGTACGTGGGCCCAGGAGCAGGAGCAGGAGTGGATGCGGGGATCGGGTCATCGGGAGCAGGTACTTCTGGTGGTGGTGATGATGAGGTGATGTTTGAGCAGCAGCAGCAGCAGGGAGGAGTGATACTCCTGGTTTTATCCTTGTTGATGGTAGTTGGTGTTAGTGGTTAGTAGTGTTGTTAGACTTTAGTAGTTGTTTCGTTGAGACTTGATTCTGGACTTGTATTGTGGCCATAAGGCCGGATTTATTACCTACCTATGTTGCAGGATTGATTTTAGGGGTCGGGAATCATCTCGACCCAAGATTATGTGATGGCTATATAGATGTGTTAGCTTATGACAGGTTTTAATAAGGAATTTGACCTGCAGGTACTCGACAGAGTACCCCGTACTCTATCGAGTAGCTGCAGGAAGAAAAGAGAGAAAAGTTCCTGATCTTGAGCTACTCGATCGAGTAGCAAAGACACTCGATCGAGTAGCATGGCACTCGATCGAGTACCAGTATATACTCGATCGAGTAGCACTGTTACAGGAGATTTTCGAAAATCAAAAGTTGGTAAGTGTTTCATAATTGCGAGTTTAATGTTTAACACGGTTAGTTGTGCGTAGTAAGACCTTTGAACCGTTAAATTTAAAAGTTGGAAGTCAAGTTTCGGTTTTAGATACATCTTGATAACGATTAGGGAAGTGGTGACGGTTTCTCGTTGTTTTAATATTACATATGTCATTTTACCATTTATTCACTAAAGTTACATTTCTTCATACGCTGTGCGTGCAATGCTAACGTGCTTTATCATTGACGACTAGTTGTCCCGGAGAGTTATGTGTGATTTATAAGTTAACGAGTTTGTGCTTAGCGAGTAATGTCCACAATAAATAATATGTTTTAACCCATGCCATGAATCAAATAATAAGTAATATGCGTTGAAATTTGGGTGGTGAACTTCGGGGACGAAGTTCCTTTTTAGAGGGGAAGAGTAATGTCGCGAAATAAAAAGGCTGTTTTTGAATAATGTTTTGCTTGTTTATAATGTTGTTGGTATTATGTTTTGCTTTAATTACAAAAAAAAAAAAATTCTGAAGTATAACGGATTACTTTAGTTCTGTAAGTGAATGTAGTTGTATGTTTCAAGAGACGGGCATGAAGAAATAGTTATAGTGCGATGAAGCGTATTTGAATCACGTTGCCAAGTAACATGGTGGCATTAGTTGTACCACATGAAAGTTGATATGAGACATGTTCTAGATGGATAGTTTGATAGTTGTTACCGTATGTTGGGTGATCGTGGGTGGTGATTCGCATTGCGAGTTTGATGTTTTATATATATATAGAGGAACGGTTGACGGTGATAACGCTTGCATGACAGTAGTAAGAATCGATAGGTATAAATGTAGACGGTGATGATGATGACATGGGGGGGGAATGGTGTTTCCAAGGAGTTATGGTTTGAGCGGAAAGAGTGGTGAGGTCGTGTTGTTCCCGTGCCTTGAGCGGGAGATAGGTGAGTTGAACTTCGGGGACGAAGTTTTTTTTAAGGGGGGAAGACTGTAATACCCGCCCTTTTAGGGACCCTTTGACCAGCGTTGACTGACCATGGGAGCGGGAGTAGTCTTAGAAAAGTGTGCCAAAACCATCTTGGGTTGCGAGTTGTGAGTGGTACTCGACAGAGTAGAGGCTACTCGATCGAGTAGCTAGGTTACTCGATCGAGTAGGGGGCCACTCGATCGAGTAGGTTGGGTACTCGATCGAGTACCGAGTTTTCAGCGAGGGTTTTATATCGCGTTTTGTTAAATCCGCATATCACTTCCGCCACTTTCCTTCTATCCTTCAGTCGCCTCTTTCCCTTCCCTTCACCTCAAAACCTCCATGGAAGCCTTTTTGAAGATCCTCGAACCTTAGGAGGGCGTCACTTGTGTCGGGTAGCGGTCTCTTGCTGAGTTTCTCCCTAATAGGTATGTCATAATCATCATCCGTGTGCTTGTTCTTTTAGTTAGGGTTTGCCTGTTAGTAATAGATGATGGTATTCTGGTTATAGGCGTTGCTTGGTCGCTGGACATGTTATCTGTCGACATGGATTGGTTGCGGTGGCTTAAAGGTAGGTTCGCCTACTCAGTTTCTGTAGATGGTCTAGTGTGTCGGTCGTTGTGATAGTACTGTGATTGTTTGACATAGTAATTGTATTGTGACGACTGTGATTGTGGTTGTGATTGCTGTCTGTGGTTCTCGAGGCGTGTCCTCGGCTGAGTGGGGTCACTTGCGGGAGTGGCTTCACGCCCTAGTTTCGCCCTCCGTGGAACCCGCCACGGGAGGGGATGTGCACATTAATGGACAGGGTTATCGCTCGGTATTATGAGCGGGGATTTGGTGGGTACGGCTGCGGTCCCCCACTGGCAGGACTGGTCCAGTGGACAGTCAATGACGGAGATTGGTTGGAGTATCGTGATTGCGTGTATGAGACTGATAGCATTGCATTGTGTTGTTAGTTGTAGTTGTTATTGTTGTGTCTTATCTCAGTACTGACCTTGTATGGTTGTTTGTTTGTTATGTGTCTGCCGTGATCCCTTATGGTGAGCAGTCAGTCTTAGCAGGTGTTGATGTTGTTGATAGCTGGAGTCCGGGCAGGGATGAGTCCTCACGAGATATGGCGGTCATAGTGAATAGTCTTTGAGTTGTACCTTTATATCGTATTTTGGTTTAAATCGCTTGTAATATAACTTAATAGTTCTTTTATCGACGTTTGGTTATTGCTATCCTCGGGCAATCGAGATGGTAGCGCCCTTATATCCTAAGGAAGGCCTAGTTAAGGCTCCTCTGAATATGGGGGTGTTACAAAGCAATCAAAATCGGTTGCAAAGGAGACAAAAGAAGAGGTGCCCAAAAAAGTTACTGTAACAAAGGGTCAGACCCCGAAGGCAGCAATGGCCAAATCTGCAGAGTTGGTGACAGAAGAGGTGGCAAAGAAGGTGCCCAAACAAAAGACGGCGGAGAAGGTTGTTGCAAAAAAGAAAGTTTCAGCGGCAAAAGAGCCAACACCAGAAAAGGTAGTAAGCAAGAAAGAGAGCGTGAAGGTGTCTGTAAAAAAGAAACCGACAAACGCAGATGCCAAAAAAAAGGTGGCGAAACAAAGAAACCAAGATCGAGTAACAAAAAAGAGACCTAGAGATAAGCCCATGTCATCTGAAGAAAAAAGTGATAGAGATTATGAGGTTTCGGATGACTCGAGCGTCAGCTCCAAAATGTCGAAGAGGGCTAAAACAGAGAAGAGACCAGCCAAGACGGTGGTGAAGGCTGAAAAAGAAGAAGTCTTAAAAAAGTATGTGTCTTTCTAGTGGCCAAAACTTGTATGTTTAAAGTTTCATTTGATTTGATTTCGATGTTACAAAGAATAACACCTATCTTTGTAACATTTTTATGTCTTTGTTTGATTGCTACTTTAACAGATGTATGTCTTTATAACATTGTCGATTATACTTGTTTGTTAATTGATCGTAGAAGGAAATTAATTTTCCATTAAAAAATTAGGTTGTTGCTGTTCTTGTTGTTATTGTTGTTGTTTGTGTCGATTATACTGATTCGTAATAAATTTAGCCTAACTGTTTTGCTCGAAGTGAGTAATTGATTTTCTGCGTTCTAGTTTTTCGCTTCAAAATTAGGGTTAATAATTTGTAATAAATGAGCAATTAATGTGTGTTACCGTTCTCCTTTCTACTGATTTATTTGTTCGTCGTGTTGAGTTGTTTAAAGTTTCGGTGTTACAAAGAAACACCTTTACTTTGTATCCTTGTTTTGTTGCTTTCTTACTGCTGGTTTGTTGGCATAAAATAGTGTCACACTGTTTAAGCAGTAGTGCTAATTTACACTTCCTTATTACAGGCCGGATAAATACCCAACTAAGTGCAAGGCCCAATCGTTGGTCGATGTTATGAGCAAGTTTTCCGTAAAGCAAAAGAAAACCATTAAAGAAATTGGTTTTGGAGGACTATTGAAGATGAATATATCAGTAGTCCTTTACGGGCTAACAGACTTGCTTGTTGAGGCTTTTGATTACGACAGTTTCAAGGTTCATGTTACTGAAACAGAGGAGTTTGTGTTATCACAGTATGATGTTCATGACCTATTTTTACTGCCGGTGAAGGGTAATAATGTGGTGTCTTGACCATGACGGTCGCGCATCCCAGTGCCGAGGACACTAAGTTAAAAAACAAATGGAGAAGGAAGTTCAACATCTCTACAAAGACAACATCAAGCTAGATTTGGTGACTAGTTGGTTTAAGAATAACAAGGGCGCCTGCGGTGATGAGTTCAAGCAGGTGTTCGTTCTTTATGCGCTCTCCACTTTTTTAGAGCCGACTCCAAATTATTCTGTTGATTTCAAGCTGTTGAAGGTTGTGGACGATGTTTAAAAAATAAAAGATTTTAATTGGTCAAAGTATGTCTTTGAGAAGGTAGCTGAGGGTGTCAAGGGGTTGAAGACAGGAACGGTTAAGTGTCTTTGTGGGTGTATTGTGGTGCTACTGTTGGCCTACATTCACCGGTTTGAGTTCCATGGCGAGGTACAACCAATTGACTTACCTCTGATACAGCATTGGACAGATGAAAGTCTTTCAAAAAGAGTCAAAGACGAAGGAAAGATTGGCTGTCTAGGAGCTGATGAGATGTCAGAAACTGTCTATCCTATTTGTCTTGGCAAGGGATTCCCAGCTGAAGGTAATGTGGCACTGTCAGTGTAATATCGTCACTGTAATATGGTCACTGTAATATAGTTACTGTAATGGCTTTACTGAAATAACATTACTGTTGCCTTACTTTATTGTTAATTATTAATATTAATTACTAATTACTAATATGTTTCTGTAAATAGGATGGGCAGAATCTGATGAGGGTGAGGATGACGAGGCAATTTTTCTTAAGAGTAGTGAGGGAAGGGAGTACATCTTGATGGAGAAGCTTCCTGACATTGAAACAGATGCCGAGTTGAAGGAAAAAGCTGTTGATGTGAGTTGTTTTTATAAATTTAATTGTGTGCAATTGTTACAACTCCCAAATCTGGTATCTAATTCGTTTCTTTAATGCTGGTTTATTGACTTAGGAGACCGACCTGATGTTGCTAATGTATAGAAGGGATTCCAACCTTGTTCATGAGAGATTTGCTCAGGATCAAGGTTTACGAATCGAAGCGAAAACAAATCACCACTAAAGCCTGAATGCCTTAAATATGCCGAAGATGTTGTACGAAAGGCTGAATCGTTGAAGAGGAGGGCGAATGACTTCCCGGTATATACAAGGTCCAAAGTCAGTAGGAAGTTGGAACCATTTCCAACAGAGAAAAGTCCTAGGACAGTTAAGTCAGAATCCCTGGTAAAGGAGGTATTGAGTAGTTTAAGTGAGCAACATCATGAAAGAGATGATGAAGAGGATGAGGAGGTTCATGGCGAGGACAGGCAAGATAAGATGGAGGCTGGAGTGGAAAGTGATGATGAGGACGGGACTGATGATGGCAACGATGATGACGGGACTGATGATGGGGAGGATGATGATGAGGACGGGGATGACGATGGCGGCGATGTTGAGAGTCGTCTTAAAAACAAGAGGCTTCAAGAGGGTGGCACGGACATAGATAACGATGAAGAAAGTGCCGATGAGGAGGAAGACGATGAACAGGATGAAAAGGAAAAGGAGGATGAAGAGGAAGAAGACAAAGAGAACAAAGAGGAGGATGTAGAGGATGTTGAAAGCCAATCTGGTGAAGGTAATAGATCGAGTAACAGTGTTACTGTTATTACTTTTAGTTATAGTTTTACAATAACACTGTTACTGTAATATGTTATATATATTAATAGTTAGTAATATAATATTCAATTACTTACTTCTGATGCAGATGAAGAGGATGATGCAGAGGAACAGGATGATGCAGATGAAGAGGATGAATCTGTCAAAGGTCAAGAGGATGACGGAGATGAAGAGGAGGAGGATGATAAAGACGAAGAAAATGAAGACGACAAAGAGGGGAGTGGCGAGGATGATAAAGATGCATCTGATGAAGGTAATATAGTAACACTACTACAATAATCTAATCACTTGCACTAACACTGTTACATCATCGCTGTTATAGAGTTTTCATTTTACAAATAATTACTAATATTCAATTACTTTCCTTGTAGATGAAAACGATGATGCTGATGAATATGATGCATCAGGGCAGGGTGACAAAACAACTAGCGAGCCAGAAGATGGATCTGGTGAAGGTAATAGTGTAATCTTTGTTATAGGCTTTCATTCTTCGGGTGCTTTTTTAACAAACAATTTAGTAATATATATTCATTATCTGCTACACAGATGACAAGGAAGAGGTCGAAGGTGATGCATCAGGCCAGCCTGAAGATAACCCAACTAGTGAGGCAGGTGAAGAGGCATCTCCTGAAGGTAAGTAAGGAATCAATTTAAACTCGTTGTGTCAGAGGATATAACTGTAACAATGTTACTGTGACGTAATTTTAACAGAAATTTACAGTGTATCTATTGTGCCTTTTTTGGTTCAAAGAAAAATTGTTAATATATATTGAATACAATTACTTGTGACACAGATGACGAGGAAGAGGCGGAAGTTGATGAATCGGCAAGCTCAAGACAACCCACCAATGAGGCAAATTGAAGAAGGATCTCCCAAAGGTAATAGAGAAATCTATTTGCACTCGTTGTATTAGCTGATGTAACACTGTTAACACTGTTATTGTAACACTGTTATAGTAACGTTATTCTGATGTCGTAGTTTTATCAAGTTTACAAAGTGATATATATTCAATTATCTCGCTACACGATGACAAGGAAGAGGCCAAAGATGATGCATCGGGCCAAGTCAAGAGAACCCAACGATCGAGGCAAATCAAGAAGGATCTTCTCAAGGTAATTGAAGTAGCAAATTTACAGTAACACTGTTAGTATAACTATGAGGCATTGTTGGTCCGAAAAACATTAGTAATTTATATTCAATTCAATTACTTGTGCCACAGATAACAAGGAAGAGGCCGATGATGATGCATCAGGCCAGGTTGATGACCAACCAACCAGTGAGGGAAATGAAAAGGAAGATGACGATAAAGATGAAGTAGAGGATGATGGGAATGAAAAACCAGATGAAGAGAACGATGATGATAAAGATGAAGACAGTACTGGTGATAAAAACGAAGATAACAGTAAGGAGGATGAAGCAACTGGTAATGAAGACGCCGATGGGAATGATGAAAAAGGCGAGGAAGGAGAAAAACCCACTGAGGCTGGTGATGAGACAGTTGGCGACGAAGAAACAATAACTACTTAGTGCAGTCAGGTAGCAGAAGATGACGACGATGATGAAGTTGATATTGTCGATGATTGCAGTGATGAGATCCTGTATGACGACTACGACGAACATAATGGCGACCACTATTTGTTACATGTCAAAACAACTGAAGACTGGATGCGCGTGATGGCTCCTCGCTGCGGCTGCACAATCGAATGTGGCCTACCAGCTCCGGATCTAACACTTGTGTCCAAGACTATGATAAAACACAAGGAGATAATGGCGCCTATTCTTGAAGTTAGGACAGAAACAATTGACTATTGTTTTATCGACGATGACGAGAACCTCTCAGCTACGTGAGTACTTTACTTACTCTTGCACTGTGATAAACAAAACGTTTTACTTTGCAAGTGAATACTGTTTCAACTGAATAGTTGTTACTGTTAAACTGTTACTCTATTAAAAGGTGTTCTGACTATTACATCTCATTGTCCAACAGGAAAAGGCTTGTCTCGTATGAGAAGTATCACTTCATTCCAAGGGAAGATTTAATTTCATTGGCTCCTGGTGAGCTTATTTATATAATGGTGACTGAATGTTGGTCAATGTTGCTCAATGACCTCATCTTCAGAAAGGTAGCAAGTGATACACCATTGAGGATCTTCATGGGCTTGGGTCAATCTGTATGTTACTGTAATAAATAAATTTTTATTCTTATTGATTTTGTGTTTCTATAATGTTTATTAACTTTGTATTTATATTTATTTTTGTAGGACGCATTAGCAACTATGGCTCTTGGAAAACCAGTTCAAAACAGACATTTAGAAGGTGAAGTTTTGCTGTCCTTCAGACAGTGGATCAAATACAACCCGAGTCCACTGAATTTCAACTGTGATATGGTAAACCACATTACTGTTATTTTTTTTTTTTCTATTCTTATATAAGTAGAATGTATAGAAGTTCTGTTTAGCAATGATATATATCTGCTTAATTGCAGATATTCATTCCACTCATTCTGGAGGACCACTTTTTCTGTGCTTGCATAAATTTCATGTCGCAAACCGTTGACTACCTAGACAACAAACCCTTCTATGCCAGATCCCGAAAAGCAAAAATGGCAAGAACTGCGGTAAGTTTCTCTACTTACAGTAACAATGTTATACTTTTAAATTTCCATTAAAAAATTTGGAAATCATTGTTACAGTAACATAGATACAGTAACAGTATTACTTTTTGTGCAGGCATATATCATGAGGAAAATGTTGTCAGAAATACAAATTGCAAAAGGCTCCAAAGTGGAAAGTTTCCCACTGCAGAATGTGAAATTTAAATGGCTGAGCATTGCAAAAAATGTGGATTGTGGAGTTTTCATGATGATGCACATGGCTTTCTACACGGGGAATGTTTTTGACTCTGAGCTGGGGGATGAACGGAAAAGAATGTTGTACCGTGCTGAAATATGTGCAATACTTGTTCTTAGCGACTTGAATCAAGTACGAAAAGAGGTGCAAGGGAGGATATCAAAATTCAGGAATGAAAGAGAACAGTTGAAGAAAAAGCTGCTGCAAAAAAGAGGGCTGGAAGAGAAGAAGGAAAAAAAGGAAGAGGAAAAAACAAAGGAGCCACAGGAAAAACAAAAGGAGGAAGAGCCCAAACAGCCGAGGGTGAAGTCGGTTGCTTACAAGCGTTCTCCTAGAGCAATTACTAAAGATGAGGAGAACAGCAAAAGAGGCACAAGGGCAGCAGGGCCAACCATACTTTCTTAGGACTAGGTCACATGGTAAGTTGCATCGGTGTTAAATGTCTGCTTCTGTTCAATAACATATGATTCATTTACAAGGGAAATCTAACCCTTACATTTTTTTTTTATTTTTTTTTTTAAAAACTACAGCATGCTCTACTGGCTGTGATGCAAGAGGATAGTGAACAGTCTGATATAAAGAACGAATTGTTTGAAATTTGGGATAATTTCATCAACGCGAGCAAGGCAAATTACAGACTTGATGCCGAACTTATTTTTATACCTTGTTTGGCTGGCTATCACTACTTCTGTGTGTGTATTAATTTCCTCAACAAAGAGATTACTGTGATCGACAGTCAATCGTATGCTAACTGGGAGTCTTCATTCACTTACGACATCGCAACGGCAGCAGTAAGTCCCATGAGTTGTCAAATTGTATGTTTACAGTTTCAGTTTCAGTGTTACAGTAATACCTATACTGTAACATTTTTATGTTGTTTCAGTGTTACTGTTACACCTATACTGTAACATTGTTGATTACTCAGATTTCTTAATTGATAGTAAAAGGAAATTAATGTTATGTTTCTGACAGGCCGGTTGCATGAGTGACTACCTGGACACAAAGGGCGACGTGAGGGTAACTGAAATGCTCCGCTATCCTGTGGTAAATGTGAAGTTTAAATGGCAGAAACGGGCTTCCGTATTTGAAGAGTCAGCCTGTATCACTATGACAGCCGTCTCCAATTTTTTGGGATATGCAAACAAGTCTTCTTTGCTCAACAACACATTTTATCGGCGGGCATGTGCTTCCCAAATTGCTGCATGTTTGCTCATGGCTGACATCAACAAAATACGAGCTGAATTGTTGGACGCTGTTGAAATCTTCAAAAAATCAAAGAAAACAATCTGGCCTGATATAGCTGCAAGGAGGGAAGCCGCTAAAATGCTCAAAGGGAAGGCAACGGAAGATGATTTGTCAGACAAACAACCACCGATTGAGAATGAACCGAAGCCACTCAACACCGAAATGCCTGTACTTCGTTTTAAAGTGAAAATCAAGTGATGTACTCTAAAACAATGTTACTTTAACAACGTAATAGTGGCTGTCAATGACAGTGGAACATATTTTGGAATATTTTGGAATATATTACTAATAAGTTTGTTACTGTAACAGTAACTAATTATATGTAGAATTCATTAACAATGTTACTGTAACAGTGTGACAGTTGCAAAAGTGAAAAAAGAAAATATAATTTGACGTTTTGAATTCTTCACTCTTGCAGCTGTTATAACTGCACTTCATAGGGAAAACGAAACATGGGTTCGATAAATTTCATGTCTTATTTTGTCTTTTCGAATTCAAAAATTAACTGTTTTTTAAAGCATTTAATTTTGAAAACAGTTTTTAAAATGTTAGTGGTTTTTTTTTTAACAAAAAAAGTCGAGACAAAATGAAAATAATGTTACTGTAACACTGTGATAGTAATAAATGAAAATTATAATAAAAGATTTTGACGCTTTGAATTCTCCACTCTGTGCAGCATTTATAACTGGACTTAATTATGGGGAACAGGCACGTGGTTAACATCAATCATCATTTAAAAACAGTTTTCAAAGCAGTTAATAAAAGTGGGTTTTAAAGCAGTTAATTTTTTTTTTTAAAAAAAATAACTGTTTTGTTTTTCTCAATTATCTATAAATAATCTCATTTTAAAAAAACACAATTATGTTACTGTAACACACGTTTTTGACGCTTTAAATACTACAATCTGCAGCAGTTATCTTTATAAAACAGTTTTTCACTTTCTTCAAAGTGACATTTTTCAAGGCAGTTATTTTTTTTATTTTTTTTTTAAAAACTGTTTTGTTTTTTTTCAATTATCTATAAATAATCTCGTTTTCATTCAACATTTACACTTCATTTTCTAAACAAAAAAATAAGCCAAGACAAATTCAAAGGTTTTTCATGTCTAATTTTTTTTAATCTTTTGTAATATTAAATATCTATAAAGATTATGGATGGTTTAATATTACAACTGTTGCTAAAATTTCATTTATTATATGACTACCTTGCTCTAATTTAAGGAAAACAGTTTATGTTTGTTTATAAATAGATTTTGTTTTCTCTAATTTAGGGAAAACAGTTTATTTTTCTGTTTTAATAGGTTTTTTTTTTTTTTTCAACAAGAGAAAAATGGAACGAATTCAAAGGAAACTGGAAGACACCAAGTTTGAACTGGAAGAAATGACAAGGCATAGAGATTCATTACTTGAGCAGGTTATATCATCTGATAGTAAGGTAATAGAAATGCTAGAACGAGTACAAGTGCTTGAAAATGACTTGAACAATGTTAAAGCTCATCTCAAGTTTCTGATGGCGGAAAACAAGTGTATTGGGAAACTGCTAGAAGAAAATAAGGTGAAGAAATACACTGAAACTGATTTAGACCGTCAGTTTCTCCTTGGTGTTACAGCTCTTAGGGAGTCATATGCTAAAGTCAACCCTTCGATCTGAAAAAGGAGTTGTTAGAGGGCGAAAGCAGCGTTCATTCTCCTCCTGTGAACAAACGACTAAGAAGGGAGTAAAAGATTTAATATTTCCTTAACTGTTACAGTTTATGCTTACTGTGACAGCTTATATTTAAGTTAACTATTGTTACTGTTTGGAAGTATTTCGTTTTTAATCAGTGTTTGTAACACTTGTTTTTAATGAATGACATCTTAATTCGGTTAATTGTCCAATTTACTATTAGAATTGTGGTATATTAAATTGAACAACGATTATGTAACTATGTTTAAAATTGTCAAAAAACGCACCTAAAACGGGGCGGAAAAGGGTTTAGGGTTGGATTAGGCGGCATCGCTTCGCGGAGCCGCATAATCCAACCCTAAACCCTTTTCCTTAAACAAAGGTTGTTCGTAGTACAACACTGTTATAGTAAAACCAAACTAAACCCTAGGGAAGGACGGGAGATACCTTGTCGTGGACGGGAATTAAATTTGGGGAAAAACGCTCCTAAAACGTACGACAGGATTTAAATTTGGGGAAAAACGCTCCTAAAACGGGACGGAAAAGGGTTTAGGGTTGGATTAGGCGGCACCACTTCAGCGCCCCTCATAATTCAGTTTCACTTTCTCTCTCCTCCGTCTCTTTCCCTCGCTTTCTCTATCTCTCTCTCTAAGTCAAAATAATCCTCTGAATCAAGCAAACAAACCCTAGGTTCCTGTTTTTTCCTTGCTTTTATCAATTCATTCACAAATCAATCAAATTCGTCTGTTTTCCAGGTTCTCGTTGCTACAATGAATGCAGATTCTACCGACATTAACATGCAAACAGGTAATTTCCGTAATCCTTTCGTTTTCAGTTTTCCTTTTCGCGATTTCATCTAGATTCTATGTCGCTGATCATTCGCTATTGTAATTTCATTATTCCGTTGCTTTTCAGTTTTTTAGGTTAATCGATTTTATTTTTGCTTCAATTTTAATGACATCCGTTCACTTCTACTTCAATTTTACGGTGTCCTTTCCTTTGATTATTCTCGTATTTGCTTTTCTCTTAAATATTAGGTGAAATATCCTTGTATTTGTTGTTTTTCCTATCGAATTTTCATATTTGCGTTCTCCTCTGCTTCTGCTTACAATCGCAGTTGCTTTATCGTCACATTCCGTCAATTTTGATTATATTTGTCTTTATTCCGTTGCTTTTCAGTTTTTTAGTTTAATCGATTTTATGTTCGGATAATTCACGCGTTACCCCTGAAGTTTGCCACTTTTGCACGAAATACCCAAATTTTTGATCCGAAATACCCAAATTTTTGATCCAAATTAATTCATAAAAGTTTCAAAATTTGAATTTTAAATTTTTGAACATTCTGGAATAATTCCATGACCCTCATAATGTCAAAAATCATGGTTAAAATTTTCGAATTAATTTTGAGAAAATATAGTTGCATTTTAACGTTTTTATCTCATAAAATGTATAAAGTATACGAAAATTAAACCAATAATTTTTACAACTTTAGATCTGATAAGTGGGATACTAATGAAACTTAAAATAATTTTCTTAAGCCATGCAATACGTTTTAGCTAATTTTTGCTAAAATAGTCACTATTTATGCCATTTTTACTCAAAAATCCATAAATCATGCTAAAAAAGATATTTAAATCTAGAAATTTACATACTCTCTGTAAATCTTGCATGTGACATCATATTAAAAGATCATGGCTTAATTCGAAATTTTACTATTTTTAACCATTTTACCTCTTTTAATCCATTTTTATCTCATAAAAATCATAAATCATGCAAAATTAATCAAATTAACTCGTCCTTTTACACTCAACTTGTAAAATATGCATGTGAGGTCATATAAATTTTTCAAGGTCAGAAACGAAATTTAACTATTTTTAGCATTTTAATTCCCATTTTGGTCATAAAAATGTAATAAAATGACCAAAAATCCTTAAAATGAGCAATAAATTTCCATGAATCATAAAAATGACCTAAAAACATTTTAGGACCAGAATATATAACATGCAAAGTGATTTCGTGGCTTATGCTCATAAATCACAAAATTTTAGTTTTATATGTTAACCTTTTAACTCGGAAAAACAATAACCGATTATGCATGCAACATCCTTATGCTCTGATACCACTTGTTAGATTCATATACCTATTATTAGACTCCTCTAATAGTAAACTAATTAACTTGTTAATTATTTGTTCTTTAGATCTAGTGCATGCATAACAAAATGAAAGATTTATGAGAAAAACAATGTTCCTTACATTGTAGATTAGTTCGAAATTATGGGCACAAGTAAGGTCACCTTCCTTCACTTGTTCTTGAGCTTATAATGATGGATGATCCTCCTAAGACTCCAAGTTTAGAAGCCACTCCAATAAATTGCACCCAAGATGAAACCCAAAAATCTCTACTAATATTAACTAGATATATAGTAGAAATATTACCTTAATAATACTAATATTCTTATATTACTACTTCTAGTAATAGATTTGGTGTATTAGTATTTATTGAGAGCTTTCTTGCAATTGCATGTGAGGATTTTAGAGAGAGGTAGAACAAAAACTAGCAAAAACAAGTAAGTTCAAAAATGAGCAAAAATGCTCCTTTTGAAGTGCCAAAACCGGTGGCCATGGGACAAAAGAGGAATCTTTTGTCTTTTGTTTTTACTCTTTTATTTGTGTAGGTAGTGTGTAGGATTTTTGCTTTGTAAGATTTTTGTCATGGATATGTCACTATCACTCAATGTTATAACAAATGAACAAGACAAAAGAGCATCTTGTGTGCTCTCATGTTGGCCGAAATAATGGTCTTATTATGGACCATTTTTGCCTTTTGTCATTTGTCCCACAAATGCTTATAAGTCTTATGTTCAACTATCTTACATATTTAATTATTAATGTAATCATTTAACACTTAAATATTACAATTAATAATATAATATACACTCCACTTTTTGAGTAGTATACTACCATTATATCATCATATAGTGGGTCCCATAATTACTAGTTAGTTAAAATTACAACTTCTTGTAACTTTAAATAACTAATTACCTCTACCTCAAAACTTATATTAATACCTCAACTAATTTAGTAATTTAACGCTTAATTACTAAATTTAATCTTTATTTAATCACATTAAAATAAGACGCAAAATTGCACTCCCATAATTAAGGAATTAATTAATCAGACGCATACAATTAATTAAATATCTATTTGGGCCTCATCCTATAGGTGTGACCTAAAGGGATCAACCGACCACCACCGTCACACGACAGTAATGTCAAACTCTAGTTAGCCAATCATTACCGATTAATGACGGTCGATCGATCGTATAAAGAATCATCCCTCACGTATTCTTAATTTGAGATTTAATTATGATATTTAAATCATGTGATCGCACTATTGTTGAGGACACATTTCCCAACAATCTCCCACTTGTCCTCGACAAGTGTGCGTCACCAATTCTCTTGTCCTATTACAATCTCCCACTCAATGCAAGGTGTCTTGCAGGTCGTACTTACATTTGATCATATCTTGAGTGGTTTTCTCGATCTGGAGATTAACTGTCTGACCGGAATTATCCATCATAGATACCTTCCGAGCGTGGCCACGCATTTCCAGTTAACTACTCCTCGAGTGGCCTTGAGATTTCAAACAACCCTGACAAGGGGTGGACAATTCCTATCGCCCTATTCCCTTCGTTCAGCCACAGTCCATCATAACCCAAAATATACCCAGTTTGACCTCGTTTAAGAAATCGTAGAGTATAAATCAAAGCTAATCAGAAGTTGTGCCAACTTGGGCGAATAGTCTCTAGTCAAAAGAATTGACTCATAAGAATACTATAGTAGCTCTTGCCACGACCAGGCTTTATGAATTACCAGAACTCTATAAGCGGTACTTGCCCGACAGATTGTCCCATACATTCTGTCTATGTGATCGACTAGTCATCCCATATGACTCTATGGCACTTGAACTTGCCATCAATCGCATCACACTCTAGTCACTTCGAGACGTCACCTCATATAAATAACTAGGGGCGAATACCATGTCAATCCTGTTCACTTTAATGGGGTTCAATTTGTCTCTACAACCCATTCGGATATGACAAAGTAGCGGGTGAGTTTAATAAAAACTCAAACGATAAATGTGATTATCACATATGAATAGTCAATACACTATTACTACTTCATATTCTATAATCTCTAGTGTTATAATAACATTAGTTTAAAATACAATACAAGCTTGGCAAGTGGATATACCTGATATCCATATATTCCAACTTAATTAATTGCTATTTCCTTCCATTCAATGTCATCTCTTAATGACATGAATTTCTCCAAGTATATGTCTAGACTTCATACTAGACTTCGGCTCTTTAACTTGAAAGATGCTCCCACTGTTATCGCATAACTTGTGATAAAGTCACTTGTAGAGGGATTCACCCTTAATCCCTACGTTGACTATTTTATCACAACTTGGATTCCTTTTGTAGATTTTTGCAATGCGCGAAACTAAAACACCTTTCTTAGTCTCTTACTCCTTTGTCAACAATTCATCCTAGGATTTCAACAAATCCCTTTTGGTTTGGAAACTAAAGTTTGTGCAACCCTTCAACACCTTAACTTAGTTTATCATCCAAACATGTGTACAAGTCATCAATTGTACTTTAAGGCTTTCACAGGCCCATCATATGAATTAACTTATTATTGACTTATCATGCACCTAGCATATGGTACATCACAGCACGTGCGTCTGTTGGCATACATAATCGTTCTAATGGCGGAAACATTAGTAATCGATTTCATGTAATCAACAATTTAATGGGTTCAGTGAACAACTATGATTCCATCATAGTGATTCCACTTTCATCATCATGAATAAGCCATTCAACTTCGTTGATGTTAAACAGATACGAAAGAACTTATCTTCATAAGACTCTCAACTCTATGCCAATTTTCTCTCACATAGATTCAAAATCTAGAGTACTTTGCATCCTTTTCCATGTCTCCCAATTACTCTTACCAGAAGAGAGCATTGGTACATTATTCTCAATAATTAATATGTTATCAACATATAAGACATGGATAAACAATTCTAGCTCCCACTTAACTTCATGTATATCATGATTCTTCAATCATGTGAATGAAACAATTCACTATAATCACATGAACGAAAAAGTATAATCCTTTAATGCTTGCTTAAGATCATTCTAATGATCATTGAAGAAAGCTACGCATAATATGTTAGGATTCTTAGATCTTCATCTAAGGTTTTGTGTTTTAAAACACTTCCTTCTCTAAATTCCCATTTTAGAAAAGCGAAATTTTATTTGCCATTCTTCATTTAATGAAATGTGGCAATCCCTAACACAATTTATCTTGATCAACATCTTTATGTAAATCTTATGCATTTGTGTACTCTAAAGCTCTATTTCCCTTTAAAGAGACCCTCACTTTAAAGTAAATCTACTCATGAGCAACAATTTTCGGATTGTAATGCTTCGGCTCAAATGTAACATGGTCATGTTCGGCTCAAATGTAACATGGTCATAATACTATCACTTTCACAAAGTAATATTTTTAAACAATAAGACATGTGCGATAGACTCCCACTGAACTATGCTCTCATACTATCTTCATAGATAATAGTTCAATACCAACTCCCACTCCATAATTCAATTACTTTCACAAAGTAACATTTCAACTATAAGAGATGTTTGTGACGATACAATCTTCTCCCACTCTATCTCTCAGAAATACTCCTAATTTCTAGAGAGATAGCTTTGTGAGTCACAAACATATATATATATTTAACGGAGTATAAGGAGTTTTCAAAGACTATATATTAACTTTCAAGAGGCCATCCTCACATGGCAGCTTGATAATATGACAGTCTGATCCATGTAATCTGGTTTAATAGACTCTCTATTCTAGGTATCTCACGGTTGACCATCCAATTAGAATAATATGTCCAATTACTATCATGAATTCCCTACTTGATGAATTCAAAAACTCATTACAACTTTAGAATTGATCTTATATAAATAAGTTGTTACTTTAAGTAACAAAGACATAAGGAGAATCAGATTCATAGCTTATGAACATATAATGATCCCATCATCATAATCGTCTAATCAATCAATTTAAGTTGTTTATCTTATGTTTCTCTACGCAAGTAATTAATGATGATGATTTTAGAACAATTAACATAATAAAATAAGTGATTTGGGTTGAAAACCAAATCACCAATATCCAAAATACAACCCGTGTTCAAAGGATACAAACTAATTTCCAAGTCACACAAGGAAATCAAAATAGTTCTAAAACATGAAATTCATCATAAAATTAAAGACAAAGCAAATTAAAAAGCCAAGCTTCCATTGATTCATCACCATGGTCGGCTACTCTAGCTTTCCTCGTGATCCTCTAGGCTTGCTTCTCCTTGCCTTTGTCCTTGCTAGGAGGGGGCCCTATTTACAATAAAAAGGGTAATCATCACAACTTGTATCACATACTAATTGAGATTGAAACATAAAAGATAGGGATAGTCATATATACCTACTGGAGTAACTTTTCCAGCTTTGATGTCGCCAAGATACTTGGAACAGTTTCTCTTCCAATGTCCAACTCCGCAACAATAGTGGCACTTGTCCCCGGAGGGGGCACTGTACTTGGGCTTGGAGGTGCTTGCTTCATAAGTCTTAGCTTTGTTCCTGTTGGGAGTTCGCTTCTTTCCCTTTTTCCCGCTCACTAGTAGAAAAACATTTTTTTGCGGCGTCATTATAAGGCCTTATTGCGGCGTTTTTGTGTGTGGCAGCAAATAAGGGGGCCGCAATTAGAAAATGTATTTGCGGCGGCAAAAAACGCCGCAATTAAGAAGCTATTTGCGGCGTTTTTTTACAAAAGGAGCAGCAAATAAGAGAATCTATTTGCGGCGTTTTTTTACAAAAGGAGCAGCAAATAGCCTTTTATTTGAGGCGTTTTTTTCAAAAATGAGCCGCAAATGGCTAGATTTGTGGAGGCTTTTTTTTTTTAATAAAAATTATTATAATTGTTTCTTTTGGAACATCAACTATAAAATATTGGGTGTTTCATTTGAGTTAAGCTTACCAAAAATTTAAACCTACAATAACAATTTCCTAATTCAACCGGAATACCATTATATATATTAATATATATATAACCATAATTTTTAGCCAGTACACATCAGTACAACTACTAGCATCAACAATTTTTACACCTAACGGTCAACACCACCATCAAAAGTAGGACGTCATGTCCACTAATCGTCTAAAACGCAAAATCTTACAAGGATTTTCAATAGATACAATGATATAATGACTAATTAACACATCGACTAGTGAAGTACATAGCCCACTTGTCTCGCACGTCATTTATCTCACCATTCGTGTACGACTCTTCTCCTTTTGAGTTGAAAACCTAAATATAAACATAACATAAAATATGAGTAGAAAATCGTTAATGTATGAGATTATAAGTTGGAGTCTTGACCAAAAAGAGAGGGTATATGGGGGAAACGGATCCATACATATGTTATATGAAATGACACGATATGGACAGTTCCTATAAAAGACAAGCATCCAGAAAGTTTCAGAAGTATTCTAAAAACACAAGAGACTGCTCAACTGGTTACATTTATTTACAATTCCACAATCAATGTTTAAGAGGCTTATGAAAATGTATTGGCAGAGGGATCACTCAACTATAATCTCACGGGCAAAGAAATCGTAGGGCAAAGACATGTTCCTAACCATATAGATTTATAGCTATGATGGCTTCACTAAAACGACTTGCAACAAGCAACAACATAGTGAAGAGTAGGTTTGTCAGCAGATCAATCCACATTCTCGGCCAGAATATTAAGCCATGCTCCTAATGAGTTCAAACAGAAATATCTGGACACTTTAAACTTGTAAAGCTCATAGTTGTTCCATCTTTTAGTAGTTATATAGCTTTGTAAGATACCTTGCCTCTTTTAACTACCCCATATGGATTTGTAATTTGGATTGAGGAGGGTAGAGGAGACTTGTTATCTCACTGGTCCATGTCTGGCCAAAGTTGAGGCATATCACACTGACACTAGCATTTGTACGTCTTTCAAATGACCATAAGTCAATTACATAAATGGAAGACAACGAGACATACCTTCTCCAAATCAGTTATAGTTGTGCAACTCTTCACTATGTCGTACATGAAACGCATCACAAAATAACCAGACTCCAAGCTCCCATTTCGTTGAGGGCACTAACACATTATATAAAAATTTAGATGAGATAGTCGCAATTGAAATACGAGCCAATAATATAAAATGAGCATAAAGTATTCTGAAAATGTATCAATCAACTTAATAGATTTCCACAATGGCTCCTTCCTTTTCACCTTTATTTCACCACCCGACATTTTGTACCTTTTTAGGGAGCTACCATACAGAAGTTTATAAGGTTCGTTATAAGTCACGCTCATGTAGGCTAGATAAATAAGAAAGATTAAACTACCATACTTGCCTGAGAACTACCATCTTCATATACAACTTGCGACCTTCTTTAAGAGCAGCGGAGTCAAACTCATATATGGAATACGTTTGTGGAGAAATAGCGAGCAGAACCCAATGCTTACTACATTTAAAACATAGTATCAAACTCATAAAACATAGCAGCAAATGGTTTAGCCAAAACTCTACCATCTAGTCAGCGGTAAAGTATTAGAATACATTGATTGATCTAAAATGGCTGAAAGAATCAGTTTTACCTATCAATAATTGGGGCCAAGATGAATTCATGGCCATTTTTAACTGACTCCAGAAAAGCCCTAGTAATATACGCAATTGCAATCTCAGCTTTTTTAATCAATTTGGCATCTGAAGTTGCATCAGGGCATAACCACCCTAACCGAGGTTGGGTAACGGCTTTCACTAGATCATCTCGAAGTGCCCTGCATGTACATACAAGTGGATTAGGTGTATCTATATATAGACTAATTCAAATAAAAATTCAAATAGTTCCAGATAAATTACAAGACCTTATGAAAATTTGAATGATCGAGATATTAGGCTCACACCCCTCGAGAAATTGGCTTAGATCATCTTTGAATACTTCCGTCTTTTCATCTGTGTTGTAATAAAATAAATCGGCATCCAAGTAAATGTTATAGGTCTCTCCATCAACCATTGTACCAAAAAGAGTTTTCAGCCATTGCAAATCCGGACTTAAAGACTCGACCATGGGTTCCTCGGTTGGTGCTTTTGTTGGCGTGGTCGATAATTTTGAATGGTGTGAGTTGCTACCCATTACCTCATGTTGTGAAGGCCGTGTGTCCTGCTCACCCAATTAATGAAACATTATTAAAGTTGGGACCTTTTATGCATAATGGCGATTAAAACCTCGATGATTTAATGCTCATGCTCAGACCTGAACCTGTCCATATGCTCAGACTAGAACCTGACCATTTTGACATGACAAATTATACTCAAACAGACCATTCTGACCGTCAATTCTACCCTACTACATAAATGGAAGATATAAAATTAAAGGTATAAAGGAAGCTAAATAATCATCATTACCTCATTTTCAACTCTTACTAATGCAAGTGGCCACATTACAATACTTCCAACCGCATCCTTCAATGTATTTAAATCATATGCTGACACGGGAATAGGAAGTGGAAGAGTCTCGAATTCTTGAGGAACAATTGAAACTTTTACCCTTACTTGATCTGATCCAACATAATCTTGATGACATAACTCTCCCGGAAATGCCTTGCCACGAGCAACCTCATACGTTACTCCGCCATGAGGGTCTTTTAGAAGAAGGCGAAGTGACGTATCATTCTACATATATATGTAATAATTTGCGGCAGTCTATTAGTTATAGCTAACAAAGTAACAAGCAACATCGATAACCATTACAACTAAGTTTGTTATTATTCAATGTCCTCATCAGTCATACTGGCCCAAATAACTGACCCAGCCCCCCATCTGGGTTCGAAAGTTTGACGGACTAATAACAAACTATGTTCTGGGTTAGGACAATGCAAATACATTTGTTATCAGTCAATATCAGGTCAGCGTGATAAAGTGCATGCTTAAAAAATTGTGGTTACCTTAATTTCCGGTGTTAGAGACGGTTGTACGTTGTTTACTTCAGCATTGTCAAGACGTATTTGATTACCAACGGTATCAGCTACATCGTCAGGTTGCTTCAAGGTGGACAAGCCCATTTCTTGCAAAACCAGTGCCACACTGCTCCTAACCGCCAATTGCATCTCATTTCTAAGGCCCTCTCTTATTTCGTTTTTTAAGTCCTCTCGGTCCTCTAACGATGTTTCACTTTTTCTTGAACGACTACCTTTGGCTGCAGCCCCAAATGCACGTTTCACCGTCACATTAACTCCACCAAAACCTCTAGCACGGCTCGGGTGATCCTCCTTTTCACCAAGAGCATAAAATAAAGCATCTTTGTTGCGATCTGGAACAAACTCTCCTTTTGCTTCCTTTCTTCTTAGCTCAAGCTAACATAAATTTCACACATAAACATCAATTGGGACAATTAATAAGTGATAAATCATTGTCAAGCAGAGAAAAGCAAAAGAGAAAATATGATTAACATGTTTTGAGAAAGAAATAATCAAGCTATGGCAATTATGACCACAGTTCAATGGAAAACTCAGAATTAAAAAATGTATAGTAACAAAGTCATTGCCTTCAAATCAGAGGCTAATCATAACTAGGCAGGCTAATCATAACTAGGCAGAATCTTGGTACCTATAAAATTAATTAAAATAAGATATGAGATAAACAAAGCTAGTTTGAGATATAACGAACTTACGCATTTTTCAGCTACTTCCTTGGTTTTAGGCCCCACTACAACATATTTGCCGGTTTTTTTATCTTTAATATGCATTGAACAGAACCAATCATCAGCACGATTCGGTTTAACAGTAATAGTAGAGGTCGAGGTCGTATTAGAAGTAGTCTCTGTTGATACGGGAGTGCTAGTTGATACAAGAGTGCTCCCCGGATAAAAGCCATCGTTGATCCAAGTCGGTCGAGCAAAGAGTATAACTTTTTTTGACCCAAGTGATGATGATGTACATTCTTCTTCGCACACCTGACAGCCTTCTCACGCTTTCTCTGTAAAGTGGGACATAAGAAAAATAAAAAACAAAATTAAAGGAATTGCATCAAGTGAGATTTACAAATAAATGAGTAGTTATTTAAGGATCATTTATTACCTTGGCTGGACTAGAGTTTTTAATTTGGAGAAAAAGTTTCCAATCTTCTATGCTTATATGGTTCCAAATCTCATGAGGCTCCCGTCCATCCTCCTCTTTGGTTCTCTGTCTAGTCTTAGTAATCCATCCACTTACCAATTTGCCTTTGAAATCTCTAAACCTTTTGGAAACTGCAGTCAAGAAGTTCTTCTTTAATATCTTGTCATCGGGGAGGTGGAACAAAGTCTAAAAGAAAAGAAGCTAAGTCAGAACAATATACAATATAAAAAGATGAAAACATAAGCCAAACTACAATAGAAAGCTAGGACCAAAACTAAATTAAAAATCAGAACACGTAAAAAAAAACTTCACAGGAATTACCATTGTATCCTCCCACAACAGTCTTCTCTTTCCTACACTCACATCTTTCCAATTCCAATTAATGTTCAATTTTCGCATGCAGAACCCAATTTGTTTGCCATAATTTCCCTGCCATTCGCCAATGGGACGATCGAGGCTATCAAACTCAAGTTTCATGTCCTTCTCAGAATTCCTGAACCCCTTTGTCGCCGTCCTTCCTTTGCCTGAACCCTTGCGTCGTTTTGAAACTTTAGGAGTTGTCAACAAGGTAGATAGACTAACAGGCTCCACTATTTCTATCCCTTTCAAAGCAGCTGCATCAGCCATGATCTCAAACTCGTCTATTCTACGGTCTTCCTCCATCTCATCCTCCTCTATTCTACGTGCTTCCTCCATCTCATCCTCTTCTTCCGCCTCATCAATGTCATCCTCAAGGTCATCATTATAAGAGGCATCATCATCAGAACCCCCATCTTCCATATCATCGTAATCATCATCAGCAATGTCCACTAGATCATCTCTGTCAGTCATGATTGAGAAATTGCAGGCAACCTGATACAAAAATCAGAGCAGTAGTCAGTGAGTACTCAATACAACTGACAACTAAAAAAAAAGACTGCTACTGTATGTTGAACAAAAGCAAATGGATGAACAAAAGTCGCTCATAAGGGTGGGATCTGTTTGAAAACATTTAACCTCAGAAATGAAGAAATGAAATGATCACAGTGCTTTTAAATAGTGAAAACACCCTACCAGATATCCAAAATTGGAAAATTGCAGTAATTGTTCTACATTTCACATCAGGGCCTCAAAGAAAAAAAAAATACTAAAAGAAGATATCACGATTACTGTAAGAACTTGTTACTGGAACTGACCCACAAATCAAACTGGAGGATGAAATTGTCGAGATACATCAGTGACATTCATGTGTACTGAAATGCCTTTAAGTGTCTAATCATTACAAGAATTGGAAAGTAACCGACCTAGCAGGAGTAGAATGATTTACAAATTAAAGACAGTTAAAATGCAGTTGGATTAGTTACTGATTTGAAGGAGCATTCATTTTGAATCGTACCTAAGCCCCATAATTACGGATCATCCACAATAATTCCTTCTCTATGATCGGAACGCGTATATATTGTGTCAAGATCTCCAATATCATTCACATTATTTACAGGATTTGAGAAAGGCGGAGTGTCCTCAAAATCATCATACTCAGCTTCATCAAGAACATCCCAAACGCCTAGAATTCGCCTCTTTCCATGAATCACAAGAGACCAACGATGGTCAGAAGGATCAAGAATGTAAAATACTTGCTTAGCTTGTGATGCAAAAATGAATGGTTCATCAGTGTCTCGCAAACGATTCATATCTACTTGAGTAAATCCAAATTCATCTATATGAACACCAACTCGATTGTTATCAATCCATTTGCACCTATAAAGAGGAACTTTAAAATCACAATAGTCTAATTCCCATATATCTTGAATAACGCCATAGTATGATTGTGTCGCATTGATCGGACATCTGTCTTTAGAACTAGAAAATTCCCTTGATGATGCAACAATGGTTACACCACTATTTTGCACTGATAATGACTTTCTATCTTGGCGGTCAGTATAGAAAGTGTATCCATTTATAGTAAACCCTTCGTAAGAGGTAACACTCTCTCTAGGGCCATATGCAAGCCATTTGATCGTGTTAGATACATCATTATCATTATGTGACAATTCTTGCATCACTTCAGCATAAAACCAATTAATAAACGTGCGATTATGCTCTTGCATCAACCACCTTTCACCTCTGGAAGGATGCTCAGAAGCTAATACTTGTTTATGTCTGGTCAAATATGGTTGCACCTCATCACTCTGCTGCAATATGTATATGTGTGCCATACTTCTTAAATTTGATGGAGGTAAAATCACTTTGGCACCAACAAGACCTTTACCTTCGAACCTTCCATCATCTTTACTTCTTGGAAGACCAATAGGCTGGAGTTTGCTCACAAACTCACTACAAAACTCAGTTACCTCCTCACTAACAAGGCCTTGAATGATGCTAGCTTCAGGTCGAGCTAGATTTCTAACCTTATCTTGCAAAGTAGCCATGTGTCTTTCAAAAGGATATGCCCATCTCAAGAATACTGGGCCACACAACTTGATCTCTCGGACAAGATGTAAAATTAAATGGACCATAATGTCAAAAAAAGAAGGTGGAAAATACATCTCAAATTGGCAAAGTGTTTCAGTAATATCAACTTGTAGTGCATCTAGCATCTCCGGGTCAACCACCTTACTACATATTGTATTAAAAAATGAACAAAGTTTAGTAATGGCCCCCCTCACATGTTTTGGCAATATTCCACGAATTGCGATCGGTAAGAACACTTGCATCATGACATGACAATCATGAGATTTCATGCCACTTAACTTAAAATCAGTCTTGGATGCGAGCCTTTTTATATTAGATGAGTACCCCGTAGGAACCTTGATCCCATATAAGCACTCACAAAATAATCGCTTTTCTTCTTTCGATAAGGTGTAACAAGCTGGTGGAAGATAAAAAGATGCCTTTTTTCCCTTCCTTGGTACATTCTTCTCAATTGGCCATAAATTTGTTCGAATCTTCATTTCCATCAAGTCATTGCGCACTTTCAGGCCATCTTTTGTCTTCCCGGTAATGTTGAGTAGTGTCCCCAAAAGAGCATCACATACATTCTTCTCAATGTGCATCACATCAAGACAATGTCGTACCGGTAAGTCTTGCCAATATGGAAGTTTCCAAAATATAGATTTCTTCTTCCAAAGACTTTCAGACTCTTTTGGTTTCACGAGCTTACCAAAAACCGTTTCAACACCTTTGACCCGCATATAAACCTCTTTCCCACTTAATGGTTTGCGAGCTACTTCTTCCTCCAGTTTTCCATTGAATGGTAACTTCTTCTTACGATAAGGGTGAAAGCGTTTTAGGAACCTGCGATTATCCAAGTAGACGTATTTTCTAGAATGTGTCAAATATGTTGACTTCATATCATCCTCACATATAGGGCAGGGCTTTTTTCCTTTAACTTTATAACCCGACAAATTACCATAAGCCGGAAAGTCATTGATGGTACAAAAGAGCATTGCACGCAACGTGAAGTTCTCATCAGCATGCGCATCGAACACTGTCACACCTTCATCCCATAACTTCTTAAGATCATCAATGAGTGGAGCAAGGTACACATCTATGTCGTTTCCCGGCTGTTTAGGCCCTGGTATTAGAAGTGGCAACAACATGTACTTCCGCTTCATGCATAGCCATGGAGGTAGATTATAAATCACTAAAGAAACTGGCCACGTGCTGTGTAAACTACTCAAACTACCATATGGGTTCATTCCATCCGTGCTAAGGCCAAGTCTTAAATTTCTAACTTCATTTTTGAATTCAGGATACTTGTCATCAATAATCTCCCACTGAGGAGAATCAGCGGGATGTCTTAGCTTTCCATCTTTCTTCCTTCGATCCTTGTACCACCTTAAAAGTTTGGCATGTTTCTTGATTGAAAACAAGCGTTTCAAACGTGGTATTATTGGTAGATACCATAGAACCTTTGCCGAAGGATACTTCTTACTCGTATCAAACAAAAGCGTGTCTCCCAACTTGTAGCGTGATTTACCACAACGAGGACATTTATGTAAATCGGCATACTCATTTCGATATAGTATACAATCATATGGACATGCGTCTATCTTTATGTACCCTAAATCTAAGGGACAGAGGAGCCGCTTAGCATAATAATTTGACTTAGGAAGTTGGTTTCCTTCGGGGAACATGTCTTGCAAAGCTTGTAACAATTCCGTGAAGCTTGTATCGCTCCAACCATGTTTAGATTTGAGGTTAAATAACGTTAACACTGCGGACAGTTTAGTGTACTTATCACATCCATGATACAACGGAAGTTCACATGCTTCAGTCAAACTTTCGAACCCAGAACGGGTACGAAACTGATCTTCAACTCCATCTAACATCTCATTTAATTGGTCGTCATCCCCATCATCATCATCATCACTATTTTCCTCATCAATATCAACTCCGTTACCCTCATTCAAATTACCCTCATCAATCTCAAGATTTGGTTCCACCTCCTCTTGGAGATGGTGTTCACTTTGTTGTAGAGGGTTTTCGGTTTCCACAAGTTGCTCCGATAAATGATAATTGATGTTGGAATTTCCCCTATATACTCCTTCTTCACCATGCCATATCCAAATATAGTAATCACGTCTAAATCCACGACAAATAATATGTTCTCTTAACAACTTTATACTACCAACCTTTGTCACATTGGAGCAATCCACACAAGGGCAATAAAACCCTTCATCATTTGTACTTCTGGAATATTGTAAAGCAATTCTACAAAATTCTTCAACGCCTTCTTGGAATTCTACGGAACTACGTTTACCATACATCCAACTCCGATCCATCTCATGCACAACCCACTAAAGACAGCCTAAAATAAATAAATGCCTGTGAAGTCAATGTTCACATCGTATATATTAGCATACCCTTAAGACAAATCCTAGCCATTAGATTAGACAGTGGTAGCCTACTGCCACTTAAGCAGTCATAAGGTAATGAATAAATAAAGAAGCTATCCTAAGTTAATAAATAAAGGAAGTATATAGCTCTAAGCTTTGGTAACTGTTTAGGACAGATATATTACTGACAAAGAATTGTTAGTTAGCTGTCTAGTTTATATTATTCCATAACACGAAACAGTCTTACAAATTATAAAGTGCCTCGATTTAATCATTTTTTTCTCTAAATCCTAATATATAACCCCCCTTATATATTATCTTATGTTAGAAAAATTAGTGATACAGTAGGTAACTTTGATGAACTAGACAAAATTATGCTTCTGAAATAAGATTATCCTCTTCAAAGGACGGAGAGTATGAAATTTTGGTCATATTAAATTTCTTAACATCTGAACACAACACTCTAATATCAGAGTTGCTAAACATTACAAAACATAAATTAAAAATAATAGCAACATAATGTAAAACCAGAGAAGGGAAATTTAAAATTTAAAAAAAAAAATTAAAAATAATAGCAACACAGCAGCTTCAACAAGCTTTTGACAAAAAGACATGCAACACAAGATTACGAACGCAACAAACTATTATTGAAGCTTCTATTAAATTAAAGATAAATTATAACAATTTGAGAAAAGAACTATCAGAAAAGTAGTTGAAACATAACTTTCTTCAGAAACCGACTTAAAACAACTTACGTCAGCCTATTTAATCAATATGAAAAATATTTAATGGCATATCAAGATGATATTTAGATTTGAGGTCAGTTTTCTTTTATACCTAATAGCTGAGCGGTTTGAGTGTCGTAAACTCATTATCGCCCATAACCATTGCCATATTTTCTTAAATTTCAGGCTAGTTTTCTTTGTCGGAAAAATAAAAACAGCTTTAAAAACGAGAAGTTGCCTGTCTCGATTGCGTGTGATATACTGCAAAATTAAGTATACATACTGTCCTTCCCACATAGTCACATTAACTTATTAGATAAACCAATAAGCACCTAAACACAGAAAACAGCAACATGACCACTGAAATTTCAGAAAACAACAAAAAAATAAACAATTAACACCCTAAAAACAACATTATAAACCCTAAAACAGCAGCAAAATGCACTTAAAATCCATAAAAAAGCAACATAAAGATTTTAAAACCAGAAAACAACAGCAAAAACATAAAAACAGCAGCACAAGCGCCTATATAAACCATAAAATATCAATAAAAAAGCCAGTAAAAACGCAATTAAAAACCAGTAGTCCCTCCCCAATTCAATTGTGACTCCAGTAACATTGGATTGGTAATTCTTTCACCTTTTTTTCAATATAAGCAAACTTTTGCTTACAATAACTCCCCATTTGTTTCGAAAATTAGGTTAAGCACCCGGAAGTTGCTCAATTTTTAGGAGGAAGGTTGTACGATTGTGTCTTCAAATATAAGGAGGTTTTCAATTAACCTGCAACTCTCTCAGAAATGGTTCTCTTTTCTTCATACGAATGTAGCAGGAGCTGAGGTCAATGCACAATCACCTCAGAGAAGTTAAGATTGAGTAACTTACGGGTGCTTAAACCTACGACCGATTAATAGCTACGGAATTAATCTAAATTGCAGTAATTCCGGGTGTATCAAATCCTACCTGATTTTGCATTAATCTAAACTGCATTAGGAGGAATCAAAGCCTACCTTTCTAAACAACTTCCAGGTGACTAATAGCTACTGTCACAATGATACCCAGTTCTTAATCATATCCCTTACCATCAACTCTCTCAGAAATGTGTTCATTAGCTCACAGTTAAGATTCGAAGCACAATTGACAGAGGAGGAGGATTGTGAGGGATAAAAATGTCCCCAAATTGCATTATAAACAGACACATGATAAAGATTATCATGAAACCAGCATAAGAACAAAGTTTCAGAGTATCAAGTCAGTAGCTAAATGAATGTGTGTTGAGAGAAATACCCACAACAACTCTAACAAAATACTCGATTAGTAACTCGAATTGCAGCCATAAAATTGGAATTAATCCAAAACAAACATAAACCCTAATAATAACTCGAATTGTATTTCCTAAAATCAACACTCCAATTAATCGAAAATAAACCCTAACGAAAATAATTAATCCTAAACAAACAAAACCCTAAAAATCAACATTGCAATTAATCGAAAAATTAAACAATTAACACTGAAGTTACATACCTAATATTCAAATAATAAAAAGGGTTCGTCGATATCCAGAGAGGTAGTGCGGCGGTGGGGTGGAATTGAGGCACGCGGTGGCGGTGTGGCGGTGTTGAAGCACGCAGTCGATTTTTTGGTTGAAACTGATTATTGGAGTAACATTTTGGAGGACGCAGTTGATTTCTTTGGTAAAATATGTGGTTGTAAGAAGTGCTGACTAAGTGACTATTATTGGAGGAGTAGGACACAAGGACAGTAAGTAGACTGACTTAGTGAGTGATGAGTTTATTGATTTTTTTAATATATTTTTATCATTTGCTGCGGTTTATGGTCTGGACGCCGCAAATATGTCATTTGAGGCGTTTTTATAAAAAACGCCGCAAATAGCTATATGATCTAAATTAAACCAAAAATTATTTGCTGCTACAAGGCTAAAACGCCTCAAATAGATAGCCGCAATAAAATATTTTTCTACTAGTGGCTTTTCTTGAAAGTTCCCTTGCTCTTTTGATTAACATTGAGCACATCTTTGGTGGTGCTAACACTTAGCCCCATGTCCCTTTCGGCTTGCACAAGCATTTTGTGCAACTCATCAAGAGAAACTTTCTTATCTTGCATATTAAAATTCACCCGGAATTGAACATATGCTTTGATTTTGCTTAGGGAATGAAGAATTCGATCAATCACGAGTTCATCGGGAATTTCCACCTTATGCATTTTCAAGGTCTCAACATGCTCCATCAACTTGAGCACATGTGGGCTCACCTTTTGGCCCTCTTTGATGTTAAGATCAAAGAATGCGGAAGCCGCTTCATATTGAATGACTCTAGGAGCTCGTGAAAACATGTTCACAAGCTTCATGTAGATCTCATGAGCGGTGCTAATCTTTATAGCACTTCGTTGGAGTTCGGCCTCCATAGCAAAGATCAATACATTTTTCATTGCGGCCGACTCCTTTTGGTAATCCTCATAGGATTGCCTAGCGGCGGACCTAGTATTAGGTGGTTCGGTGGGAGATGCCTCGGTAAGGTAACGAAGCTTGTCGTCACCTTGCGCGGCCAAGCGAAGTTGTGCATCCCAATCGGCGAAATTGGACCCATTCTTTTCTAACTTACATCGATCCATGAAGGATCGGAGCCATGACACATTGGAAAGCGGGGTGGAACTAGTGGATGCGGACGCGTTTGGAGTTGTCATTGCAGTTGATTAAAACAAATTTTGACTACAAAATAGGAAATGAAGGAATTAATTTACATCTATCGTTTTAATAATACTCGTAAATTTAACTACAAGTATTGCATTTATATAGTGACCTCCACCCAACTACATAAATGATTCCGAGATCCAAATTCATATTAACTTGGGCACGGTGAGCCGATTCATCCCTTATTAATATAACTCGGTGGATTAACTCTTTAATCGATTCTACTTTTAGAACTCTCGGTCGATAAAAATTACTCTAATTCTCATCTTTAGCCCGGAACACATGCGACTACGGTCAACAATACTTCCGTTGAGCTCAATCCAAATTTCGATGTAATAACATTTTACTACCCCACTTCGCCAACGTAACAAGGTTTATATTACGGTGAAGCCGGATTAACTCCCTTGCGAAATTGGTACTTCATGAGTTTCTACTATTTGGTAAGGCTTTATCTCAATTATTATATGTGAGAGGTCTTGTCAATTTATTATCTATCACGTTTTAAGTGAACTAAAGCGGTGAACTACGATAATTATAATTGACACGGTCGATAACTCGATATGATATGCATGTGTTGTTATGGCGATTTGGCTATGCATGCAACATATTAAAAGAAATGCAAAGCAATAAATAAAATTCCTAGTATGGCCTTCCTAAAAATAGAAAATCAAATAATCTATTACATATTCGGAAACCAACTCCTTTGGTCCCTTGATTCTTCAAATGGCACGCCTCCCAAGACACCGTCTTTGTCGGATCACCTTTCCGAATGGCACCGTCTTGAAGATGCTCCATAATTACAAATAATAATAAAAATACAAAGCTATTCCTATTATACATTTGTAAAATGAAAACTAATGAAATAAAAATAAAAGTGATTCAAGATCACATTAAATTACAACCGAATCAATATTCCCTTTCATTACGGGTAATATTGATTAAAACTAAGGCCATACTAAGATAAAATTACATAATTCAAAATTATATAAATAAAAGACATTCAACAATTGAAATATGCAGCATTATAATATGTATCTATCATGCCAAATGATGTGCCAAATCGCCCTATTTAACTTATGTCGTACATATAACCCGGTTTCATGGAAATACGTGATAATAACCTTTTAAAATCACTAATTAACACTTAAATCACATCTAAGCTCAAGTTAATTATCCTAACACATTTTAGGACTCAAAAATCAGTCAACACTAAATTTTTGACAATAATTCAACTTGATTTAATTTTATGCTCATTTTTTACCTTTAAAACATAATTTATATGAAATAAATCCAAATTAATTCATAAAAGTTTCAAAATTTGAATTTTAAATTTTTGAACATTCTGGAATAATTCCATGACCCTCATAATGTCAAAAATCATGGTTAAAATTTTCGAATTAATTTTGAGAAAATATAGTTGCATTTTAACGTTTTTATCTCATAAAATGTATAAAGTATACGAAAATTAAACCAATAATTTTTACAACTTTAGATCTGATAAGTGGGATACTAATGAAACTTAAAATAATTTTCTTAAGCCATGCAATACGTTTTAGCTAATTTTTGCTAAAATAGTCACTATTTATGCCATTTTTACTCAAAAATCCATAAATCATGCTAAAAAAGATATTTAAATCTAGAAATTTACATACTCTCTGTAAATCTTGCATGTGACATCATATTAAAAGATCATGGCTTAATTCGAAATTTTACTATTTTTAACCATTTTACCTCTTTTAATCCATTTTTATCTCATAAAAATCATAAATCATGCAAAATTAATCAAATTAACTCGTCCTTTTACACTCAACTTGTAAAATATGCATGTGAGGTCATATAAATTTTTCAAGGTCAGAAACGAAATTTAACTATTTTTAGCATTTTAATTCCCATTTTGGTCATAAAAATGTAATAAAATGACCAAAAATCCTTAAAATGAGCAATAAATTTCCATGAATCATAAAAATGACCTAAAAACATTTTAGGACCAGAATATATAACATGCAAAGTGATTTCGTGGCTTATGCTCATAAATCACAAAATTTTAGTTTTATATGTTAACCTTTTAACTCGGAAAAACAATAACCGATTATGCATGCAACATCCTTATGCTCTGATACCACTTGTTAGATTCATATACCTATTATTAGACTCCTCTAATAGTAAACTAATTAACTTGTTAATTATTTGTTCTTTAGATCTAGTGCATGCATAACAAAATGAAAGATTTATGAGAAAAACAATGTTCCTTACATTGTAGATTAGTTCGAAATTATGGGCACAAGTAAGGTCACCTTCCTTCACTTGTTCTTGAGCTTATAATGATGGATGATCCTCCTAAGACTCCAAGTTTAGAAGCCACTCCAATAAATTGCACCCAAGATGAAACCCAAAAATCTCTACTAATATTAACTAGATATATAGTAGAAATATTACCTTAATAATACTAATATTCTTATATTACTACTTCTAGTAATAGATTTGGTGTATTAGTATTTATTGAGAGCTTTCTTGCAATTGCATGTGAGGATTTTAGAGAGAGGTAGAACAAAAACTAGCAAAAACAAGTAAGTTCAAAAATGAGCAAAAATGCTCCTTTTGAAGTGCCAAAACCGGTGGCCATGGGACAAAAGAGGAATCTTTTGTCTTTTGTTTTTACTCTTTTATTTGTGTAGGTAGTGTGTAGGATTTTTGCTTTGTAAGATTTTTGTCATGGATATGTCACTATCACTCAATGTTATAACAAATGAACAAGACAAAAGAGCATCTTGTGTGCTCTCATGTTGGCCGAAATAATGGTCTTATTATGGACCATTTTTTCCTTTTGTCATTTGTCCCACAAATGCTTATAAGTCTTATGTTCAACTATCTTACATATTTAATTATTAATGTAATCATTTAACACTTAAATATTACAATTAATAATATAATATACACTCCACTTTTTGAGTAGTATACTACCATTATATCATCATATAGTGGGTCCCATAATTACTAGTTAGTTAAAATTACAACTTCTTGTAACTTTAAATAACTAATTACCTCTACCTCAAAACTTATATTAATACCTCAACTAATTTAGTAATTTAACGCTTAATTACTAAATTTAATCTTTATTTAATCACATTAAAATAAGACGCAAAATTGCACTCCCATAATTAAGGAATTAATTAATCAGACGCATACAATTAATTAAATATCTATTTGGGCCTCATCCTATAGGTGTGACCTAAAGGGATCAACTGACCACCACCGTCACACGACAGTAATGTCAAACTCTAGTTAGCCAATCATTACCGATTAATGACGGTCAGTCGACTGTATAAAGAATCATCCCTCACGTATTCTTAATTTGAGATTTAATTATGATATTTAAATCATGTGATCGCACTATTGTTGATGACACATTTCCCAACATTCTGCACGTCCTCTTGTTCTGCTGTTACTTCAATGTACTTTAGTTTCTTGTTCTAAATTGTAGTCCAGCCTCTTCGCATATTCCTATTCTCCCGTCCATCCTTATGTCACTACATTGTCATAGTACTAGTATTACTGTAACAATGTTACTCTTTGTAATACCATCGTTGTATTTCAGGTCACTAATACTCGTATTTTCCTTTTTGTATTACACTCAAGTCTCACTCAACCCCATTCTACGCCAATTGTCCAAGAGCAACCCAATCCTCAACCAAATAATTAGCTTGTTCTGTCTCACACGCCTAATGGAGGTGAGCGCTGGATGCGTGTGGTTGAGCACAAGTTTAGACCTACCATTGGTGCAGTTTTCGCCTCCCTTGAGGCTGGAATCAAGGTCTACGAGGTTTATGCTCGGGCATGTGGATTTACCCCTCGGAAGCACGGTACGAAAACACTACGAGGTGGTGTTGCACACCAAAAATTCATAGTCTGCAACCGTCAAGGGTTCAAGGAATCTAAACCGAAACAGCGTCCCAGAACCAAGGGTGATGAGAATATGGGTGATGGTTCGTCCACACAACTAGTACAGCTATTACGGCGAGTTAAAATCACAAGGATTGGATGCCGAGCGTACGTCAGATTTGCCCTTCTACATGGCCTTGATGGCCCAGCTATGATTGACGAGTTTTCTGAAGTCCACAATCATCGTCTCACCTCTGTCTGTAACAGAGATCTCGATAAGATTTCACGATCCCTTGATATGTTCCAGAAGACGCTTATCTTGGACAACTCCAAGTTAAATATTGGCGCTGGATTGACCTTTAGACAGGTTAAGGAACTTGTCAATGGGTATGAAAATATCGGTGCTACATTGATAGATTTTAAGAACTTTCAAAGAGATATCAAGTGCTACATTGGGTTACGAGATGCTGACCTTTTCATCGATCGACTCGAGAAACTCAAAGCGACCCAACCCCAGTTCTACTTCGCCTATGATGTTGATCCGCAAAACCGTCTAACAAAGTTCTTTTGGGCTGATGCTACATGTATTAGAAACTACTCATTCTTTGGGGATGCTGTGAGCTTCGACCCTACTTACGGAACCAACAAGTATGATATGGTTTTTACACCATTCACAGGTGTTAATCACCACAGAAAGTCGGTGTTGTTTGCCGGTTGTCTCCTGTTACACGAGGATGACATCTCCTTCCAATGGACCTTTCAGCATTTCTTGACTGCCATGGGACAAAAAGAGCCGCAGTTCATGATCACGGATCAATGCCCTGGCATAAAGAAGGTAATAGTGTGACAATGTTACTGTAACAGACTTACTTAAATTTATTGTACCACAACTTTCTGACTGCAAATACCACTGTTCCATCTCTTCCTCTTTTACAAGGTTATTCAATAACAATGTCACTGTAACTAAATTACTAACATATAATTTACTCACTTGCTCTTTCCCTATCACTGGTCAATATCACGTTCTGACTTGCTGTTTCATTATGACTGGCATACAACAGGCTTTCCCTTCTGTTTTCAAGACAGCTAGGCATCGTTATTGTATGTGGCATATTACACAAAATATCACGGACAAAGTTGGTTCAGCACTCTGCAGAGACACGGACTTCCTTGCTCGCTTCAACGCTGTTGTTTGGGACCCTGATATGGAGTCGTCGGAGTTCGAAGAGAATTGGCAGAAGGTCATTTCAGATTTCCAGCTGGAAGATAATGATTGGTTGACTACAATGTTCGACGACAGACACCATTGGATTCCTGCCTACCATCGTGACCTTGCCTTGGGCTGCATATTAAGAACAACACAAAGATTAGAAAGTACAAATTTGTTTTTCAAGCGCTATGAGAATCACTTTGGTACACTGGTCGAATTTTGGATGAGGTAAACAACTCTTTTTCATTCCTTACATGCATTCGGGAACAGTGTATGTTACAATACCATTGTTTCATTGTTACATAAATAATTTGTTGCCGAATCCTTGTTGCATTAAAACCAGATTCCAAACTCGCTATGGACCAAAGTCTATACACGAAGGTGCGATGATTATAACAAATGACCACTCATTCCCCGAGCTTAAGACAATTACGTATAGAAAAGCATGGCGCTATTATATACACACATGTTGTGTTCAAGGTGTTTCAAGAAGAAGTAATGGCTGCCGATTCATGTGGTGTTGATGACTTTGAGAAGGAGGAGCATGTGCGCATAATTCATGTAATCGATGCTGAGATAGACAGAATTTTCAAGGTGAGGTTCGACCTTAGAAGCACAGATGCAGTATGCGAGTGTAAACTGTTCGAAAGAATTGGATTACTCTGCAGGCATATTGTGTGGGTGTACAAGGGCAAAGGAATTGGGCGAATACCAAGCAAGTACATTGTAGATCGTTGGCTAAATAACACACACGCAGCGAACAGGTTTGATTCGAAAACATTATTACAGTGACAGTTTTGACTTGTTACAGTAATTGTTTTACAGTAACAATGTAACCATAATTTCTTATAGTAACATTGTCACCATGATAAACAGTAACCTGATGTTTTACTTCCAGGCTTGATTCGAATGGGAATGTCATTGAGGATTCATATATGGCTACGTCTGATAACAGTCATTTGTGCAACGTATGGTCAGAGTTCCGTCAGATAGTTGGTGTTCTCAAAACTTTACCTGCTGAACACACGGAAGAGTTAGCATCCCTCCTAGTTGAGTTCCGGTAGAAGTTATATATTGAACCGCTTACAAAAGCCCAAGAGATGGAGATTCTGTTGGGCTGCAGCTCGTCGTCTGAAGTCACTATCCACCCTCCGGAACAAGCACGCAACAAAAAAAGTGGAGAGCGCATAAAGAACGAACACCTGCTTGAACTCATCACCGCAGGCGCCCTTGTTATTCTTAAACCAACTAGTCACCAAATCTAGCTTGATGTTCTCAGTGTCAGTAGAGATGTTGAACTTCCTTCTCCATTTGTTTTTTAACTCGTGTCCTCGGCTGGGATGCGCGACCGATCGCGGTCAAGACCACATTATTACCCTTCACCGGCAAAAAATAGGTCATGAACATCATACTCGTGACAAAGACAAACTCCTCTCGTTTCAAGAACATGAACCTTAAAACTGTCGTAATCAAAAGCCTCAACAAGCAAGTCTGTTAGCCCGGAAGGGACTACGATATATTTCATCTTCAATAGTCCTCCAAAACCAATTTCTTTAATGGCTTTCTTTTGCTTGACGGAAAACTTGCTCATAACATCGACCAACGACTGTGCCCTGCACTTAGTTGGGTATTTATCCGGCCTATAATAAGGAAGTGTAAATTAGCACCACTGCTTAAACAGTGTGACACTATTTTATGCCAACAAACCAGCAGTAAGAAAGCAACAAAACAAGGATACGATAAAGGTGTTATTCTTTGTAACACCGAAACTTTAAACAACTCAACACGACGAACAAATAAATCAGTAGAAAGGAGAACGGTAACACACATTAATTGCTCATTTATTACAAATTATTAACCCTAATTTTGAAGCGAAAAACTAGAACGCAGAAAATCAATTACTCACTTCGAGCAAAACAGTTAGGCTAAATTTATTACGAATCAAGATAATCGACACAAACAACAACAATAACAACAAGAACAAAGAACAACCTAATTTTTTAATGGAAAATTAATTTCCTTCTACGATCAATTAACAAACAAGTATTATCGACAATGTTACAAGACATCATTACATGTAGAGAATCAACAAAGATAAAAATGTTACGATAGGTGTTCTTGTAACACCAAATCAAATCAAATCAAACTTTAAACATACAAGTTTTGGCCACTAGAAAGACATATACTTTTTTAAGACTTCTTCTTTTTCAGCCTTCACCATCGTCTTGGCTGGTCTCTTCTCTGTTTTAGCCCTCTTCGATATTTTGGAGCTGACGCTCGAGTCATCCGAAACCTCATAATCTCTATCACTTTTTTCTTCAGATGACATGGGCTTATCTCTAGGTCTCTTTTTTGTTACTCGTCTTGGTTTCTTTGTTTCTTACCTTTTTTGGCACTTTGCGTTTGTCGGTTTCTTTTTTACAGACACCTTCACGCTCTCTTTCTTGCTTACTACCTTTTCTGGTGTTGGCTCTTTTGCCGCTGAAACTTCTTTTTTGCTACAACCTTCTCCGCCGTCTTTTGTTTGGGCACCTTCTTTGCCACCTCTTCTGTCACCAACTTTGCGATTTGGCCATTCTTTGCCTTGGTCCGACCCTTTGTTACTGATAACTTTTTTGGGCACCTCTTCTTGTCTCCTTTGCAACCGATTTTGATTGCTTAGTCGTTGCCTTTGACGTTGGCACAGTTGCTGCCTTTTGAGGAGGTGCACTTTCTTGCTTCTCAATGGGCACCGATTGCTCCTTCGACAACACTGGCACATCATGCGACGGCTTTTCTGCTGCCTTCTTCCTCGGCACATTGGTTTCTTTTTTACTTTGCTGGATCGGAACCTTCGCACCGCTCCTTTGGTATCGCTTCTTTGGTGGCTTAAGCACCTTTTCGCAGGGCACCTTACTTCCCTTCACTGGCACCTTTTTTGAAAGAGCGGTGTTGCCAGCGTAGACTCTCTCTGTAGGCACCTTCGTCGTCTTTTTCACCGTAGGATTTGACACTTTTTCGGTCTGCATCTTCTTAGTCGGCTTTGGCACGTTCTCTGTCGGCACCTTTTTGCTCTGTGTCTTCTCTGATGCGGCCACTTTAGCCTTCTTAGTGGGAGCTAATTTCTCAGGTACCTCTTCTTTCCTGACATTGTTATTTTCAAAAAATAAAATCAGAAGTTTACAATAACAATATAATAGACAACTATTAAATTGAAAAGGAATGATGGTAGTCAAGTCATTGAAGAAATGACAAATGGAATACGAATAATGGCGGTCGAATAATTTTTTAAAGATTAATTGATTCTGTTTTACTGTAACAATGAGACAATATATCATAAACCCTAATAGTAGTGACTTGCGGTCGAGCAAAGATTTTTAGACACATACTCAGATGCATGAGATGCTTCGACTTTCTTCTCTTTGTTGGTTTTGATGGCTTCGCGTCGGCACCTTTTTGCTAGGTGTCTTCTCGATCTTTGCTATTTTTGCCTTCTTCGTCGCAGAGATGATTTCTCGGGCACCTCCGCTTTCCCGACATTGTTTTTCCAAAAATCAAAATCGAAATAAGATTAAAAGTAAATCAATTACGACTACTACACCGATAGGTAATGATGTTTGCTCTTTTTAAAAGGATAGGGGATAGTATACGCTTTATCAGACGTATCGTGTTACAAGAATAACATTGTTAATGTATATCTGTTGAGAAATATTATAAACTTCAGGAAAAGGGACATTTCATGCAAATCACTAACAACTCAACACAACGAAGAGTCATAAGGACATACTTGATCCGCATGAGATGCTTCAACGTTTTTCGGTCTTTGGCATTTTGGAAGGCTTCGTGTCGGCGCTTTTTGCTTGCTTGTCTTTTCCAAAGCTTCCACTTTAGCCTTCTTACGACGGCAGATTTCTCGATTACTACGTCGCTTTCCGACATTGTTTATCAAAAACCAAAACAGAATAACATTAAAAATAAAACAATTACAAAAATTAAACTCACGAGAATGATGGTGGACGAGTCTGACAAAGAATGTGGAATGGAACAAGAATGATAGTATCCTCAGAGAATGAGACAGTGTTACAGTATTGTCAAACAATTGTTTTGATATAAAACTACAGTAACACTGTAAGTCTGTAACAGAAGTAATTGCTGCTCTTGAAAAGGATAGGGGATACACTTTTACTCTGATAGTGTTACAGTAACATTGCTAATATAGATCTGTTGAGAAATATTATTAATTTCAGGAAAAGGGACATTTCATGCAAATCAGCTCAACACGACGAAGAGTTATAGGGACATACTGATCGGCATGAGATGCTTCGACGTTTTTCTGTGCTGACGGTTTGGAAGGCTTCTGTGTCGGCGCTTTTTTGCTCGCTGTCTTTTCCGATGCTTCCACTTTAGCCTTCTTACTGACGGCAGATTTTTCAGGTACTACCTCTGCTTTCCTGAGATTTTTTATCGAAAAACCAAAACAGAATAACATTAAAACTAAAACAATTACAGCTATTAAACTGAAGAGGAATGATGGTGGACGAGTCTAAGAAAGAATGTGGAATGGAATAAGAATGATAGTATCCTCACGAGAATGAGACAAGTGTTACAAAGATTGTCAAACAATTGTTTTGATATAAAACTACAAGAAAACAACATTACGAAGCAATTGATGCTCTTTAAAACGATAGGGGATACACTTTTACTATGACGATTATACAATAATATTATTCTCGTAGATTTGTTCGTAAATATTATTAACTTCAGGAAAATGAACATTCCCTGCAAATCACAAATAATTCAACACGACGAACAAATAAATCAATCGAAAGCAGAACGGTAACACACATTAATTACTCATTTATTACAAATCATTAACCCTAATTTTGAAGCGAAAAACTAGAACGCAAAAAATCGCTTACTCACTTCGAGCAAAACAGTTAGCCTAAATCAATTACAACAAAGAACATTAACAACAAGAACTGTAATAACCTAATTTTTTTTACTGAAAACTCAATTTCTTTCTTCGATCAATTAATAAACGCTTCAAATCACTATAATCGAGACTAACAACAACAACAACAATAACAACAACAACAACAAAGAATAATAACCTAATTTTTTTAAAAAACTCAATTTCTTTCTTCGATCAATTAATAAACGCTTCAAATCACTATAATCAAGACTAACAACAACAACAATAACAACAACAACAATAATAACCTAATTTTTCGCGGAAAATCAATTTCTACTTTGAGCAAAATAGAAACCCTAAATCGATGATTATTTGAAAAAAAAGAGTATAATCAACACTAAAAACAACAACAATAACAACAATAATAGCAAATAAAGAACAACATGCAAAGTGGTGGCGAAATAAGTTTAAAAACAATATAATGAAATAGAGCGATTTTATACCTCTTCGTCATCTTCGAAACGATTGTTCTGAGTAAATATAATAATGATCTTCACTTGATTAGTGCGATTTTGCTTGATGTAATAAAATTTCCGGAAAAAATTTATGCTTTAGTGAATTAACTGCCAAAGAAAAAGAAAGTGAAGCGGTTTTTAGAGGGAGAGACAGGCGTTTTAGAGAGAGAAAAGGAAGTGAAAATTTATGAGGAATAATGAATGTGTCGTTCTTATTATATCAGCGCGCCTACTTTTTCTTTTTCTTTTTTTTTTTTTAAAATTAAGACACGTGTCATAATCAGGACGGTTGGATCAAAAGATCCAACGGTTCTTATTGATATGCTAGACTCATCTAAGATGATAGACTCATGGGATGTTCACTCTATATATATATATATATATATATATATATATCTTTAGTTTTGTTAATCACTTGTAATATAACTTAATTATTCTTTAATCGACATTTGATTATTACTGTCCTCGGGCAACCGAGATAGTAACGCCCTTATATGCTAGAGAAGGTTTTGTTAAGGCTCCTTGATATATAGGGGTGTCACAATAACTGAGTCAGATATGCTTAATAATTCAATTGGACTTAGAATGATCCTTGAGTCAGATGTGCTCCTCTGTTATGTAACAGGTCAACCTCCAGTCCTCAAATCAAGTAAGCATTGTTTTAAATATAGGTTGCGACACCCATTTGTTAATGAGTTATCTAGGTTTCGTAGGGAACTATACACAATTTGACATTTTTTGTCTCTGTTTTCTATAGCCTCAAATTTAATAATATGCAGGGAAGTGTACAAAAAGAGCATGTTCATTTGCTAACTGTAGCATGTATTTATCAGAAATACTTTGTGTCTTATGTCACATCGATCATTTATCTGGCCGGCTTAGAGAAATCTTAAATTAAGTTTATATGATACATATATTGCTAACCAGAAGTTTAGCGTGATGAATTGTCAACTAGAAAGTGATATATAGTAAATTAAATTATCAATACACAGCCAAGTGCTTATGAAATATTGCCATAAATTGTGGATAAAGTGAGAAAGTTGACATGAAATGATTCAAATATGACAATAAAGGCCATCCGGGTGCTTATTATATCCGTTTTGATAAACCTGAAGTTTATCCTAAGGAAAATATAAGTGCTGAAACTCTCTCGTGTAAATTTATTAAAGGCAAAGCATTACACAACGACTGAGTATATTTGATATCGAAGATCTAACAACTACTCGGAGTGTAATAAAGAACTTAAATGTTCATGTATGAATTGATACTATATTAAGAGGCTTGTAGCCACATAATGATTTTCTGAGTAGTTATTTTGTAAAACTCCGAAAAGGGCATTGTGATTCAGTACATTTAAAATCCAATTGCATTATATGTTACTCCCCAAAAGATTTAGTTAATGTACAAAAAACCTCATATAAATTCTTATTGGTGATATGAGAAATTAAGGTCTAAGGTGGTTATGGTTTTTACCACCTTAAGGGGAGAATGATAAGGAAAAGCTGGTGGTAAAAACAAACAAGTAAATTATCCCCAACTGAATCTGAAGTTCAGTGGTTTGTTTTCAATATGAAATACATCAAGTAGGTTTCATGGAATTAGAAATGATGGTATTCATTTGGTTATGAAGATGTATTATGATACCACTTTTATCACCTTATCAAAATGTGATATGTTACATTAAAATCTATGATTTAATTATAGACAGTTTAGCCCTATATGTGATATAACGAGCTATACATCAGTCATAGAAAATATATGTAATGAAAAATTAGTTTCTTCTCAAATTGAACAATAAAGCACACGTGAAATATAGTGTGAGAGTCATATCAGTTTACATATTTCAAGTACTAAGAAAATGGCAAGTTTGGGCAGTTGGTACTCCTATGGAGTAAAGAAATCTGGATGTCCTGGAAGTGACATAGATATCATTAATCAGTACTGACAATATCGTGAGATGTTGAAATTATATCGATATAATTAAGGAATCGATATGCATTTGCGCGCGATATTTTACGAACTTTATAAATGGGGATCGTAAATTTAAGTCCATTTTGATTGTCGACATATAATCAATGATTATAAATGAGCTCATAGACTAGAAGTCCACTTATTGACCTGAAGTCAATCCAAATTATGAATATTGGAAAAGAAACTGTATAGTTTGCATTATTAAGTCATCATCATGTGCATATAGATAGTAAGTTCATCATTGCATTTAGTTTTATTATTTACATTATTATTATTGCATTGTTTTAAAATATGTTATTTAGAAATTTGTTTCATATCATGTGCATGCACATGTTAATAAATGTTTAAAAGAGAGAAATGTTATCTTATGAGATACTTCAACGAGGATAACTCCTTATAGGAGCCTCTTATAAACGATCATCAAATGATGATTGGTGATTAATTGGGTTTTGGAACTCATGATTATATATGAACCTCTACGACACGATTGAAATGTTATCGTGATTATTTCCAAAATAGAATATTCAAACTCCTGTAGAGTTTACTTGAAGAAAATTATTATTGTCTCAACCTGAAGTTTGAACATATGAGAATAATGATTTAAATGAGCTTATTGCTAAACATGTGAAATTAGCTTATGATCCAGAAGTACCATAACGATTGGAAAATAATGTAGTTAAAGTCTATAATGAAAAATGTCAATCCATACACATGTGGTTTAGCAAAGAAAATCGCCCAAAGGTATTGGATGATTTATTTAATAATTATCATATTGATTCTCCTTAAGACAAAGAATTAAGGAATGATAGTTACACTCTTTTTTCCCTTCAACTAAAGCACTATAAGCGCATTATTACGTTATAGTCATGAACGTCATTATTGCTGAGATGACAAATATTTTAGACATATAATGTTCTGTCGTTTATTGAAGAGAAACTATATCACTAGTGCGGAAGTATTATTTTGAAATGAAAATCCAAGAGTTATTATGAAATGATTATATCCAGATTGTGAGTTCTCGAAAAAAATATGATATTGAAGATGTCATGGATTTCTATTGACCGAAGATTCAAGTTTATTAACTACAATGGGTACTTTTTCAACGATCGAGAAGTTATGTCAAATCATAGATCATTTCAAGATTTATCAAGTTACGTAATCATCAGGGGGAGTAGCGGTAGCACACGCTGTATTCTTTTTTCTTAGCCATGATTTTGTCCCACTGGGTTTTCCATGGAAATGTTTTAACGAGGCACCATGTTATGCGTGTTTGAAATTAATGTACTATTTTCCTTCACTAGTGTTTTTCCCACATGGTTTTTCTAGGAAGGTTTTTAACGAGATATTTTTTCAGTGATGGATATCTAGGTGGGAGTGTTATGAAATATTATAGTATAATATTATATGAATGTCCATATCTATATATATATATATATATAAAAGAGAGTTTTTTCAAGCGATCTGAGAGCGTCCACATCATCAAAAATCAATTTAGGAAAGTATAATTTTTGATGTAAAAAATGAAGTGGAAAATCTTTTAATTATTATAATATGTATATTTCCTAAATTATATTCAAGTGATATTTCCAATTTTTTTATCAAACTTTTACATTTCATTTGGCAAAAAAATATCGTTAAAAAAATTATGAAAATAATATAATTAGCTTTTTGTTAAAAAAATGCTATCATTAGAGTATAAATTTCATATTATTTGCACATGTTAAAGATGGTATACTTCTTAATACGTAAAATTGTATAATTTTTAGTATATTTTGTCCCACATTGGAAAATAAGTAGGTGTGGTGAATATACTACATATAAATAGTAGAATTGTCCCACATCCAAAGATTAGTATAAGGTGATGTGATCCTATGATTATAAATAGGATGCATATTTGGAACTTATGTATCCACCAAAATTTGTTGAGTCTCATAAATATTGTTTTAAAGAGCTCTTAAGATTTTCTATCGTTATCTACGATATGATATAAAAATAAAGTGGAAATCGTTGGTAATTACTCGGGAAAGAGTTAAGAATATGAACAAGAAAACCAAAAAATAACTAAAGGTTGAACAAGAAAATCAAAAAATAAAAGGTTTTACTAATGGTAGTCTCCTGACACAATACAAAACTAAAGATTTTACTAATGGTTGTCTTCTGAATGCAGTAATAGAGCTTTAATGAGTCGTTATATGTACGATGTAGAGATCCATATCTAATGATCGAGACTAAGTGGTTTTTACCTTCAAAGAAAAATAATATGTATACAATAGTGGTTTTTTAAGAAGAGACATGTATTTCTTGGTATGTTATATCTTTCACATTGAAAAATAATGTATGCATTATGAACATACTACGTCTAAATAATTAAATTATGTATCTCACATTGAAATAATAGTATACGGTAGGGTGATTCTATAAATATAAATAGGAGGCATCCTTGAAACTTAGGTATTAATCCAAAATTTTTTTGATATAAAAGATATAGACTTTTTAGTATGTTATATGTCTCACATTGAAAAATAATGTAGGTGTTGTGAATATATTATGTATAAATAATAGAAATGTCCCATATATATACATTTTCTATATTATATTAAAGTGATGTTTATTATTTTGATATAAAAACTTTATATTTCATTTGAAAAAAAATATCGTATGAAAATTATATAATTAGATTGTGACAAAAAAATGTTATCATTAGAGTGTATATTGTATTGTATTGTATTTTCTCATTATTAAATCGGGTTGATCTCAAAGTAGGTACAAAAAAAAATGTACTTAGTAGTTAGTATGTTATTTGTCCTACATTGAAAAGTAACGTAAGTGTGGTGAATATACTATGTATAAATATTAAAATTGTCCCACATCGGAAGATTACCGTAAGGCATGGTGATCTTATGATTATAAATAGAAGTCATAACCCAAAATCTTTTGATTCCCTTAAGTATTGTCAGAGATAACTCTTAAAAGAGTTTATATTACTGTTTCTACAATAATGATTTTTAACCTAAGTTAATGTTTGGAAAATCTTTTAGTTATTATAATATATTATGTATTTCTTATTTTATATTCAAGTGATGTTTCTAATTTTCATATAAAAACTTTTAAATTTCATTTGACAAAATAATGTCGGTAAAAAAATTATGAAAATAATATTATTAGATTCATGGTAAGAAATGCTATCATTAGAGTATATATAGATTTCATATAATTTGCACATATTAAAGATGGTGTATTTCATAGTATGTTATATCTCCCACATTGAAAAATAATATAGGTGTGATAAATATACTACATATAAAAAATAGAATTTTTCCACATCAAAATATAGCATAAGGTGGGTGATTCTATGAGCATCCTTGGACCTTAGGCATCAACCCAAAATCTTTTGAGTCGCTTAAGTATTGTCTTGGAGAGCTCTTAAAAGTTTATATCATTATATTTTCTACCTATAGAATTTATATGTCCCATATTGAAAAATAATGTAGGTGTGGTAAATCCGTAAATATATAATGTTTAAATAATATAATTAGAATTGTGTTAAAAAATATTCTATCATTAGAGTATAGATTCTTATCATTTGCACATATTTTAATTATGATAAAAAAAATAGAAAACAAACGTCAATGGTAGCATGTGTAATCTATCAAAGTTCAAGGTTACCATGAGAAATTTCCAATATTATAATGATATAGTTAATTAAATTTGCATTTAAAAGAGAGATATCCGTACCAATAAAACAATAAAGGGGGTATTATTTTTTAATTGTTATTTTATTGTCACGCCATCAAACTTAACGTCCATTTAACAGCCTTTACATTAGAGGGTACCATGGGCAAAAAAATAGAACCTCAAGGGTACCATGGGCAGATTTTTAAAAGTAGGGATAACATGGAAAATCTAACAAAACTAAGGGTACTACGGGAAATTTCCGTATCTCAATTATTTTAATTTTTTTTTGAAGAAAAACAACGTACAAATATTAATGGAGAGTACTTGATCATATTATTAAATTTAAATATAACTATTACATATAATGAGTAGCAATTGTCTGTATTCGGTATTCGAGATCTGGTTGGATGTCGAACTAAGTGTAAAAAAGATGGTGTAATTCTGAGTATGTTATTTGTCCCACGAAAAATAATGCAGGTTTGATAAATATATATTAGTATAAATATTAGAATTGTCCCACATCAGAAAAAAAAGTCCAATTTTTGTGAATATATTACTTATAAATAGTAGAATTGTCTCACATCGAAATCTATCTATATTATTAAAGGAAGCTTTTTCCGAGCGATTATAGAGTCTCCACCTTTTGCAAACTACTTAGAATAAATCTAACTTATAATAATATTGAAAAATATAGAGGATAATATAACCGGCAAGAATGGCAAGAATTTGGTTTTGAGTAAACTTCTTTTATTGAGAGGATTCTTACATAAGACTTGTTTAACAAGGACACTAGGTCTTTGAAAGTAATTTATTGAGTTTCCACTATAAATATTACAAAAACCCCAACTACGTTGTTCTGCAAATCCCCCCATCCCCTCCCCTTCCCCACTAATTTTCATGTTGCGTGAAGTTTCTCTAATACACTATTTGCCTTATCCATGCAGGTATAATTGATGATATGATCGTGGCTCATATGATAAAAGATGTATTATGAAGTTAATAATGAAGGTTATTGCTTCTTAAATTTATTTACTTTGTTATTTGATTATCATAGTGACAAGTAAATTGTTTAAATCGAGTTTTTAATATGCATTGTAACTTTCTAACAAATGTTGTTATATTAAAAACAAAATATGGTTATACTTAGATCCGTTTCAGAGTAAAACTCGCCTTATAAAAATTTATTTGGAGTATTCTTTTTTTACTGTTTTTAAGCATCGAGTGGCAAATAAAATAGTGACTTACATTGTATTTCTTTTACTGTTTTTGAGTGTTGTTATGAACAGATAAACTAACTCTTGCTATCTTGACTTACATAAAAAAGTACGAGATTGTTGGAAATTGTAAGTTAAGAGGTATTATGGACTTAATTCTTTCATTCAAGATTATTCTACAATTTATCACCCAAAAAAATTATTTCTGTCAATTTGTAATTAAAAAACATAAATTTCTGATGGACGACGTGTGTTTTAAACACGCTAACCACTATACGTACTCACTAATATGCATTTTCCAACAGCTATGAGATAAAAAGTCACTCCCATAATAATTCAAGCAGGCGATATAATTTGAAGATCATATGATTCGATATGTCAAACGGATAGTGGGACGAGTAATTTTGATTGTGAGCGAAATATAGGTCAAATATAATTTTCATTAGACGAAATGTGACAATGACATGGGTTTTTACGTTTAATACCCGTCATGTTCATTGATAAAAGTGTTGTGAGAAACGGATGAAGCTAAGGAGTAAGACAAAATCACCCTCTTTATAACTTAGAGTTATGTCGTCTACAAATTTTTACGTTATGAAAGACTCTACTACGACATGACTTTAATCTCAGCGTGCCCTACTTAATTCATTCATTATTTTGCCAAAGAATTATTGACAAAGAGTGCTTTTGTTTTTGTTAAAACATGAGAATTATGAAGTAATCATTACTAAATTTATATAGGTTGCTTATAAGTGTGTTAATGAGCTAATAACTTTAGCTTCATTTTACGTGAAGCAACTGATCGGTTCAAGTACCCAGTTGTCGATGTACCAAACAACAAAATAAAAGTTAATGATTTTATTTAATCGTCAAATATACGATATACTCCCTTCGTCCATGTTAATTGTTGTCCTTTGATTTTGGCATAAGGATCAAGGAAAGAGAAGGGGCCAATAACTAAATAACAAGTGCAACAAATTGGGTGTGAATGATCAAATTACTTTTAAGAAAGTACAACAAATAACTGAGGCACCCCAAAATAGAATAAGAAAACAAATGACCGAAACAGAGCGAGTATATCTTGATTAGCTTTTACTTAATTCTCTTATATTGGTAAATAATAGAGATTTTTGTCTTTCAGCGTGTTAGTATTTGACTACTATATGTCTATTTTCATCCACCTATATCATTTTTATGCTTATATTTTTCATACTAATATTACATGAGATTGTTGAGGTGTTGAGTTACAAAAGCATATTCTTCAATCACATTTTAGAGTACAAGTACGATTGATTAAAACACACAAGTACAATTTGTTAATTATTACTTACATGGTTCTAATTATTTGTTTGCCTTTACTAGAATACCTCTCACAAAGAATTAAAAAGGTAAATAAATAATTGGATAATGGAAATACTTGGTGAGAGTCCATCAGTTCGCAAGTCTTTTCTATTAAAACAGAACATGATATTGTTATTATTTAATGAGGAGATTAATTCCATTATGAGTACACCACTGGAAAATATAATTTGAATTATTATATTCCTAAATTAAATTAAATACTTTCTCGGAGTTATTCCATATAAAAGTTAAAAAAGAAAAAACTTTCAACTAATATTAGAACGGTAAGGATCCGAGTTTGAGTTTTATGAATTACAGGATTTTAAAACAAACAATTTGATATGTAATCAAATAATCTTCATGGATAGGAATCAATCAAAATATAAGTATTTTAGAAGTTGTTAGTGTTGTAGTAGTACTACACACCATAGATGAATCCAAGTTTAACTTAAAAAAGGCATGTTAGTACATGGTTGAATGTTTTATAAGGCTGTTTTTTTTTTTTGTATCTGCGACAATAGTAAGTGAAATGCCACTTTAGTTAATATACAAAAATCTCAAATTAATATACTCTCTCTGCCCCAGTTAATTACAATTGCTTTATTTCCCCCTCGCGAAATAAAGTAAGTGTAAAATGTTCACTGGGATAGAGGAGTAGAAAGATTAGCAATTACTTGATGAAAACATTAATCTTATACATCGGTAGAAGTGTAGAACACCGCAGAAACAAAGTAACATATGGTTGCGATTCTTGAAACATTCTTGGTTATTGCATTATGTACTACAGTGCATTACAAACAGGCCCGTGCATCGCACGGGCATTAAATCTAGTATTAATATAAGGTAGGGTGATGAGGCGGGATCTCGTGAGTTGGATTCTTACGGTGAGTTGTGAGTTTGTATACTCACAAATCTCAGCCATTGAATAAAAGGAAATAGATGGCTGAGATTGAATCTAATAAGAATTGTAATAATAAAAAAAAAAAAAAAAAAAAAAAGAACGCTGAACAAACTTAGGACAAGTCCCAAAACTTTTACTCTTCTTCTCTCCAATTTCTTCGATTCAACATTCAAAATCGCAGATCTCAAAACGTAATTCTCTCTTTCTCTTTCTCTAATCCTGAATTCGTGACATTCGCCAACGAAAAATCGATGAACGATGCGATCGAACGAATTAATGGACAAGATCTCGACGGCCGTAGCATTACCGTCAACCAAGGTTAATCCCGTGGATCCGGCGTTGGAGGCGGTGGTTACCGTGGTGTAGCGGAGGAGGAAGCCGACGATTACACCAAGAGGGAGTACTTTGTAATTACAGCTACTCTGTGGTGACGTTGGCCGGAAACCCATAAATGTATCAATCCCGCTTGAGTTGTGTAGAATCAAGACCCTTGAAAGGCTATATTTGGTTAATAACTCATTGTCTGGCGTAATCCCATCATCTTTTGGTGAAATCCCACATCTAGGCCTTTTAGACTTGTCTGATAACAAGCTGTCTGGCTCAATCCCTAATAGTTTTGCCAATTTACCTCAATTAAGGCGGCTATTACTCCACTCAAACCAACTCTCGGGACAAATACGTCCAAGTCTCGGAAGTTGCATCAATTTGGAGATTCTAGACCTTTCACACAACCAAATTTCAGAGAAAATTCCTGGTGAAGTTGCAGGGCCTATAGCTTTGGAACTAAGCAAGATGGAGATGGTCTTAGCTATTGATCTATCGATGAACAATCTTTCAAGTACTATAGTATCACAACTTGGGAACTGTGTTGCTCTTGAGTACCTAAACCTGTCAGGAAATCACTTAGAAGGGACTGTTCCATTCTCTCTAGGACAACTCCCTTATTTGAAGATATTGTGAATGATCAATCATAAAATGCTGTGCATCATCTCAAGTCTCAAACTGTCTCAATTTTTCCTACCTGATTATAGCATACATGAAGATTAAAGAGAATAATATTCAACTGGATTGATATTTTAATTTGTTGGGTTTTAATATAAAAATACTACCGTCTTGTATATATGTAGTAATGTTGCAATGGAGCTGTCATATCATGGTTCACCTGAAAACACACATGTACTATGTCAAGTTGAACGAATAGAACTCCACAGAAATCAAATTTGCTAGGAAAGCATCAGAAGAAAAGACCAGGTTTTCATTGTAACTTACAAGTTACAACGATTTTGGGGTGATGTGCAAGTCGGGTTGATTTTACACCCAAGTTCCAAATTTGCTAGGAAAGCATCAGATGATTTTACACCAAGTTCCAAATCTTGGCTCTATTCCTCGACCTAAGACCATGGATTATGGTTCTGTGTTTTTGTATTCGGCTTTTTTTATGATTTCAGTTGGCTAAATTTTAGAGCATTTGTTTATTGTTTTTCGATTGTTCAAGTCAGGTTATAGTTGTTCTAGCATGGATTAAATGTCACTTGATATAATTAATATTAATTAATGCTATGTGAAATAGGTGCAAACTCAATTTGTTTGGTTCTATGTTGGGTTTCGGACAAAATTGGTGCAAATTTTGGGTAGAGCGGTGATGGTTATTTCAAGAATTGGTGCAAATTTTCGGTTTCGGTGACTTAAAGAGTATATATGTTGTAACAATTTAGAATAATAGTAGAATAACACCACAATAATAATGGAGTACAACACGTATAGGGAAAAAAGGTAACAAAATGAGAATTTTTTTAAAAAAATAACAATAACACAACAATAATAGCAGAATAACAGCACAACAACACTGGAGTAACAACACGTAAAGAAAAAAAAGGTAACAAAATGAGAATTTTTTTTAAAAAATAACAATAATACTACAATAATAGCAGAATAACAGAACAATAACACTGGAGTAACATCACGTAAAGAAAAAAAAGGTAACAAAATGAGATTTTTTTTTTAAAATAACAATAACACTACAATAATAGCATAATCACAATAACACCGGAATAACAGCACAATAACACGTGGTGAAAAAAGAGTAAAAAAAATAAGTGTAAAAAAAATCAAAGTGACACCGGAATAACATCACAATAACACCAGAATAACAATACCACCAGAATAACAGCACAATAACACGTGGTAAAAAAAAGAATAAAAAAATCAAAATAGTAAAAAAAATCAAAGTGACACCGGATTAACATCACAATAACACCAGAATAACAGCACAATAACATGTAGTAAAAAAAAGGAGTAAAAAAATCAAAGTGACACCAGAATAACATCACAATAACAGTAGAATAACAGCACAATAACAAGTGGTAAAAAAAGGGAAAAAAAAATCAAAGTCGTAAAAAAAAATTCAAAGTAACAGCAGAATAACAGTAGAATAACAGCACAATAACACGTGGTAAAAAAAGGAAAAAAAAAATCAAAGTCGTAAAAAAAAATCAAAGTAACAGCAGAATAACATCACAATAACGGCGGAATAACAATAACAACACAATAACATGTGGTAAAAAAAAAGAGAAAAAAAAAATCAAACTCGTTAAAAAATCAAGTTAAAAAAAAAAGCACAATAACAGCATAATAACACGAGGTAAAAAAAAATAAGAGTGAAAAAAAATTCAAGCAAAAAAAAATTTGGTACAAAAAGAAAAAGAAAAAAGGTAACATAATGAGAAAATTAGAGAAAAACATAAGAGAAAAAAATCAAAGTTGTAAAAAAAAGCATAATAACACGAGGTAAAAAAAAAAGAGATAAAAAAATTAAAGTAAAAAAAAAAGTAGCACTAGAAAAAAGAGAAAATAAACTAAATAACAATGCTTTTATATCACAACTAAGATTAATCTTGGCCACTCTTCTCTAATTTAATCTAATGGCTGAGATTCACCCAACTCACAACTCACCATAAGAACCAAATACACCAAATCCAATCTATATAATTATAAATAAGAGTTAACCCATGTATATATTAATTTTTTTTTTTTTTGAAAGAGATATTTTAATAATATGTAAACAAATCATTAGACATATAATGTAAACATTAAACGCTTATAACGTTTTTTTTTTGCATTATAAATAAGTTAATTATCCCGTTGCAACGCACGGGCATTCAAACTAGTTTTGAAATATTCTGTGGTGTATGAGCTTATGAAAACTCTACCTCATTATTTGTATGTGTATATATCCCTCATAAAGGAATAAAAATACAGTTTTGTCTCTCCTATATTCTCTCTAATTTCTCTCTACCCTTATCCCTTCTTTTTATTTCACTAGTTGTTGCACCGCGCCCTATCGGGCGCGGTGCCCCAATTTGGTGGAATTCCAAGCGAAGTAAGTCGGTAGTGTATCAATAGAAAGAGATGAGGTCCATTATATATTTATAGATGGTGGAACAAGTATAGTATTTATAACAAAACTAACGTAAATGCTTGAAACCGCCATGTCAATGAAAAATCATTATAGGTCAACAATCGTAAAATGGAAGATAGGATGACAGCGCCACAAAGGCGTATGAGGCTTTTATTTTGTTGGCAAACAGACTTAAGACCGATATTACAAAAGAAAATGACTACACGAGCGCTGAATTTAGAGTTCCATGTCACGCAATTTCTAATAACGCTTCGTCGTAACTGTTAGAGAAATAGTAACGTAAATTATTAGGTATGAATGCTTCATCATGCTCTGTAAGATATTAGTAAAACCCGCGTAATTATGAGTCTTCTTCATGTTGCAATTGTTATTTTTCCTCCAAAATAATTTATCTTAACATACATGCACATCTTTGTCTTCTAATCATTCGTTCTCCTTCATCCCTCAAAAGAACTTTTCAAAGAACCAAAGCCTATTTAAAAATGGGATATAACAAACAAATTCAGGACATAATACGAAGTTCGAGCAAGTCGCTATGGGGAAAGAAAAAAAAATTACAGTTGGTGGTTAGTAAAGATGTCTGTGAAACATCTTAAACAAATTAGTTTGCGAACAAGAAGACTTGGAAAGCATTGTGCATCGTAATGCAGGTAAAATTGCTCTTGTTGGTGTCTTTGGTTACTGAGGGAGCTATTTCTTTAATGAAAAGGTATTGGTAAATGTAAAGAGAGCCAGTTCAAAACAACACTTTGTTCAAGGCAAGATTGAACAAGGGAACGAACTTCATATAACCAAGCATAAAAAAATAACAGTCTATTAGATAATCATATTGAAGATAAGCTACCAATCGTAATATCTAAGAAGAGGAGGCAGAAGTAATCAAGCAAAGGATATGATCTCTGAACAACGACAAGCAGTACAGCCTTAAATCACCTTCATCAACACGTTCGACCATTTAAAGAAGAAAAATAACAAATTAAAAACATAGTATTGCCTCATCGTGAATATGTAGATCTTGAAAATGCCAACACGAATAGTAGTGAAAAACGCCTGTAATCAAATGACCACGGTGAAATCATGTGAGATCCCTGTAAATTTCAACGTAATTAATCTAGAAAACTTGTCAATAAAAATGTGGTGCGAAAATGCACTTTAAAGAACTTAAAATCGTCAAAAACAAAGCTAATGGTCTACGGTCGCTCCAAGCTAAATAATAATCTGAGATGTTATGATCTATAGCGTTAATTTTTAATGACTTTCGTCTTCCTTAACTGTAATCTCATTCAAAAAACCCCAAACGTAAGTTCCCTCCACTTCCCTTTTCTCCTCCTACTCCTCTTCCCTTGCTCTGCACCCTACACCTCATCCTCCCATTTCTCTTCCTATGACCCCTCCCGTACCCCTACCTCTCTTCCTCCTCCTCCTCCTCCTCCTCCTCCTCCTCCTCCACTCCTACTCTCCCTCCCTCTCCTCATCTTCTCCCAAAAGTGACTAACAATTCTGTAGGTTAGTATGAGTTTTGGGTACGTAATTTAGCAATACTTCGTGTTCTTGGATTCAGAGGGAGCTTGGCTGCTACACTATAAAATTAAAAACTTGATAGTGAAGTATGGGATGCACAGAAAATTAGAAATTCCAACAGCTACACCTCATTTCCAATTCTCATCAACAAGTATTGTAGATAAGAACTGTGAACTGTTCTTATATGAGCTGGATTAAACATTTTCTGAGTTTTTTTATTAAGAAAAAAAATAAGATACTAAAGTGGGAGGTATAGTGGAATACAAGCTTTCTAAGTCAATATAGCTTTCCTTACCGAGTACCTTTACAACAGCCTTGATGTCATTTCACTTAGCAACTTGATATACACCCTGCCCTGGAAATAAAAATAAGCAAAAACATAAATTTGACTAAGAAAATGGCAATAGCCAAGCTAGAAACAAACACATTTCACATTAAAAGAAATTTTTCAAATCTAAATACCGAAACTTCGCAAGGCCATATGATTAAGTAGTAATAATTTTTCAAATCTAAATACTGAAGCTTCGCAAAGCCATATGTAGTAGTAGTAGTAGTAGTAGTAGTAGTAGTAGTAGTATTAGTAGTAGAAGTAGTAGTTGATGTACGATTAAGTAAGTAATGGCTGTAGTTGAGGTGTTAAGGTGGGACAGTAGCGAATTCAGGCAGTATAAGAGCATCTTTAGTGGTGAGCCATATTTCATTGTAGCTTGACTTGGCATGTAGTTATTTCTAGCAACCTTGCTTATAAGCTACATACCTTCACAATGGTGAGCTACATTATCTTGTAGCTCGAATAGGCCCACTTTATAAAAGCAACCAATAAAAAGCAAGCACCTCAAAATCAAGCATGTAGCTTGGTAGAGCAGGTGTAGCTTTCTAGCAAGTCGTATTTTTTTTGACTCCAATGGTTAGCAACATGCTTGAAAACTTTAATAAATTGCAAGCAGGTCCTTTGTTGTAACCATTGGAGATGCTCTAAAAACAAGTATCCCAAACTTTCAAGTTTCATGTGATTTCTATGTTTAAATTCATAAGTTTACACATTAGACTGAGGGTGCTGACTAAAACCTATTATCTTTTTATTTCAGACCCGTTGAAAAAATAAAACATAACGGAATAGTGACAACATTAGTTGTCAAAGACTGCCCAGGGTAAATTCGCAATGCCTTATAACGAGAAAATAACATGAGAACATGGTAAAAACTGTTTGTCCAGACACATCTTCGAATGGAAACAAAGTTGAAGTAGATAAATACAACAATATAGCTGCTGCGATTTCTAAACAGAACAAGTTACCGAGACATTCATGTGCTTGAACATCAGACTTTCACTAAGATGGCTTCATCTGTACAGTTTCTCTTATTCCGCAATTCTTCGACAACAGAAGGCTCAGCAGTCTGCACAAGAAAATATACGAGTAAGATTATCGAGTTACAAATGCGACCTCTCAAAGTCTATCAACAATTCAATGTTCGCCAATTAAATGAAAAACAACCCACAAATATTAGGCAAATACCCACTTTAACCAAACTTATGATACCTATCTACCAAATGAGAGCAGAAGTACAAAATAACAAATAAAATGATTTAAATACTATTAATCATTTGAGAAAATTAATCATGTTCATAATGCAGGTCTTCACTCTTCACTGTAAGTGGAACTATTCAAGGACATATCTCGTCGACTGAACAAAACAACCTCCATTAATGAAGTGTAGGAACGAAATAGACAAACAAATTTAATTGCAAGATAAACATAATTGTTTAAGTGGATGGAAACAAGCAGTTTAGACAAACATTTTTAATTGCAGTCACTTGTTTTATTAGAGTGGATAGAGTCAAACTCGATGTTGGCGTCCAATGTTAACCAAAAGATGCTCATGAGTGAATTGGTTTGAATGGTAAAAAAAATAGGTAGTGGATATTTAAATGAATGGAGTCCGATAAACTTGACATCAAGCTATGTTCCAGCTATCATCGAACAAAATTTAGACCAGGGTTTTGTTAGTCACTAGTATGAAAGTGCTTTATATTAACATAAATTTACGCCTTGTCTTCAGATGATCTTGGAGCAAGTTCCTTCATAGTGAGAACACGACTCTTGTTCAAGACACTAAGAAAGACCATTGTTTGGCTGTTTAGGAGCCATTACCTACGAAATGGCACTGCACATATACACCAGTTAAAAAGACACCCCTTTGTTTGGATGCAGGAATGTGAAGGGGAACAATCTCATTTGTTTGGTTAACAAATTGAATTGGAGGTAATAGAAATAGAGGGACATGTATTCCAATTAGGATTAAGAGTCCTATTAATATAAGATGTAGAATCTTCGGTATGTGCACATTCAAGGATTAATCATTCACTCACCTTCTTCCTATTTATTCGCTTCCACAGTTTGCCGTCTTTCAGCGGCCTTACTGAAATAGTGAAAACAATTCACATAACTTCCCATGTTTAATAACTGGTTAAAAAATTGGGACTTAAGAAAATAAATGGGTATGTTTTCCCTACTACATGCCAGATTAAATTAAGGCTATTACCAAGAAATCTCGTATAGAATGCCCATTCACTATTACAGAGCATGCTAGTGACTGCACCAATTACTTATACTTCACGTTTTATAATTATTCTGTTGGACTTGCGAGTATAATTTTTTAGTGTCACGAGTCACGACAGTCATGGAATGCTCGAGTTCTATCATGGTTAATTGGTCAACATGGCAATGGTAATAGATAACACTTGACTTTGCCTTCATGGACTTCATCTCTTTAGGTGTAGTTCTTTTTAACTGAAACTAAAAGAAAGGACTCTAGCTTATTTGAAGAACAAAAATGAACTAATGTGCAACTTTCATTTTCATCTAATGTGCTCCTATATTCTCGCACAAAAGAATTAACACATCGAGTAAGTATCTGATATGATAGAAATCTAGTAAAAAATGAAAACCGACATAGGAGAACACATGAGCAACAAGAAATAATAATTACTCTTTGAGGGCGAAAAAAATACAGCCCCAGTCATCTGAACAAAGTTAAGGAGACTGAAACCCTACATTCACCCATTCATCCTTACCCTGCAACATGAACAATGCTGTGAGCATCACTCCATGTCTTTCTAACCATGAAACATCATAAACTCTCATTATTTACCCCCAATTTTTAACGAACTTCCAGAATTTCAACCTTCATTTATTCAATTGTCTACTATATGCCAAATAATATCTAATAAACCATAACTTACTCGGAATTAGTACAAAACAACATATCATATCTTTTACATGTTCAATGAGATTCTTCGATGAAGCTTCTACTATAGACGTTTCAACAATGTAAACAAGAATAGTGACCCCTTCATGGCTAACAGGCTAAGTGATTTAATCCGGTCTTTATCGCCTTGATCTTTAATTTACTCCAATAGTTTGTCATAACTCATAATGAGTTATATAAACAACAAAATCCAACAACAACCATAATATTACATTCTAAACAAGCGCTATGAGCTTGCATGTTAGTAGCTAATCAAATATCTTGGATATCCCCATATCACATTAGACAGTTTAAATGCTTAAAAGGTTAGAGAGCAAGCTAACAGGGGAAAACAATTTGTATTCCATTGAACCAGCCTCAACTTCCCTTCAGAGAAAAGCTAACTGATGGAGTTACATACCTATGTGCAATCAAGGGTTTTAAGCAAACTCAGAAATGCAGCTGTCTAAAATCAGTCCCAGTGCATCATCCGTAAGACTGACACCATGAGAGATCCAAGCTCTCCAAATTCTTGTATCGTCGAGCAAGGCAAATGGCTATATTCTGGCCAACCTGTTCATTATAAGAACTTCTAAAAAATCGAGCAACACACCGATAAACTTAAAAAACCGAGCTACACACTGATAGGCTATATTACATACATAAAGAGAAAAAATTGGCTTGTATCTCCTTTTTGTACGTCAAACTGGGGAAAGCAACCGAAAAAGACGGTAACAAACTACTTTCTGATTGCTCAAGGAACCTCTTCTGTCAGCAACAATCAATATCTACATACCCTTAAATGTCTAAAAATAAGTGGTATATTCACATGTGGGTTGCTGGGGTCTTGATACCCCAGGGGTTTTTCGACAAATGATGACTGCTAAACGAGAATTATTTTAGTTTAAAGACCCCATATTAAATGACAACGAGTCTCGAAATGACTCCACGTGCTTAAATTCATGGCTCACCACGACCTAAAATAGTCAGACGTGAATCCCCCTACACAAAAGCATTAACCAATTGAGCTAAAAGATGCACGGCCAGGTGCTTATTGAGCCATGTGTAGCTAAAAAAATACAAAAAAATGCGTCACTTAATCCTTCGGAAAAAACTTGTAGCAAAATAAAGCACTCATTAAAATATATGTTGGATACTTATTACACCAAACATTATCAGCTAAACTTAATAATGCTACCCATTAGCCAACTTTAAAACATTATTGAACCAAAACTCCAAAAGACATTACTCCTAATCCCTCCCTAAATTACTATCACCACAAGAACTCTTTTACGCCTCACTTCCGACAATCGCACTCAATAACAAGACAGTCCATAAGGCGAGATAAAACACTCACTTACCGAGATCTATTAAGCAAGTATATGTAAAATAGTAAGAAAGGCTCACCGAATCTTTCATCTCTCACTAAATCTCTCGCCATCTTTATCGCCTTACACCAAATCTCCGCTCACCATTATCACTTATTGCTTCGCATATTCATCAATCAAGATATATAAAAAAATCATTGCATTTTAGTGCATTCTTGTAGGGCGATCTGAGAGCTAAACTATATTACTAAAGAACAATAAGAGAATAACAATGCACATGTCCCATTATTGAGGCTTATTATAATAAAAACATGGTTTTAAGACACATGAACGGGATGAACTGGCCAATACCTACCATTACGGAATACTAAGAGCAGCTTGTAGTTCCCAACCAAGCCCTTCTAAAACGTTCAATGATATCTCGTTTCTCTTCGCACTATATCGCTTTCGGTAAGTTGATTCCAAACGGTGAACGACGATGAACACCGCCCAAATACTTTTAAAACCACCTAGATTGAGAGAAAAACACTTTCAAAATCAAAGAAGAAGAAAATGAAAGAGTTAGGTCATTGATCGAGATGATCGGATCCTTTTCACCATCAATACTGGAACAATACTTTGGGATGATGAGAGAGAGGAATGGTGCACTCGGAAAGGCAAAAATGAAAGGAGAATGTACGGGATGGTAAGAAAGGCAAATAATCTAATCAATTTAAACCTGAAAGAAGCCCTAATTTACTACTGCAATTCCAAAAAACAAAAATGGCACAATTCGAAAACAAATTATTGCATGCAAGCAATTTAAACCCAGAAAACTAAATCCTAAATTACTTAATTTAATGCACAATCAATAATCGACCTCAATAGTAAAAATATGAAGAAAATCACAGAATGAACAGCAACTTACTCCTACGTGTTTGTATAAGCTGGATTCAATTCGTCATCGCCATCGATTTGATAAGTAAACCGCAAAGACCAATTAAATGCGAAACATAAGGCCAAAACAATTAACTAAATGGCACAAATACATGAAACCGGATGGAAAATAGGAAGAGACAGACCAGAATGTGACCCATCAATGAAAAAGAAAGCACCCAAATCGATGTAAAAGAAGCGGGAGCGAAAAAATGAAGAAGAAGACGAAAACAAAATGGTGAAAACAATCTATGTTGGAATTATTAGATTAGATATATAAGATTATATGAAAGAAGAAAGAAGCGAAAGAGAAGATAGGTAGAGTGGGAGAGGAGCGACAAAGCGAGAAGGAGAAAGACAGGCAAACAGAGGAAAGCAGCAACAAAACCCGTAAAATACTAACCAGGGGTAAAATAGGGAGAAATGGGAAAAAATACTGTTCTGGCTACAGTAACTTGGGTTTGGCCTTTTTAAAGAGTATGGATACGGAGTACTTCGTAACAAATTATAATTTGTTTTATAATTTCCTATATAAGATGGGACCGGGCTTATTATTTTTGGTTCAAATAAGGGTACTATGTTGGGAGGCCAAGTTGAGGAGTGTAAGGCAGTGAATCAAAGGCACCGACAGACACCTCCCAACTCCGAACCCTCTTGACGGCGGTCGATAATATAATCAGCAATATTCCGTCTCATACCCTCATTATACTTGACTCAGTCTCTACAGGTACTTTTACTTTCTTCATTCTTGTATTTCTCGCTTTTCTGTTTGTTTTATTGTTTCTGCTTCACCAATTTTCAACTTGTGTTCAACACAATTCAACCCCTTGTGCAAAAACACTACATTTTTAGCACAAACACTACTGAGAGAGGATTCCGGGAAGGGACCACTTGTGGTTATTGTTATCGGATGACAAGTGGATAATAATGCTGATCATCTAATTACCCTTCAAAACCATTCTCAATAATATACTACAAGAAAGTTACCCAAATGAATGAGACACCCTAAAGGAGAATAGTTAAACAAATGAGCGGGACGAACCGTTGGTAGATTGCTAAATGCCTATTTTGGTTAGTTGGTTATTCCACTAAGATTTGTAAATGAAATATCTGAATCGTCGGAATGTTATGTTAGTTGCTATAAGGGTATGCAGATGGAATTTCTTCTAGCTGCTCTTTTACATGAGTAAACTGATGTCAATTGTGACGGATTTGTTGAGGGTAATCTGGTGATTTCCGGACGCGATTAATCAATAAACTAGGTTTCCTCGTCTTCCTTTTTTTAGGGGGTTCCTTTCAAAGCTAGGTTTTTGGGTCGTGAATCTTGATGGAAGAAAAAAAAAAGACTGATAATAAGTAGGTTACTTGCATGAGATATATTGCATTTTAGATGATAAATGGAACTCAAACACAGGGTAGAAAGTATACGAGGCACACGTGTGTCCAAATGCCGAATTTGGCTCCCTTGTGAAAAAACATTCGTAAAACAAAGTGCCCATGTGTAAAACTAAGTATTCAAGTGCCATACTCCTGTTCATGTGTCAAGTGTGTTGAATAAAAGGTATTATGAAGTGCTGAAGTAACATAAAGGAAGATGAAGAAAAGAAAATGTGTGTGTGTGTGTGTTTGTGTTGAATTTTTAGAGGAGGCCTCATATGTGCTTAACTGTTGTTCCACATTTTGTTTCTTTTGTTTGATGCTTTGTATAAGCACTATTTTTGATATGTTTTGTGAGGGAGTGGTAATTGTTAAAATTCTAGAGGCCCGCAAGAGGAAGCGTTTCGTAGGAACAACGGATGTGATTAATAAACAAACAAAGATGTAAAAGAAAGGCTTCTGAATGGGGGCTCTGTAGGAGGGCGTCATGTAGTTATGTATATCACAATTCACAAGTATGGAGGTAATGCTACGGTTGCACATTATGTGTACCACTTTATCAGAGCCGTCAAGTGTCAACATCATATTTCTTTGATCCATCTTATTGTTTTTGGTCTTATGATCGTCCTAGACTCCTAGTGACATGGAAGAGGAACCGATAACACGTAAATATGGTAAGTGTTTGTCTTAATCTTTTCCTCACTTTTGTATGGATTGGACTTCATGTTCACCACCAAATGTCGCATTGGTAATTTTAGTACCATCCTAATGTACTTTGGCTAGTAACAGGAAATGTGTTCATATTATTATTTCGTTTTTCTGTAAGCGGGAGGAAACAAAGTAAATTTTTCCTATGTGGCTTCATGCTCTTAATGTGTGTGTATGAATTGTTGGCTTTAATAGATCTGTTGTACTCTGTCCTTTATGCATAGTCCTTCTGTTTGTGGATACAGGCGAATTTAAATAAACTAGAAATGAGGAAATCAAACGATACACACAGTGGATTCTGGGGAACAGTGGCTAGGAAAGCTAAAGCCATCCTTGATGATGATGATCCCTCTGAACATGTTGAGGTCCCTAGAGCAACTCGCCATTATGGAAATAATGTTGGTCTTGGACAGCAGGTGAGAACTGAGAAACTATCGTTTCTTATGGAGCCTATATTTTCTTTCACTACAATTCTTCCACCCATCTTCTCGACTTAAGAAGAAGATGGTAAAAAAAGAAAAGAAAAAGAAAAGGGATATCTTGACATTCTTAAGAGTGACTAGGAAGTGAAAACAGTCAGCAAGTTTCTTGGATGATTACTCTAATTGATTTTTTACCTCGTAGTTTATGAATTAAAGGTCTTATAATTAGGCTCATGACAAAACTAGAGACATTCCAGAAAAAAGATTAATAGTTTACTATTTTAATACTAGTAACTGGAGGGAGGATGCCTCATTGTCTCTCTCCTGTTTTCAGGATTTTACGCAATTTCAACCGTCTGGGAGCCACAAGAAACCAGACAAAGCAGGGCTGCGAAAGGGATTTGGTGTTATTGCTTCCTCGATCAGTTACCTTGGCAATGCCTTAGAGGTATGTTTTGTTAATAGGTAGCTATTAATTTTCCCTTTCTAAAGTTAAGAAGACGCTTGTACATCATATATTTCACTCTTTGTGTGGCTGTTCCTCAAATTTCTAGACATGATTAAGAAAACTTCTGAGTTCTGACCCATTGTGCATATCCTTTCTTCATCGTCGTTGATTGAATTTTTTGTTTCCTGTCAATTATATGTGAGATGTTGCAGGAACTCATTTATCCTGAAGTTCCTGATTGTCGATGTAGATGATGTCCTTGAGCAAACTCCACACTCATTCATACATTCTTGCCTACAAATATGATGTGAAACAAATCACAATGACCCAGATGCTAGCTCTTACATAAACCTGCAAGCCCCAAAACCAGCCTTAACAAGTCCACGTATATAAGCTACATATATGTGGGCTTATTAAGGTCAGTTTTTGGAGCTTACAGTTTTGTGTAAGAGCTAGCATCTGGTTCATTGCGGTTTGTTTCCATAGGTGCACAAAATGGGCTTGCGATAATAAGCTATTATCACAACCTTTTTTTTACTAGCCTTCTAGAAGGGTATGGGTTACATGTTAGAATAATATACTATTTTTCCTTTCTATTGAGGAATAATCGAAATTATTTCACAAGGATATTTCTTACGAAAATGTTGTGGTGTTTGAAGAGCTTGACGTGAGCAGGTGATTGGGGTTGTATGAAGCTTATTAACTCTTTACAAGAAACCGTTAAGTTCCTAGCAACACTTTTTCAGGAATTAGAGATCCTGACACAGCCCTTACTTTTTGCATTTCATGCTAGAGGTAGTTCCAACTTCCAAGAATGGTCAATAGTTGAGCGGTGGTACAACAGAAATACGTTACTTTAGTGCTTCTAGGGCGCAAACGGCTGGGTAAGTAGATTGGATGTATGCGGCCTTACCCTATGTTAACAATACAAAGAGGTTGTTTCCGGATGACCCATAATGAAAATTGCGTCGAGAATTGCGTTGAATGATTTCTAGTTCCGCAATAAAAATAAGCGCAGCCAATTAGATGAACCTTTTGCGTTATTTCATCGTAATCTAAAACCAATGATTCTTTGACTCCATTTGAAATAGCAGCAGTTACCGGGCACTCATAATTGATCATTATTTGTGTGTTGTTCTGATGTCCAGGAAGGAATAAATAAAGTGGAGAATCGCACTACAGACATTATACAAGAAGCTCGGGGTCTGAGGATAAATGTCAAGAAAAAAGCTGCTCCTGATTTGAATAGGCCGCCAGTTGATGTTGGACACGCAAGGGGGCCGTCTGGAATCCAAGCGCCCTCAGTTGCTCAAACGGATATGGACATCCAATTGCAGGCATCTCGAGACGTAAGGTGGCAATTTTTTTATCACTGGTTAATAGGTTATACAATCGATATCCATGGCATGAACAAGATGTCTTCCTCCGCCGTTTTACTTCTATATTTGGATTCACATTCTTCTTCTGGCCTTTTATGGTTTACTTTTCATCCCATGTTTTGTTTTTTCAGACATTTATAGGGGCATCTCGTGTATTTCGTGTTTTCTTGATTATTGCAGAACCATTGATGACAAAATGCAAGTAGTTGGGTAATAGACTGGAAAATGATGTCTTCACACGACCCACATAATATTTATTTTCCCTGGTTTCCTATATTGTTTCTGCCCATCAGATTCACAGGTGAGACTTTCATGCCTAGGCTTTGCATGCCAACACTTGATACTCGCCTACTCGGACCTTGGTATGACATTTAGACTCTTCATCTTCAGTCAAAAACACGAGTGTTATCCGTGAAATAGTCGAGTGCGATACTTGGATTCCTTATCTTATTATAGGGTTAATTGGATGGTCAGCATGTGAAACAGTCTTAGGTTTATGCGCTACCTCATTACAATACTTCAATTACTGTTTTTATAAAACTTCTGTGGTTGCAACTTCACTTTAGCTATAAATCTACACTATATCACAGGTCTATGGGTACTTCCTTTTAACATTGATTCAAACCTTTGTTGACACACGGATAATTTTCTTTATTTTCTGTAAGCACTGTACCCTTACAATTCCATTTATGATGGACATCTTGTGATGTGTAGGTTGCTATGGCTATGGCCGCCAAGACAAAACTGCTTTTAAGAGAGCTTAAGACTGTCAAATCTGATCTTGCTTTTGCCAAGGAGCGCTGTGCTCAGCTTGAGGAAGAAAACAGAATTCTACGTGAGGGCATGGAAAAAGGGGACAACGTCGAAGATGATGAACTGGTGTGCTACCAAACTCTTATTTCATTCAGTCGACCATGATATTTATACACTCAGTTGTATAAATCTGTTTTTCTTTCCCCAAGTCAAACTACTTGTCGATTTTTTTTTACATTGGAATTTGCGTTCCAGGTACGTCTTCAACTGGAAACGCTGTTGGCAGAGAAAGGTCGATTAAATCAGGAGAACGCCGATTATGCCCGGGAGAATCGCTTCTTACGGGAGGTTGTCGAATATCATCAGCTTAAGATGCAAGATGTTGTTTACCTAAACGAGAGGAATGAAGAAATAACAGAGGTTTATCCTGCCAAGGTACCTGAGTTAGTAAATAAAGCATGATTTTCCTTCCTACATTCGGAACATAAGCGAACCTTTTATTTCTTTTGGTTCCTTCTTCTTAAGGCTTATACATTTATGCATCAACTGAAGTATCTAAATGAAGCAATGGTCTCTTTTATTCTTTTTTCTTCTTTACATTACTAAAATCACCTTGCTTATACTTCTTCGAGTTGTTTTATTGGCATCTTGAGCAATTTAGATCAACTAATAAATAGTTAGCCTAGCTTAACGAGAGCTCTTAAACTTTCTTACAAAATCATGAAATTGTTTTCCTTAGGGATTAAGAAACTTTTGGTAGCGTTTTCCACAAGATGTTGATAAACTCTGGAAGTTTAGAAACTTCTAGGTGGCTCTTATGCATGGCATAGAACACTGAGGTTTTACAGTAGTATTATACCGAGTATTAAAACTCTGAAAGCGTGTTTTGAAACAATGGCGTGATGAACCATACTCCAGAAACAACCTATGTTTTTTTTAAGACCGGAGGAAGGTTGGTTTCATCCAACCCGTTTCTACTCTATTTATGGGAGCTCTCGAGGCATTGAAGTTATGTTGTATAGTTGTATACGTTATGATCGTAACATTGTCTTAAGAGTCTATCTGATTACATGCTACCAATTTGCTTCCTTTTTTTCCTCTGCTAACTTAATTATTCTCAAATTCATCATAATAATATACAAAAGCCATAGAGATCATTCATATAGATAATGATGTATTTATATAATCAAAGAAGAACAAAGTAGTAAAGGAAATTTCTAAGAAGGCCAATTCCTGTACCAACCAGCCCATGCAGAAACCAGCCCACTAATCCCCAGAGTCAGAGGATGGCAGCAAAAGGGGTTGGGCTCGATTTCTGCCACCGCAATAATTAAATCAGCCACATTTGCTGCGACGGCCATTAGCCTCATCACTCTATCTGCCCTTATCTTCGCCACACTTGCCCTGACATCCTCTTCTTTGCTCTCTCCACAAGCCAAGGACTTGACCAGCATTCTTTCCTTTCTGAGCGCATCGCGCATGACGATGAAGTCTGATATTATAAAAAAGATGTAACCAACAGACTCGCCAAAAGCCGAAATGAAGCTCATCTTCTTAGCCAGCTTTGCATCCAAAACTCCAACTCTTGATAACCACAAAAAGTGGTCAAAGAAAAAGTAAACCATTTCCCCTGCATTTCCAAGGACAGCTAGTGTCCGAAACCCTCGAGTAGGGCCAGGGCTTCTCCGAATGGTGTTGAGTCCTGTTAAAAACCGACCACTGCGAAAGGCCTTTCGGCTTAGGCCAGATGCCACCTCCCACTGCTTAGCACGGTGAGCTAAATCGGGTTGGGTTGCCTCAATATGCCAATGGACTAGCTTGGAGACGTATTGGTAGGTCTTGACAAGCTTGTCGATGCCATCCCTCTTGGCGAGGAAGATGACTAGCTTGTCAAGGGTGTCATTGCTCATGGTTCTTGAGAGTTGGGAGCTTCCTTTCACTGAAATTGTGTTTGAAGAGGGGCTTAGGCTAATTGGTATGCTTGTGGGTGTGTTTGATGTTAGAAATCGATATCGAAGGAGAGCCACAAAGAAGTTGAATAGTAGGATAATATGGAAGGTGAGTTGCAAAATGTTTGGACCTTATTTTGCAAATTTTTGGTGCCATAATAATTTTGATTTTGATGTGTATAATTTGTTTGTCATTTAGTACTACTATAATTTGGCTTCTTCACTTCTTCAATTGAGCGTAAATTGAATAGTTTGTCTTCTTTACTGGTTTCCTGGAATTTTGTCTGATGCCACTTTAAAACACTCCCATTTTTAGGCATTTTCCCTCTCGATTTCATGCATTGCCTCAGAAACTCATGTAAAAAGAAGGGCCTAGAAAAGGTAAAACAAAGTCGCACCCTGACCGACCCGGAAAGCTCTGTATCCAATGTTCCGGTAAATAATTAAAATTTACTAATATACAGGAAATGTGCATTTTAAATTGTTTAGGCACAAAGTTGGACAATATACAAAATGTTTCTACTTTCGGGTGCCCCAGTTCCCATGACATTGATCCGCCAATGCTTGCTAGTGCTGCAAAACTTCAGAAAAGCACATACAATTGCCAAAAACAAAATGATAATAAGTCTGCCACAAATCACAAGTGAGGACCGACGAAAAGAAACATACTGCAGCCATTTTATCTTCAAGCAACACAATACTTAACATAAAGCAAGGTTATTAATAGTCAACAAAATTCCAATTACAAGATGCCAACATTACTAAAGAAAATAGACCTTAAAGAAAAGTGTAGTAGTCAGACAAGCTCAGTGATTTGCAGCATCTTCTTCCTCACAAAACTTGCTGTATTTCTCAGAATCCATCAAGTTTTCAAATTCATCAGAATCTGTTATTTCGACTTTCATCATCCATCCTTGACCGTAAGGTTCACCATTGATCAATGCCGGAGATTTCTCGAGTTCCTTGTTAACTTCCACTACCTTACCGGAAATAGGAGAATTAATATCACTAGAAGCCTTGACACTCTCAATTGCACCGAATACGTACCCCTGGGCAACAGAAGCCCCTTCCTCGGGTAATTCAACATACACTACATCACCTAGATGACCTTGAGCGTGATCTGTTATGCCTACAGTAGCTGAGTTGCCCTCGACTTTGACCCATTCATGAGAATCAGAGTACATCAAATCACCAACAACTGCAGTAAATTAGGATTGGTCAACTCACAAGTAGTAAAAGTATAAATGGCCGAGTCGACAAATTCACCAAGAACGAAAGGACAAGAGGGTCTCAATTGTAGTGCTATAACCTATAAAGTAACACAAGAATTAATGACAAAACCTTGGTTCAGGTCTAGGACTCAAATCCAAGATACAAAAGACACTAGCTATCATACATCAATGCTTCACTTTGGCTGTGTGTCGACACATTTTGACCGACGCAGCAATTCAACACTTAATCATAAACCAAAAGATGAATTTTTGCACACTAAAGCCAATGCCTGACACTGACGCTTGTAGGTCCATAGATGCTCTTTCTCCTAGTATTTTTTCCTATTATTCCATGGAGTTAAACGAGAACCCTATACATTGGGAACAAAATGGCGAAACTCCTCGTGACCTTTTTTTTATACTTAAGTTTTGCTATTAGCTACTAGGTGACTAAAGTGAGTAACATCAGTCATGCTCAACAAGGATGATATCCAAACAAAGTTAGACTCTTCCCATTTAAACCAACAGACCTTCCTTCACCGTTGGGAGTGCTCAATTTAAAGGAAAGACAAGCTATTCTAGCTTCCCCAGACAATCAGAAACTCTACAAACTAAATCAGAGAAAGAACTGAATGGGTTCACCCCCACTGCAAGGCTTTCTCTCTACCGTGATTCCATGAATGCGCTCCCAAAAGAACACAATGACACACAAGCTATTTCACTCCGACTCGGCTGCAAATATTGGACACGACAGGGTGTTGGAGTATTGGAAACGGTTATTTTCCGTAAATTTTTCAATCTTTTGGTCTAAACTGAAGTGTCAAAGCTATCTTGTCAATCCTGACACTTCCAAGTGTCCAACAAAAGATAGGTGACCAAAGTGGAGTCTTGGTGTAACAAAACACAAAAGTAAGCAAGTAACTCAAAAACTGATTGCCAAGACCACAATAATCCGAAGAGAAACAGGAATTTGAAGCACTTAACTCATCAATCATTATCCCACACAAGTGGGATAAATACAAAAATGACAGAGACATGTAATTGGGGCATAAGGTTTGTTAATAAATGTATTCTAATTGATAATCCTACATGTGAAAAAGAAATACTCCCTTCGTACCGGTCATTTGTTTACCTATTTCATATATGGGTGTCTCGGTCATTTGTTTAACTTTCTATATTGGGGAATATTTTTGAAAGTAGGTAACGTGTTAATCCACATAACCTATTGTCCATTTGTCGCTCAACAATAACACCCCCAAATGGTCCCCTAGACTCTCCTTGATCTTTGTGCCAAAACCAAAGGTAAACAAATGAACAAAGTTATATACAGAGTATTTCACCAAAATCTAACTCATATTTCTAGGATCATAAATCCTAAATATACCAGAGCAAACAATACAATAACAATGAAAAATGAAATGAAACAACACAATACAATCGTGTAAAACCAAATCAACCCAGATGAAAAGATTAACGTCAAAGAAATAATTTCCTTTATTCATTTCATTTCTATACGTTTGTTCAAAATCCGTCGCAAATGAAGAATTTTGACAATAACCAAGATGAGATCTAGTGTAAAAATGACATCATTCTATAAATGTCAAGAACAGATAACAGCAGTAAAAAGATCTCATGGCATAACAGTAAAAGAAAAAACAAAAAGGAAGACGAGAGTAAAAAAGATGTGATAGATAATTGATACCAGTAGCAAAAGTACGAGGCAAAAGTGAGATTCCGAGCCTAGAGGCGGCTGTTGAAGCAAACACTCGAAGCGCCATTGTTATTTTGCTTCTCACTTATTTTACCCTACTTTACTTTTCTTTTCCTTTCTTTAGTGTCGTCAGTCGTGCAACAACTATAGGAAGTCTGGCAGGGAGTTATTAGGATTTAGGAGTACGTGTTTTAAGGAAACGCAACAACGGGTCGAAACTCGAAAGGGCACTACCCGCTTTTCATTCGGTACATGTTTTTTTTTTTTTTTTTTGTGAAGACCCAAAGCGGGTTTAGTAGCTTTCATATAAATCAGCAGCGGCAATATCAACAATACGACTCGGAATAGTCGAATCATCGAAAAGCAAACTGCCCCCAATCTTACAAAAATGCGCTAGTTCATGAGCAACAGTATTAGATTTCCTACTCCTAAAAGACCAACTAATAGAATTAAAATGATGACATAAAGACAAAATCTCTTCGATAACTGCATGAAACTCGCTCCGCCCTGTATGACGATGTTGAAGAGCTTCAATGAGTTCTTTACAATCCCCCTCCATACACACATCTCGCACCATCTTCCTTCTCGCCATTTGTAAGCCAACAAGCATAGCCTCTGCTTCCGCCACTCGAATATCGAACTCGCCCCTCCATCTTTCAGCCCAGCCCCACATAATAGCCCCCACCTCATTACGGCAGACAACACCAATACCCGTCCCTCCCCTCTCCTTCACACCGGCATCAACATTAATCTTCACTATCCCTCGACTCGGTTTTTTCCATCCACCCTCCTTATCGTCCCTCATGCATCCCAACCCCTCGCCTCGCTTTTCCCTTGTTTCGATATCAGCCACTTCGCTTTCTTCCATCTCCTTCAACAAATCAGTCACCCTCGCCACCACCCTTCTAACGTGCACCTCCCGCCCCTCAAACACCACCCCATTTCGCACCTCCCACACTGCCAAAATACCGAGTATGAACTTCTTTGCCTTACTGCCATCTAGCTCCATTAGTACCGCTTCCACCCACTCCCTCACCCTCTCAAACCCCAAGTGCGACCTTATCTCCAGCCCCAACCCTTCCCACAACCCATCCACCCACCCACAACCCCGTGCAAGGTGTAGACAAGTCTCCATCTCGCATAAGCAAACCGGACAGGCCGCATTAATGGACCTTACTCGGGATGCTAAATTCCGCCTTACAGCGATAGCCTCACAACATAACTGCTAGAAGAAAACTTTCACACGTGGTAAGAGACGCATACTCCATATGCGATTCCATAGCCGCTTCTCCCTAGTTCTATCCGACGAACCTTCTTCCCCATCCATAGTTCCCACTAGGGCCTTATACGTTGATATAACCGAGTAAACCCCGTTCCTTTCTAAGTCCCATAGCCAAATATCGTCCGTATCATTCCGTCCAACCCGCATATTTAAGATACGTTGTTGATCAATAGGTAAGAAGGTATTGTGTACCTTACCAATACCCTAGCTGCACCCATCTACTGATAGCAATTCCGCAACTACCATATTCTCATCATGGCTACCGCGAGCTGTGATTACCCTCCGCGAAGATGAGCCTACGACCCAAGGATCATTCCACACTTTGGTACTCAAACCATTGCCAATCCTACGCCGCATACCCTGCATAAGCACCGTCCTAGCCTCAAAAATACCTCGCTACGTATAGCTGGGATTCGAGCCTAATTCCGCTGCCATAAACGACCTATGGGGAAAGTATTTGTCCCCCAACACACGCACCATAAGACAATCCTGTTCTGTAATCATTCTCCAAGCTTGTTTCCCTAAAAGGGCTAAAACTCTGTGAAATTGCGGAATCCCAGCCCACCCAAACATTTCGGTTTACACAAGTTTGCCCAAGAAATCCATGGTATCTTCCTCTTTCCGTTTTCCGACCCCCACCAGAACCGAGAGACTAAAGATCGTAGTTCGTCACAGAAGTTAGCGGGGAGCTTGAAGACACTCATTGCATAAGTGAGAATCGATTGGGCCACGGCCTTTATCAAAACTTCCCTGCCTGCCTTCGATAATAGCATGCCTCTCCATCCCTGCAATTTTCTACTCAACTTATCTCGAATCACTTTCGCGATTACCTGTTTCGAATGACCCACAATAGTCGGCAATCCAGGGTACTTCTCCTGTTCTTCAACTGCTCGAACGCCCAACCACTCCACAATTTGAGCCCTTCTCGTTGGCTTTGTGCTCCGACTAAAGGAAACTGTAGTCTTATTATAATTCACCAATTGCCCCGAAGCTTTCTCGTAACAAGACAAGATATCCTTTACTTTCCGAAGCTCAGTCTCCCTAGCACGCACGAACAAGATGCTGTCGTCAACGAACAATAGATGTGAAACCATCGGGGACTCTGCCGCCACCCTCACTCCAAGTATAGCCCTGCCCTCCATCGCTTTCCTCACCAAACCCGAGAGCACCTCGGCACACAAAATGAATAAGTACGGTTATAAGGGATCCCCCTGGCGAAGACCCCTAGTCGGCCTGAATTCCTCCGTCAGCTTACCATTAACTCGAATAGTGAAAGAGACTGAGGTAACACATTTCATAACATTCCTTGTCCATCCTTCATCGAACCCCATACGTTTCAGCACCCGTTCCAGGAACACCCATTCAATCCTATCATACGCCTTAGTCATATCTAATTTAAGGGCCATGTGGCCGTCTCCATGTCTAGTATTTTTCATGTGATGAAAGATTTCGAAAGCCACAAGGATATTATCTGTTATTAATCGCCCCAGGGTAAAAGCCGACTGATTTTCCGAGACAATTTCACCCAAAAAAGCTTTCAACCTATTAGCCAAAACTTTAGAGACGAGCTTATACACTACATTACAAAGACTAATAGGGCGAAAATCAACAATTTTATCCGGTGCTTTCTTTTTTAGAATAAGGACAAGTTGTGTATTATTTAGTCCGGGAGGAAACTCACCACCTCGAAGTATATTGAGGGTCGTGCGCATAACTAACGGGCCAACAATATGCCAATAAGTCTGATAGAAAAGACCGTTCATATCGTCAGGTATGGGTGCTTTGAGAGGATGAATTTGGTTGAGTGTGTTGTATACTTCCTCCTCCCTATAATCAGCTATCAAACCAGCATTCATTTGTCCCGTTACTCTGTCAGCTACCACATCGAGCACATCGTCATTAAATTGCGGTAAATCCGATTCAAAAAGGGACATAAAATACCTCCTGGCCACCGTGGCAATAGCTTCCGTTCCAATGTGTTCATGTCCATTATCATCAACAAGCTTAGCGATGTTGTTCTTTTATTTTCTTTGACCCGCTTTCCTATGGAAATATTTAGTATTACGGTCTCCCTCCTTAAGCCATAAAGCCCGCGATCGCTGCTTCTAATAAATCTTTTCCTGTTTAAGAAGTTGTGCAATTTCTTTCACCAGTGCCTTCCTTTCATTCACTACCCTCAAAGATTTATCGCCTTCATTCAAACGTTTCAGCCTTCTTCTTCTAGCTCTAATATCTCGTAAAATTTTCCCTATACTAATGCCATTCCATTCTTGTAGCTCCTTTGCGCATAACGAGATAGTACTCATCAAATCTTCTCCACTCATATCTCACGCCTTCCTAATATCTTCTTCACACCCATCTTCTCCCACCCACATTTGCTCAAAACGGAATAACCTTCCTCCCTCCCTTTCCCCTTCATCTCTTCTTCTCAACATCAGCTTAATCGGAGCATGGTCCGACCATTCCCTATCCATATGGATCAACCTTGCCCTTGGAAACAGTTCGAACCAACGATCATTACCCATGGCACGATCAATGCGAGATTGTCTATTATCTTCCTCCGCCTGCCCATTATCATAAGTAAACTCATATCCTTCAAACGCCACATCCCTTAGCCCGCAATCATCAATAGCTTCTCTGAAATTAGTCATTTGCCACTGCGGACGGTTACCTCCCTTCATCTCAGTTGCAAAAAGAATCTCATTAAAATCTCCGACACAAACCCAAGGCCTATCATTATTCTCCTCCCCTAGCATCCGTAAAAGTGCCCAAGATAGATGGTGGTCATTCACCGTGGGCCATCCATAGAAACCCGTCACCCTCCATGTTTCGCCCTCTTCCTGTACATCGAAGTCCATATGATGAACTGACTGATCGGAAAGTACATGTCACGCCTTTACGCCAAATAAATGCTAGACAACCTGCCCTACCAACACTGTCCACCTCCATTCCTTCATAGTCACAAAGATGAGCTCTCATACTACGCAGCTCACTACTGCTCAACTTGGTTTCACATAAAAAGACTAGAGCGGGGGCCTCTCTCCGGAATAAATTACGGAGTCCTCCAACTGCATCGGGGTTGCTCAGCCCTCTACAGTTGAGACTCAAAAGATTCATAATGTCGGGCGGGGTTGAGTCATCTCAACCTCCGCCTCGGGTATTGTAGCACCCCTGCTCAATTTCAGTTTCTTTGCCTTATTGATTTCCTCCTTTGCTGCCTCCTCCCAGCTACGCTTCATATGACTTCCCCCCTAAACCTGCGTCTGCACCCCTTCATTCCTCTCTCCCTTCAGTCTTGTCCAAGTCCTGCCACTCCCCCCTCTATTATCCCCACCACCCCGAGCATTCATATTCACGACCCCACCCTTCCTGATATCCTGGACGTCCCCGGTACCAATATCAGTGGATGACAGTGGCCTCTCCTTCTGCACTGTCGAAGCCAACTGCATAGTCGAACTCTCCACAGCCCCTATCTCCTCATTTCCCACCTTACTCACCCCGCCCTCCTCCTCCTGACCCTCCCTATCCCTGCCTTGGCCCACAGAGCCCTCCATCTCTTCAGCTTGCCTACTATCATCTCTCAACACAGAATCCATCGAACTCCTTCTTGGTTTAATAGCAATTTGTTACAATTTCGCTATCATATTTGCTATAGCTTCCTCTTCTCGTTCCTTAAATTCCGTCTCAAATGTTGTTGCCAGGGACCTAGCCTTCTCACTTTTCATATCCACTACCGTCTTAATAACTTTCCACGGGGATGCTCTAAGGGTTTCGTCATACCGCAACTCCCCGTCATCATAAGGCCCGTCATCACAATCCTTTTCTCCATGCCCAAGTATCCCACACCCATAGCAAAATGTAGGTAATCTTTCATATTTAACCTTAAAATTGTCTACCCTCCCAGAGTTAAGTCGAATAGATACCTTAGGTTTAAGCGGCTTTCTGACATCATGCACAATCCTCAACCGTATTGCCCTCTCCATCTCCGGATGTGGAGCCTCGTCCACACTGATGAAGCTTCCTAGTTGAGCCCCTAATCATCTCACATTCTCCATATTATATCGACCCCTAAGGGGCAGGTCATAAACCCTTGCCCATAAAGGAACTAAATGTAGCGGAACCTCCGTCATCTTTTCATCCATATTAGGCTCGCTAAAACACCATATGAATTTGTCGAAATGCCACGGTTGCCCGTCCAGAATTTTCGCCATATCCTTCTCGTACTGGAATTTGAAAGTGAATGTTTTTTCCTTAGCATCATGTAATTTACCCACTATCGACCCTTTCGAAGACCATAATTTAATCATAGAATCCACGGCCGCCTTCGCATTTATCGATTTCGAAGACCAGATCTTTCCAATTAGCATTAGCTGCGCCTCCTTAGGCCCCTCCTCCTCGCCGCCGACGTCCCATACAAACAATTCTTCACCCGTCATAACTTCTTTCCCAGCCCACCTACTACCCTCCCCATCCTCAACTCGAGACATGGATGGTAGGTTAAAGACCACGCTTTGAACACAGGATGAACTACGAACTGAAACTTACTATTAGATTGCAAGAGAAACCTTAAGAAATAAGATCTCAAAGATTGACTAGGACTGAAACCCTCATAGAAACCCTAGAGGAGACTCTTTTTCTCTAGGCTTCGACACTTCGTTTTCATTCTTAGACTCATTCGGTACATGTTTTAACAATCATTGTCTTTCAACCCGTCATCACTTAAATCAATTGGTAAAGATCTCGTGTTCGAGCCTGGGAATGTAGTTGTTAAACCGGATGGTATACACACACAAAAAAAAAACCTTCAACATATTTATGACTATGGAAAATAGTTGCTCATAATTTTTTTTCTTTTACAAATTTCGAGATTTTATGTTAAAACTTTTCGAATTTTTTCAAGGTCGTCCGATATTATTATCCTTTTGTCCCCGCTGAAATTTTTCGCCCCTATTAACTTCAAATCCTGACTTTGCCACCAGTCCAATGAAACACATAGGTAACATTTATGTACCAGAAGGTCCATGTGGCAGCAGCAAATCCAGCTGTGAACAAGGTTGGTGAATGCGTAGAGTTAAGGAAACAAAAGGTGTCCATTTTGGATGATCAGTCGATTCAGTGAAGTAGGTAAGCACTTGTAGAGTTGTAGTTGGTAAAGCTACCCCATCCCAATTTAACAAAAAATTAATAAAATAAAAAATAAAAAGATAAGGTAAATTAGTTGAAATGTTGAAAGTTGATGTTTAAGTGACAAACTCAAAAATTTTATAGTGAAGTTCACAATCTTTAAAATAATACTCGAAATTTTATTATAAAGCTAAAAAATAAACCCACCGGTTGTAATAGAGTATATCAGATGTTTTTTTACAAAGTGTAACATAAATCATTGCTCAAACTTTTGGCATTTCCTCACTTACAATTTGCAAAAACAAATGGATGCTATTATACCTAGCTATTTACCAAAGATTACAAGGAACGCTATCAATTATACAAACTCCATGTGAAACCCAGAACAAAATTCAGTCAAACAATAATGCTTAGAATTGTTAGCGACCAGCTGAACATATTCCTGCACGCTGACAAAAAAAAAAAAAAAAAAAAAAAAAGCGAAGTCAATAATTCAGATGATTTGTTGTTCCGACTAGTTTGTTAGTAGTAAGTACCTCACTTATAGATAAAAGAACGACTGTTGTCAACATTTTTTGCATGACACGGTCTTACAATAATTGCACGACTTCAATATCATTAATAATCTCGGGTGGATAAGAGAATACATTAACAATAAAGCCCTGGTTCCAGATGACGGGTTGACAAACATGATACGAAACCTTTAAGTTTTAAATGGAGTAATTAATCTTCTTAAGTTTAACACAAAGTGAAATTGAAAGTAACTACAGCTTTAGTTATTGGATACATGGAAATTCTCAAATAATATGTGGATTTTCTCATTTGATTCTTAGCGATAAAGTACAAATGGCGACGAACTTAAGATTTTACCTGGGGAGGGATATGAGATGGAAAATCACTTCTGTTTGGCAGCCATAGTTCTTTGAACAGTGGAAACTCCATCGACAAACTTGGTCCGGAATATGACATTTGCGTTGTTGAACATCCCTTCTTTGAGAGAAACCACAATGAACTAGCACGAGACAAGAGTTTAGATGCACAACTTAGAAAAATTGAGTCTCGTCAAATATTGTCCTTAAAACAGACAAGAAACTCGTAGTCCAAAAATGCAGCTTATAAGGTATAGAGATTGGTCAATCTTGGAAATATCAACTGCGGAATGTAGCTATAACTAACAGTGATTCGATACTTGTTGACCATGCTCTTATTTGAGTTGAATCTTACGGTGAAGTCCAAATTCAATGTTAAAACTATAACCCATCGAAAGTTGAACTTTTACTGTTAACAGCTTTGTTTCTTCCAGCGTGGCATTCATCAGCAAGAAAAGAAAGATTTTCTATGCATACAAAGTAAATTCTAAATATTAAGTTTCACACAGAACTGTATAATGAAACTATCAGAAGAGATTAGGGGAGATAAATTTGTAGTTATTATTTTCATGACATACTTCTCATGCAGGTAAGGAAACTAGATCAACATCACATATAGAGCTAGCTCTTATGGAAAAAGAAGGTGAATAATAAGTAAATTCAAATAACCTGTGACTGTGGGAAGTGAGTTTTGATCATCCTTCCAATATTTTGAGTGTGGCTCAAATCAAGAGCTGCATCAACCTAACATACATAAACAATAATGACCATCACATACAATGATACAAAATGGAAGTAAGTTAACTAAAAGGTCAATGGTTAGCACAGCTACCAGATTGAACTATTCCAAAATTCCGATCATCTATCAAGTCATTATTTCCACTTTTGCTATTCTAACTAAGTCATATGGATCTCTCCAAGATCATTCAAGATTAGCATCACTTGCTTACCTCATCAAGTATGTAAAGTGGAGCAGGCTTGAAGAGAAGCAGTGCTAATATCAAAGACAAAGCAAGCAAAGATCGTTGGCCTCCACTAAGTTCTGACAATGACTGCTTCCAAACTCCTCCAAATGCAACACGAACCTCAAGCCCGTCTAAAAAGGTGCCACCCTCTGGAGGTTCCAACTTTGCTGTTGTTCCTGGCAATAATGTGGAAAAGATGGACCCAAAGTCGCTGACATTATAACCAAAATGTTAGTCGTGGTTCAGAACTGATAACTCAATCAAAAGTTCAGAAAAATAATATAGGACTCACGAGTTCACTTTCACCCATGTGATCTTTAATGTTTCTTTCTTCTTTTCATCAAGCTCGTCAATAACCTTCTTGATCTTTGCCTTATCATTCTGTGGGAAGGAGAAAAGGTGAGTATGATATACTATACTATAAGCCACAAAAAAAAAAAAAAAAAAAAAAAAAAAAACACAGTAAATTGAGTAGGAGGGCCAACCTCAACTATCTTCTTTTTGGATAATAGATCATTGTACTCATCTTCTGCCTTCTCAAACATTGCCATCACCTTTTTGTTAACTCTTTTTTCTAAGCTAGGGAAGTGGAAAGGGGAAAAAAAGGTGTCATTGCAGAAGAAAATGAATGATGACGTTAACAATAAATATACATACAAAAACACAATGAACAAAAAAGAGAGAAATGCTTGCTCTATAGGTACTCATCTCCTAGAAAACTTGATAAACAAATTATATTCATACTGGAGCTTACCTTGATTGTTCAGTCTGTAGTATCTCGAGTTCATTCCTTGCTTTGTGTGGGTCCCGAGATGAAAAGTCATAGTCACTTCCACTTTTTCCAAATAGCTGCTTCTCGGATGCTATCCAGGCATGTTTCTCAATTAATCGGTCAACCTTCAAGGAGCAATCTTTTTGTTCCTCCTCCATCCTTCTCACCTAAGCAATCCGAGATATTTAAGTGCGAAGCTTTGTTAAGCTTCAGAGCATTAAAATAATAAAATATACTGATTACCATAGAATTGTGTTCGAAGATGGGCCAAAGTGAAGAAGATTGCAAAAGAATCTATTAGGTCTTCCTCTGGCAAAATTAGGTGAGTGAAACAGTCCCATTGTGAAAGCTGGTTAGTTGCTAAGGTTTTGAAGCTTATAACCTGAAACCTAAAAGCTCATCCCATATCACCATGGACCTGTCTCTCCCAGGATATCATTCAAATGATCTATGTATGGATGTCAGATGTGCACAATCTTACCCTATGTTTAAAATAGAGAGACTGTTTCTGGGTACGGAATAGGATAATCATTGAAAACAAGATGGTACACATCATAGAAAGGGAAATGAACTACTCCCTCCGTCCCGGTCAATTGTTGTCCTTTGGTTTTGGCACAAAGACCAAGGAAAAAGGAGGGGGCCAATTACTAAATGACAAGTGGACCAAATTGATTGTGAATGATCAAATTGTTCATCAAGTTCATTCTTAAAATAGAAAGGGCAACAATTGAGTGAGACACCCCAAAATGGAATAGGACAACAAATGACCGGGACAGAGGGAGTATTCATCAATTAAAGAAAGAGAAAGTAGTAGAAATACACAATACCTCATTTTCCATCTTCTTCCTTTCTAGGTTTGCTTCACTAATTTTGCTTTGGAGTTGTTGCTGCTCCTTCAATATGTGACTGATTTGTGAGTCGCATTCTTTCATCTTTAAACGTGCTGAGTTAAGATCAGACCGAGTTTGGTCATGATTTTCCTTCATGGAGGCCACCTGTGACAAAAAAAGGTTGAGATTGTGAAAAAATAAATGCAGCAACTTAATTGAAATTGGGAGAACTGAATAGTGAAATGACCTTGGCTTTCTGCTCATCAACTTCAGACACCCAACTTTGGATTTGAGTCTGAAGAGAATCAAGTTGGCTTTCCAAGGAAGCGCGCTCTTCAGTTACGGCTTCCACTTCCATTATAAGCTTTTCTCTCTGGTTCTCATGCTCCTATCATATTTCATGTCCGTCTTAGATGATGGTAGGGAAAAAACAAATTTTAAAAGGGGCAACATAACCTAAAAAATAAACATGAAGTATAAAGTAACATGGGTAAGCTAATGTGAGAAAGCAATAAAATCACAGAAAACATGAAGGCGTTAAACATTACTTCTATTAGACAACAAATAGTCCATAAAATGCCTTACAACGCACTCAGCTTCTCACAGACACGCACATGAAGCTCACATCGAGCATTTAGTTATGGCTTTCTAAATGGAGAGTCAATATAACATACCTTGAGATCCTTTGATATTGACTTCATTTGAGCCTTTAAACCCTTGATCCTTTTGTCTAATTCTTTGAGCCTGGCCTCCCTACTGCTATCATATTCTTTAATCGACTTCTCAAGAGAAGTTACCTTCTTAACACAATTCTGATAAACTTCTTCTTTCTTCTTCAGACTAGACTTTGCATCTGAAAGATTTTGCTCAATCTTCTTTAACAATTCTCCAAGCTGAATGAAGCAAGAAAGTGGTTCTAGTTTAGGAATTCTGGCTCTCGACAGCTCATATAAGCATGAGAAGCAAAGTGATGTTTATTGCAGATAATAATTTCTACCTTGTGATGTTCATTTTGTTCAGCGCGGCCTTTGAATAATTCAAGCTCATATTCCTTCAGTTTGAGCTGGTTGTTCAGGTCAGTGAACTTCTTTTGAAGGGGAAGCAACTGATTAATCTGCGTAGGTATTCAAGACTAAAGTCAAACGGCATTGATAAAATGTTGTAGACGAAGAGCATGGGTAGTGACTTCCAAGGTAAACATAGAAGGCAAGATACAGAGTATAAACACCATTCGCCAGCAATGAACCCACTTTAGGCAGATCTAAGATTATTTTAGCATGATAAATGACCATTTAGCTAGCTTCCATTGGGTAACTAGATAAATATCTTCGTTAGCTTCCTGACATTTATAATATACCAAATCTCAGGACCTATCGAAACTAACTGAAGGATTTTCCCCATTCCACCTATCAGAACATTAACTCTAAGAAGAGAATTTCTCATATTTTTCATTCGGAAAATGCTAGTCGCCGCTTTAAGTAAACCTAATCTCCCTTCTGAGCGCAAGAAACCCTGCTTTATCAGTTATCAGCAAAATTTTGATGAAATTCCGTCCAATATTTCTTACTCTCCAGTCTCCGCAACAAAACATAACCACAGCCCATGCTACTTCAACTCTATACGCCTAGTGTCGTAGCTGTATATGACACGATACTCAAGGATATAGCCATATGGGTGGAGAATCTGTACTTGAACCTTTTCCTTACCAAGACTTGTGTCACAAAGATTTTGCTATTTTACAATGAAAAACACTAGTTTTTCAAGATTATTACGGAGTAATAAATTTCAAATTTGTGAACATATTCCCATGTATGTCCTCAATCCTTGTTGTGTCTCAAAAATGGAGTCATGAGAACACTATACTTTAGCCCAATCCAACACTCGTAACCAACTTCGAGGAACATTGATCACAAGTCCAACACTCTACTACAATTGTCAGATGCTGTTTGACAAGAAACGAAAAACACACTAAACATGGTAGAAACTTGCCACAAATTGTATAATATCAAAGCAGACATTTAAGTAATTTGACCCATCTAATCACTAGTCACTTATCACATCTCTAGCTTTTCAGTGATCTAACCAGAAAGAAAAAACAAAAAGGGATGAAAATACTATGGAACATTAGCATATTCGGAAAGATAATTGTAGACTAACCTCGGCTTCTATTTTAGATAATCTATTCTGGTGAGCATTAAGGTCTGACTCGGTCTCTGCCAAAACACACAGACGACCAAGCAACTCACCACCACCCCTGAAACATGAACATAAAGTCAGGTGAAAACTACGTAGCATAGCTGTGGATTACTAGAATCAAAAGGGAGATCATGGCAGCATGCCCATAAGCGAACAAGAAAAGCAAAAAGGCTCAGCCAGAGGGATCTAGTTTTCAGTAACAGAATTGATTCACAAAAAATAATTAAAACTAAAAACAACACCGAATCCAGACTGTCTAACATATAAACATCGCTGAAGGTATTCACTATAATACACAGATATACTATAACCGAATAATGGTGTGGTATATAACATTATAACCAAAAAAAAAATGATTTGTGTAATATTTTCAATGAATAGCCAATCCCAAAACATTTTGGTTAAGACGTTGTGGTGGCTGTTGTTTAAGTAAGCCTTTGCCGTCACCAGAAATTTTACATAACTTCTAAAATTTTTCAAGTGTCAGGGCTTGTCTTGCCTTTTCACTTCAGAAAGTCAAATCTTAGACGGACCTATAATAAGTTAGCATATAACCGTTAGTGCAGCAGAAGTGTAGAAGTAAAATGGTTGCAACTCATACAACATGGTGTCCCATGATAAAAAGGATCATCAAACATGATGAAATGGCCCCTACCGTTATGAAAATGATAAGCAGTAGCTAGCTAAAATGGTTATTGTTGGTCACTTCAATTTCTAAGTAAAGTGGTCTTGCAATAAAATTATTTTAACACCAACTCATACAACTACGTGTGATTTATTAGACAGCCCTAATCAGATATTGAACTACTGTTACTCAGAAAAATGTTGCCAATCAATGCAAAGCTAGTAACATTGCAAAAATGTCGAAATTGTATGTAAAGTAAAATTTTTAAGGCTTTATGGAAATTTAGCAGTGAGTCAAAAATTGTGTTGGGCTGTTGACTAGCTCAAATTAGAACCTCAAAAGACATGTAATATCTCTGACTATGTTACCTGCGACTACCACCAGTCAGGAGGCCGCTTGGCTGAAATATATCACCTTCAAGAGTAACACACGGCTCCCTGATGTCGATATTGCCTTCTTTGTTGAAGGCAACCTGTGAAAATCATTTCAAAAGGAAATCTGAAATCTGATATTAATCACCAAAATATCAATCTGATAAACATGAAGTTAGAGACTAGACTAACTAGATGCCAACACCAGAAATGGCCAATTAATCAACATATAACTTTTCATAGACCAGTTACAAATTACAATTTTGCCACACTTATCTGCTTGTTACCTAGTCTCCTCTTAGTAGCAATTACAAAAGGTAAAAAGAATGTCAAACCAACAAAATTATTATGTTTATAAACCACTACAAACTCACCTTTACTGCAGCTTCCCTAGTCTTGCACACAAAGGTTGATCCAAAAACATACTCCATGGCACTCTGTAACCAGCATTGTCAAGTCTGAATTAATGCTTCCAAAAGCAGACACATAATTAGACTTGTCAAACGGTTCGGGCGGGTCGGGTCCTAGGTCGGGTTAGGGTCAGAATATGGGGCAAAGAAAAGTTTCTAATGTCTTTTATTTTACAATTTTTAAGCCACAAAAACATATTTTTTAAAATTAAATCATACGGAGTATTTAATATTAATAATATAATTATATTCATTACTTATCGTAATCATATTAAAACATTCATAAAAATTAAATTATTTTAATATTTTTTATTATTAAATGATACTCCTTCGTATTCACCATTTTCTTCCCTATTTCCTTAAACGGATTATTCAGGTTTTCTTCCTCTTTCTTTTTTTGGAAAACTTTTACTCTTATTTTATTCATTCTTCTCTCCTATCACCAAACCCCGCTCAACTCACAATTCCTTATTTAATTCTTATTTATTCATTCCTCTCTCTTATCACCAAACCCCACCCAACTCACAATTCCTTATTTAATTCCTATTTATTCATTTATCTCTCCTATCACCAAACCCCACCCAACTCACACAATTCATACTTTATTCCCCTCCTAAAATCTTGTGCCCATAACAAAGGGGAACAAAATGGAGAATAGGAGGGAGTATAAAAGTTACATAAGTTTGATTTTTTAATTTAAAATATTAAAGAAATTATTTTTTTATTTTTTATTTCAAATATTGTATAGAAAAAATTGATGGGAATAATCCCACCTTTAGTCAATCTTCCAGAAATAATCCCACCTTTATGTAATCCCAAAATAATCTCACCTTTTAACCCCATCTTCTTTAAACAATCCCTCAAAAAAATGACCCGCCATATAGGCAAATGTTAGTTGACACTTTAAATTTCTCTTCTAATTAATTTACTTCATTACTAACCATTTTTCCCTTCTTTAAATCTCTTTTAGTCTCCTCTTATCCCCCTCTCGCTAACTTATATTCTACTGTTTTTATGAACACAAATAACCAACATTATAGCATTATTCAATGACACCATAATATTATAAATTTTTACTTCATAATGGAGCAAAAGTAAGTACATAATTCATCTAATTAATCTACTTATTGATGGATAATGAAAGTTAACTCGATAATTAACGTTGACTATCATTAATTGAGTAAGTTGAAGTATAAATAAGTGAATTTAACAAAGTAACCATGACACCATCCTCATGTATAAACACTCAAACCCAATTTACAGTTTCTCCTACCTCGTGCGTGCGATTTTGCAGTCCGGATCCTCTGTCCAATTATTGTGTCCCATCTTGTGTTCCATTACCTTAATATTCTGACACCTCATCCTTAGATAATATCTACATACTTATTTTTAATATTTATCGCTTATGTGTCAAATGGAGAGATAATGGGACACAAGATAAGACACAAAAATGGGATAGAGGATCCGAACTGGCAATTTTGATTGTGGCCTATGTGCCTATAATTCTTGACCAAAAATAAAATCTCTTGATTGTTTGATATTTGGACTTTATGAAATTTTGTTTAGATTAGTTTCTATGCCTTTTTAGTTTCAAAAAGTGGGTTAGATTGTGTTATTATGCTAAGTATTTTAGGCATAAAGAAGGTGAGAGATGATGAGATATGAAATAAAATAAAAATAAAAACCTAAAGATTTAGAAAAGACAATGATTTAAAAGGCTAGAAACCTTTTAAACAAGTAACAAGTAAAAAGGACTATTTAAAGAAGATAGGGTTAAAAGGTCGGATTATTTTGGGAATACATAAAGGTGGGACTATTCCTGGAAGATTGACTAAAGGTGGGATTATTCCCGACAATTTTTCCTATTGTATATAAATATAAATATTACAATAATATTCTTCATTTATCTTTGACCCAACGGGTCAAACGGATCGAGTCGGGTTTCGACTTTAAAATAACGGGTCATTTTGGGCTCGGGTCAATAGGGTCGCAGGTCAAGATTTACGGGACTTTGACCCTAAAAAACGGGTCGGATTTACAGGTCTACTTACAACTGTGTATACCTAGCAGACGGGTCTGCTTATGTCGTTATAGATTAAAGAAAATTCGGGTCGAGTCGGGCCAATTCAGGTTCAGGTCATTCTTGTGTCGGTTATTATCAAGTTATTTAGAGATAACGATCGGTTTCCAACAATAAACATTCTGGTCGCGTCAATTTGTGTTCGAGTCAAGTACGTGTCCTTAGTTTGAGTGTCAGGCCGGGTTATTCGGGTCAAGTTGATTTTGCTAGGTCTATAATTGTGTTACTCTGACACGTGTCAGATACAGCTACTTTGTGCAGATTTTTCTATTTTGTGTTCTAATGTGAACTTTTTGGGATTAATGCTCTGATGTTGTTGTTGTTGTTGTGTTCTAATGTGAACTGTCGAAGTGTTGTGTCGGACACACGACACGGCAGTTAAGTGAATTGTCGGAGTAACATAGACTCATAATGTATTTATATGATAAAAAGAGAAAGCAACTATCCTTTTAGAATTGTAAATATCAAATAGGACCATAACAAAACTACGGAACAGAAAACAGGCTGAACAGCAACAGCTTCTCATAGCATTCACATTTCTCAAGGATCAGACAGGGAACACAGCCCGTGTAAAGGTAAGTATTGGTTATTGGATTCGCTCAAACCTTAGCAAATCGCTAATAGGTTTGAACGTAGTCTATCATCATGGCATTTGCTTAAAATTGTACTCCATATCAGACTTTAATAAGAACATACTGCGAATCAGAAGATGTGTATTTATATTGACATAGGCAACCTGGGATAAACATTAAATTACGTCCTAAATGCGAACACAGTGCATAGTCTTTATGAACAGCCAAGTGCCAAGTTCGTGCCATGAGATCATGACATGCAACTTGGCACAAGCAATGATCACATTATTAAATATACGGTTATCCAGGCAGCATAAAAGAGTACCTTCAAATCATCATCATATTCCACTAAAGACAGTGCCAGTTTGGCATTCTCCTTTCCAACCTACAAACCCAGAAGCGTAGGGACTATTAATATGACATATTGTTGCAAACGGCCATGTTGAAACAAGAAACATAAAGTAAACTGACCAAATTGGTTGCGGCTTGCTGTTTATTAGGTGGTATAACATGAGCTTGAATTTTATTTAGAGGAATAATGGTGACTCTTCTACGAAGATCACCATTTTGCAGAAGTTGTTTGCCAGTAGTTTCCGTGTCGACAACAACGTTGAACAGCTTACCACCAGCTACCACCTACAACCGACGTGGTAATTAGAGAAGCACGCAGAAATATACAGGGGTAAAAATTCTTGGGCTCATTTTAAAAACTATCTTGGAAGGAGAATAAACAAGTCAAGAATACATAAGATACCTCCAGAGCAGTCATTGTAGATCCATCTTTTATTTTGATGAGTTTTGCAATTACACCTTTAACTTTTGACCTGTCGAAATTCCTACTAGGATCACGGTACGTGAACTCAATGTTTGCCAACTGCGCATGAAGTCCCCTTATTTTATCTTTCAGTCTCTGCACCTCGTTCAATTCAGCCTCACGCTCCTGATAAATGAAGGGATATGAAGTACGTGTTAGAATAGTTCCTAATATGTGCAGACTCACTCACATATGAGTGTCCCGCATTGAAAGACAAGAAGTTCATAGATTTATAACCCAAAGAGTTGCTTCACCCTTTGCCAATTGGTTTGGGATGAAACCTCCTTTAAGCTTAGAAAGTGGACTCAGAGACCGTTCTATGTGGAATTTGGCTTTACATAAAGACCTTATGTAGAGAATCAATGAGTTGATTTTGGTCTTCTTTATAGGGAAGGGACTCCAACGCTTTTGTAACATTTTCAACTTCTCTTTTCCTAGTAGTCAATTCCTTCTCTACAGCAGTAGCCTCATCACGCTTTGACAGGAACTGAGCATTTTTCTCTTTCAGCTCTTTCTCATCATGGCTTATTTGTGTTTTGAGCTGCTTAAGCTCTATTTCAGCATTCCCTACTGCTGCTTTTGCATCGACTAACTGATCCTCCATGCACTTCTCTTCGTTCTGACTGCTTTTGCCAGCCAACACACCCTACTCAAGAACATTGAGCATAATAGTATCAATTTATTACACAAGGGATTGTCAGAAAAAAAATTATTACACAAGGAACTTCAAAGAGTTCCAGCTAATTGATTCCAATGCAATGTCACACCTGGTACTCTTTTTCAGAGTCATCCAAATCCTTAGAGAGTTCCTGAGCTCTTTTTCTAAGATCAGCTGCACCATCTTCAGCCATTTTGACAGCAGCAGCTCTTTCTTCCACTGACTGCTTCAGTTCTTCAATGTTTTTCGTGATCTTGCATTATTGCAATGCTATTGTATCAATAAGGTCGCTAAAGGAAGCATCAACTAACCCAGAAAAATTTGTCTATAGAACCCATTGAAAATTTATGTCAGTATTATATACTCCCTCCTATTCTATATTTTCTTCCCTATTTCCTTATTCGGTTATTCGGGTTTTCTTCCCTATTTCTTTTTTTGGGATGATTTGTGTGGTCCAAATTCAATGACATGTGGGGTAGTGTGTTTTGTATGATCCAAATTCACTTTGTTATTTCTTGTGTAAAAATGAAAGGGGAAGAAAATATAGAATAGGAGGGAGTACAAACTAAGCATAACACATTTTTTCGAAGCCAAATTGGGCAAAACGCACAATTTTTTTTTCTAGTTATAGACATAAAGGAACTTACCTTATCAGCATTCTTTCTTTCAGTTGAGATAGTATCCTCTTTATTTTTGAGAATTGATGTCTCTTTCACAAGATCCTGAGCCAAAGCATCTACTTTTTGTTGCAAAATTGTAATTTCACCACCCATACTTGCCTCTTTTGCAGCAGTCAACTCAGATACTTTGACATCCATTTCTTGCAACTCAGACTTCATTCTATGTACATCAGTGTCTACCTCAATAATTTTAACCTTTACTTGCTCCACTTCATGAACTGCACTATCCTTGATTCTCTCAGCATGCACATACTCGAAAGCAATGCAGAACCTTTTAAGCTTATCTAACTCAGCATTTCCATTAGCCCATTGCTTGTACTGCATTCTTTCCTTCCTCAGTTTCTCAAGAGCGGGTAAGATTTCATGATCAAGAAGCTTATCAATCTCATCAACTTTGCTTTGTTTTTTCTCGAGAGTCTTCAGAGCAGCCTCTTTCTTTGTCTCATACATCCTAGTCCCAGCAGCCTCTTCAAGCATAGACAATATTTCAGGAGGCTTCATGTTCAAAACTTTTGTGATACGCCCTTGCATAATAAGAAAATGTGGATTGTTCACATTGAGTTGAACGGAGTGGAAGAGATTTTGAACCCTGCTAGGCTGAGCAAGGTGCCCATTAATAATATACTTGTTCCTGCCCCCAACCACAATCTGCAAAAGATGACACTAGGATGATAAGCCAAGAGATAGCTTGTTTTTGAGAAAATTCTTTACTTCTTGACTGATTTTTTGTTTACCTTAGTACACTATTGAAGAACTACTAGCTCACACAAACAAAGGCAACCTTGAAAAGAGGCAGAAGTAAACTCCCATAATTGAAGAACTTCACAGCCTTTGAGCAAGAATCAGCACAGTACAGATACAAATAAAGAAATTTGGAAAGAGTCTTCAACAGGCTTTTGTTTCAACTACTAAGCCACAGAAGAGACTAGAAGTCAGGAGTGGCATAAGATAATAGACACCGTAACCAAAAAATTGCAAATACCAACCAGTGACACTTTTTCCCCAGAAGCAGAAACTAGGCATCATTACTAAGATACCTAAACTAATATTTACGGACAATTTGACACTTGAACCTTCAAAGGGGTTACATTAGCTCACTTAACATGATGGTGTCTTACAATCTTCATCTTCTCAAGCCCTTCTTCTAGGGCTTTTCCCGCCTCCTTTTCTTTTTGGAATGAGGTATTAAAGTCGTATTGCTCTTAAATAGAGTGCGCCTTTGTCCTAGTTATTTCTTATATTTTCCCCTTACTTCCTATTTCCGTATCATCTTTTCTCCGATTGCAAGAATTGAAAAAGGAAAAAACAACTCAGTATTCTCGAAAGGCGAGTGCAACACCTAAAGCAACAAACAACAAAATGGTAACCCCAATTTGGACATGCTAACACATTCCATAGTCAAAAATCAAACACACTATGATTCAACTGAAGAACGCAAATTTCGAAGAACATAATCACACAAAACATCGCAGAAACATAAAAATCGCAACCAAATATCAGTTAGCTAAATCGTGACAGCAACCATTTGTCAACACAAGTACATTCTCCAAATTCAACAACAATTAACTCGAATACTATAAAAAAAAAAAAAGGCCAAATTCCCTTAAAAGGCGAATATCAGCTAACTTAATTGGTAAGGTCTCGTAACGAACCTGACGAGTGACAGTAATCTCAGTACAATCCTCATAACCAAGGGGACTCCTACTTCGATCGGAATTGTCGAAAATAATGGAGACAGTAGCCTTTGTAATGCCAGCTTGGCCTTGCTTGTAGACCAATTCCTGGAGATTGGAAGCGCGAACTTGCTGTAAATTAGTAATGCCAAGAACAAAGCAAATGGAGTCAAGAATGTTGGACTTGCCGGATCCATTTAACCCGGTAATTGCGTTGAAAAGGGGGTCAAAACCCGAGACTACGGTCCGGGTTGCATAGGACTTGAAACCCTCCAAGCAGACCTCTTTGATGTGCATTTTCGAACAAATATTGGGGGGTTTTTGAGATGGAAACCCTAGGAATTGGGGAATTGATTGAAGAAGAGTTAGGGTTTATGAAGAGACACTGCTTACAAGGAAATGGAAGGAAATCGAGAGGATCTAATCTTAAACTGTTTAAAATGCAGAAATTGGGAAAGTCATTGATTAGGAAGGAGAGTTGGGGATGTTTGAAAAGATGAGAGAGAAGCCAACACAAGTTTAATGGCGGGAATATGGCTTCTAGGTAGGGATGTCAATTTCACCCGCATCCATCAAAACCCGATCCACCCGATCCTAAAAGATGGATGAAAACCCGATTTAAATGGATGGTGGATGGATGACGGATGAAACGGATGTGGATGACGGATGGGTTGGATGAAGAAATTCCACCCGCCATCCACCCGCCATCCATCCATCACCCGATTTTATTATTTTTTATTTAATTTTTTTTACATATAACACATTATTAAGATATAAAATATTTAAATTTTCATATTTTTCTACTCTCAATATAAATATTTTGTAAGCCTACCGACTAGAAAGTTAAACTAAATTAATTATCTAACTTTATTTTTGTAGAGAAAAAAAAATCATCATTTTTTTAAACTTGAAATTATAAATGCACAACACCCGTTTATCACCCGATCCACCCGTTTCATCCATGGATGATGGATGGATGGATGACGGATGATATATTTCACGGATGACGGACGGGTTGGATGAGATTTTAAAAAGACGGATGGATGACGGATGAGGCTTCACCCGATCCGAACCCGATCCATTGACATCCCTACTTCTAGGACGGTTCAAAATTATCCTGTTTTCCGGTCGTAGTGTTGCGGTTACATTTACAAAGATTTCGTGTACCTTTTCTTTTACCATTACCTTTTTATACCTTACCTATTCCAAAAAAACAAAGTTTCGCTTTTTCATATACACCTTTTGCAATTGTAGCGTTGTCATTTTGAGTTACATAATTAATCAAATTTGTCAAATTACTCAATTATGAATGTTAGTTCTCATGTCGATCAAATAATAATTTCAATTTATTAACTTTATTAATTAACTATAATATATTAATTAACTATAATTACCTATTTTTACTGGAATAAAATTATATGATAATTCTTGCTTAGACCCTGTTCTTTCTGGCTTTTAAGAGCTGAACTGAACTGAGCTAATCTGAATGGAGCTAAGTTGAATCAATGGACTGAGTTTAATCGAATCGAAATTGAATGGAGCTCACCAATCAATAGAGTTTGAATTGAATCAAATAATAATAATAATAATAATAATAATAATAATATTATTATTATTATTATTATTATTATTATTATTATTATTATGCGCGACAGCTAGTTATGGTTTCCTTCCCTTCTCTTTCTCTTCGCTTGGGGAGCTGGGTTCGGATGTTGTTGCCTTGCACAAGCGGATCCAGAAATTCTCGGTATCTCAGGATGCGGGGGCTCGGGTGGCTGCTTATATTTTTACTAGACTTAGCTTTGCTGTTTCTAAGGGTGTGGGGGCCCAGCTTTTATCTCGGCTCCCCACCAATTTCATGTAAACTTCTGTTTTTCTATTTATGAAAGCTGCGTGCATCCTTCTATAAAATAATAATAATAATAATAATAATAATAATAATAATAATAATAATAATAATAATAATAATAATAATAATAATAATAATAATAATAATAATAATAATAATAATAATAATAATAATAATAATAATAATAATAACCTTTGACTCAGACTGGGTTGACAGACTTTGTGCCGGGCCGGGTTGTCGCTGATGCTGCTCAGCGAAAGTGTGCTAAGTATGGGGATTTGTGCGCGGTAGCGAGTTATGGTTTCCTACCTTTCTCTTTCTCTTCCCTCGGGAGTCGGGTTCGATGATCTTGTTGCCTTGCTCAAGCGGATCCAAAATTCTCGGTATCTCGGATACGGGGCTCGGGTAGCCGCTTACATTTTTACTAGGCTTAGCTTTGCTATTGCTAAGGGTGTGGGAGCCCAGATTGTCTCTCGGCTCCCCACCAATTTCATGTAAACTTTTACTTTTATTTTAATGAAAGCTGCGCGCATCTTCTTATAATAATAATAATAATAATAATAATAATAATAATAATAATAATAATAATAATAATAATAATAATAATAATAATAATAATAATAATAATAATAATAATAACTATTAAGTTTAAGATGGGCAAAATTGAAATTGGCTGAATTTAGTGGAGCTGAACTGAACCGAGCTGAGCTGAACTTAACTGAATTGAGCTGAGCTGAACCGAACTGAATAGAGCTGAGTTGAACTGAAGTGAGCTGAAAATAAACCAGAAAGAACAAGGCCTTAATATAGGTAGTAAGCGCTACACTCACAGTGCGATGAAAAAAGAACAACATAGTGTAGGTGGTGCTGGACAAGGTGCAGGTGGTGGTAGTGCAGGCAAACAGTAATTCTGGAATCCGGGGGCAGTTATTTTGGGAATATTTTGTGTTTGTTCAAAAAATTTAGTTATTTTGGGGACATTTGGTCATGTTCGGCAAATGCATTATAAACAATTACTTATTGTCGTTATGTTTCGCGCGTGGAGGATAATTATTTTGAACTATCCTTAGCTGAATGTTCAGTGGTTTTTGTTTCTGCACGTGTATAACTTTAATTTCGAAAGTGTGTGCATAATATGTCAATATGTTCCAATTTTCAAAGAAGTAACATAAAGAGAAATTTTGCAAATATTGTAGGGATATAGTGTTACTATGTGTTGGCTTCAGTATATAAACTTCCTATTTATACAAGGGTCACATTCCATAGATAACATAACTTGAGGTGTTACAAATTGAACGCATAATTAACATAGATGTTACGGATTAGTAACATGATAACATACTAGTTTAGATCCCGCGCAATGAATGCGCGGTACTTATAGAGTTTTTATTTTTGTATTACTTAATTAGTTGGAAGGCCCGTGCGATGCACGGGGCTCCCATTAGGATCATCTTTAACAATATACATAGTGATTTGTCTGAATGTCTTAAGAATTTGTAGAACAGTATATTGTAAACGTTGGTTTACATTGATATACTATGATATGTGACGCGTGCTTATTTTGTATCGATTTCCCCTTTCTTTCTTATGCATTTTGCCCCTAATTTAGACGGTTTTTGATCTTTTTAGCTTGCATTTTAGCTCTCAGTCCCGTTATATGAGTCTTCGTCTTGCCTTGCAGGATTTGAGCCCAAGAGGACTAAGGAAGCAAGTAAAGCACCTCATGAATGAAGCTAGCATGGGGAAGAAGGAGGAAAAAAGTAGGGAAGGACTCCCGGCCGGTCGGCCGGCAGCCGGTCCACCGGCTGATAGTCCGTCTAGGAGATTTTGAAGGCCAAGAATCAGATGGTTCAGCCGGTCCGAGGCTGGCGGCCAGTCAACCGGCCCAGAGCCACTGCTACCCAAGAAAATTTGAAGAAATTCCAGTAAAGTCTGAGTCGGTCCACCACCAGCCCAGCCTCCCTTCTCCGCATTTTTGTTTCCCCTTCCTTATTTGACCTAATTATTAGGACATTATAAATAATCCGTCAAGACTTGTATTTTGACACAGTACCCTAAATCTGAATTTCCTCCTAATTTTATGCAAGTTTCCTTAATCCAAGTTTTAATCTTTTCCTAATTAAACCTTAATTACTTAGCAATTTAGCCTAGATCTAGTTTAGTTGATTAGTTTACATTTGGGTATTTGATTTGTAATAGAAGATTGTTGAAGAACTTTTTTCAATTATTAATCAAAAATTCAATCTCATTGTTGAATTGGTACAATTTCCTCTCTTTTTAGTTTAATTCTCAATTGTTTACATTTCCATTTCCTTTTTAGTTGTTATTTCAATTAATATCATATTTATTACCATGTTTGCATGTGTTTCTCCAATTGTTTACATTTGTCCATAAACTATGTGTGAGTAGATCCTTTTAGGGTTTAGGGGGATCTTGAGTAGGCCTTGGGTGATGATTATGGGTAGTTGACATATAGGTTTTGGGTAAAGGTTTGGGTTTTACATGTATGCACTTAAGGTGTTTGATGAAATGTGAAGACTTTGTGGAGGATTCTTGGATGCTAAGAAATTGGCACCTAAACCTTGATCGAACCGCTACCCTAGACCTAGTCGTCATCCCCATTTTCTATCCCATCCTACTCGGGTGAACCCAAAGACCCTATTTTTTCCTTAATAAATTACACATCTTTTGTTTACATTGCTTTAGTTTATCTCAATTGTTGGTAAAAATCTCAACTTTTATTTGCTTTACTAAACTTTGACCTAAACAAATTAAGTACAAATCCACTCCATCCTCGTGATTCAACCCTGATTATACTACTATAATTGGGAGTTTTATAAATTATTTTTGATTTAGAATTGATGATTAAATCCAACTATCAATATGTTGAAAATTAGAACACACAAAACTTTGAGGTTGATTATTATGGATCATCAGTCCCTTTAACATAAAAGTTACTCTCTTTGATATTAATTATATCAGTTTTATAACATCCAAATATACAGTTGTATTATGTAGTTACCTATATTTTTTTTAATAAGGTAAGAAAATTGTAGTTACCTATTTTTATTATTATACGCACCACCAGTTTTAGTTAATATAAAATGTCATTGCTAAAAATGTGATTTAATTTCCCAAAATGAACACGTGATGACTAAGGTTGGCCTTTATGAAATTCGAAAATTAGATTAACCTACAACATCTACCAATTAACCAATATATTCCAGTGTGTAAACATACGACGGTATAAAAGCTGAATGGTGGTACGCAAAACAACATGTATCTCTGTTGAACCATATAGAATATATGTTTATGTTTTGATAATGTCAAGTTTGCTTTATATTTTATATACTCGTTGCGCGTAATCGTTTGTTTAAGTCTTTTAGATTAAACTTATTCATTACAAGCAATAAAGAAGAATTGTGATGGAAGTATATCGTGATCAAGTCTCAATTAAAGATCAAGATTTTCTAAGAATCATTCAAGTATTATAAGAAGATGAAGTCCGTCTAAAGATTAATCAAGCTTGGATGATGAAGTAGCCTATGCTCGAAGATCTCCTATGAAGATTAGAATAGTATATGTGATTATCTCGTAATGGTAACTAAGAGTGAATTTTTTGTATTGGTAAAGTTATAGCTTTGCAGCTATAACATTACTAGTAAAAGAGCTCAATGTTATAGCTCTTCTACTATAACATTGAGATGCTGAGTTTTTATTACACGACTTGAATTGTTTCAAAATTGTTTTTGAAAAACGTTTTTGTTTATTTTAAATGTTTTAGTAAAAGTATTTATTAAATAAAGCCCGGTTTAGTGCGGAGTTCGGTTATATGTTAAACGTTAGTTAGTAATCTTTTGGGTCAACTTATGAGTTGGACCATATTACTAATTAGGGTTTTGATATAGCTACTCCTAAAACCTAAATTCTAACCTAATATTAAGCTAGGGTTTACACGAGTCACGAGGCATATAGCCGTGATATCTCGTGTGACCTAAGGTATATTTTGTAAAAAATTTATTCCTTAGGATTATCTTTACATATCTTTTATATCTTACTTGATATTATTATTTATGATAAAGATTTTCTTGTTATGGAAAATCTTATCATATCTTAGAATTTATGGAAAAGATAATAATAGAATAATTTATATTCTATCTTTTGGAATATTCTTTATTATCTTTAAGGCTTTAAGGAAAGAAATAATAGAAGATATGATTTGTTTACATATCTCTTATTTCGGCTATTAGGGTTTCCTGAAAACCGACTAGCCTTGCTCTCTCCTCTTCTATAAATACTTTGCTTTTGCAACATTTAAATTAGAGACCTAAGCATAAAATTGATTTAATATTTCAAAGCAAAACCGTGTGTTTCAAGCAAGAAAACCAATTTGCTATTTTAAAAAGGTCGTGTGTTTTAAACTCGTATGTTCATTTGATAGTTATCGTTATAAGATAATAGTGCTCAATAGATTTCTTACTTGTTCATTAACGTGAACCTTTGCAAGAATCATTAGTGCTTTCTTATTAGCGTAAGTTAGTCACTCGAGTATTTAACGGTACTCATTGAGTTACAGCTAGAGTTAGTTGTATGAGTTGGGTTAGTAAATTTGTAATCCGTAGAATGGTACTAAATTTATTAATCGAGAATAGTGGACGTAAGTTTCGATTTGTGAAACTGAATCACTTCAAAAACCGTGTGTCTCCTTCTCTTTCGTTTGTTTGTTTACTTCGTTCTTACTTGTTCATTAGTTGATTAGTTAAAGTTTAATCAATAAACTTTAAATAATCAATTATACTCGTACAATCGAAAAAGCTTTAAAAGTTTTAAATCCTCAATTCACCTCCCCCCCCCCTGAGTATTTTAGATCTATAGACTCTTCAATTGGTATCAGAGCCTCGTGCTCTTGATTGTCTAACCGCAAAGAGACTGATCTATCTTTTTCCTATTTATCTTATCATTTTATATTCCGCTACCTATCACGTAATAAATGGATTCCAAATACCTCAAGTGTCTCGTCTTTAATGGGAAGAATTATGGGTTATGGAAAAACATGATGACTCACTATGTGAAAGGTCATGATTGGGAGTGCTGGAGGATTATCCAAAACGGACCGCACAAAATTCTAATCGCATCCGAGGAAGGCACTATCTATGAGAAGAAGGAAGACGACTATGTCGAGGCCGACTACAAGAAAGCCGAAAAGAATCCTAAAGCAATAAGTCTATTGCAAAACGGCATGACTTCTACAGAGTTTGATCGGTTTTCTTCGTGTTCAACGGCCAAGGAGATATGGGATGGGCTTGAACTAGCTTATGAAGGTACTTCCATTGTTAGGAAGCACCGTATAGATTTGTTAATGCAAAAATATGAGCTTTTCATAATGGAGCCTAATGAGTCGTTGGATAGTATGTCCGCAAGGTTTTTAAACATTATAAACGAACTGAAAAACCTAGGTAGGACGTTCAGTACCGAGGACATTGCAAGGAAGGTTCTTAGGAGCCTGACTAAAAAATGGCGTGCCAAAGTCACAGCAATGGAGGAATCACGAGATCTTGAAAACCTATCCTACCAAGAACTTATTGGTGCTCTCATGGCCCTTGAAATTACTCTTAACAAAGATGACGCTGAACCAAGCAGAAATAAGAGTATGGCCTTAAAAAGCGAAGATGTCGACTCCGACATAGAGGATGAAACCGTCTTGTTTGCACGCCTTTTTAAAAATAGAATCTTTCGAAACAAACAAGCAAAATCATCTTGCAACAACAACAACAAGTCGTCTAACAAGAAAGTTACTGAATCAAAGTCATCATTCGCAAATTGAGGTTGTTTCAAGTGTGGTGAATCCGACCATATGATAAAGGATTGTCCAACATGGGAGAAAATCAAGGACAAGGCCAAACGCGAAAATTCAAAGAAAGAGTTCAAACAAGTTATGATGGCGCCGTGCTGGGGAGACCTTGACTCAGAAGATGACGAAGGATCTGAAGATGACGAAGTAGCCAACCTTTGTCTCAGCAGCGTTAGTCTTGACCTAATCTCCGACAGTGTCGATGAAAGCACCAACTCTCATTCAAACTATTGCTTTCTTGGAGAATCAGACGAAGATGACGATGAAGAGGTAAGTTATCTTGAACTCAAAAAACGTGTTAAGAAACTGTCTAAAAGTGCTTTAATAGAATTCTTTGAGAAATCCCTTGATAAATGTCATGAACAGGACTTGGAATTAAAACATCTGAAGGAACATATTCTTGATATTGCAGAGGAGAATCATACTCTAAAGGCTAAAGCTAAGAAGTTGAAATCTAAGGTTATAGCTGATAAAGCTACAACATTAGATTCTGTTATGGCTGAAAAGAAGGAATTAGAGTCCAAGGTTATAGTTAATGAAGTTATAACTTCAGACCTAAAGCTTAACATTAAGCACCTTCAAGCCAAAGTTATAGCTAATGAAGCTATAACTTTAGAACTTAGAAAAGGCAAAGAACTTTTAGAGACTAAGGTCACATCTAATGAAACAGTGATCTTAGACCAAAAGAGAGAGATAGATTCCCTCACAAAACAATTAAAGGAATTTAAGACCGACATAATCAATGTTAAGAAACAACATTCAGACGTTGTACTCATTCTTAACAAAAGATTTCAAGACTTTCGTGACAATTATAAGAAGGAGAACGACATTGATCACACGAAATGTCAAGAAGAAATCAAAACCCTAAAGGATCTACTCTTACATGCTAGGAAAGTCCATGATAAGTGGGAGGGTAGCACAAAAGTCCTAAACTTCCTAACCAAATAATCTGATAATAATATAAAGATGGGATTAGGACATGAGTGCTACAGCCGTAGAGATCACGCTAAATGCAAATCAACACCTTCGGACTTTGATTTCAGAAAAAGAAAGTATGCTGACTTTCCTGAATATCTGATTTGCAATTACTGTGGTCATACAGGTCACATCCAAAACAATTATGTCAAAAGAACACATGATATATGGAAAAATACCGACCATGTTAAAACGGTTGACACAACTGTCGAGGACGATGAATCTCCCGTAGATGAACCTAATGAAGAAAGGAATAATAACTTTCGTTGGTTCTATGACATGGCTTTTGACTACACCAAGAAACCTAGCACTTCAAAAACCCCTTGTCGATCTAAACCAAGCAAACCTACTCACAAGGAAAACAGTAATGGTAGACCTAGAGAAATTCCAAGACCTAAAGAAAACCCTAGATCTAAAAAAAATCCCTAAACCTACAATTCCTCCTAGACAAAACAACCCAAGGTTTAGAAAAATAACTATTAGACAAGTTTGGGTACGAAAGGATTTGGTATATAGAGTAACTAATCATAAGGGACCCAACCTAACTTGGGTACCTAAAAACTGTATCTAATCCTTTCTGCAGGTAGTAGTGAAAGAAAACAATCAATGGTATCTTGACAGTGGATGCTCAAGACACATGACTGGAGATAAAAATTTGTTTCTTTCACTCAAGCCTTTCAATGGAGGAAAAGTGACGTTCGAGGACAACAAAAAGGGAAAAGTGATCGGCGTTGGTAAGATTGGAATTTCGAAGTCACACGCGATCAGTGATGTCTATCTAGTGGATGGTCTAAAGCATAACTTGCTTAGCATATCTCAATTATGCGACAAAGGTAATAAAGTTGTTTTTCATATTGATAGCTGTCGCATTATCATTGAAGGAACTAGCAATGTTATTCTTGAAGGTCACAGAAAAGGAATGTATACATGGTAGATTTAAATGCCGTGTCTACTAACTCTTTTTCATGTATGAAAGTAACACTTGATGATCCTTGTTTGTGGCATAAACGGTTCAGTCACATTAGCTCACTAACCTTGAACAAACTCAAGAAGTGGGACTTGGTTGAGGGGTTACCTAAGATCAAGTTCGACCAAGAAAAGATGTGTGACACATGTGCTAGGTGCAAATAAGTTAGATCATCGTTCAAACCTAAAAGAGTAGTAAGCACGAATCAAGCCCTGGAACTAGTACACATGGATCTATGTGGTCCTATGAAGGTAAGGAGTAGAGGAGGATCCAGGTAAGTCTTTGTTCTTGTAGACGATTACTCGAGGTATGTATGGCCTATCTTTCTTCATTCAAAAGATGAAACATTTGATGAATTTGATTGTCTTATGAAACGTGTTCAAAACAAATATAAGACTAATCTTGTATCCATTCGTACGGATCATGGCACCAAGTTTGATAACCAAGCATTTATAGAATATTGTAGAGTTAATGGTGTAGGACATAACTTTTCTGCACCAAGAACTCCTCAACAAAACGGTGTTGTGGAACGCATGAATAGAACACTAGAAGATATGGCTCGTACAATGCTTCTATGTAGTGGTTTACCCCGTAATTTTTGGGCTGAAGCCATTAGTACTTCTTGTTATAACCATAATCGTGCTATGATTAGACCTATTCTTAAGAAAACCCCCTATGAACTCCTTAGAGGTCGCAAACCTAATATCTCCCATCTTCGTTGTTTTGGGAGTAAATGTTTCGTTCACAATAACGGTAAAAATAGGTTAAGCAAATTCGACCCTAGGAGTGATGAGTCGATTTTCATAGGATACTCAGATCATAGCAAGGCTTACAAAGTCTTCAATAAGAGAACTCTTTGTATTGAAGAAAGTGTCCACGTTATTTTTGATGAAGATAACGTGTTTGATAAGCCTTTACAGGTTGAGGAAGAAGACTTGGATGAACCCGACTTTCGTCTTTCTAGAGACGATCCCCCGGAATTAGAATTGGAGGACAATGAGATTGAAGGAACAAGTGATGAACTTGATCGTTCCTCAAAAGATAAAAAGGAGAAAACCAAAGTTATAGTTGATGATACTATAACATTGACTCAAAATAAGGACTCCCAACCTAATGTTATAGGTGATGTTACTATAACATTGAATCCAAATCAAGGTGTAGAGTCCGAAGTTATAAACGACTCTAATACAACACCTGGATTGGATTTAGGGGGAACTTCCTCCAATTCGGAGCCAAATGAAGTTGGGTCAAGCTCAAATAATGATGAAGAACCACGTACCTCAACCAAATGGAAATACAAGAGCTCACACCCAATGGACAATATTCTTGGAAATATTAAGAAGGGTGTACAGACAAGACGATCCCTGAATAACTTCTGCTCATTCTACTCATTTCTGTCCATGATCAAACCAATAAATATCAATGAAGTTCTTGCAGAATCAGATTGGATTATAGCCATGCAAGAAGAACTTCAACAGTTTGAACGAAATAAGGTTTGGCACTTAGTTCCTAGACCTAAGGATCGATCTGTCATTGGTACAAGATGGGTTTTTAGGAACAAATTAGATGATGCTGGAGTCATTATTAGAAACAAAGTAAGATTGGTGGTCCAAGGTTATAATCAACAAGAAGGAATAGATTATGACGAGACTTTCGCACCTGTTGCTCGTCTTGAAGCTATTAGACTTCTAATAGCATTCGCATCTCATAAAGGGATGAAGCTCTTCCAGATGGATGTCAAGACAGCATTTCTAAATGGGTATCTACAGGAAGAAGTCTTCGTAGAACAACCCCCTAAATTTAAGAATAACAAATTTGAAGACCATGTCTTTAAATTAGACAAAGCCCTATATGGATTAAAGCAAGTACCAAGGGCGTGGTATGACAGATTATCAAAGTTTCTACTTGACAGTGGATTCAATAGAGGATCTGTTGATAAAACCCTATTTCTAAAATCCGAGGGTTTTGACCTTTTGGTTGTTCAAATCTACGTTGATGATATCATCTTTGGATCGACCAATCGAAGCCTGTGCAAATAGTTTTCTGAGTTGATGACTTCGGAGTTCGAGATGAGTATGATGGGAGAATTGAAATTCTTCTTAGGTCTGCAAATTTAACAAACTGAGGAAGGCATTAAAATCCATCAACAAAAATATATCAAGGAATTGATTCGAAAGTTTGGAATGGAAAATTCCCATGCTATGTCTACTCCAATGGTCGCAGATAAGAAATTAACTTTAGATGAAGACGGTAAGTCAGTTAACGAAACAACTTACCGAGGTATGATTGGGTCATTGTTATATTTGACTGCAAGTAGACCAGATATCATGTTTAGCGTATGCGTTTGTGCGAGATATCAATCATCACCCAAAGAATCGCATATGACGGCCGTAAAAAAAAATTTACGATATCTTATCGGCACGGCAAAACTTTATTTATGGTATCCGATGGAATGTAATTTCGACCTAGTTGGTTATTCTGATGCTGACTACGCTAGATGTTCTCTAGACAGGAAAAGCACGTCAGGTGTTACCACGTTCGTTGGACACTTACCAAAATTTAATTACTACTTGCCTAAACCTAGACCTATGACTAACCTATGCTCTCCTATATTTACCCTCATTGTCGTGGAAAACCAACCCACCCATCCACTTGCTTAACTTTTTCTCTTTTCTAAAGATCTCTTACAATCTTTACCATCACCATCATCATCACATTCAACCATCTCCATCACCATGAATTCAAGCCATGCAAAAACTCGTTCCTCTACCCGGAATCAACACCACCGAAACTCCAACAATCCTCCATCGTCACAACCACCCAATAACCCTAGTCTCTCTACTTTTCCTTCACCACACCCACAACCGTCTCCTCCTCTGTTTCACGGTCGAGATGATGCGATGTCCGAGGGAAAAAGTGTGGACATGGGCCACGTCTCGGTCTGTGGATTTCGGGCCACCTACCGGTCCGTATTCACGGGCCACCTGCACGCCAAGCCAATCTATGGACATGCAACGGTCTTTTAAAAGCCACGCTCGGCGGCGTAAAAATGCTTTCGACCGGATCGTTTTAGATCGGTCAGTTTCGTCTCGGTAAGGGTCTCGAAACGATTAGAGATGTTCGGAGTCACTACAAAGAATTTGTGGGATGCTTGGAACCCATTCGAATTCCACTTTATACCTCGGTCAAATCAAAGCACAAAGCAGCGTTTGACATAGGTACTAAAGATAAGGAAATCGTCCCTCTTTAGTATCCTATCTCGAGAATGACTGTCGTACGCCCTGGATAAGGTCGTCCACTATCCAAAGTTTCTAAGTAAGAGGTGAAGGTACGTATTGGGAAGCCCTTTAATCAGACACCCAATTCCGCCCACGGTAGCGGCCTCTACTGATCGATCTTGGTTGGTTGAATGCAAAAGTTGATAAAACGGTTTAAATGCATGAATGTGCATCCAATAATTTAAACCTAACATGTGAGAGATTTCTAAGCCGGTTGATTTAATCCAAGTATCAAGTATAAGATGTCGAGTGGATTAATGATTGATTTGCATGCAAGACGAAAATTAAACATCCATTTACCGTATTAGGTTTAGGGTGCATAACGTAATCCATTTGTCTTAGTAAGGCATTTCACAAATATGATTTTGAATAAACAAATAGTCATCTGATCCGTCTCATATCCGGGCTAACCGGAGTCGAGATCGTCCTAGACTAATGCTGGAAAGGGAACAGGTCCTGTACCAAACGGCTATATGAGGCGCGAGCCAGCCGGCGATACAAGGAGCCTCCCATGGTTCTGAAAATGAGAAAGAAAAAGGCCTGCTTGAGGCGCGGGTCAGCCTACGGTTATATACCGTGTTCTGACCTTTTGAAAACGTTATAAAACGTGTTGAGAAATGGGTATTTGAACCCGATTTGGTTTGAAAGGGTCGTTTAGACCGCATTTGTTGATTTGAAGAACTAGACTCGAATAATCATCATTGTTTTAATAATATTCGGTGTCGGGTTCGACTTGACAAGCTTGACATAAATAGTTTTGAAAAGGACTATGAACTAATTGTTTTAAGTTCATTTGAATATAATTAGTCGATACTCATCATCGTACCCGGGTTAAAATCCGGCATGGTATGTAGAACCAAGGATGACTTTGTGTTGGGGACTAATATGTTTGTTTCGAAAATGTAAAGAAATGATGAAAGGCTTTAAAATACCTCCCAAAAAACGAAATAAAAGGCTTTAAAATACCTTTTAAATGTTATTAACCAAATATTATCACCGAAACACGGATTTAACCGTCATGGTATATGGAACCAAGGGTGAAAAATGTTTTATGGTTAAAACAAATGAAATAAAATAAAAAGGGTTTGAAAATATTTGAAATGGTAAAAACCGATTACAAATATGAAAATAAATTAAAGGGAAAAAATGAGAACAAACACGGTTGATCTCTGACCTGGACACCCCATTTAGGCGCGGGCAAGCCTGCAACCTAAGGGGCTTCTGTCTCAGGCCAAAAATCAGCTTTGGCTCGTCTATCCCGTGTTTTGGTTCGTGTTATGCAAGTTTTAGCATGTTATAGTCATGAAACAAATGAAAACATGATAAAAAGAGGATTTTTACACCCTCATACTTACATGTTTGGTTATGGCGAGTGACCGACGTAAGTGTAACAACTCGTTTGGTCGGAAAAAACTCGGTTTAAAACCGTTTTGGTAAGTAAAAAGAGTGTTTTAAGATTAGTTACGGTGTAGTGGTCGAAGTGGTTGGTCAAGTGATTTAATGCACGATGACGGTACCAAACAATGTGTAAGGCTTGTATTTACGATCGATAGGTCGTAAATACGCGTCGGATTGTAACTTAAGAAGTCGAGTCGAGAATTTTAAGGAAGAAAAGAGGGGGCGGACGCTCGCGTAAGTCTCAAATGGGGGGCATTTGAGGGGTATTTATAGGGAAATGAGTGGTTGTGTGAGTTTTGAGCGACGTGGCCACCTGGGCTGCTCAAAGAGGCGCGAGCCACGTCGCGGTTCTTCGAGTTGTCTTGTCGCTTTCACACAAGAGCAATCATGATTAGTTCTATCCTAGGCTTTGTAGTCATATGTTTGGTACTTGACCAAACATAAATCCGAGAAAACTTAAGGTAGAAGGTTTGAAATGTTTTGTTTTTGGTGGTTGACTCGGTTTGACTCGTTGTTGAGCTCGGATTTGAATTTTTGAGTCGGTTTTTGGTCCGGTGTCGGTTTTGACTCTAGTTAGTGTCATTGCGACCCCGTCGTCGTGCATTAAACACTCCAGGTATTTTTGAAATGTTTTGAAATATTTTATTTTCGAAATCGTTTTAAGTTTTCCGACGTAAAGTTGTACACAAACTGTCGATCAAACGCCGCGATTCCAAAACATGTTATAGTCCGATAATCATCGGGTGTTTGTTGGAGTCTCAGCAGATATTAGGTATCTACAGAGCCCCCACTTTGACCGAGGCTTGGACAGGGCGAAAGTCAAAGTAGAGCCCCCAGGTCAATCGAAGATTACAACCTGGAGACCCAAGCGACGTCGAGGCGGCTCGAAATGATTCGGGCTAAGGACCTACCGTCGGGAAGGGCGACTCCAAGGCGAATCGAGGGTGCGAGCCAAGGACCTGTCATCGGGAACAGTTTAGAGTCTATCGACTATCCGTGCGGGTCGTTTAAAGTCCATTAGACTACGTATAAAGGCTCGCCAGCCATAGGAAGGAGTCATATCCGAGGCATCTTCGGATACGTCCTTGCACGTTTGCGGATAAAGGCTCGCCAGCTATGGTGCGTACATGAGGAGGGCTCGCCAGCCATGGTGCGTAGTAAGGCTCACCAGCCATGGTGCGTAGTAAGGCTCGCCAGCCATGGGGCGTAGTAAGGCTTGCCAACCATGAGGCGTAATAAGGCTCGCCAGCCATGAGGCGTAATAAGGCCCGCCAGCCATGGGGCATAGTAAGGCTCGCCAGCCATGGGGCATAGTAAGGCTCGCCAGCCATGGTGCATAGTAAGGCTCGCCAGCCATGGGGCGTAATAAGGCTCGTCAGCCATGAGGCGTAATAAGGCTCGCCAGCCATGAGGCGTAATAAGGCTCGCTAACCATGGTGCGTAATAAGGCTCGCCAGCCATGAGGCGTAATAAGGCTCGCCAGCCATGGTATGTAGTAAGGCTCGCCAGCCATGGGGCGTAGTAAGGCTCGCTAGCCATAGGGCGGTCGGTTAATGGATCGTGAGAATAGCCGCGTCAAATGGGCTTGTTTTGAAAGTAGCGAACTCATGATGCCGCCGTGGAAATAGTGACGTCGAATTTTCACTATCACTGCTTTTGAAATGAGCGGGTTCCGCGAGGAAGCCCTTTGCTGGTATTTGAAGGAATAGTGAATTTGGAATTTTCACCATTCGTTGTTCTTTTTGAATTTTGAAGTGGCGGTTTTGATCGCCGTCTGTTTGAATCTTGAAGGAAATAGCGAATTTTAAATTTTGCTATCACGACTGAGGTGACGGTTTATGTGTCGTCGTTGACATGTGAAGGAAATAGTGAATTTGAAATCTTCACTATTACGTTTGAAGTGACGGTTTATGTGCCGTCGTTGACATTTGATGGAAATAGTGAATTTGGAATCTTCACTATTAATTGAAGTGACGGTTTATGTGCCGCCGTTGACATGTGTGGTGAAAATAGTGGAATTTAATTTCCAACCATTATTTTGAAAATGACGGTTTTAATTGTCGTCGTTTGAAAATTTGAAGAAATAGCGAATTTGAATTTTCGCTATTATTTTTGAAAATTGAAGAAAATAGTGAATTTTGAATTTTCACCATTATTTTTGAAGTTGGCGGTTTTGATCGCCGTTTGTTTGAAATTTTCGAAAATAGCGAATTTAAATTTTCACTATTTGTTTTTGTCTTTGAGAGAATGACGATCTTTAATATCGTCAATGAAAATTTGAAGTTTGTTATGTGGAGATTGGGCCAAAGCCCAAAATTCACTGAAAGAGTAAGGGTCGCCTGATTGAGGCGCGAGCCACCTGGCGAACCAAAGGGGCTTCCCTTTTTTCTGTAAAAAGATGCGAGGTTTGGCTGCATTTCATTCCTCATTCATCTTCAACCTTCGAAACAAAAACCCACAAAAAATTGCCATCGTTGGACTTTTGCTAGCTTCCATTCGTGCCGTCAACAATAATGTCATCTCAAGGTATGCCTTTCCTCTCGAATCCATTCGTTTTTGTTAGCCCTTTAGCTTAATTGAATTAGGGCGAAATTTTACCCTAGAAAATCGATTTGGGCGTTTTTGATTGAGCCAATTTCGAGTGAAATTGATGATTCCATTAGGTTAGAAACCTGTTTAGGAGTATAGGGGTGCTTTTAGTTTGCATTTTGGTCCCCGTTCCCGCTCCCTATGCTCGAAAAACGTGAGTGAGGTGAGAAACCGTCTCATCTCGCAATGCCAAGTTTATTTGCTTGGATAATGGGTCCCACTAGGTTGCATTGTAGTCGGAAAAGATCATATTTGCCATTATGGACCTTTGTTGGTTATTGTGGGCAAAATTGGAATTTTTGCCTTTTGTGACGCTCTTATGTCTGACAAAATGAGCGTCTGTTTGAGCTTGAATTGAGTCAGTTTGCCTTGAAATGGACCTTATTGGTAGTTTAGGTCACCTTGAGGTGTGATAAAATCACGTTTGCCTTTTTGCGGTCGTTTTAAATTTTTGACCGGTTTGTGCTCAAATTAGCGCATGAATTGCCTTTTCGAGCCGTAGAAAAATTTTCCATTGCATTGGGAATGTATTTTTGGTTTGTTGGCGGACCTTGTATGGGTCTTGAAATGCCGTTTTTTTTGGTGGTTTTGACTCGTCTTTTGCTTGAAAAGAGAGGCGAGTCGTTTTTTGTGTTTTTTTTTGAAAGGTTTTGTTTGGTTGAATTTGGGCGGGATTGCCCTTGTTTTGCTTTGCAGGTTGTTGTTGTTTTTTTGGATTTGTCTATTTTACGCCGTCATAATGCCGAAATTTCCGCTGACGTTTTTTTGTTTTTATTCTCTTGATCGCAGGGTACCATTTTGGACCTACGGGGTCTGTCGTGGAGGCATTGGAGGAAGAGGATGATCCCAGAGGAGCTGTAGTGACCGAGGAGGCTGCCGGATCCGAGGCGGTGGTGGAGGATGCTTAATTCCGTAGAGGAGGAGAGGCGGTTGACGTGGCCGGCTTGTCCTTTTCATTGTGGCTCATAGACAAGATGGCTGATGATTGGGGGTCAGCACCGGGGTGGTGCATTGATACCGGTCGTCGCAGTATCAAAAATAAACCTAAGTACAACTAACAAAAGTCAGCGGTAAGTAGGGTCGATCTCCACAGGGAGGCGGTTTATTATCTACCTTTCTATTCTATCTGTCTAATGTCACTAGTGGGGGTTTTGATTGTGTTGGCTATACTAATGAAGCTAAGGCAAGAGAGAAAGAATTAAGGGAAATTAACAGAGGAGAAGGGTAATATGCTAGGAGTCGGTCTACCGTGGCAGCTACACTATCGGGTCAACTGAGTCGACTAAATTATTGATAAGAAGAGCGAGGTCGTCACCTTTCGGTCCTTAAACCTGCGATTATACCCTTTCGGTCTCTAATCGCCCTAGGGTCTCCTAATTAGCTTTCGCCCTAATTAGGTATCACCTATTGTAATTAAGCAAGCCTTCCCTTCCAATCTTTCGATCCAGGTCGGGGTTAACTAAATAAATGGTCTCCTGCATAAATATATTCAACCTAATAACAATTATATTGCCTAATACAATTCTTATCGCAAGACTAATCTAATCAAGTCTATCCTAATATATTGCTACCACGGCTTCCCTAATCCTAACATATTAAAGGATTTAGCTAGACATAGTTAAAGGGAGAACAAGGAAGAAAGAAAGAACAATAAACATAAACATAAATTAAAGAGGAAAAGAAAGGGAAAGAAGTAATTACTGAAATAAATCCGGAAAGAAAGTAACAGTAGCAAAGTAACAGTGTATGTATAAAATTTCAGAGGAGAAGCCCCCTAAACTGACGTCCTAAATTCCTATTTATAAGAAAATAGGATTTATTTGACCTAATGACGGAGATAAACTAAAAAGCCCAAGCCCATAAGAGAATCCACTCGATCGAGTGATTTAAAACCACTCGATCGAGTAAACTAAAGCTTAAACCACTCGATCGAGTAAATCCTAAAATGCAACTACTCGATCGAGTAGAAAAAGGACTCGATCGAGTAAAATTGTACTCGATCGAGTACTTTCCAGCTACAGTTTCCTGCTTTGCGCACTGAACTTAAAACGGCTGCCATTTCTTCGTTACTTGGGCAAACTGGGCGATTCCGGTGGCGTTGGAAAGCTAAGAGGACAAGCTTTAATTTCCAATTGGAATCACCTGAATATCAGTTGTAGAACTCGAGATATGGCTCTTCAAAGTAGGCACTAGCAATTTGAAGTTCTTCCTTTGCTCGCCTAGCTATCTTACTCTTTTGCGCATCTCAAAATAGCTACATTCCCGCTCCAAATTCACTCTTCCTCCAAATTCATGCTAAACGGACGGTAAAAGGCTTGATTTCACTACTTTTGGGTTCATTCCTGCAAATGAGACAAAATAACCCAAAGTAGCATATTCGGGGCATTTCGTAGCATAAACTACGATAAAAGCATGGAAATACGTGCATGAAAAGGCCTAAAAAGACTATATAAAATGCACGTATCAAATCTCCCCAAACCAAACCCTTACTCGTCCTCGAGTAAACTAAATGCAAACTAATGGAAAGGAAAAGATAACTCAGAGCTAGCTATAAATGCCCACTTAAACCAATTTAATGCAAGCAAACTAACACTTATAGCAAACAGTCAAATGCAAACGAGTTATAGGATGTTTATAATAAAGCTGAACCGTCGAACTTGCAAGACCTTTAATAATGGACTCTCACAGGTCACTCTTCTCTCATGAAGTAAAGGGTGAACATATATATGTAAGAGAGAAAGAAAAATAGTCTCTCACCTAGACTACGACCCACATAAACATGCATGCAGCTAATATGATAGACAGTTCTAACTACCGTACATACATTCCAACCAAACAAGGTCCTGTCACAGCCGAGGGCTTACAAAAATATGGTAAAGTGAGGCAATGGGTAAGAAAAGGTAAAACATTTATGGAAATGTGAAGGTATAGGTGATCAAGCTAGTACCTAAACAAAACCATGTGACAACATCCGATTCCAACTCAATTATGAAATAAGCACAATGCCCTTTATTTGGCACAAAACTCACCAAACCGAACTGAAAATACTCCTCAAATGATATAAATAAAGCATAGGAGCAGAAACCGTCAACAATACAAACTCTTCTTTTTTTTTTCTTTCGAATTTTTCCATTCCCTTTTTTTTTTTCGGTTTCCTTCGATTTTTTCTCTTCTTTTTTCTCCTCTTTCTTTCTTTTTCACGTTTTTTTTTTTCATTTTCAAATTATCTTCTTTTTCTTTTCTCATCCTCCTTCTTTCTTTTCTACCAACTCCAAATAACGCAATACAGACCAAACTTGGCACAATAAATTATATACCGCAAAGATAATCTAAACTAGCTTGACAAGGCAGGCTAAATTTGGATGTAGCTAAGGGTCAATAGGCAAATTTGGCTAATGTGGAGTTTAATGGGTAAAAATGAAATAAAGGGGAAATGTAAGAACCTCCCTGCATGTGACACCAACCACTAACCCGAATGTATGTAGGCAAAAAGCAATTGAATTTCATATACGTGCAAATTGATGATACATGTTATGCAAGGAGTAACTACTCACAATCCTACATGAAACTGGTCATAAATGACACCAGTTTATAAGGCTCTAAATCCTTAGAAATTATAAGTAGGTTGCCAAAATTTCAGGTCAAGTCTAAACAGTCAGCTAAATTTTTGACATTAACTCGTAGATATGCAAAAGACAAAGCTAAAAGAATATATAGTTCAATGCAAGGCTTAAGCAAAAAGACAAAAGTAGTGCAATATCATCATTGAAATCAATCGTTCCGACTCAACCTATATGCAAAAATAAACGTAAAATTTTTGAAAATATTTTTTGAATTTTTCTAATTTTTATGAGATTTCTGAATTTTTATAGAAATAAACAACAATGCAATACGAAAATTAAACGTGATAACAGGAATGCAACAAAAACAAGATGCAGACACAGATATGGATGCATAACCTCCCCAAACCAAACCGTACAATGCCCTCATTGTACCAAAACATGGAAAGGAAATGCAAACTAAAAGAGAAAGAGAGTAAAAGCGGAAAAACTCACAAGATTGCGCGAATAAAGGGACCTCCCCAAACCGACCATGAACATGGGAGGTTGCTAAAGGCCCGGAAAACCGTCACAAGAAGCTAATCCAAGTTAAACGAGTGAATGGGCATCCAATAACTGCTCGATCGAAAGGCTTTTAGGTCGATCGAGTAGTTTCTCTTTATGCAGGTACTCGATCGAGTAAATTAAGAGTGCTCGATCGAGTAAAACAGCAGAAAAAGCTCTCGATCGAGTACAAAAAGTACTCGATCGAGTGATCCGTAGTGTGTTCCTGCAAAACGCAATGAAAACAGCCCGCAAAACTAACAAAGCAAGCAAAACTGAAATGTAAAAACCATTTATTACAACTGAAATAAAATAAAATGTAAAATAAAATCGTCGGGTTGCCTCCCGGGTAGCGTTAGCTTCAGACAGGTCCCAGCTCGACCTTCTTTTCTTCGAGGCTCTCTAATTAGTTATAATCAAAACAGCTCAAAGCGCGCAGCATTAGATCGTACATCTGCGCATGTGCTACACAGAAATGTAAGTAGCACCAAAGTGGAATAGAGAAATATTTGTTAAAATTAAACAACCGTTTAAGTCTAACAAATTTCCTATGCGAGCTCCTAAATTTATCCACAAAATAAAGGAGCGCGGGAGCAATTGTCAATATAATAGGGTCCCGTTTTAGTTTGACAAGATTAAAATGACAAGGATGGTGAAAAATCGTTAAATTACGCGTCCACATATGAGGAGGGGGTATAGCATTAAAAGAAATAGCACGAGTCAAATGAGGCAAAATATTATTAAAACAAACAATAATAAGATTATCATTTACTACCTCAGGTTGGTCGCTCTCAATGACGGAATCATAGATAAAAGAATTTATTACCTCTTCCGTGCGAGGAGCAAATACCGACTCGGCTGTCCTTTCGTCGCCCTCAGTGGAATTCGTCCTGTAAATCTCAGCCTCAAGTGCATCTAACTCGGCTTTGAATAAGGGTGATTCACCGTAGCCGTTATCATCGTCAAAATCGTCATCCGAAACAAACCCAAATGACGAATCAATGCTCCCAATGGCCAATTCAGTCGATCGAGCAGTTTTATTACTCGATCGACCACTTTCCTCCTGCGTTTCACTCGATCGAGTAAAAATATCACTCGATCGAGCACTTTCTCCTGGAAATTCACTCGATCGACTAATATTAGTCTCTCGACCGAGTGATTCCTCCTGTACAGCGCTGAAATCCTCGTGTGGGGCAGTGAAATATGATAGAAACTCGTCATCCGAGTCATAAAAGTCATCCTCAGCATTGGGCAACACGGTTTCTGCATGGGAAAAACCGCTCTCAGTAAAGTAAACCTCTTCTGGTTGCCAATTATCCGACTCAGCTGCTAACTGAGCAATTTCAAACTCCAGCTCAATGAATTGAGCTTCCATACGTCTATCACTCTCTTGCCTCATGGATACAAGTGTCTTCATTAAAGACCTCAGTTCCACAACCTCTTCCTATTGTATATCAGCTGCTAACTGAGCGATTTCAGTCTCGAGCTTATCAAGTCGCGAAAAAGTGCGTCTATCATTTTCTTGCACTTGAGATGCAAGTGTCTCCAATAAAGATTTCAGCTCCACAATTTCTTCTTCTTGTATATCAGGAGGATCTTGTTGCGGTGGCCATTGATAGGGTGGATGTGGCGGCGCAACTACAGCTGCTTGATTAACTCGATTGCGCTGATGGAACGCGTAAGCTTCATCATTTTCTGCCGTGCAAAAGACTGCATTGTGCTCAGTAGAATCACATCTCCCGCAGCAAATCACCTGCTGTTCCATATAATGGGACATCGGCGATGGGCCAAAGGTACTCAAGCCTTCCCCTTGACAATCTTTCACCTAGAACTGTATAGGTAGAACCTGTAAGGCCTATCAAAACAGCACTAAAGAAAAAGATTAGAACGGCCTCAAGGGAAAAATCCCCTGAGGCTAAAATCAGATAAAATAAAACAAGCAAATAAATAGATGCCTCCCCGGCAACGGCGCCAAAATTTGATACCGGTCGTCGCAGTATCAAAAATAAACCTAAGTACAACTAACAGAAGTCAGCGGTAAGTAGGGTCGATCTCCACAGGGAGGCGGTTTATTATCTACCTGTCTATTCTATCTGTCTAATGTCACTAGTGGGGTTTTTGATTGTGTTAGCTATACTAATGAAGCTAAGGCAAGAGAGAAAGAATTAAGGGAAATTAACAGAGGAGAAGGGTAATATGCTAGGAGTCGGTCTACCGTGGCAGCTACACTATCGGGTCAACTGAGTCGACTAAATTATTGATAAGAAGAGCGAGGTCGTCACCTTTCGGTCCTTAAACCTGCGATTATACCCTTTCGGTCTCTAATCGCCCTAGGGTCTCCTAACTTAGCTTTCGCCCTAATTAGGTATCACCTATTGTAATTAAGCAAGCCTTCCCTTTCAATCTTTCGATCCAGGTCGGGGTTAACTAAATAAATGGTCTCCTGCATGCATATATTCAACCTAATAACAATTATATTGCCTAATACAATTCTTATCGCAAGACTAATCTAATCAAGTCGATCCTAACATATTGCTACCACGGCTTCCCTAATCCTAACATATTAAAGGATTTAGCTAGACATAGTTAAAGGGAGAACAAGTAAGAAAGAAAGAACAATAAACATAAACATAAATTAAAGAGGAAAAGAAAGGGAAAGAAGTAATTACTGAAATAAATCCGGAAAGAAAGTAACAGTAGCAAAGTAACAGTGTATGTATAAAATTTCAAAGGAGAAGCCCTCTAAACTGACGTCCTAAATCCCTATTTATAAGAAAATATGATTTATTTGACCTAATGACGGAGATAAACTAAAAAGCCCAAGCCCATAAGAGAATCCACTCGATCGAGTGATTTAAAACCACTCGATCGAGTAAACTAAAGCTTAAACCACTCGATCGAGTAGAAAATCTACTCGATCGAGTAAATCCTAAAATGCAACTACTCGATCGAGTAGAAAAAGGACTCGATCGAGTAAAATTGTACTCAATCGAGTACTTTCCAGCTACAGTTTCCTGCTTTGCGCATTGAACTTCAAACGGCTGCCATTTCTTCGTTACTTGGGCAAACAGGGTGATTCTGGTGGCGTTGGAAAGCTAAGAGGACAAGCTTTCATCAAAAATTGGAATCACCTGAATAACCGTTGTAGAACTCGATATATGGCTCTTCAAAGTAGGCACTAGCAATTTGAAGTTCTTTCTTTGCTCGCCTAGCTATCTTACTCCTTTGCGCATCTCAAAATAGCTACATTCCCGCTCCAAATTCACTCTTCCTCCAAATGCATGCTAAACGGACGGTAAAAGGCTTGATTTCACTACTTTTGGGTTCATTCCTGCAAATGAGACAAAATAACCCAAAGTAGCATATTCGGGGCATTTCGTAGCATAAACTACGATAAAAGCATGGAAATACGTGCATGAAAAGGCCTAAAAAGACTATATAAAATGCACGTATCATGCATCGCATCATGGTTCTTGGCCTCCTTATCATCCGAAGTCTGCCAGACACTGTCTTCATTTTTGTCGTGGAGCAGGAACGAGGTATTACCGTCATGGTAACAACCTCTGCTTCCGTTGTTGCTCCTCTGTCTCTTGTGTTGCTCCCTTTCTTTTCTGTTTGAGAGGATAGAGAGTGCTTAGTTCGGTAGGTGGCGGATAGCCCCCAGTTCGTTGTCTTAGGCTAGTGTCTGTATGATAGATAGTTGTTTTAGGCCAGTGTCTGTATGATAGATGTCTTACCAGGACAACTCAGGTATAAGGAAGCTACCATCTCGATTACCCGAGGCATGATATTCATAAGACAATAACGAAACAACTTTAAATAATATAAGTTTAGCGAAAGGTTACAACTGAAACCAAATACCAAAATACAATACATGTTCTCAAAACCAACTGTCTACTGAACTAACTAAAATGTCATAAAACTAGTAAAGCTACAGCGGAAGACTCCTATCGTCAGACGGTGGCACATCCCAGCTATCCCAGTACTCAACTCAAACCTGCTCAATTACTGCTCACCATCCCCGAATGGATCACCGCATGTTTTACAAACAACAACACGGGGTCAGTACTAATCACACAATCTATATATATCAACAATACGATAAACAAATATCTCACACCGTCACACACACAATCACATCAGTCCCATCAATCTCAATCACCGACTGTCCACTGGACCAACCCTGCCAGTGGAGGACCGCAGCCGTACCCACCAAATCCTCGCTCCTCATAATAAGCGATAACCCTGTCCATTAATGTGCACATCCCCTTCCGTGGCGGGTTCCACGAAGGGCGAAACTAGGGCGTGAAGCCACTCCCGCAAGTGACTCCACTCAGCCGAGAACGCATCTCGAGAACCAAAGACAAACAATCACAATCAACAACCGTCACAATACAATTACTATATTATTCAATCAACCACATTATGGGACTAATACTGGGTAGGAAACCCTACCTGGAAAGCACAACTATCAGACGGTCTCAACAGCTGTATCAAAAAGCCTCTTCTACAAATCCTCCTCCTATCATACATACACATAATTACTACCAATTACAATCTACAACAAAACCCCCAAATCCCCATATTAGGGTTTAAACAACTTAAAGGAAATACTATAAAAACGGTACATAGGTCTTACCCTCGACGCAAGGATCTCAATGGTATAACGAACGATGAAATCCGACCTTCCACACTCCGGGATTTGCTAACAATGCGATTAAAGTGAAGAACGTACTTTGCTATCTCTCTTGATAGTAATTTAGGTTTTGAAAAGTGTTTAGAACAATGACGGAAAAGATTATATACCTTAATCGCATAATTAACAAAACTCGAGAAATAACTCCCCGTAAACCGGCTACTCGATCGAGTAGCTAAGGTACTCGATCGAGTGCCCCCTTACTCGATCGAGTATCCTAGTTACTCGATCGAGTACCCAACAGGTCAGAAACTATTTTAAAACGCAACCCACCCTTACTCGACAGAGTAAGGCCTACTCGATAGAGTACCCAGAGACTTATAAATACGGAGTATTACAGTCTTCCCTCCTTAAAAAGAACTTCGTCCCCGAAGTTCAAACCACAACAAAATAAAGATACCCCCACAACACTTCCGACTCAACAACCAAAGCAAAACTCAACATAAAACATGTTACTAACCCAACTCATCCCGACAAACATACCGACACAACATACAAAAGGGGTATAAAACTCTTAAAAACTCTTTGCGATCATCTCCTACCCCCCTAAAAGAAACATGGTTACGTCCCCGTAACCATACATACCTGATCAAAAAGAAAAGGGTAACGCTCTTTCATAGCTTCCTCTGGTTCCCATGTAGCCTCTTCGGTCTCGTGGTTAGACCAAAGGATCTTAAGCAACACCGTCTCACCACTCCTAGTCTTCCTAACTTTTCGGTCAAGAATCTGCTTAGGCACCTCAAGATATGATAAGGACTCATCTAGCTCTAAGCTCTCTGCCTCTAACACATGTGACGGGTCACTCACATACTTCCGCAGCTGCGATACATGAAACACATTATGCGCTCTCTCTAACGCAGCTGGTAAAGCCAGACGATATGCAACTTCCCCAACTCGCTCCAAGATCTCATAAGGCCCGATAAACTTCTGGCTCAGCTTGCCTTTCTTCCCAAATCTCATAACCCCACGCATAGGAGACACTTTCAGAAGAACCTTGTCCCCAACCTGAAACTCTATATCCCGGCGATGTAGATCTGCATAACTCTTTTGCCTATCCTGGGCTGCTCTCATCCGTTCCCTGATCATCTTGATCTGTTCAACCATCTCATGTACCATCTCTGGTCCTAAAACCACTGCCTCAGCACTATCGTCCCAACAAATCGAACTCCTACATCTCCTCCCATACAAAGCCTCAAACGGTGCCATACCAATACTAGTGTGGTAGCTGTTGTTGTAAGAAAATTCTATCAAATCCAACCTCTGTTCCCAGCTACCACCAAAGTCCATCACATAAGCTCGTAACATATCCTCAAGAGTTTTGATTGTTCTCTCAGTCTGACCGTCTGTTGCAGGATGAAAAGCTGTACTCATCTTCAAAGTTGTTCCCAACGATTCCTGCAACTCTTTCCAAAACCTTGATATAAATCTCGCATCTCTGTCAGACACTATGTCCTTAGGGACTCCATGTAACTTAAGCACGTTCTTTCGATATGCCATAGCCAATTGTGCTTTAGTCCATGTATATTTCATTGGAACAAAGTGAGCTGACTTTGTCAGTCGATCCACTATTACCCAAATCATGTTGTTACCCTGTTGACTCTTTGGCAAGCCCACGATAAAATCCATAGAAATGGACTCCCACTTCCACTCAGATACCGTTAAAGACTGAATCTTACCTTGTGGTCGTCGCTGTTCCCCTTTAACTCTCTGGCATGTCAAACAACGGGCCACAAACTCAGCTGTCTCTTTCTTCATCCCAGGCCACCAAAACGTGTTCTTTAGGTCCTTGTACAACTTATCTCCACCTGGATGAACTGAATATGGTGTGCAATGTGCCTCTATCATGATAGTCTTTTTCAACTCCTCATCTTTAGGGACACACCACCTACCGTCAAACCTCAAACTACCATCTGTATGAATAGAGAATCGAGACACTGTCCCCTTCTCTACTCCAGCTCTCCACTCAACTATCTTAGGATCCAACGCCTGCTTACCTCTAATATCCTTATAAAGATCAAGCTGCACTGTCAAATCACCCATGGCATCTCCTTTCTGCATCATATGTATCCCAAACCTCGCTACCTCGTCTCTCAACCTCATTAAAGATAGAGCTGTACACAAAGAATGTGCACTCTTCCTACTCAAAGCATCTGCAACAACATTGGCCTTCCCTTCATGGTAGATAATTTCCATGTCATAATCGCCAATCAGCTCCATCCATCTCCTCTGTCTCATGTTCAGCTCCTTTTGAGTGAAAATGTACTTGAGACTCTTGTGATCAGAAAATAACTTGAAGATTGCTCCATAAAGGTAATGTCTCCATATCTTGAGAGCAAACACCACTGCACCCAACTCCAGATCATGAGTAGGGTAGTTCTCCTCATAAGGCTTCAATTGCCTAGAAGCATAGGCAATCACCTTACCGTTCTGCATCAACACACATCCCAACCCATTCTTTGAGGCATCTGTATAAACCTCAAAGTTCTCAATCCCTTCAGGCAATGCTAAGATAGGAGCTGTGGTCAAACGCTCCTTTAATGTTTGGAACGCCGCCTCACAACTCTCATCCCAACGAAACCTGTTCTCTTTTCTCATCAACGCTGTCATAGGTCTAGCTATCTTGGAGAAATCTTTCACAAACCGTCTGTAGTACCCACTAAACCCGAAAAAACTCCCGATCTCAAACATTCTTTGGTGCTTCCCACTTTGTCACTTTGCCTCAATCTTTGCCGGATCCACACTACCCCATCCTCAGAGATCACATGCCCCAGAAAAGCAACTTTCTCTAACCAGAACTCACACTTGGACAACTTAGCATATAACTCATGTTCCCTCAAAGTCTGCAACACAATCCTCAGATGCTCCTCATGCTCCTCCTTAGTCTTGGAGTAGACTAAGATGTCATCGATAAACACCACCACAAACTTATCCAAAAACGTCTCAAGATCCTATTCATCAAATCCATAAACACCGCCAAAGGCATTAGATAACCCAAACGGCATCACCACATACTCATAATGGCCATACCTCGACGTGAAAGCTGTCTTTGGTATGTCCACCTCTCTAATCTTCACTTGATGGTACCCCGATCTCAAATCAATCTTAGAAAAGACTGATGCACCACTCAACTGATCAAACAAGTCATCTATCCTTGGCAAAGGATACTTGTTCTTCACTGTCACTCGGTTCAGCTCTCTATAGTCTATGCACAACCTCAAACTCCCATCTTTCTTCTTCACAAAAAGAACTGGTGCTCCCCACGGCGATAAAGTTGGTCTAATGTATCCCTTCTCTATCAGATCATCTAACTGCTTTCTGAGCTCCTCCATCTCCTTAGGACCCATACGGTACGGTGCCTTAGAGATTGGCCCCGTCCCCGGTTTCAACTCAACTGTAAAATCTATCTCTCTCTTCGGTGGCAACCCCAGAATCTCCTCCGGAAACACATCCTCAAACTCTCCCACCACTGGTATCTAATCAACTGTCGGACTCTCTATCCGGTCATCTCTCACATGGCACAAGATCAAAGGACATCCCTTCCTCAGATAAGACTTCAAAGTAATAGCTGCAATCAACTTAACTTTGGGTTTGACTAGAAACCCACGATAACACACACTAACGCCCTTAGGACCTCTTAAAGACACTTTCTTTTGATGACAGTCTATCTTAGCTTTATACTTTCCCAACCAATCCATCCCAACTATCATCTCAAAGCCGCTAAAAGGAAACTCTAGCAAGTCTACAGGTAGATCAACCTGCCCAACTATCATAGGTACATCCCTATATAACCTCCCACATGATACAGACTCACCCGAAGGTATAAAAACTTCCTCACTAACAGACTCATATACCCTCAAACCCAACCGCTTAACATGACTCGAAGATACAAACGACTGAGACGCCCCCGAATCAAACAAAACAAAGGTATGAATACCGTTAACAAGAAAAGTACCAGTGATAACGTGTGCATCATCTTTAGCTGCTTTCTTCTCCATCATGAACAACTTTCCACTGGTCTTCTGTCCACTTCCCTGGACAGTACTGGCTGATGTGGTCGGCTTAGCACCCGACCCTTGATTGTTGTTGTTGTTCGTCGGTGGATTCTGATAAGAATTACTGCCGTTGCGGTTACCTCCACTCTGATAGCTCTGACTTCCCCGGTTTGACCATGATCCAGTCGGTCTATTGCTCGCATAACTCTGCGCAGGTCTCTAGAAAGTTCCAGGTGCACTTGTGCACTCATGTCTCTTGTGGCCTACGCCACCACAACTATAGCAGGTCATTCCCCAACTACCACTAACACTTTCACGGCCACGCCCAAAGGAAGCCCCAGCACTGAACCCTGACCCAGAAGAAAACCCTCTAGTTTGATTGTGGTTGCCTTTCTTGTGACTAGATTGGCCACCACCCTCACTCTCAGACTTTCTTTTCTCAACACCCACTCTCTCTTGAGCCATCTCTACTAACCTCTCAGCTCTTCCAGCTCTCTCATAAGCTTCCTTAACGTCAGTAAGGATTCCCACGGGTAACTTATCCATGATCTTAGGGGTCAAACCCCTCTCAAACCTCAGCAGCAGGTTCTCCTCACTCAAACCCATATCCTCAGCATACCTAGACTTCTCATTAAACTGTCTGTAATACTCGGCCACAGACATGTCAGATGTCATCTTAAACCCATCGAACTCCTCTCTCAACTTACTCCTCACATGCTCCGGTACAAACTCTTTTCTCATAGCCTTACGAAACTCTTCCCAAGGTATAGCAGGTAAACCTTGGTTCGCATATAACTCCTTAGCACTCACTTTCACCGTATCCCACCACTTGCCACCGCTTCCCCTCGGGTAGAACGCAGCTTGTTCTACTCTCATCTCATCAGGACAGTGAACCAAATCTAGTATGTTCTCCATCTCTCTATGCCAGTTATCAAGAAGGTTAGGCTCCCCAACCCCCTTGTACTCTTTCGGGTTAAACCTCGCTATATAGAGGCTGATTTTAGAGTGATCAACCTCCTTCTCCTTATCCTTATCCTTATCCTTTCCCACAGTCTTTAAAGCCTCCGTAAGAGCATCCTGATGTTCCAACATCTTAACGATATCATCTATGTTCATAAGCTCAGCTCTCGCATACAAAGCATTCTTCTTGGGCGGCATCTTGAAACTATATCAGAAAAGGGGTGGATATAAACATACGTACCAAAACCTCAAAACACGAAAGCAAGCTGCCCAGGACATACTCGATCGAGTTCTCTAACCTACTCGATCGAGTAGCAGGCTACTCGATCGAGTGCCCAACATACTCGATCGAGTGCCCCGACTCCAGACCCAAAACAGACCTTCTGACCTCTAACATACTCGACCGAGTAGCCCGGCTACTCGATCGAGTGACCCCCTACTCGATCGAGTGCCCGAGGTACTCGATCGAGTGCCCAAAAACACGATTCTGGATTCAAAATCGTCAAATACCCACCCGATCAAGTCAGTCCCACTCGATCGAGTCACGCTAACTCAAAAACGCTACCCGCATGTTATATCATATCCCAACATTATAAACAACTTTATAAATCCCAACATTATATCATAACTAAGCATTTAATGCTACACAACTCTTCATACCATCAACGAAATAACTCTATCATGTTATTAAACGCCACATAGTAAACATCCATCATGCTTCTCACTCCAACAACGGTTCTATATATCTCATCAATCTTTCTTTCATATTCTCAACTTTCTACTCCAAACATCCAAAAATTACACATACTTCATCACATCCACACACAAGCTAACAAACAACGCATACGACCTCGACATACACCCCCCATGTGACCGTTTCAAAATTGTAGGGCAAGTTCGCGACTTCAGGACATCTCCCAAGCCTTTGCATTAGCTCCTACAACCTTTAACCCGGGTTCATTTTAATTGACTACCTATATTCATTAGATTTATTGGTTACAGGTTTCAGGATCGTCGCTCTGATACCATTTCTAACACCCCCATACTCCAAGTGCCTTACCAGGACCACTCAGGTATAAGGAAGCTACCATCTCGGTTACCCGAGGCATGATATTCATAAGACAATAACGAAACAACTTTAAATAATATAAGTTTAACGAAAGGTTACAACTGAAACCAAATACCAAAATACAATACATGTTCTCAAAACCAACTGTCTACTGAACTAACTGAAATGTCATAAAACTAGTAAAGCTACAGCGGAAGACTCCTATCGTCAGACGGTGGCACATCCCAGCTATCCCAGTACTCAACTCAAACCTGCTCAATTACTGCTCACCATCCCCGAATGGATCACCGCAGGTTTTACAAACAACAACACGGGGGTCAGTACTAATCACACAATCTATATATATCAACAATACGATAAACAGATATCTCACACCGTCACACACACAATCACATCAGTCCCATCAATCTCAATCACCGACTGTCCACTAGACCAGCCCTGCCAGTGGGGGACCGCAGCCGTACCCACCAAATCCCCGCTCCTCATAATGAGCGATAACCCTGTCCATTAATGTGCACATCCCCTTCCGTGGCGGGTTCCACGAAGGGCGAAACTAGGGCGTGAAGCCACTCCCGCAAGTGACTCCACTCAGCCGAGAACGCATCTCGAGAACCAAAGACAAACAATCACAATCAACAACCGTCACAATACAATTACTATATTATTCAATCAACCACATTATAGGACTAATACTGAGTAGGAAACCCTACCTGGAAAGCACAACTATCAGACGGTCTCAACAGCTGTATCAAAAAGCCTCTTCTACAAATCCTCCTTCTATCATACATACACATAATTACTACCAATTACAATCTACAACAAAACCCCCAAATCCCCATATTAGGGTTTAAACAACTTAAAGGAAATACTATAAAAGCGGTACATAGGTCTTACCCTCGACGCAAGGATCTCAACGGTATAACGAACGATGAAATCCGACCTTCCACACTCCGGGATTTGCTAACAATGCGATTAAAGTGAAGAACGTACTTTGCTATCTCTCTTGACAGTAATTTAGGTTTTGAAAAGTGTTTAGAACAATGAAGGAAAAGATTATATACCTTAATCACATAATTATCAAAACCCGAGAAATAACTCCCCGTAAACCGGCTACTCGATCGAGTAGCTAAGGTACTCGATCGAGTGCCCCCTTACTCGATCGAGTATCCTAGTTACTCGATCGAGTACCCAACAGGTCAGAAACTATTTTAAAACGCAACCCACCCTTACTCGACAGAGTAAGGCCTACTCGATAGAGTACCCAGAGACTTATAAATACGGAGTATTACAACTGGATCCTGTTTGTACGGTCAGTTGTTCGTATCAAACGTGTGTCGATGTATTTTGCGTGAGGCGGTTTATATATATGTGTTTTGGATTGTGGTTCATTTGTGATTTTTGGCTTTTTTTGTGTTGTGTTTCGGAGGAGCGTTGTCGCCTGTCGATTCTCCTTTTGCTTTGCACCAGTTCTTGCATCGTTAATGTAGAAAACAGGCAACAGATAGCACGTATATATAATCGCAAACACGTAAAAGCATTTGAGCAAAAATTAACCAAGATAACTTGAAGTTAAAATTGAATTTTGAAATGATATGATATTTGAAAAATCCCGCGACAAGTCGTCACGTTTGGATTCCAAAAGGAATTGATTTGAAAATTGAGCAATTAACTCGTGTCTTGAATTAAATTGCATTGGAAATTATTGAAATTGATTTGTGACTCAAAAAATTCAAACTCAAACTGTCATGGATGAATTTCAGAAGAGATTTTCACGAGTGTATTTGATTTTTGAGGTCAAGACTCGAATTTGTGAGTGCTTGAAATTTGAGGAAAATTGACGTCGTGTTATCAATTTTCGATTTTTATTTTGATGGAAAATTGCGAAAAAGAGAAAAAATTTCGGAATTTTGACTGGCATGGAAACGATCCGTCGCGGATCGGGGCGACTAGCCCTTCCCCCCTTAAAAAAAGAAAGAAAAATCCGTATGTTTAAAGTTGCGTCTTGGAAACCCTGTCGGATTTCGTAAAACGCGAAAACAAGGAAATGTGAGTGTGAGGAAACACAAAAATGTCCTGGATCATCCCGAAGAGGCGCGAGCGTCCTAGCGGGAGGTTTGAGGTGTCAGGAGAAAAAACAAGTTGAAAGAGATAAGTCAACAGCGGGAATCTTGGGGAAGCCTCAAAGAGGCGCGAGCAGCCTGGTGATGGAAGCCGGCTCTCCCCTTTTTCTGAAAACCACGTTGATCATTTTTGTATAAATAGCGATGTTTGTGCTTCATTGTTTCATCATCCGAAACACAAAAACATCTCGACGAAACTTCTTCTTCTTCTTCCACAAAACATTTCATGGACGCTTTTGAGAACGCATTGCGACAATGGTGACGGGATTTGTCGCCTCCCGAAAAGTATCAACTCATTTGCATTGGAGTTGGTCAATTGTTGGTGCTCCGTCAAGTCAAGGTGCAACCTTCATTTCTTGAAGCATGTTCTCGGTTTTGGGATTCGAAACACCAAGTTTTCGTTTTCCCGAAGGGTGAAATTTGTCCTCTTGCCGAAGAAGTTGGAGCCATTGGTGGGTGGCCGGGTTGTGTTCCGGTGCTTCCTCCGACTCGGTTGAGCTACAAGGAGAAATTCCGTTCCATGTTTGGTTTGTCTACAAGTCGAGTCAACTTTCTTCTTGCTCCACATGGTGTGGATATGTTGGCTCTTATCAACATCTTTTCTAACCGATTAGATGTCAATGTCTCGGAGGTGGCTAGGAGAAGGGCCCTTGCCTTTTGCCTTGTCCATGTGTACCTCTTTGTTGATGTCTTGAAGAAGGGGGGTCCAAAATGCTATGGTAGCATGACCCTTATCCATGTGGTTGAGCAAATGGAGCATGGTAGAGATCCATCGTGGTTGGTGCTTGGAGAGATCATCCAAGCTTTGGACAAGGAAGGCTCTTGTGGAGAAGCTCCCTCCTTTGGGTCCCCAAGGATCCTTCAAGTGTGGCTACTGGAGAGGCTAAGGTATGTAGAGCCTCCGGTTAATCCTTCTTCTTATTCCTTCCGTCACCTTACCATGAGGAAGAAGGTGTACCCGGATAGTTTTGCTTCTACCGAGGCTTACTGGGCCGCAAGATTGGCGGAAGAGGGTGGTCCTCATATCCGTTGGGTGGTGCCATAGTGGCATTTGAGGTCCTTTACGGGGTTGCCCGCTTCGGGTGCAAGTCCTCGTTCTTTGATGGTGGTGGGTTTGAAGGTTGTTTCCTTCATTTGTCCCGAAAGGCTCATGAGGCAAATGGGGTGTCAACAAAAGGTGCCCGCTCAAGATACCCTTGTCCAAGAGAATGTTTTCCGGAACTCCGAGCTTGTGGAGGTCTTCGAAAGGTGGTGGGTCACTCGGCCGCTTTGGGAGGTACCAAACCCCGTTGCCACGACATGGGTGACTCCCGCTTATGTCAAGTGGTCACGAGCTCCGTCCTTGGAAGAGAGGTCCAAATTCCGTAAGGACGAGGTTGTCGACTTGAAGTATCGAGAGGTTGGCAAGGCCAACCGTGCCTTCTTCGAGGAGTATGTTGATGGAGCTACCCTCGATGTGATAAGACCACCGAAGAGGAGGAGTTCCGGCCCCAAGAATACGGTGGGCCGTGCATTGGCTTTTTTTGGGTCGAACATGGGGTCTTGTGCTAGACCGGAGGCCGTCGCCGTTTTAGATCCGTTGAGGATCCGTTCCGAGGAGGAAGTCCATGCTAGGCGGGCCAACAAGAAGAACAAGGGGAAGATGTACCCTGAGGGAAAAGGCAAGGGTAGAATGGAAGAGTGAAGACCTCTATTACCCGTTTTATTATTATGTTGTATTAGTGTTGTGAGTCTTTATTATTTTGTACTAGCTAGTTATTGTGTGTTTTGTGCTAGTTTTATTATGTGAGGTGTTTTAGTCGACACCTTAGCTTTGACAAGTTGTAGACTCGTCGAGCTTTATTTGTTGTTGAAATTGTAATCCCTCCCATTATTAATTAAATAAGAGGATTGCTCGTGTCGAAAATTGTGAACGCTTGTTTCTTCCATCCATTTTGCAAAGGCAATTCGGCATGAATCGTCCTAAACATTTGCACTTGGGAAATGGAATTTTTGTGGGAAGGGAGAAAGGCTTATTTTTGTATTTTGTGGGAAAGGGGAATGTTTTTCCTTTTTCTCTTTTTTGATGGGGATGTCTTGTATGTGGGTGATGTTTTTTTGATCATGGGGATGGTTTTTTTTTTTTTATTGTGGGAATGGTTGTTTTTTTTTTTTTTTTTTTTTTTTTTTTTTTTTTTTTTATTGTGGGAATGGTTGTTTTTTTTTATTGTGGGAATGGTTGTATCCTTCTTGTGTAAGAAAGGACTGGCTACGTATCCACCTGAAAAGGTGAAATCAAACCATGATCGTAGTTCGAAATGTTTTGTTGATTGGGTTTTGTGGTTGTATCCCTCATGCATAAGAGGGACTGCCTACGTATCCACCTGAAGAGATGAAATCAAACCATGCTCGTAGTTTAGGGGTTTTTGTTTTAGTGCAAATGGATGTTGCCTTTGACAGATCAAAGGACATTTGAAACGGGCAAGGTGCCGCAGCTTAGACTCGATAAAACATGCAATTTCAAATCAGAACACGTTGAGGAACTTGACTTGAAAAGGGGTTGAGGCGGTTGCTAGCTGTGAAAACTAGGCGGAGGTCGTTGGTTTCTATGGTTCAAGGGTAGTATTTCTTGAGTTGGTTTAGGTTGGTCGGGTTTGTAAAATCCTCCCCATCAAGGTCACTCAGTCTCACTGCGCCCCCCGAAAGTATTTTCTTGACCAGGTATGGCCCGGCCCAGTTGGGTTTGAATTTCCCCCTCGGATCGATGGGTAACGGTGCTCGAACTGACTTGAGGACCAAGTCGCCCTCCTGGATGTTCCTGGGTTTAACCTTCTTGTTGAATGCCCGTTGTATACGTCGTTGGTATAGCTGGACGTTGTGCAAGGCGTTGAGTCGTCGTTCGTCTAGAAGAGTGAGTTGCTCGTACCTTTGACGGGCCCATTCCGCCTCAGGGACTTGACTCTCCAGTAGAATACATAGAGAAGGGACCTCTAACTCTACCGGTTGAACCGCCTCCATACCATATTCTAGGTAGAAGGGTGTGGCGCCTGTCGGTGTTCGAATGGAGGTTCGGTATCCCCAGAGTGCGAATGGGAGTTTGCTCGACCAATCGCGGTAGTTGTCTTGTATTTTCTTGATAATGGTGACAAGAGTTTTGTTCGCTGCCTCCACCGCTCCGTTAGTTTGGGGACGATAAGGGGATGATCGATGTCGTTTGATTTTGTATTTGTCCAGCAAAGCTTGAGTTTCCGCCCGGAAGTGTGAGCCTTGATCGCTGATGATTTCATGGGGTACCCCATATCGGCAGATGATGTTATTTTGAATGAACTTGGCCACTTGCTTGGCGGTCAAGACTGCATATGACTGTGCTTCCACCCATTTGGTGAAGTAGTCGATGGCGACGAGGACGAAGCAATGCCCCTTAGTGTCTACCGGGTTAACTTTCCCGATGATGTCGATGCCCCAGGTTGAGAAAGGCCAGGGTGACGTCATGGTGTATAAAAGGGATGGTGGTATGTGTTGTATGTTGGCGAAGATCTGGTAATTGTGGCAATGTTTGACGTAGTTACGGGAATCGGCTTCCATGGTGGTCCAGTAGTAACCTAGCCGCATGATTTTTCGGGTAAGCATCATTGCGCTCATGTGAGGGCCACATTCTCCGTCGTGAACCTCTCCCATGACTTTTTTGGCTTTGTGATGGTCAATGCAAAGGAGGAGAATTCCTTGGGGTGTCCTTTTGTATAGTTGATTTTGGTTTATCACGAATTGTGATGCAAGTAAACGGATGGCTCTTTGTCCTCTTTGATCAGAGGTGGGAGGGAATTCATTTTTGGTTTTGTAGTTGAGGATGGCTTGGTACCAAGGTTCATCGTGGCTTTCCTCATCGTCGATGATGGTGCAAACGTGAGCTGGCTCGCTCCTTCTCTCGACACATAGGGGCATCGATGTCATGTCGTCATGTATGTTGACGAGTGCAGCAAGTTTCGCCAGGGCATCAACAAATTGATTTTCCTCTCGCGGCAAGTGGAAGTAGTCGACTTGGTCGAAGAACCCGGCCTCTTGATTGATCTTTGCTCGGTAGGGAGCTAAGCTGTTAGATCAGATTTTCCATGATCCGGACACCTGATTGATGATGAGCGAGGAATCGCCGTGGACCCTGAGTCTCTTGATGCCAAGTGTGATGGCTGCTTGTAAGCCGATGAGATATGCTTCATATTCAGCGGCATTGTTGGTGACGGTAAAGTCTAGCTTGACCGAGATCGGAACATGTTCTCCCTCCGGTGATATTAGAAGGATTCCTACCCCAAAGCCTCTCAGATTAGATGCACCGTCGAAGTATAGGTCCCATGCGTCGGAATCGGCACAAAGGATGTCTTCGTCAGGAAGTGACCATGTGTCGGTCGTTGGATCCTCGTTGACGGGATTTTCTGCTAGGAAATCGGCAACTGCCCTTCCCTTGATAACCTTGAGGGGTACAAACTTGAGATCAAACTCAGACAGCATGAGTGTCCACCTAAACAGCCTTCCATTTAGTACAGGTTTTTGGAAGATGTATTTGCTAGGGTCCATCCTGGAGTAGATGTGGACCGTGTAGCTGAGCATGTAATGCCGCAGCTTCTTTGTTGACCATACTAGGGCAATACATGTCTTCTCCACTTGGGTATACCTCGTCTCGTACTCAATGAACTTTTAGCTGATGTAGTCGATGGCTCGTTCTTCGCCGTCGACTGTTTGTGCTGACATTGCTCCCATGGCTGTGTCGGTAACAGTCAGGTATATGGATAAAGGAATCCCCGGTTGAGGTGGCATGAGGACAGGAGGTTTGGATAGAATTTCCTTTATCCTGTCGAAGGCCTTTTGACAGTCGTCATCCCAATCGGTGTGATCGGAGGTGCGAAGCTTCTTGAATATCGGTTCACAAATCATGGTGAGCTTGGCAATAAAGCGGCTGATGTATTGTACCTGACCGAGAAATCCCCGAATCTCTTTCTCGTTCCTAGGCAGAGGCATTTGTTGAAGGGCTTTGATTTTGGTTGGATCAATCTCAATGCCTCTTTTGCTAACGACATGTCCCAAGAGTTTTCCGAAGGTGACCTCGAATGCACACTTCTGAGGATTTAGTCTCATGTTATATTTCCGCAGACGAGCGAAGAATTTCTGAAGGGCGCTGATGTGGCCGTCCCATTCTTTTGATTTGATAATCATGTCATCGGCATACACCTATACCTCCTTGTGCATCATATCATGTAGGAGAGTGGTAGCGGTTCTGTGATAAGTAGCCCCGGCGTTGATAAGACCGAAGGGCATGACCGTGTAGCAGTATGTACCCCACTGTGTAGTGAACGCAGTCTTGTGCATGTCTTCCTCAGCCATTTTAATCTGGTTGTACCCGGTATATCCGTCCATGAATGATAGGAGGGTATATTCGGCGGTGTTGTCTACCAGAATGTCAACATGTGGCAAAGGGAAGACGTCCTTTGGACTCGCCTTGTTCAGATCCCTGAAGTCGACACAAACCCGAATTCTTCCGTCTTTCTTTTGTACGGGCACAATGTTGGCCACCCAGTCAGATTATTCAGACACTTTGATGAAACCAGCCTTGAACTGTTTGTCCACTTCTTCCTTGATTTTCAGGGCCCATTCGGGACGCATCCGGCGTAGCTTCTGCTTCACAGGTTTAGCTCCGGGTTTAATGGGTATCCGGTGCCCTACAATTTCCCTGTAAATCCCAGGCATGTCTCTGTAGGACCAGGCGAATACGTCCTTGTATTCGTGGAGGAGGTCAATGAACTGTTGTTTTTCCGAGGGGTCCAGGGTTATCCCTATCCTAAGTTCTTGAGGTGTGTTGTCGGTTCCTACGTTAATAAGTTCGGTCTCCTCAATGATGGGGGTTCTGGTTTCCCATTTGTCAAGTTCTTTGGCTAGGTGAGGTGGATAGTCACTCAAGTCAAATTCCTCATAGTCATTCAGAATTGCATTGCAGTTAAATTGAGACAAGTCATAAGCAAACTTAGCGTTCATTAAGTTGACACAAGCGAAAAGCTCGGAGAGGACAAACATCTCGTGGTCGGTCAGAGGCGACGCAACAGAGGAGGTGGCCCCTGGAACAGGCTCCAGGTTGTCACCTTTCAAGGGAGTGGGGATGACCCTAGTAGACTCAGCCTCTGAACCAGCCACAACTTTGTGATAAAACAGCGGGAATGGGACCTTGACTGGGACATCAGGAGTGTTATGAGTTATGACAGACTCTGACTCCGACTTAGACTCAGATTCAGATTCTTCTTCGCTTCCCTCCTTGAACATTGGGCCTTCTCCAGTTGTGATCTTGAGAATGCGGCCTTGGCAATCGGTCCACTTAACGGTCTTCCTCCAGCCCTGTGTAGCTTTCTCCGGGTATGTGTCGGAGATCAAGACGGTTGGGTCAAATTGATTGTCCTTCAGGGCGATGTTGATAATGTCCTCATAGTCGAGGTGCTTGATGTTATCTTCCCCAAAGAGGAGAGTGACAGCTTGTCCATCGACGTATGACGACGGCTTAGATTCGGTTGATGCAGCTTCGGTGTTGTCAGGGATGAAGTAGAAGTCCTGGAAGACTTCCATACCCGGGTACCTAGCCTTGGCCACAGAGTCATAGATCGGCTCCGGAAAGCCATGGTAGAGCTCGGACTCTCCCTCGGGGACAAAGTATCCATTGAGGGTCAGATGATAGGGATGGAGGATAACTCCGTGCTTCTTGCATTTTCGGACTAGGAGGTTCATCTCCTGGACATCTTCATTGGTAGGTTTATATCCCAGCCCAAAGGGGATGTTGGGGACCTTAGCCCGTTTCAAGAGAGGTAAGGTGCTCTTCAGTGGATTGAGGGGCAAACCCGGGAAGTAACCCTGGCGCATCATGATACGGTTGACTGTGAGGTTGGTAAACGGGTCACAATCAAAGGGTGTTGATTCATCAGTTATGGCATTCACAGCTTGTAATCCCCACATTTCATTATCATCCTCCTCAATGGTCTGGGAGGCTATTCCCTTTCTCATGACAGCTTTGATCGGGGAAGCAGGAATTGTGATTGTTTTACCGTGGAAGGGAACCCTGATTTTCAGGTGGAGAGTTGAGGTAACCACCTTGACGGCGTGAATCCAGGGACGTCCCAGGAGCATATTGAAGGAGGCGTCGATGTCGACCACCTGAAAACTGGTTTGTCTTTCCAGTGGTCCGGTTGCAACGGTTAGAGTGATGAGCCCCACGACCTTGCGACGAGTGCCGTCGTAGGCGCGTACTCCTTGGTTCGTTGGGACCAAATCGACTTCCTTAATACCCAGCTTGTGAGCAGTCTTGAGGGGAATGACATTCACCGCGGATCCGTCATCTACAAGGATCATGGGCACATTCTTCTTGAGGCATTGTACGGTGATGTACAGGGCAAGGTTATGATTGGCTCCGAAGGGACGGATATCTTCGTCAAAAAAGACGACTGTGTTGTTCAAATCAGGGGCGTCCCTTGTCATATGTGCCACTATTTCTTCAGGGGAAGAGGTGGAGGGCACGGTTAATTTTCCCAAGGCCTGTAGCAAAGCCTGTCGATGCTCAAAGGATGTTGCGATCAGTTGCCAGATTGAGATCTCGGCTTTTGCCTTCTGAAGCTGTTTGAGGATTGAATTCTCAGAAGCCCTCGGTTGAGTGTCTACTTCCGAGATAACTTGGTCATTCGTTGTTGGAACGACCGTTGGATTGTTCGGGTTCTGATAGAGGCGTCCGGACCGGGTAAGGTGGCCGATCTCTTTCGCCCGTTTCTCTTTCTCTGGGACAAGGTAGACATCTTCAACGTCGTCTCTCCAGATGTCGTTGATTTCAGGATCTCGAAGGCACCTTGGAGGGGTATTCCTTGGTGAGTAGTTTTTGTGAGGGATATTTTTGTGAGGTTAATTTTTGTGGGGGTAGTTTTTGTGGGGTTGATTATTGTGGGGTTGATTATCGTGGGGTTGATTATTGTGTGGTGCATGCTGAAAGAAATGTAGATTCATATACATACTAACATACTCATATATGTCGAAATTAATTTGTCATAAAATTAAATGTGGATTTTATGCATGCAAACAATATAATAAAAGAGAAGAAATCATATCCTTACATTGAAATTTCGGTTCAAATGGGCACAAAAGAAATCTCCTTTTCTTTTGTTCTTGAACTATCCTTAATGGAAGAACAAGATCCAAGTGTAGGATCTCTCCTTAGGAATAATACCCAAAGCTAACTCTTAATCTAATTAATATTATTTGAGCTAGTATAATATTAATCTTAGTGAAAAATTGAACCAAAATTGTTTGGTTTTTACTCTCTAAAACCGGTTAGAGGAGAGGGATTTTAGAGGTTTTTTTTTCTCTTTCTAAAATATTTTGAAGTAAGAATGAATGAATATCTACAATCTTGTATGTAGTGTATATTCAAAAATAAAAGACAAAACTCTTTTTCTTTTTCTTTTGTGAACCGTGTAAGAGGAGAGGAGAGGGGAAGAAAAAGACCCAATGCATGCATTAGTTTGCCTTCACAAGGTAAATAGGGTTGCATGGCTACTCTCCTATTTTAATCATTATGTTTACCACTAATTGTAAACACAATATTAATCCTAATCCTCCTCCAAATTTTCGGCACATGTATAATATGGATTCCATATTATTTTTGTCAATTGTCAATATGTCACATGTTACATGTCACATAAATTTGTTATGTATTTTTAACATATTAAAAATCAACGTATTATCAAAAATACGTCACATACAAAAAATCGACTTAGTAATATCATAATTACTTGTACCAAAATTTTACCAATTTATAAATCGCATTTATAATGATTCATTCAAATCCAATCGTTTCTTTAAACAATAATTTCATCCGAGTAATAATACAATTCGATTACTCAGACCGTATCTCATTTAATCACATTTCAATTTGATACGTAAATTTTACTTCCAAAATCGTCCGTCAATTTTTCAAGTAATTTAATTAACTCGTAACATTATACGATTAATTAAATGATCAATTAAGAGTATTGCCCTATAGGTATGACCTAGGGGGTCAACTGATCACCACCGTCACACGACAGTAATGTCAAACTCTAGTCAGCCAATCATTACCGATATATGTTGACCAGTTGACAGTAAAAATACTTCCCAATTGTATTCTTTAAAATGAGATTTAATAATGATATTTAAATCATATGATCGCACTATTGTTGAGGACACATTTCCCAACAATCTCCCACTTGTCCTCGACAAGTGTGCGTCACCAATTCTCTTGTCCTATTACTATCTCCCACTCAATGCAAGGTGTCTTTCAGGTCGTACTTGCAAGTGATCATATCGAGAGTGGTTTCCTCGATCTGGAGAATAACTGATTGACCGGACTTATCTATCATAGATACTTTCCGAGCGTGGCCACGCATTTCGATTCATTACTCCTCGAGTGGCCCTGAGATATTGTTATAACCCTGACTAGGGGTGGACAATTCCTATCGCACTCATTCCCTTCGACTAGCCACAGCCATCATAACCCAAAATGTGCCCATTTGACCCAATTTACGAAGGTCGTAGTAACACAAATCAAAGTTAATCTGAAACTGTGTCATCTTAGGCGAATAGTCTTTAGTCAAAAGAATCGACTCATTCGAATACTATAGTAGCTCTCGCCACGACCAGGCTATATAAATTTGCCAGAACTCTATAAGCGGTCATAAGGCCCGACAAAATGTTCCTAACAGTCTGCCTATGTGATCGACTAGTCATCTCATATGACTCTATGGCACTTGAACTTGCCATCAATCGCCTCACACTCTAGTCACTTCGAGACGTCACCTTATACAAGCGACCATGGGCAAATACTATGTTAATCCGTGTTCACTTTAACGGGGTTCAATTGTCTCTACAACCCGTTTAGATGTAACAAAGTATAAATTAAAGATAAAAGACAAATGTGATTATGAACATGAACAAAAACAACACTTTTATTTCATTTCAAAATCTAACAAAAACTTGGTACACGTTTAAGTCCCATGGACGTAACATGCCCATCATGCTTAGCCTGCGATAAAGGCTTGGTGAGCGGATCGGCTATGTTGTCATCCGTCCCAACCTTACAAATCGTAATTTCCTTTCTTTCAATGAAATCTCTTATTACATGATACTTTCTAAGTACATGTCTAGATCTATTACTAGACTTTGGCTCCTTAGCTTGGAAGATCGTCCCACTATTATCACAATAGAGAGTGATGGGATCATTGGCGGTAGGTACTACTTTTAGACCTTCCGTGAATTGCCTGATCCAAACAGCTTCCTTAGCGACTTCGATCTTTGCGATGTACTCACCTCCGTTGTAGAATCCGCGATTCTGACTTCCTTCCTTGAAGCTTCTCCACTACGGCACCACCATTGAGCATAAACACGAAACCAGCTTGTGATTTCAAGTCATCTCTATCTGTTTGAAAACTTGAGTCCGTGTATCCATTAACACGCAACTCAGTGTCTCCTCCAAACACAAGGATAGAATCCTTAGTTCTTCTCAAGTACTTAAGGATGTTCTTGACAGCAATCCAGTGTAATACTCCGTATTTATGAGTCTTGGGGTACTCTATCGAGTAGGCCTTACTCTGTCGAGTAAGGGAGTTTTGCGATATAAAATAGTTTCTGACCTGTTGGGTACTCGATCGAGTAATGGGGCACTCGATCGAGTACCTTAGCTACTCGATCGAGTAGCCGGTTTACGGGGGCTGTTTTGTCGGGTTTTGTTAATAATGCGATTAAAGTATAAAACACTTCCGTCATTGTTTCCAAATCACTTTTACAAAACCTAAAACCCTGTTTAAGAGAGAAAGCAACCAGTTCATCTTTCTAATCGCATTCTTAGCAATTCCCGGAGTTCAGACGGTCGGTTCTTGTCGTTATTCGTGTCGTTGAGTTCCTTGCGTCGAGGGTAAGCTTTTAATATAATTTTTATTATGTTTTGTTAAGTTTGGTTAAACCCTAATTTAGAGATTGGGGGTTTTGTGTGTAGTATGTGATGTGTAGCCTCTATGTGTTATATGATAGGAGGAGGGTTCGTAGAAGAGGTTTTTTTGACTCAAATTGTTGATACCGTCTCGATCGTTGTGCTTTCCGGGTAGGATTTCCTACTCGGTTATTAGTCCCATAATGGGATATCGGTGATGTCTTTGTATTTGGTTGTTTGATATGATGATTATACTGTGTTTGTGGTTGTGATTGTTGTTAATGGTTCTCGAGATGCGTTCTCGGCTGAGTGGAGTCACTTGCGGGAGTGGCTTCACGCCCTAGTTTCGCCCTTCGTGGAACCCGCCACGGAAGGGGATGTGCACATTAATGGACAGGATTATCGCTCGGTATGATGAGCGGGGCTTAGGTGGGAACGGCTGCGGTCCCCCATCGGCGGGTCCGGTCCAAAGGACGATCGATGATTGAGATGATTGGAGTTGGTTGGTTGTGTATGTGTGATTAAGGCATGCCTTTATCTTATTGTGACTTGTATATTAATTGTGTGATTAGTACTGACCCGTTTAAATGTTTTAAAAACTGTGGTGATCCATTCGGGGTGGTGAGCGATTTAGCAGACAGTATATCTTGGATACACGTGGGATCTAGGCAGGGATGGAGTCATCACATATCAGAGTCTTTAGTCTTCCGCTGTGTTTGTTAGGACAGTTCCTTTCAGTTGGTTTATAGTTTGAGAACAGTTGTATTTTGCTTACAGTTGGTTTTGTAATGTAATCACTTAAACTTATTTAATAAAGTATGTTTCTTCATTGTCTTATGATTATCATGCCTCGGGTAACCGAGATGGTGGCATCCTTATACCTGAGTGGTCCTGGTAAGGCACTTGGAGTATGGGGGTGTTACAAATGGTATCAGAGCGACGATCCTGAAACCTGTAACCAATGAATCTAATGAATCTAGGGAGTCAATTAAAATGAAGCCGGGGTAAAGGTTGTAGGAGCTAATGCAAAGGCTTGGGAGACGTCCTAAAGTCGCGAACTCGCCCTACGATTTTGAACCGGTCACCATGGGATATGAGTCGGGATCGCTATGTGTTTATTTTGTGAATTGTGTAACAATATGGTGATGTGTGGCATGTATAAGGGTGATTTTGTATCTTTGTTGGTTGAAAGCATGTCGGATGATACTTGGTTTACCATGTTGATTGGAATAGTTGGAAAAGTATGTGAGAATGACGAATGATGTGGTGGAAAAAGGAAATAGTTTATATGTGATGAATAATGATGTGTAGGACGAATGATTTATAATGAGGCAATCCTAATAACATGTGGATAGGGGGTGTGATAAGATTTGTTTTCATAGTTTTGTTTGCGTAAAGCTATATATTAAGTTCGTATAATTGTCTACTATCGTATCATATGCGCTTGTTAGTCAAGTATGTGATTGAACTAGATGAATTGATTGGAAAAGATGAAGTGGCAATTTCGTAAGGATATGAATTTCTTGATTATGGAAGTGTTTATGTGATGAAGTGGATTTGTAATGTTGTTGTATTAGCAACATGGAAATAGGATTTGTAGTGTAAGGGTGTGGTTTGTGTCATGAAAAGTTATGAAAATTAAAAAACATGCGGGTAATACATGATTGAAAGTTGAATGTTATATGAGCATGATAGATGGTAATGTTTGGCTTTTGGTAAGTAGTAACATGAAGAATAGAGGTTCAATGATATGTGTTTTGTATAACAAATTGGATGAAAAGCATGATGGTTGTTTATAACGTGGCACTTGATAACACGAAGTAGATTATTATGTTGATTGTATGAGGAGTCGCGCAGATTTGAATGCATAGTTGTAATCATAATGTTGAAATAATAATGAATGCATAGTACGTTGGGGGTATGTGAGATAACATGCGGGTAGTATTCACGAGTCTACATGATTCGATCGAGTGGGTATTTGTCGTTATTTTGACCAGAATCGTGTTTTTGGGCACTCGATCGAGTACCTCGGGCACTCGATCGAGTATGGGGTCACTCGATCGAGTAGCCTGGCTACTCGGTCGAGTAAGTCGAGATCGAAGGTCTGTTTGGGTTAAGAGTCGGAGCACTCGATCGAGCATGTTGGGCACTCGATCGAGTAGCCTCAACTCGATCGAGTAGGTTACGGTACTCGATCGAGTGGGGTCTTGCGGAGTCATATGCGTGTTTCGGGTCATATGTTTATTTTTGACATTCGTTGCATATTACGTTTAATCCAAAGGTGTCGTATTACTTCTTTATGCATTGTTTTACGTATGTGTTGGTCCTGAAGCGTAAGTTACCCAATCTTAAGATGTAAAGAGTGGCACTTATGATGAATATGAGTTCGGTGGGGAGGACATGAGTTATATGTGATTATGATAGATGGTGGAAAAAGAAAAGGAAGATTGGTATAGTTTATTGAGGCACAGAGCACGTTTTGCGAGACGGGATGAGTGATATGATTGTGTGTTGAGTAATGTAAAAGTAAGAGAATATGGGCAAGGGATGATGTGAGTATAATGAACGTGAGAATAAAAAGATTGAAAAGTAAGGATGCGGATAGTGGCAGCTTGAGATGTGTAAAGAATTATGGAGGGAGATGGTTAGAAATAGAGTTGAGTAAGGATATATGTAGTGAAAGTGCGTTTTAAAGGAGTTGAGAAGAGTAGTATATAGTGAACTTTGTGGAGACATGTCGCGAGGTGGATTTGGGAGATTTGGTTTATTAAGAGATGAGACTACTGTGTGATTTCCTTGGGCAATTAATGGTACAAAAGGAATTCTGATTTCTAGAGAGGTACAAAGGAGATGCAATTGTTAGAACAGTGAACGTTGATTTTATGGATAAACTAGAGGCAAGAGTGATTAATGGCATAATAAGATAATATTTATGGTAAGAAAGAGTGAGATGATATCGATATGAAATAATGGGATTTGAGTTTTGGAGCAATGAAAAGATAATCGGAGCACTAAAGAGTTAGATAGAAGTAATAAGGAGCTGAGCTATTAATGGTATTTTTGAGTATAACGAGAAAAGAAGGATAAAAGTAAGTTGAGAAAAAGTTCACCAGAGTTATGTGACATAAAGTAAGGAATCGTCGAGATGTATGATACTATCAAGGGTAAGTAAGTTAATAGTTATACGAAGTTTCGGACAACATGATTAATCATGAGTTTCGAGGAATTAAGGGAGTATGAAGTTGGTGGAGTATTTGCACGATACGAGATTTTTGGTGGAGAGTTAGATGATGATACAATTAAGGATAGTATTGGGAAGAATGTTGAGGTAATTTTGTTAATGGATTGGATGTTCGTTATTTGGGATGTCAACCAAAGATAGAAAACAAATCGTGATGTTTAGAGATGAGTGTAAGAGGTTTGATGCCCGGACAGCGGTAGTGTTATGGTTTGTGACTAGTGGTTAAGGGTAATGGTATATTAGAAAGGTAACAATTCTAAAGAGGTTGATTTTGCGGAGACCAGTTGATAAGTACAGATTATGAAAGAGTATAAGATGTGGTTATATGAGGCGGTTGTTAATAGTTGAGTATTAATGGTGTGGCTACATTTGGCAGAGGGTGATGGATATGCGAAAGGGAGAATATGTTATGAGGTGTATACGAGTTAAGCTCGGGCGACTAGTAACCTATGTTGAGTGGTAACTTACGTGGTCGGGATTGACTAGTTGGTTGTGATTACGGGTCTATGATATGTGTAAATGTTTGTGTGAGGTTCTGACCTCACAAGAAGTGGTATGGTGTGATAATTATAAAGTTGTTTTATGAATGTTCTGTAATATATAGGTTGGACACGGTAATTTAATTGAATAATATCCAAAAAGGTAATAACTTGATTAATTTGACATGGCTAGTTATAATTTTATGTGTATTAATAACACATGTGTATTCCGTGAAATGGTAGAGATGATGTTCATGAGATGCTTATCTGTTTATCCATATAATATGTCGCGTGGTGATTTAATAAAGTGGATTTGAGTAAGTTTTCTTGTCTGAGAAGTTATGCTCAGTCAGTGTTTATGAGAATCGTATGCAGTTGTGATGTCTATCGGTGTGGTTGTGGTGCCTCGGGTGGTGATCCGGGCACGGTACATAATGTTGTGATGCGGGTATTTTCGCACTACGGTGTGGCTGTTGGTGGCGGTGTTGTGATGCCGTCACCGGTTGTGGTGGAGTAGGCGGGATGATTATGATTCGAGTTTTGAAAGTGCATACCGATTATTCATAGTTTGTTGTTTTGTTTGATGTTGCTCCTGCGAGTTTCGGTTTGAGATAGACGGTTGTCTTGTTTATTGATGTTTTCTTTACCGAGTTAAGTTGGGAATGAGGGTACAATATGATATGAAATAGAGTCGTATATGTTTTCGTTGTTGTCATGGTATAGTGATGTTCTATTGATGGGACACGGTTGTGAGAGGTTGTTACAGTAATTTTGATCTTGTTCTAGATAAGGCTTTAGTAGACATGGTAATGACAAGTGGTCCGTAGAACATGTGTGGTAATGATCTCGAAAGTGCAGGTGGCTCATAATCTTTTGTTGGGACAGTGAGTGTAGGGTGTTGGGGGAATTTGTGTCATATTAGGTTATGTATGAGTCTTGCGGTAATGAAGGAAAGAACTGGAGGATCTAGTGTGAGTGTACGTAACGAGTGTGGATCGTGAGTTATGCGTTTGGGAGATAGGTGCTTTATATAGAGAGGTATGTCATGTTGCGGTAATGTGGAAAAGTTGAAGTTTTGGGTTAAGATAAAGATTTTGAGGTATAGGTTAGGTGGTGTGACGAATGAGTTGAGGTATGAGGAATGTTTAAGTAAGAGAGCCTTGGATATATGCATGGCGAGTGTTTAGATTATAAGTGGTTATCTTTGACATGCGGTGGTGATGAGGATAATGACACAATATAGCTAGGATTTAGTATTAGTGAGTTACGAGGACGTAACATTTGTCTTAAGAGGAGTAGGATGCGATAAAAGAGAGTTTCATGGTGGTGCATGTTGTAATATAATTGGAATTAGAGTGTTAGCGTAGCGTAAAGGAGGGATTTGTTTTGTGGATGATACTTATAAAAGGCCATGGCCGTACTTGTAGTAGTGTGATGCTTGAAGTGTGGGAATATTTTATATAGTGTTGACGGTTGGAGGATGGTGTTATGAGTCCGAGTAAACTTCGAGGACGAAGTTCCTTTTAAGGGTGGTAGAATGTAACATTCCGTTTGATGTTATGAGTATTTTGGTAGTGTATGGAGTTAGTGTTGAGAGAGATATAATGGAGTGGATACGATATCGTGAGCCATGTTGTGGAGGTAGGAATAGTTAGTGGAGTTGGTGTTACGAGTTCATGTTTGGGTTGGAGTTTTGTTTTGAGTTCTTAGTCACGTTGTTGTGTCTTGATCGAGTTAGTATGTTTGTTTTCATGTATGGGTTGAACTTCGGGGACGAAGTTCTTTTTAAGGAGGGAAGACTGTAATACTCCGTATTTATGAGTCTTGGGGTACTCTATCGAGTAGGCCTTACTCTGTCGAGTAAGGGAGTTTTGCGATATAAAATAGTTTCTGACCTGTTGGATACTCGATCGAGTAACTAGGGTACTCGATCGAGTAATGGGGCACTCGATCGAGTACCTTAGCTACTCGATCGAGTAGCCGGTTTACGGGGGCTATTTTGTCGGGTTTTGTTAATAATGCGATTAAAGTATAAAACACTTCCGTCATTGTTTCCAAATCACTTTTACAAAACCTAAAACCCTGTTTAAGAGAGAAAGCAACCAGTTCATCTTCCTAATCGCATTCTTAGCAATTCCCGGAGTTCAGACGGTCGGTTCTTGTCGTTATTCGTGTCGTTGAGTTCCTTGCGTCGAGGGTAAGCTTTTAATATAATTTTTATAATGTTTTGTTAAGTTTGGTTAAACCCTAATTTAGAGATTGGGGGTTTTGTGTGTAGTATGTGATGTGTAGCCTCTATGTGTTATATGATAGGAGGAGGGTTCGTAGAAGAGGTTTTTTTGACTCAGCTGTTGATACCGTCTGACTGTTGTGCTTTCCAGGTAGGATTTCCTACTCAGTATTAGTCCCATAATGGGATATCGGTGATGTGCTGTATTTGGTTGTTTGATATGATGATTATACTGTGTTTGTGGTTGTGATTGTTGTTGATGGTTCTCGAGATGCGTTCTCGGCTGAGTGGAGTCACTTGCGGGAGTGGCTTCACGCCCTAGTTTCGCCCTTCGTGGAACCCGCCACGGAAGGGGATGTGCACATTAATGGACAGGGTTATCGCTCGGTATGATGAGCGGGGCTTAGGTGGGAACGGCGGCTGCGGTCCCCCATCGGCGGGTCGGGTCCAAAGGGACGATCGATGATTGAGATGATTGGAGTTGGTTGGTTGTGTATGTGTGACGATTTAAGGCATGCCTTTATCTTATTGTGACATGTATATTAATTGTGTGATTAGTATCGACCCGTTTAAATGTTTTAAAAACTGTGGTGATCCATTCGGGGGTGGTGAGCAGTTGCTTGGCAGGTATATCTTGGATACGCGTGGGATCTAGCTGGGGATGGAGTCATCACATATCAGAGTCTTTAGTCTTCCGCTGTGTTTGTTAGGACAGTTCCTTTCAGTTGGTTTATAGTTTGAGAACAGTTGTATTTTGCTTACAGTTGGTTTTGTAATGTAATCACTTAAACTTATTTAATAAAGTATGTTTCTTCATTGTCTTATGATTATCATGCCTCGGGTAACCGAGATGGTGGCATCCTTATACCTGAGTGGTCCTGGTAAGGCACTTGGAGTATGGGGGTGTTACATCCAGTGACTCTCACCTGGATTTCCTTGATATCTACTCGTCATACTCAAAGCATACGAGACATCAGGACGTGTGCATATCATTGCGTACATGATTGATCCGACAGCGGAAGCATAAGGGATCAACTTCATGCATTCAACATCATGGGGCTCGGAGGGAGATTGAGTCTTGCTCAATATCGTCCCGGTTACCATAGGTACCAAACCCCTTTTGGATTTGTCCATGCTGAACCGTCGAAGAATCTTATCGACATAAGACTCTTGACTTAGTGCCAATATCCTCTTGGATCTATCTCTATAGATCCGGATACCTAATATGCGTTGTGCCTCTCCTAAATCCTTGATTTGGAAGTGGTTACCTAACCACTTCTTGACAGAAGACAACATTGGAATATCATTTCCAATGAGTAGTATGTCATCGACATACAAGATTAGGAACACAACATTGCTCCCACTGAATTTCATGTATAAACATGGTTCCTCAACACTTCGAGTGAAACCATTTTCCTTTATAACATGATTGAATCGATGATTCCAACTTCTAGATGCTTGCTTAAGACCATAAATGGATCTCTTAAGCTTGCACACTTTGTTAGGATTTTCAGAATTAACAAAACCTTCGGGTTGTATCATGTACACCTCCTCTTCTAAATGCCCATTTAGAAAAGCGGTTTTGACATCCATTTGCCATATTTCATAATCATGAAATGCGGCGATCGCTAACAAAATCCGTATGGATCTTAGCATGGCTACGGGGGCAAATGTCTCATCATAATGGAGACCTTGGACTTGGGTAAATCCTTTTGCCACTAGCCTAGCTTTGTAGACATCATCATGTCCTTCTATGCCATTCTTGACTTTGAATATCCATTTGCATTGAAGGGGTCTTGCCCCTTTAGGCAAATCTACCAAGTCCCAAACTTGGTTTTCATGCATAGAATCCATTTCGGACTTCATGGCTTCAAGCCATAAGGAGGAATTTGGACTAGAGATTGCGGTCTTGTAGGTGGCGGGCTCGTCACTTTCTATAAGCAACACATCGAGTGTTCCATCTTCCTCGATAAGTCCCACATATCGATCGGGATGGCGAATTACTCGACCCGTCCTTCTTAGTGGAGGAGGTACAACCGCGTTAGACGACGAAGGAACATCTTCTTGCGTCTCTACCTCGGTTTGTGGCTCTTGAACTTCATCAAGTTCAAAATTTCTCCCACTCTGTCTCTTAGAAATAAACTGGCTTTCTAAGAAGACAGCCTCGGAAGACACAAACACTTTGTTATCTTGAGGTTTGTAGAAGTAGTAACCTCGAGAGGTCAAAGGATAACCTACAAAGATGCATTTTTCGGATCTTGGGGCAAGCTTATTGTCGGGTTTAGCCTTGACGTAAGCATCACATCCCCAAATTTTCATATAGGATAGATTAGGAACTCTTCCTTTCCATGTCTCAAATGGAGTCTTTTCGGTGGTTTTAGTGGGACTATTATTTAAAGATAGAATTGCAGTTTGGATTGCAAATCCCCAAAACGAGTTCGGTAACTCGGTTTGACTCATCATGGATCGAACCATATCAAGTAGGGTTCGATTTCTCCTTTCGGCAACACCATTCAGTTGTGGTGTTCCGGGTGGAGAAAGTTGTGATATAATACCACAACCTTTCAAGTGTGAATCAAATTCAAGACTAAGGTATTCACCACCACGATCGGATCGTAGTGCCTTAATCCTTTTGTTCAATTGGTTCTCTACTTCGTTTTGGAATTCCTTGAATTTCTCAAATGCTTCACTCTTGTGTTTCATTAAATAGATATACCCATATCTACTCAAGTCATCGGTGAAGGTTATAAAGTAGTCATAATTACCACGAGCGGTGATACTCATTGGTCCGCATACATCGGTGTGTATGAGTCCCAATAGCTCACTAGCTCATGTCCCTTTACCACTAAAAGGATTACGAGTCATTTTGCCAAGTAGGCAATATTCGCATGTACCAAATGATTGATAATCAAATGGTGTAATCACATTAGTTGAAATTAATCTTTTGATGCGATTCTCGTTTATGTGACCTAATCGACAATGCCAAATGAACGCTTCACTTGGGTCACTTGATTTGAGTTTCTTTGATTGAATGTTATAAATATCATTCGTTGTATTTGAGGTCTCTAAAATGTAAATGCCATTAATGGAAGAAGCTTGGCCAATAACCAAATCATTCCTAGAAATAGTACAACGATTGTTCTTAATGACAAAACAAAAACCGTCCATGTCTAGCATGGCGATTGAAATAATGTTTTTAGAGAGCGTAGGTACATAAAAACAATTATGCAAATACAACTCAAATCCATTAGGCAAAGCTAAAACATAAGTTCCCTTGGATTCGGCCGCTACCCGAGCTCCATAGCAGCTCGAGGTAGCTTTAGCTTGCTCGGTTATGTGTGGAGATCGAGCTGGATAAACCCTTTGTCGGACTTTGCTTAGCCGCTTGCTACGTTTTATTCACCCGCTCGCTACGTGACGCCAAGGCGTAGATCCACATCTCCCTTGCTAAGCCTCTCCACATCTCTTAAACCCTGTAAATGATTACAAAGGTGAGAACCACAACCGGTATCTGAAGGAAATGTAGATTCATATACACTTTAACATACTCATATATGTCTAATTAATTTGTCATAAAATTAAAACGGATTTTATGCATGCAAACAATAATATAAATAGAGGAGAAATCATGTCCTTACAAAATGGATTTCGGCTATTAGGGCACAAGAGAGATCACCTATCTCTTCTTGTTCTTGAGCAATTCCAATGGAAGAACAAAGATCTAAGTGCAAGATCTCTCCCTATGCTTTATACCCAAGGCTTCTCTTAATTTTAATTAATATTACAAAACTAGTATAATATTAATCAATGGTGAAAAATGGAACCAAAAATATTTATAAACTCTTATCTTATTTTCGGTTTTTAGAGAGATGATGAGGAGGATTTTATTCTCTCTAAAACTAGTATTTTGGATGAGTTAGTAGAATGAATTAATCTCTAACACATTTTAGAGTAATAGGTAAATTAAATTGAAAAACCAATGATGATTTTTCACATAAAAAACCGGGTGGAAGGGAAGGCTTTTAGGGGAGCCAATGCATGAACACTTTTGTCTTCACAAGGAGTAGTAGGGTTGCATGGCTAAAAAGCAAAACAATCATTATGTTTAGCTACTAATTAAACAATTAATTAGCTTAATCCACTTCCTATATTTCGGTCCATTTGGTAATATGGAATCCATATTATTTTTGTCAATTGTCTATATGTTACATGTCACATGTCACATATATTTGTTATGTAATTTTTAACTTATTAAAAATCAACGCATTAATAAAAATACGTCACATACAAAAATCGACTTAGTAATGTCATAATTACTAGTACCAAAATATTTTACCAATTATAAATTACAACTGATTGTATTTATAACAATTCATTCAATTTTAATTGTTACATTAAACAATTATATCATCCGAGTAATGATACAATTCAATCACTCGGACCGTATCATTTTTAATCATATTTTAATATGATACGTAAATTTTACTTCCAAAATTGTCCGTCAATTTTCAAGTAATTTAATTAACTCGTAACATTATACGATTAATTAAATAATCAATTAAGAGAATTGCCCTTTAGGTATGACCTAGGGGTCAATCGATCACCACCGTCACACGACAAATGAATGTCAAACTCTAGTCGACCAATCATTACCGATATATGTTGACCAGTTGACGTGATAACAATATTACTTCCCAATTGTATTCATTTTAATGAGACTTAAACATGTGATCATCATGATCAACAGTCGTGATCGCATTATTGTCGGAGGACACAAATTCCAACAATCTCCCACTTGTCCTCGACAAGTGTGCGTCACCAATTCTCTTGTCCTATTACTATCTCCCACTCAATGCAAGGTGTCTTTCAGGTCGTACTTGCAAGTGATCATATCGAGAGTGGTTTCCTCGATCGCGGAGTATAAGCGATTGACCGGATTTATCCACTCGGATGTCATCCGAGCGTGGCCACGCATTTCCGATTCATTACTCCTCGAGTGGCCCCGAGATATTGTTATGACCCTGACTAGGGGTGGACAATTCCTATCGCACTCATTCCCTTCGACTAGCCACAGCCATCATAACCCAAAATATGCCCATTTGACCCCATTTACGAAGGTCGTAGTAACACAAATCAAAGTTAATCTGAAACTGTGCCATCTTAGGTGAATAGTCTTTAGTCAAAAGAATCGACTCATTTTGAATACTATAGTAGCTCTCGCCACGACCAGGCTATATAAATTTGCCAGAACTCTATAAGCGGTCATTAGGCCCGACAAAATGTTCCTAACAATCTGCCTATGTGATCGACTAGTCATCTCTCATGACTGTATGGCACTTGAACTTGCCATCAATCGCCTCACACTCTAGTCACTTCGAGACGTCACCTCATATAAGTAACTATGGGCAAAACAATGTTAATCCATGTTCACTTTAACGGGGTTCAATTGTCTCTACAACCCGTTTGGATATAACAATGTTCAAGGTGAGTTAATAATAACTCAAACGACAAGTGTCGACATCACACTCGGGTAGTCAATATCATATTACAACCTTGTGATGTTTATCATAAGTGTAAACACTTATTGATTGCAATAGAAGTTTAACATCCCATGTGTCCATGTGTTCAAACTTCTTACACTTGCAATTTCCTTCACATTCATGTTCTCATACCATGAATTTTACCAAGCACACATCAAGGTTCTCGACCTTGGTTTTGGTTCTTTAACTTGAAAGAACTTTCTTACCGATCATTTCATAATGAACGAATTTGCGATGAATAATATAACTTGTACTGATCAAGTGTTTCATCCACACACAATGCACTAGGTATGTGTTTTGTAGAATCTTGTAACAATTTACAAGATTATTAGCTCAGTACTTCTCACAGGTCCTAGCTTAACTAGGAAAGATTATCTTGAATAACTTCTTATTCAACCAAGCATCTTTCCTAAACTTCTCATTTCACTTTCTAGGCTTGAAAGATTTGGGATTCTCATAAATCCTCATATGTGCTCGGATTTTCTACAATACGTGCAACCTCTTGACACACAATAGAACATTCCGTCAAACACTGAAATCGCTCATCGGATTCTACTTGAGAATTCATGACGTTTCTATTTCGGCTTACCAAGTCCATTATCATGCTCTTATGCATATGATTTATAATTGGACATGTACATGATTATTCTAATGGCGGAAACATTAGTTACTAATAATCATGAGATCAACCGTTCTTAGGTTCAATGAACTACCATGACTGCTAATGGTAATTCCATTTTCATCTATATGAATAGCCTATGTGAATGTTGATGTGATGTGTATCTCTTAATACTAATCCAACATCCCATGATGTAATTGGATTCATCATTGTCCATTTTCATCCAGAATTGAAAACTCGAAAGCTTCTTTATGAAAGAAGGTATTAGCTCGTCATTCTTTAATGAGTAATGAGTTTTATACATTCAAGGATGACAGCTCCCACTAAATTCCATGTCTGTACATGAGAATTTCCTAACTCCCACTCAATTCTACATATTTCGAAATTGACTTCTTAATCGAAATTTGTCAAGAATATGAATATAAATCGCTTTGCCAAGTTACTAGGATAAAACCATATATGTTCCCATCATATCCTTTCAAAATGCCTATTTTGAAGTGGTCTCATCTTAACCTTACGGAAAGAGATTTTAAATCTCTAACACACTCATGTCATAATGATGTGTAGCAATGTCATTATTCAAATACAAATAATATTTAGAATAGGTCCTTTGGAATACCCTTTCGGAAGGAGGTTTAACCATTTCATAGCGAGGTTAAACAATGACATTTGCGTGGTTAAAACGTCGGCCATTGAAGATATCGGAATATCAATCTTTGCAACTTGATCATAACTAGTATGTTTCTATGATTCATTTAGGCTCTTAAGTAAAACTCATGATTGAAACTATTGGTCAATTGATTCATAACCTTTAGTCAAAAGCTTGTTAAGACTTTTCATTAGTCATTTTTCTTCCAAAACTTCTTTTGGTCTCCTCATTTTTCTTCCAAAACTTCTTTTGGTCTCCTCGTGTAGTTATCTTGAGAATAAACTCTTATGATTACTTCACTTGGTCTCTTAAGTCATTTGGAACTAACTTGAGACTATAGATCTTTTCTATTTGGTATACTATGTAAATAGATATACCTTCATTCAAATCATTCTCTCTTGCGTAGATCTTCATTTACACAAGTACACAATTATATCTTGCCTTGTGTGTTGTGTCCTCATTTTTCTCCCACTCTATCTTTAGAATGAATACACTAAGCATTCAAAGATAGCATATGAGACACAAATTAATGATGTTGAAGTATAAGGAGAACTACCTCATAGGTTGACTAATTGTTATTGATTTCATATGTGTACTTGGTGGTTGACATACCTTTAAGAGAGTTCATAGACTCAAAGTCACTTTATAAATGATCATACACAAGCCTTAAGCATGTGGACATATAATGAAACCCGTCATTACAATTGTCTATTAGATCACTTTTAGTGATTAATCTTATGTTTCAAAACGCAAGCATTTAAAGATGAAATTTTAGAACATAAGGATAAATGATAAAACGGGTGACTTGGGTTGCAAACCAAGTCACCATCATCCAAAATACAAACCATTATCCAAAATACCTTTCCATGTCGAACACGGAAACTTAAAGTTCTAAAATTCAAAATATAACTTAAAATAAGACAATGAAAAACAAAGCTCCATAAAAGCTATCCTTAGCTTCTCATTGGTTTATCATGCTTGTTTTTCCTTTCCCTTGTCTTTGCTTGGTGGAGGCCCTATTTACAATAAAAAGGGAGATACATTATCACAACTTTGCATCATATTACCTTAGTTGAACTTGAAACATAAAAGAAGGTTAGTCATTTACCTACTGGAGTGATCTTTCCAGCTTTGATATCACCAAGGTATTTGGAACAATTCCTCTTCCAATGTCCCATGCCATTACAATAATGGCATTTGTCAAGAGGACCCTTCTTGACTTTGGAGGTGCTAGCTTCACAAGACTTAGCTTTGGTGAATGTGGGAGCTTGCTTCTTGCCCTTTCTCCCATTCTTCTTGAACTTCCCCTTACTCTTAGTGCTTATGTTAAGCACATCCTTGGGAGGGTTCACATTTAACCCCATGTCCCTCTCGGCTTGCACAAGTAACTTGTGCAACTCCTCAAGAGACACATCCTTGTCTTGCATATTGAAATTCACCCGGAATTGCACATATGCCTTAACCTTAGACAAGGAGTGTAGAATCCTATCTACGATGAGTTCTTTGGGGATTTCAACCTTTTGAATCTTCAAGGTCTCGACAAGCTCCATGAGTTTGAGCACATGAGGGCTAACCTTTTGGCCCTCTTTGAAGTCGAGATCAAAGAATGCCGCGGCCGCCTCATATTGGACGATCCGCGGAGTTTGTGAAAACATGGTCACAAGTTTGGAGTAAATCTCATTAGCATTGCCCATTTTGAAGGCTCTCCTTTGGAGTTCCGCCTCCATCGCAAATATCAATACATTTTTCATTGCGGCGGACTCCTTTTGGTAAGCCTCATAGGCTTCCCTAGTGGCCGCGGTGGACCTAGTGGAGGGCTCGGGTGGAGAGGCCTCGGTAAGGTAACGAAGCTTGTCGTCACCCTCGGCTAATTTGAGTTGGGCATCCCACTCGGAGAAATTTGACCCATTCTTTTCAAGTTTACATCGATCCATGAAGGATCGGAGCCAAGACGAAGTAGCGAGTGGTGTAGCATTAGGGGTTGGTGTTGCCATTTGTTATGAATAAGAAGTGGTCTACAAAACAAAATATAAGGAGTAAAACAAATGTCGTTTTAATAATACTCGTAAAAATGTATGATTTAAACAAGTTATAAGCATTTTTCTAGTGACCTCTACCCAACTAGAATAAATGATTCCAAGACCCAAATTCATATCGATTTAGGCACGGTAGGGCCGATTCATCCTTTATCAATATAACTCGGTGGATTAACGCTTAATCGATTCTACTTTTAGAACTCTTGGTCGATAATATTACATTAACATATATCTTTAGCCCAAAACACATTCGACAAGGGCACGGTAGGGCCGATACATCCCTTATCAAAAACTTTTGTTGAGGTCAATCCAAATTTCGAATAAATGTGTCCATGATCCAAATCCATATCAACTTGGGTACGGTAGGGCCGATACATCCCTTATCAACATGAATTCGGTGGATTAACATTCATCACCCACTTCCCCTACGTAACAAGGTTTGTACCCCGGTAGGGCCGAGTGCACTCCCTCGCGAAATAGGTTTTCATGGTTTCTACTATTTGGTAAGGCTATATCTCAATTAATTGTTTTAGCGAGAGGTCATGTCAATTTATTATCTATCACGTTTTAAGTGAACTAAAGCGGTGAACTACGATAATTCTAATTGACACGGTCGATGAACTCGATAAGACAAGACAATGCATGTTTAGTTATGGCGATTTAGCGATGCATGTGACATAAAATAAAATGCAAGCATAAAGATAAATAAATCCTAGTATGGCCTTTCCTAAAATAGAAAAACTATTAATCTATTACATATTCGGAAACCAACTCCATTGGTCCCTTGAACTTCGGTTGTGGCACGCATCTCGAGGTAACACCGTCTTTATGTATCGCCATTCTTGAAGAGATCTGTCTTTTGGAACTCCGGAATGAATAAAATTACATAATAAATTACATAATTTCCTATTATACATTTGTAACTAAAATAAAATAAATCTATTAAATTACAAAACGGTGATACGAGATCACAATAAAAATTACAACCGAATCGATATTCCCATACATTTCGGGAAATACCAATTAAAATCTAAGGCCATACTAAGTAAAATTACATAATTCAAAATTACATAAATGAAAATTATGACAATCATAAAGAAAAAGCAGCATTATAATATGTATGAACATGCTCAATTTTTATGCTAAATCGCCTTTTAATTAGCCAATATCATATATTACTCGGTTTTTACGGATTTGCGTGATTTCAACATTTTATAATCACAAAAATACATAAACTCATATTTATGCATAAGTTAATTACCCTAACCTCTTAGGACTCAAAATATAGTCTTCACTAATAATTTGACCATAATTAACTTTTATTTACAAAATTGTTCATAAATGGGCCAAAAATACAAAATTAAGCTAGTAAACTTCAAATAAATCCAAAAATTCCAAATAAATTCAAAATTTGAAATTTAAATTCATGAACATTCTGGAAAAATTCCATGACACTCATAATGTTCAAAATCTTAGGTTAAAAATTTCGAAAATTTTCCGGAAAAACAATGTTGCGGTTTATCGATATTTAATAAAATAATCATAAAAACATGGAAAAATTATTTTCATTAACTTTTCAATTTTATATCTGAAAAATATAATAAAATGCAACATTAGACGTTTTTCCTAAGTCATAGATTATATTTTATTAATTTTCATTAATAATGTCACTATTTATGCCATTTTTCTTCAAAAATTCATAAATCATGCTAAAAGACTTCTTTATAGCCAATTATTTTACACACATCTTGTAAAATTGCATGTGACAACATATAAATTTTCTATGACCAGATTCGAAATTTAACTCTTATTAACCTATTTTTCTCTTAAATCCATATTTAGTAATAAAAAATTCATTTTTCGAGCATAACAAGTGCAAAAATAATGAAAAATTACAGGTTATCTCAAAATAATATATGTGACAACATATTCAAAAACCAAGTGAAAATTCGAAGTATAGCTAATTTTCGACCAAAAATGACATTTTTACTCATAAAATCACATTTAAATGTCATTATTAATAAATATGAACAATAAAAATCCGAAAAATTAACCAAAATATCCTAAAACACTTTAGGACCAGAAATATTAACATGCATGTAATTATTTCGTGATATATCATAATAACACAAATTTTACAAGTTTTATTTTGTTATTCATATAACTCGGAAAAACTTTTAACCAATTTGCATGCAAACAACCGTGGCTCTGATACCGATTGAAGGAAATGTAGATTCATATACACTTTAACATACTCATATATGTCTAATTAATTTGTCATAAAATTAAAACGGATTTTATGCATGCAAACAATAATATAAATAGAGGAGAAATCATGTCCTTACAAAATGGATTTCGGCTATTAGGGCACAAGAGAGATCACCTATCTCTTCTTGTTCTTGAGCAATTCCAATGGAAGAACAAAGATCTAAGTGCAAGATCTCTCCCTATGCTTTATACCCAAGGCTTCTCTTAATTTTAATTAATATTACAAAACTAGTATAATATTAATCAATGGTGAAAAATGGAACCAAAAATATTTATAAACTCTTATCTTATTTTCGGTTTTTAGAGAGATGATGAGGAGGATTTTATTCTCTCTAAAACTAGTATTTTGGATGAGTTAGTAGAATGAATTAATCTCTAACACATTTTAGAGTAATAGGTAAATTAAATTGAAAAACCAATGATGATTTTTCACATAAAAAACCGGGTGGAAGGGAAGGCTTTTAGGGGAGCCAATGCATGAACACTTTTGTCTTCACAAGGAGTAGTAGGGTTGCATGGCTAAAAAGCAAAACAATCATTATGTTTAGCTACTAATTAAACAATTAATTAGCTTAATCCACTTCCTATATTTCGGTCCATTTGGTAATATGGAATCCATATTATTTTTGTCAATTGTCTATATGTTACATGTCACATGTCACATATATTTGTTATGTAATTTTTAACTTATTAAAAATCAACGCATTAATAAAAATACGTCACATACAAAAATCGACTTAGTAATGTCATAATTACTAGTACCAAAATATTTTACCAATTATAAATTACAACTGATTGTATTTATAACAATTCATTCAATTTTAATTGTTACATTAAACAATTATATCATCCGAGTAATGATACAATTCAATCACTCAGACCGTATCATTTTTAATCATATTTTAATATGATACGTAAATTTTACTTCCAAAATTGTCCGTCAATTTTCAAGTAATTTAATTAACTCGTAACATTATACGATTAATTAAATAATCAATTAAGAGAATTGCCCTTTAGGTATGACCTAGGGGGTCAACTGATCACCACCGTCACACGACAGTAATGTCAAACTCTAGTCAGCCAATCATTACCGATATATGTTGACCAGTTGACAGTAACAATATTACTTCCCAATTGTATTCATTTTAATGAGACTTAAACATGTGATCATCATGATCAACAGTCGTGATCGCATTATTGTCGGAGGACACAAATTCCAACAGTATCTAGTACCCATGTCGTAGTGGAAGTATAATTTATATCAATAACATAAATTTCTTTAGGAATTGTACATTTTGGAACAATGAGTCCTTCCCTTATATTTCGCAAATACATAGGGCAATTCCTAAGCCAATGTCCCATGCCATAGCAATAATGGCACTCATCATTAACTTGCTTGAAGTTTTTGACTTTCTTTCCTTTCTTCTTGAACCTCTTTCCCTTTGACGCAAGAACTTGATTGCTAGAGCTCCCACTAGCTTTGGCATCTTTATCTTCCAGAGACAAAGACCCTATAGATCGTATGAGGTAGTCTTCCTGAGACGGACTCACACGAGGTCTAGTAGTAGTGGGTGGTTTAGAAGAAGTGATGAAGTTAAGGTTTCCATCCGAACCTATCCCAAAATGAAGTTCTCTAGTTGTATCGAATTTGTTGTTGGAGCAAACGTCGTCAAGAACATTGTGATATGACTCAATAGTTATAGGTGCGGTAGCATTTGATGGATTCATTGTAAAAACTACAAATATGGAGGAAAAGGAAATATTAACATTTGTCTTTTTAAATCATACTTGTAAATTAACAAGATATGAACATTTATATAGTGACCTCTACCCAACTATAATAAATGATTCCAAGACCCAAATTCATATCAACTTAGGCACGGGGTAGCCGATGAAACCCTCATCAATATAACTCGGTGGATTAACCTTTTAATCGATTCTACTTTTAGAACTCTTGGTCGATAAAATTACTCTAATATTTATCTATAGCCCAAAACACATCAACAAGGGCACGGGGTAGCCGAGTGCACTCCCTCGCGAAATAGGTTTTCATGGTTTCTACTATTTGGTAAGGCTATGTCTCAATTAATTGTTTTAGCGAGAGGTCATGTCAATTTATTATCTATCACGTTTTAAGTGAACTAAAGCGGTGAACTACAATAATTTTAATTGACACGGTCGATAAACTCGATAAAATAAGGATGCATGTTTTAGTTATGGCGATTTAGCAATGCATGTGACATCAAATAAAATGCAAGCATAAAGATAAATAAATCCTAGTATGGCCTTTCCTAAAATAGAAAAACTTATTTAACTATTACATATTCGGAAACCAACTCCATTGGTCCCTTGAACTTCGGTTGTGGCACGCATCTCGAGGTAACACCGTCTTTATGTATCGCCATTCTTGAAGAAATCCGTCTTTGGGTACTCCGGAATGAATAAAATTACATAATAAATTACATAATTTCCTATTATACATTTGTAACTAAAATAAAATAAATCTATTAAATTACAAAACGGTGATACGAGATCACAATAAAAATTACAACCGAATCGATATTTCCATACATTTCGGGAAATACCAATTAAAATCTAAGGCCATACTAAGTAAAATTACATAATTCAAAAATTACATAAATTAAAATTATGACAATCATAAAGAAAATGCAGCATTATAATATGTATGAACATGCTCAATTTTATGCTAAATCGCCTTTAATTAGCCAATATCGTATATTACTCGGTTTTTACGGATTTGCGTGATTTCAACATTTTATAATCACAAAAATACATAAACTCATATTTATGCATAAGTTAATTACCCTAACCTCTTAGGACTCAAAATATAGTCTTCACTAATAATTTGACCATAATTAACCCATATTTTATAAAATTGTTCATAAATGGACTAAAAAATTACAAAATAAGCTATTAAACTTCAAATAAATCACAAAATTTCAAATAAATTCAAAATTTGAAATTTAAACTCATGAACATTCTGGAAAAATTCCATGACACTCATAATGTTCAAAATCTTAGGTTTAAAAATTTCGAAAATTTACCGGAAAAACAATGTTGCGGTTTATCGATTTTTAATAAAATAATCATAAAAACATGGAAAAATTATTTTCACTAACTTTTCAATTTTAGATCTGAAAAAGATAATAAAATGCAACATTAGACGTTTTTCTAAGTCATAGATTATGTTTTATTAATTTTCACTAATAATGTCACTATTTATGCTATTTTTCTTCAAAAATTCATAAATCATGCAAAAAGACTTTGTTATAGCCAATTATTTTACACACATCTTATAAAATTTCATGTGACAACATATTAATCTTCTATGACCAGATTCGAAATTTAACTCATATTAACCTATTTTTCACTTAAATCCGAATTTAATAATGAGAAATTCATTTTTCGAGCATAACAAGTCCAAAAATTATGAAAATTTACAGGTTATCTCAAAATAATATATGTAACAACATATCCAAAAACCAACTGAAAATTCGAAGTATAGCTAATTTTAGACCAAAAATGACATTTTTACTCATAAAATCACATTTAAATGTCATTATAGTGAAATATGAACAATAAAAATCCGAAAAATTAACCAAAATATCCTAAAACATTTTAGGACCAGAAATATTAAAATGCATGGATTGATTTCGTGATATCTCATAATAACACAAATTTTACAAGTTTTATTTGTTATTCTTATAACTCGGAAAAACTTTTAACCGATTTGCATGCAAACAACCGTGGCTCTTGATAGCGATTGAAAGAAATGTAGATTCATATACATACTAACATACTCATATATGTCAAAATTAATTTGTCATAAAATTAAATGTGGATTTTATGCATGCAAACAATATAATAAAAGAGAAGAAATCATATCCTTACATTGAAATTTCGGTTCAAATGGGCACAAAAGAAATCTCCTTTTCTTTTGTTCTTGAGCTATCCTTAATGGAAGAACAAGATCCAAGTGTAGGATCTCTCCTTAGGAATAATACCCAAAGCTAACTCTTAATCTAATTAATATTATTTGAGCTAGTATAATATTAATCTTAGTGAAAAATTGAACCAAAATTGTTTGGTTTTTACTCTCTAAAACCGGTTAGAGGAGAGGGATTTTAGAGGTTTTTTTTTCTCTTTCTAAAATATTTTGAAGTAAGAATGAATGAATATCTACAATCTTGTATGTAGTGTATATTCAAAAATAAAAGACAAAACTCTTTTTCTTTTTCTTTTGTGAACCGTGTAAGAGGAGAGGAGAGGGGAAGAAAAAGACCCAATGCATGCATTAGTTTGCCTTCACAAGGTAAATAGGGTTGCATGGCTACTCTCCTATTTTAATCATTATGTTTACCACTAATTGTAAACACAATATTAATCCTAATCCTCCTACAAATTTTCGGCACATGTATAATATGGATTCCATATTATTTTTGTCAATTGTCAATATGTCACATGTTACATGTCACATAAATTTGTTATGTATTTTTAACATATTAAAAATCAACGTATTATCAAAAATACGTCACATACAAAAAATCGACTTAGTAATATCATAATTACTTGTACCAAAATTTTACCAATTTATAAATCGCATTTATAATGATTCATTCAAATCCAATCGTTTCTTTAAACAATAATTTCATCCGAGTAATAATACAATTCGATTACTCAGACCGTATCTCATTTAATCACATTTCAATTTGATACGTAAATTTTACTTCCAAAATCGTCCGTCAATTTTTCAAGTAATTTAATTAACTCGTAACATTATACGATTAATTAAATGATCAATTAAGAGTATTGCCCTATAGGTATGACCTAGGGGTCAATCGATCACCACCGTCACACGACGAATAATGTCAAACTCTAGTCACCAATCATTACCGATATATGTTGACCAGTTGACAGTAAAAATACTTCCCAATTGTATTCTTTAAAATGAGATTTAATAATGATATTTAAATCATATGATCGCACTATTGTTGAGGACACATTTCCCAACACATGCTAGAATGGTCGCGGGAGCAATCCGTCCTGGTGTGGGTAGTTTTGGGCGCTCGGGGGATTCTCCCTCGGGCGTGGTGGTGGAGGATTGAAGATAAGTCGACGGTAGGCATCGTCAATTCGGGTGATCCTCTCGGAGAGACTGGCTATGGCTTCCTCGACCTGTTGGAACATAGTGAGTATAGTGGCAGCACTGAACACAAATACCCCGTCCGAGGGATCTTTTTCCAAGGCATTCGCCTCGTCATCAACTGGCAGGATGAGGTGTGAGCAGTCCAGAGTTGGCTCATTGTCGGAGATAGCGTGGATTCCCAGAGAGTTTGTTTTGTTGTTTGGCTTAGTCGGTGGGGGTAAAGGCAAATCTCCTTTCTCAATCATGTCTTGGATGATGTGTTTGAGTTTGAAGCAGGTTTCAGTATTATGCCCCTTCCCTTGATGGTACTGACAATAGGCATTGGGGTTCCATAACCGGGATTTCTTAGCATCGGTCGGATCCGGGGTGGGTCCGATTGGTTGTAATTTTCCCTGGTCCATGAGCCTCTTCAGAGCACTTGCGTAAGGTGACCCTATATTAGTGAACACTCTCTGGGGGCGCTCAGCTCTCTTAGCAGATGGTTCAAAGAGGTTGACCTCATCGATTTTGTTCGTTTGGCCGTAAGGGCGAGATCCGGTCGAGGTGGATCCTTGGTAGCCTCTGCCAGTAGTCTTGGCCAAGACACCCTTCGGGAGGTCATCTTCAATGCGTGTCCCCAGAATTTGCAGATCCTGGAAGGTCTTAATATTTTGATACCTCAGTAAGTTGGCATACACTGGAAGGAGATTGTTGACGAACTTTTCCAGCAAAGTTGATTCACTCGGTTTACTGACCAGTTGAGTACTTACCCTCCTCCAACGGGTTAAGAACTCGGTGAACCCTTACTTATCATTCTGGGTTAGAACATCAAGAGTACGGGTATTGGCTTGGATTTCAACATTGTCGGCGTATTGTTTGGCGAATTCAACTGCGACCTCATCCCAAGTAGTAAGGTTTTTCGGATCAAGGGAGTAGTACCACTGGCGAGGGATCGGTTCCAAAGAGGACGGAAAGATCCGGGTGAAAAGTTCCTGTTTGACCCCTTTAATGGCCATGCAGTCTTTGAAGGCACGGATATGATTGAGCGGGTCCTCCACTCCTTTGAACTTAGGCACATCAGTTAGGGTAAAATTGTCAGGTAATTGATCCCCAACAGGTTCGAACCTTCGGTTGTTCTCAAGATGGATATTGTTACCCCGGGTTAGGAGCTGTTATTCCAAGAGCTTTAGCCTCTTCTCAGTTTCAGTCAGAGGTGGAGCATTATGTTCTCCAGTTTCTTTGTTTTCCAGGGCGTCGATACGGGTCTCGACGCGATCCAGGGTGACCTTAAGAGCGGTAAGCAAGCTGGCTAGCTGATCAGTCGTGACATCTCTGTTGTTATCATTGTTGTTGTTGTTGACAGACGAAGTTGAAGACGGGGCCATGGCTCTGAGGTAGAAAACCGGCTCACATTACAACTCAATCCGACACGGTTCAAAGACTGAACGCAGACAACGCAAAGGACGAGACAAAGATCAGACGCAACAAGACGAGGGAGACCGTGTATGGTTCCTCGGTGCTGACTCAATTTATGGCGTGATGGTGTTGACCGAACTTTTGACACGAGTCCAACATAACGGCGCGACGCCATTGGACGAGTTTCATGGTGAGACAACTCATAAGTAAAGACCCATAAGTACGTTTTCTTAGACTCGATAGACACGAGGCGGAATTGGAATGGTGGACTGAAGTTTTCGAAAATAGAAATTTTCAAAAAGATTCATTCGTCGCTTTAATGGACGGCTTCCGAAGATAGAGATCTCTGCAAGTCGATGAGTTGAAAGGGTTGTCTTAAGTTTATTTGCAAAAAACGGTTTTGAGTTTGAATCGGCTCGGAAAACAGTGTATTGTTTCCCAAGACGTTTTTTTTTAAAATTCAAAATTGTATGTTTTGAAAATCGGGTTTGAAATATTTGAAGAGGTCTCGGGGACGGTGCATGGTCCTCGGGATCTCGAAAGTTTCTCGAGAAAAGGGTGTGTGTTTTTCTCGGGTTTTGAAAGAACCATTGTCGGCGCGAAACGGTTAAAATCTGTGTCTAGACGCGACGATTATAACGGCGTAAAAAGGTGATTTGAAATGGTTGTAAAAAACCGAGTTTGAAAATCGTCATTACGACGGCCTAAAAAGGCATGTTGAAATGGTTATAAAAACCGGGTTTGAAAATCGTCATTACGACGGCCTAGAAAGGCGTGTTGAAATGGTTATAAAAATCGGGTTTGAAAATCGTCATTACGACGGTCTAGGAAGGCGTGCAACGGTCGGCGAAAGACCGAGATTTGAAACGGCCATTATAACGGCGCAAAAGGGTGATTTTGAAAGTTTGAAAATGACACGGAAGGACTTATGATCAAGTAGCACATAAGCACTCACAGTTCATTATATTATGCATTATACTAACACGGGTTTTGGCTTAACCCCGATTTGCGAGAGGGATACCAATCCAAACAAAATGTGTAAGGAGGGTGCCCTAGCCTCGTGCTCGAAAGTGATGAAAGCTCTTTGACGAAACAGAAATGTGTAACGTCAATGGTATGCTTGACTCAATCAGGATTCGAAACGCGGGGATGAGAAAACTCACGCCGATGAGACGAGCCAATTGGTCGAAAAGGGTTAGGTTGTGGGCCCGGACAAGGAACCCGACCGTGACCGTAATATCAATTAATGCATTCCAACCACGACCTCGTTCGAGTCTCACCATCTAGGGATCACAAAGACGTAGGTGTCCTAGCTTTCCCCAGCGGAGTCGCCAATCTGTGGACATGGACCACGTCTCGGTCTGTGGATTTCGGGCCACCTACCGGTCCGTTGTCACGGGCCACCTGCACGCCAAGCCAATATGTGGACATGCAGCGTTCTTTTGAAAGCCACGCCCGACGGCGTAAAAATACTTTCGACCGGATCGTTTTAGATCGGTCAGTTTCGTCTTGGTAAGGGTCTCGAAACGATTAGAGATGTTCGGAGTCGCCACCAAGCATTTGTGGGATGCTTGGAACCCGTTCGAATTCCACTTTATACCTCGGTCAAATCGAAGCACAAAGCAGCGTTTGACATAGGTACTAAAGATAAGGAAATCGTCCCTCTTTAGCATCCTATCTCTAGAATGACTCTCGTACGCCCTGGATAAGGTCGTCCACTATCCAAAGTTTCTAAGTAAGAGGTGAAGGTACGTATTGGGAAGCCCTTTAATCAGACACCCAATCCCGCCCGAGGTGGCGGCCTCTATTGATCGATCTTGGTTGGTTGAATGCAAAAGTTGATAAAACGGTTTAAATGTATGAATGCGCATCCAATAATTTAAACCTAACATGTGAGAGCTTTCTAAGTCGGTTGATTTAATCCAAGTATCAAGTATAAGATGTCGAGTTGGATTAATGATTGATTTGCATGCAAGACTGAAATTAAACATCCATTTACCGTATTAGGTTTAGGGTGCATAACGTGATCCATTTGTCTTAGTAAGGCATTTCGCAAATATGATTTTGAATAAACAAATAGTCATCTGATCCATCTCATATCCGGGCTAACCGGAGTCGGGATCGTCCTAGACTAATGCTGGAAAGGGAACATGTCCTGTACCAGACGGCTATATGAGGCGCGAGCCAGCCGACGATACAAGGGGCCTCCCCTGGTTCTGAAAATGAGAAAGAAAAAGGCCTGCTTGAGGCACGGGTCAGCCTACGGTTATATACCGTGTTCTGACCTTTTGAAAACGTTATAAAACGTGTTGAGAAATGGGTATTTGAACCCGATTTGGTTTGAAAGGGTCGTTTAGACCGCATTTGTTGATTTGAAGAACTAGACTCGAATAATCATCATTGTTTTAATAATATTCGGTGTCGGGTTCGACTTGACAAGTTTGACATGAATAGTTTTGAAAAGGACTTTGAACTAATTGTTTTAAGTTCATTTGAATATAATTAGTCGATACTCATCATCGTACCCGAGTTAAAATCCGGCATGGTATGTAGAACCAAGGATGACTTTGTGTTGGGGACTAATATGTTTGTTTCGAAAATGTAAAGAAATGATGAAAGGCTTTTAAATACCTCCCAAAAAACGAAATAAAAGGCTTTAAAATACCTTTTAAATGTTATTAACCAAATATTATCACCGAAACACGGATTTAACCGTCATGGTATATGGAACCAAGGGTGAAAAATATTTTATGGTTAAAACAAATGAAATAAAATAAAAAGGGTTTGAAAATATTTGAAATGGTAAAACCGATTACAAATATGAAAATGAATTAAAGGGAAAAAACGAGAACAAACACGGTTGATCTCTGACCTGGACACCCCATTTAGGCGCGGACAAGCCTGCAACCTAAGGGGCTTCTGTCTCAAGGTTAAAATCAGTTTTGGCTCGTTTATCCCATGTTTTGGTTCGTGTTATGCACGTTTTAGCATATTATTGTCTTGAAACAAATGAAACATGATAAAAAGAGGATTTTTACACCCTCATACTTACATGTTTGGTTATGGCGAGTGACCGACGTAAGTGTAACAACTCGTTTGGTCGGAAAAAACTCGATTTAAAACCGTTTTGGTAAGTAAAAAGAGTGTTTTAAGATTAGTGACGGTGTAGTGGTCGAAGTGGTCGGTCAAGTGATTTAATGCACGATGACGGTACCAAACAATGTGTAAGGCTTGTATTTACAATCGGTATGCAGTGTAAAGTCCAAGGGTTTAGACAAAAACAACAAACAAACCAGCAGAAATAAGACAAGTTCTCAGGAATGCAATAAACTTGTGCTATTTAATAAAATCATGAAATGACCTCCTAAAATCGTGAAACTTGGCAATAAATTTCTTTGATATGAGAACTAACTCTGAGTAAATTTCTAGGATTTTTAGAAGACTCAAAGTAGTATAAATACTCAACTGAACTGACTGATAGACACAAATGGACAGTGAATGAGGTAGTTCTGGGATTTGACTGAAAGAAGGGAACTTTGGATATAATTATCAACTCGTAAAACCCACGAAATTCTCACAGGAATTAAGCTAACAATTTGGGGCACTTGAGTTAAGAAATTCCACAGATTAACACAGAAAGACTCAATCAAGCTAACAAAAAAGCTAAACTAGCCACGACTCAAAGACAGATAGTTCGGACTCTACTAACAAGTACTTAATCAATAACCACAGTCTAAGCACAGGTTATTATCAAGCCTGACTCTAATCTACAGACTAAGCACAAGATTAAGAGGTTTAAATTTGAGAGAAATCTCAGGTTTCATTCATAAATCAGCTGTGTTACAACAGTCTGAGTTAAGGTTCTTATATAGGCCTTTTTAGGTTACAATTCGAAAAAGAACTTCATCTAAGGGTCAGGATCCCTTCTCACATGCTAGTAAACGTCCAAACATAATATTACAACGGTTACAAAGCTCTTAATTGTAAACTGGAATGAAAACAAAAGAGATGCAGTGTGACAAAGTGACAGCGGTGGTCCTTTCTTTGCATTCACCCTTTTCAGGTTGTATGTAGGCACTTGAGGACGAAATGATTGAGTCCTTGTCATTAAGAATGGCTCTAGGTTGTATCTGTTAGTTGTTGAGACAAGCCAAAGGCTCTTGAGTGCTTTTCTTTCACGGTTTGTCCAAAAAAAATAAAGGTTACTTTTGTTGTTTGTCACTTGCTTTGCAGATCTGTCCACTTAGTTTTCTGGGACTTGCATTGTGATTCTTCCTTGGACCCCTAGGACTTTTCTGAGCCTAGTTTAGTGACCAACCAGCTGGCCATGGTGGCAGCTGGTGGTTGGGCTTGTACTCGTATCCATTAGCCACTAAACTTAGCCCAGTTTGGTTGCTTCCTGAAATGGGTGTGGTCTTTGTTTTGGCTGCTTGCATTTGTGGGGTGTCCTGGTCGGTGGCCCCTGCTGCAACCTCCCCGGTTGAACAGGGCTTGTCCTCAAGCCTGGTGACTCCTCCCCCTCAAAGATCCTCATAATATGGACTTAGGTCACCTACATTGAAAGTGCCATGCACCTCATACTCTCCTGGTAGATCCACTTTGTAGGCATTTGGACCAATCCTCTCAATAATTTCAAAGGGGCCATCAGCTCTTGGCATTAACTTGTTCTTTCTTCTTGCTGGAAATCTCTCCTTTCTTAAGTGAACCCAGACCAAATCCCCTAGAACAAATTCTTTCCTTTTCTGATGCACCTTGGACTGTTTCATGTATTTCTCATTGGTCTTCTCAATCTCCCTTTTCACAGTTTCATGGAGTTTCAGCAGTTGTTCTGCCCTGGCCTTAGCATCATGATTCATCTCATTTCTTGGTACAGATGATAAGTCTACAGGCATTAGGGGATTAATCCCATAGACAACCTCAAAAGGACTATGACCAGTAGCAGTTGATGGTGATCTATTGAAGGCAAATTCTGCTGCTGCCAACTTGATGTCCCAATATTTTAGACTCTTGCTTACAAGACATCTCAGAATCCTACCCAAGGTTTTGTTGGTGACCTCAGTTTGGCCATCTGTTTGGGGGTGGTGAGATGTACTGAACAACAGTTTGGTCTTGAGCAGCTTCCATAGAGTTTTCCAAAAGTAACTCATGAACTTTGTATCTCTATCTGACACAATTGTCTTTGGAACTCCATGAAGCCTCACAATTTCCTTCGGTATAGCTCAAAGAACACCGGCATCTTCGTTTTCTTGCAAGCTATGAAATGGGCCATCTTACTGAACCTGTCAACAACAACCATGATTGAATCCTTTCCTCTCTGTGTCCTTGGCAATGCAACAATAAAATCCATGCTCACATCCTCCCATGGCTTACTTGGTACTGGTAATGGGATATATGGACCAGTTTGGAAGGAACTCTTAGCCATTTGACATACTGAACATCTCCTGAGAACATTTTGGACATCCCCCATCATTTTTGGCCAATAGAACTGTTCTTGTAGTATGTCCAGTGTCTTTTGAACACCAAAATGCCCTCCTAAGCCTCCTGAATGGACTTCCCTGATTAGGAGGTCCCTGTAGGAACCCCTTGGAACACAGAGCTTGTTCCCTTGGAATAGAAACCCATCTTGCAGCAAGTATTTGTTCCCTGGAACCCTATGCCCTTCAAACTGTATGATCCACTCCTCAGAGAAGTCAGGGTCTTCCTTGTACATCTCTTTCATGAACTCAAAACCAAGGACCCTGGTTCCCATAGTTGACAGTAAGGAGTGCCTCCTTGATAGTGCATCTGCCACTACATTTTGTTTTCCTTCTTTATACTTGCTGGAAAAGGTGAATGATTGCAAGTACTCCACCCATTTAGCATGCCTGTGACTCAATTTGTGTTGACCATTTATATATTTCAAAGCTTCATGATCAGAGTGTAACACAAATGGCCTTGGCTTCAAATAGTGACTCCAATGCATGACTGCCCTGATAATTGCATAAAATTCCTTGTCATAGGTAGAATATTTTAATTTAGCTCCATTCAATTTCTCACTGAAGTAAGCTACAGGTTTCTGAGCTTGGATTAGGACTGCACCAATGCCTACCTCACTGGCATCACACTCTACTTCAAAGAGTTGATCAAAGTCTGGCAATTTCAGAATAGGAGTCTCACACATCAATTTCTTAATCCTCTCAAAGGACTGCTGAGCACTTTCACCAGTGGAACTCTCCTTTCTTCATACACTCGAATTGGAGCAACAACTGAACTGAAGTTCTTGATAAATCTCCCATAAAAGGAGGCCAATCCATGGAACCCCCTCACTTCAGTGATTGTTTTAGGAGTAGGCCATGATTGAATGGCTGCAACTTTGTCCTGATCAACTGTAATCCCCCTCCCAGAGACAATGTACCCTAGGAATGCCACTTCTTCAACCATAAAAGTGCATTTTTCTAGTTTGCCAAATAGTTTTTGTTCCTTGAGGATTCTGAACACAGCTTCAAGATGTTTCAGGTGTTCTCTTTCACTGCTGCTGTAAACCAAGATATCATCAAAGTAGACCACTGCAAATTTGCCTAAACATGGCCTTAGCACCTCAGTCATCAGTCTCATAAAGGTGCTTGGTGCATTAGAAAGACCAAATGGCATCACAAGCCACTCATACAGTCCATGTTTAGTTTTGAAGGCGCCTTCCACTCATCTCCTTCCCTTATCCTGACTTGATGGTACCCTTGCCTGAGATCAATCTTAGAAAATATCATGGCACCACTGAGCTCATCTAACATGTCATCCAACCTTGGTATTGGGAACCTGTACTTGACAGTGATGTTGTTAATGGCCCTGCTTTGTCAAGTACACATCCTCCATGTCCCATCTTTCTTTGGAACAAGTAGAGCAGGGACTGCACAAGGACTGAGAGATTCCCTGACAAATCCTTTGCTCATAAGTTCCTCAATTTGGCTTTGCAATTCTTTGGTAGCAGCTGGATCACTTCTATAAGCTGGCCTGTTGGGAAGCACTGAGCCTGGAACAAGGTCAATGTGGTGCTCAATGCCCCTCAATGGTGGCAACCCACTAGGCAACTCTCTTGGAAATACTTCCTTATACCTCTGAATTAATGGCCTAACTTCAGCGGGCATCCGAGGGCTCCCTTCCCCTGCTTACTTCTTTGGATAGTAACACCCAGACAGGTTGTTCTTGCTTCATTTCTTTGATCATGGTGCTTTGAGAAAGAAATAGCACACCATTGCCCTCCTCTGGCATACTTGGACCTCCATAGTTTCTCTGGTTGGGTGGTAATGGGGTCAGGGCGACCTTCTTGCCTTCATGCTTGAAACTATAGATGTTATCCTTCCCATGGTGAGTGGTATTCTGTCATACTCCCATGGCCTCTCCAGGAGTAGGTGGCGGGGCATCCATTGGGACAATATCACACAGGACTTCATCTTTATACACCTTCCCAATAGAAAATGGAACCAAGCATTGTTTGTCCACCCTTACTTCTGCTCCCTTGTTCAACCATCTCAACTTGTAAGGGTTTGGGTGTTCTTGAGTTGTCGGGTTGAGTTTACTAACCATGGCATTTGATGCCACATTTGTACAACTTCCCCATCTATGATTAGGTTACAAACCCTCCCCGGATCGTGCATCCGGTTCTGAATATCGGGGATCTTTGATCGCTTCCGAGGTGAGTGTTGGGAATGCATGACCCTCCACAAGACTAAGTTGTGACCTGTATCGGGGGGCCACAACGCATCTTGTTCTGTTCTCCTTCGCCTCCACTTCCTCCATTATCGTGTCTCATCTTCCTCATACTGAACCAAACCTTCCCTCTCCCACTGCTCTACTTCCATTGTTGTCAAGGTTCTCTTAGAAGGACAGTCCTTCCTAAAATGGCCATACCCTTGGCACTGGAAGCATTTAATTTTCCCATCAGATCACGGTGTGTTGGTTCTAGGATTCACATGACTCTTCCCCTTGTCTGGTGTTGGTTGGGTTGCAAGTTTTGGGATTTCTCCAATCCTAACCCCAGAAAAAGGTTTGAAAGTGGATCTGGTAAGGGGTTTGGCAGCAGTGACCTTGGCTTTTCCCATCTTTTCAACCCTCAATGCCAGGTTGACTGCCTCATCAAAGGACCAGACTTGTTGCATTCTAACTCTTATAGCAATCTTAGGATCTAAGCCCTCAACAAACCTAGCAATTTTCTGCTCAGGCTTTTCAGTGATCTCACATTGCAGGGTAAGTTGTTCAAAGCTCCTAAGATAAGACTCAACAGATTGTTGGTCTTGTTTCAGCTGGGTTAACTTGATAAACATATCCTGTGTGTAATCTTTAGCTATAAACTTATCCTTTAATTTCTTTTAAGTTTTAGCCAAGATTTAATGGGTTCCTTGCCTTCTCTCATTCTCTGGCTTTTCAGGGTTTCATACCAAAGTGAGGCATAACCTTTGAATTTAAGGATAGAAACTTTGAAAGCTTTCTGTCAAGATATCCCTTAAATTCAAAGACTCTCTCAACATTTCTAATCCATCTAACAAATCCTCGGGTTTAAACTACCATGGAAATCAGGAATTTCTACCTTTATATCTTTGTCTCTTTCCATGTAGATGCCCTCTGCCATAGATTCATCAGTATCTGACATGTCTTCTCCATGTTCCTGGTGGTATTGTTGTCCTCTTCCAGCTCCAACAAAGCCTCTACCCCTGCCTCTGCCTCTGTAGAGTGGCCTCCTTGGATCATGGTTAGGAACTCCTTCTGCAAGAGTGTTGACAATATTTACCAGTTCATTGATTCTTCCTACTATCTGATCCACCCTGGTCTCAATACCAGTAAATCTCTCTTCACTCATGGGTTATTTTTTGTAGTTTTGTTGTAGTTAGGGTAAAAATGAGCTTACTTTCCTTCCCAAGACTAACACAAGATGGAATCGTGTTAAAACCTTGCTCTGATATACCAATTTGCAGTGTAAAGTCCAAGGGCTTAGACAAAAACAACAAACAAACCAGCAGAAATAAGACAAGTTCTCAGGAATGCAATAAACTTGTGTTATTTAATAAAATCATGAAATGACCTCCTAAAATCGTGAAACTTGGCAATAAATTTCTTTGATATGAGAACTAACTCTGAGTAAATTTCTAGGATTTGTAGAAGACTCAAAGTAGTATAAATACTCAACTGAACTGACTGATAGACACAAATGGACAGTGAATGAGGTAGTTCTGGGATTTGACTGAAAGAAGGGAACTTTGGATATAATTATCAACTGTAAAACCCACAGAATTCTCACAGGGAATTAAGCTAACAATTTGGGGCACTTGAGTTAAGAAATTCCACAGATTAACACAGGAAAGACTCAACTGAAGCTAACAGTAAAGCTAAACTAGCCACAGACTCAGCACAGGATAGTTCAGACTCTACTAATAGGTACTTAATCAATAACCACAGTCTAAGCACAGGTTATTATCAAGCCTGACTCTAATCTACAGACTAAGCACAAGATTAAGAGGTTTAAATTTGAGAAAAATCTCAGGTTTCATTCATAAATCAGCTGTGTTACAACAGTCTGAGTTAAGGTCCTTATATAGGCCTTTTTAGGTTACAATTCGAAAAAGAACTTCATCTAAGGGTCAGGATCCCTTCTCACATGCTAGTAAAAGTCCAAACATAATATTACAACGGTTACAAAGCTCTTAATTGTAAACTGGAATGAAAACAAAAGAGATGCAGGTGACAGTGACAGGCAGTGGTCCTTTGCTGCATTGCTGGCCCTTTCAGTTGTATGTAGGCACTTGAGGACGAAATGATTGAGTCCTTGTCATTAAGAATGGCTCTAGGTTGTATCTGTTAGTTGTTGAGACAAGCCAAAGGCTCTTGAGTGCTTTTCTTTCACGGTTTGGCCAAAAATGGAAAGGTTACTTTTGTTGTTTGTCACTTGCTGCAGATCTGTCCAGCTTAGTTTTCTGGGACTTGCATTGTGATTCTTCCTTGGACCCCTAGGACTTTTCTGAGCCTAGTTTAGTGACCAACCAGCTGGCCATGGTGGCAGCTGGTGGTTGGCTTGTACTCGTATCCATTAGCCACTAAACTTAGCCCAGTTTGGTTGCTTCCTGAAATGGGTGTGGTGCTATTTTGGCCTGCTTGCATTTGTGGGGTGTCCTGGTCAGTGGCCCCTGCTGCACGGTAGGTCGTAAATACGCGTCGGATTGTGACTTAAGAAGTCGAGTCGAGAATTTTAAGGGAGAAAATAGGGGGCGGACGCTCGCGTAAGTCTCAAATGGGGCGCATTTGAGGGGTATTTATAGGGAAATGAGTGGTTGTGTGAGTTTTGAGCGACGTGGCCACCTGGGCTGCTCAAAGAGGCGCGAGCCACGTCGCGGTTCTTCGAGTTGTCTTGTCGCTTTCACATAAGAGCAATCATGATTTGTTCTATCCTAGGTTTTGTAGTCATATGTTTGGTACTTGACCAAACATAAATCCGGGAAAACTTAAGGTAGAAGGTTTGAAATGTTTTGTTTTTGGTTGTTGACTCGGTTTGACTCGTTGTTGGAATCGGGATTTGAATTTTTGAGTCGGTTTTTGGTCCGGTGTCGGTTTTGACTCTAGTTAGTGTCATTGCGACCCCGTCGTCGTGCATTAAACACTCTAGGTATTTTTGAAATGTTTTGAAATATTTTATTTTCGAAATCGTTTTAAGTTTTCCGACGTAAAGTTGTACACAAACTGTCGATCAAACGCCGCGATTCCAAAGCATGTTATAGTCCGATAATCATCAGGTGTTTGTTGGAGTCTCAGCAGATACTAGGTATCTACAAAAAGGCGCCGTCTTTTTAAGGGAAAGAACGAGGTTGTTGTCGATGTGGGGAATGATGTTGATGAACCCGAAGTTGTTATTAGGAATGGTGTTTCGAGGACCCTACTTCGAGAAGTCTCGAAAAAAGCAACAAGGAAAGGTTTGAACCGAGTCCGATTAACAAAAGATGAGAGTACTTTTGTGTCTCGGGTCTTACCTTATTCAATCCATGGTGGAAGGTACTATCCTAAGTCTTGGCTAACTACTATTCCGGCTCTTTAATTAGTTTTTTATCGATTTTCTTGATTTTCAAGAATGGAGTCATGTTAGTCAATTTTCGGGTCCAATTTATCCTGTGGAGGTTGTCCAATTTTTCGCTACTGTGAAAATTAAGAAGGGAGTGTTGCATGCGACTGTCAATGGTGTAGATGTGACGGTCTCTGTTTCGGATTTTTGCTCTGCTTTTTCGGTTCCTAATGACGGAATTGTTATAAATCCGAGTCTTAAGTGGTCTAATGTTGTTGGTGAAAAAGAGTTGGCTATTAAGAAGTATTTTGAGGAAGTCGGGTCGGATGGTGGAAACATACTTGTCCGTCCTCTCTCGGCAAAAATCAAATTTCTTTTGAATTTTCTTTGGAATACAATTGTGCCGAGAAGGGGAGGAAGGGACAAAGTGTCGAGTTATGAGGCGATAATTGTCTATTCGTGGTTGGAAGGTCAAAAGGTCAAGTTGGTGAGTCTTGTGCTAAACCGTATTGTCCAAACAAGTCTCACGGTTACTAAGGAAAAATTTTGTACAACAATCGATATTCCATATGGGATGTGGGTGTCACGGTTGTTAGAGGTCAAACAAGTTGTGGGACAGGCTAGTTACGGAGTTAGTGCTAAAGATTGCATGTGTGACCGGTTGATTAAGCTCATGAGTCTCGGGTTTGATGGACCCGAATTAGTTCTCTTGAAAGATGTTGAGAAGGTTGGTAATGAGACGGGTTTGGGAGCTATGGCTGCAAAAATGGAAAGTTTTATGGGCACTTTGATGGAAAAATTCGAGGAACAATCTATTACCTTGGCCACGGTTTTGTCACAAGTTGGGCCATCTCAGTCTTTGGATTCGGGTTTGGATTGTTCTCGGGTTTATGCTTGGATGAATGAGGTGGATAAGAGGTTGTCGGGTTTTGAGAGGGAGTTGAAGGCCATCCGTGGGGAAGTGTTCCCACATGGATATCATCTCTCCTTTCTTACTAGTCAAGGAGGTACGTTGGTGATGCACGGGAAGGCTATGGCGGCCGATCAATCGCTCACTTTGGAGGCTACTAAGGGATTGTCATTGAAGGTTCTTAGTTTTGAGCGTAGTCTTCAAGGTCTTGCTACTCTTATGAGGAGCTCGTTTGACCGTCTTGATGCCTTGGAACATCGCACTCGTCCCGACTATGTGAACCCGTACAGAACCTGTAACATATGACCTTACCTCGCCTGGCCTCATTTAGCACTTACTATTTTTAGTATCTTTTTATTATCTTAGTGGTGTATTTTGCAAACTCTATTCCGCCCATTTTGGCTTGTACTTGTGGATTATGGCCCAAGTACTTCTCTAAACATGTTGTTTATTCGGCCCTTTGGCATTAAACATGTTTTCCTTAAGTTTGTATGTTAATTAAACTTCTAGATGCTTATGTTTATATGTGGTTTATTTGCCTTTTATATCGTTCTTATTTCTTGTCTCGTCTTATATTATTCTAGTCATTTTATGTTTGTTCTAATCTTTTCGATGATGTCAAGAAGGGGAAAAAATATCTATGGTAAGCATTTACCTAAGCTTGCTCCTTGTCAAGACCTATTGTCTCTTAAAGTTACTTTAAGTTTCGATTTATGTTAATCGTCTTGATCTTGCGTTAATCTTTATTATTAAGATGACGGTATTATATTGAGGGGGAACCTTATACTTAGTCACAATTGTAGGAGACTTGCCATCATAAAAAAGGGGGAATTTGTTGAACCATATAGAATATATGTTTATGTTTTGATGATGTCAAGTGTGCTTTATATTTTATATACTCGTTGCGCGTAATCGTTTGTTTAAGTCTTTTAGATGAAACTTATTCATTACAAGGAATAAAGAAGAATTGTGATGGAAGTATATCGTGATCAAGTCTCAATTGAAGATCAAGAATTTCTAAGAATCATTCAAGTATTATAAGAAGATGAAGTCCGTCTAAAGATTAATCAAGCTTGGATGATGAAGTAGCCTATGCTCGAAGATCTCCTATGAAGATTGAAATAGTATATGTGATTATCTCGTAATGGTAACTAAGAGTGAATTTTTTGTATTGGTAAAGTTATAGCTTTGCAGCTATAACATTACTAGTAAAAGAGCTCAATGTTATAGCTCTTTTACTATAACATTGAGATGCTGAGTTTTTATTACACGACTTGAATTGTTTCAAAATTGTTTTTGAAAAACGTTTTTGTTTATTTTAAATGTTTTAGTAAAAGTATTTATTAAATAAAGCCCGGTTTAGTGCGGAGTTCGGTTATATGTTAAACGTTAGTTAGTAATCTTTTGGGTCAACTTATGAGTTGGACCATATTACTAATTAGGGTTTTGATATAGCTACTCCTAAAACCTAAATTCTAACCTAATATTAAGCTAGGGTTTACACGAGTCACGAGGCATATGAGCCGTGATATCTCGTGTGACCTAAGGTATACTTTGTAAAAAATTTATTCCTTAGGATTATCTTTACATATCTTTTATATCTTACTTGATATTATTATTTATGATAAAGATTTTCTTGTTATGGAAAATCTTATCATATCTTAGAATTTATGGAAAAGATAATAATAGAATAATTTATATTCTATCTTTTGGAATATTCTTTATTATCTTTAAGGCTTTAAGGAAAGAAATAATAGAAGATATGATTTGTTTACATATCTCTTATTTCGGCTATTAGGGTTTCGTGAAAACCGACTAGCCTTGCTCTCTCCTCTTCTATAAATACTTTGCTTTTGCAACATTTAAATTAGAGACCTTAAGCATAAAATTAATTTAATATTTCAAAGCAAAACCGTGTGTTTCAAGCAAGAAAACCAATTTGCTATTTTCAAAAGGTCGTGTGTTTTAAACTCGTATGTTCATTTGATAGTTATCGTTATAAGATAATAGTGCTCAATAGATTTCTTACTTGTTCATTAACGTGAACCTTTGCAAGAATCATTAATGCTTTCTTATTAGCGTAAGTTAGTCACTCGAGTATTTAACGGTACTCATTGAGTTACGGTTAGAGTTAGTTGTACGAGTTGGGTTAGTAAATTTGTAATCCGTAGAAAGGTACTAAATTTATTAATCGAGAATAGTGGACGTAGGTTTTGATTTGTGAAACTGAACCACTTCAAAAACCGTGTGTCTCCTTCTCTTTCGTTTGTTTGTTTACTTCGTTCTTACTTGTTCATTAGTTGATTAGTTAAAGTTTAATCAATAAACTTTAAATAATCAATTATACTCATACAATCGAAAAAGCTTTAAAAGTTTTAAATCCTCAATTCACCCCCCCTCTTGAGTATTTTGGATCTATAGACTCTTCAATCTCAATTATATATTTAGCATGTTTCGAGAATTCGTCAGATCCTTATACCAATATAATTTGTTTTTTATTATCTACAATTAAGACGGATTATTGCCTATGAACTTCATGCAAAATATATCATTCGACACCTAATTTGATAGATATGTGAAAATTTCTTTGTAAACACTTTTTTTCGTGTGACTCTGATATACTTGTTCCTTATCATCAATGTAGAACTTTAATCACTCGTTGATGTTGTTCTTGACGTTGTTACGAAAAGCTAGCCATGACTAAAATCTGGTTTCGGCAGATAAACTTCAACATGATTAAGTGATTGCCCCTGACTCTTATTTATCGTCATAGCGTAACATGACCTCAATGGATATTGTCTCCTCTTAAACACGATCTCTATATTATTGGTAGCTGTTATTTTATTTTATTTTTTTTTTCTTTTTAATTTAGTTAGTTTGTAGTGTATAAATTTGTGTGCCTATTACTGCTAATTTAGTGAGCTAAAAGTGTACGGTTTCTTAAAATACTTGCTCGTATCTTAAAGGATAAGATTAATGTGACTTTTTATAAATACTTTCATAATCGATTAAAAGAGTCCAATATCTTTGAATAAAATTAAGAGTATTACATTTTGAAAAAAAATTAAAAGGAATCTTTAGGACAAAAAGGAGGTTATACAAACAATTATTCTTCAGTAAGGTTGTCTTACGTATAAATTGTTTAAAAGGGAAATTTTTGTAGGGATATAATTACCCATTTGAATGAATAACTAGGTTAGGCCCCGTGCATTAAATGCGCGGCTTATAAAGTTTTTTTTTTTTCACTTCTACTAAATTAGATATATAATAGTAGTATCTCATTAGTTGTTCATTTTTTTCATTATTGCATTTTGCCGTGAGAAATAAAAAGTTGAAACTGAAATAATTAAAAGAATTGAGTAGCATATTGAAATATATTTTTGTAAATAATATTTTTTTATACCGCGAAGCTAATTTTTCCAATTATAAATTTTCTCAATTTTTGTCTCGAAAGTAATTAAAACATTTTATAATTCTATTTTATACATAGTATGAGTCAAGTCATTCTCAAATAATAGAATCAGTAAAATATTTAGTAAATCATAGTTTGATACATTTTTTTATTAAAATATTTTAATTAAAATATTATAGATTAGAGTTAATCAAAAAAATATAATTTAATGAAAATATTAATTTTAATGAAAATATAATAAGTTAATGAAATAAATTATTAGTTACCTTACTTAGTTAATGTATATATAATTGTTATTAGTTACCTTATTTAAAAAGATGCTTTTTGGAGGGAAAATTTGTGAGGATGCCTATTCATTTAGTAAATAGGGGATCTTGCTAAATTAACACCTCATTAAGTTTTCATATTTCACGTCATTATATTTTGATATGAGAAAAAAAATGAACTGTAAAAATTATTCAAGAAAACTAAGTAAAATTGAACTGTAAAATAATAGTGGTATCTCATTAATGTAATCGTTCATTTTTCTCGTTATTATATTTTGTTTCGAGAAAAAAAATTAAAACTAAAAATTAATCTAATAGAATTGAGTAATCAAAATAATTTATAGTTTTGTTTATACACAGTACTAGCTTAGTACCCGTGCAAATTTGCACGGACATGTATAGAAAAATATTTAGACAATGTTTGTATAATTTATTTTAAAATTTAAGCACGTATTTGTTTAGAAAATATTTACATAACTTATCGATGGTAATAATCATGCCTTCAAAATTGAGGAACGTAACAAAAGCCTCACGTGATTACGTGAACCCTGTCAATTGAATAATTATGGATGCCGAAGAAAATGGGAAAAAGTATAAAATATAGTGTTTATTTACCGCTAAGTAATGACTACATGGTTCTCGCTACTATTTGTCGTGATGGCGGAAAACTTTGTGAAGTCTCAAAATTAAGATGTTGTGACAACATAAAAGCAGTTCATCTATCATAAAATAAGACGGTTTCGCACCATGACAAAGTCCATTATTCGATTATTGTAAAAGAGCTTATATATTTACTGCTAAGTAATGAATTGTATTTCTAGAGACAATGTTATAGTATAAATTGCCTTAATCAATAATTACTTAATACAGTTAAATGAAATAATTCCCTATGCAGCTATACTCAATGTCTAATCAATGAGATTGAAAATACTAAAATGTGTGAAAGAAACTTGATAACGAAGGTTAAGACAATTCAAAGTGTGTCCTTAGAACACGCATTAGAAAAACATTTTTATAAAACAACTTAACATTTACACATTTTGTCGAAAACAATACAACCTTCTTGATTTGAATGAATTATCCAACCATAGCATATATTTTACATAATAATCCAACCGGCATCCGTCATGAGAATGTATACGTGTAACGTTATATTGGTACATGTAGAATTCGGGGCACGTGCGACTCCCTCCAAAATATAACTTGCGTCGTTAAGCTAAAAAAACTACATAAAATGTACTTCGTAACAAATTTCCCCAATGGTCAAGCTATAGGGTTTTTCTAAAATTATAAGGAGCGCATCAACCCATTGGTAGCAATAGTTCAAATTGCTCTAACAATTGTCAGTATTTTTGATCTACGGGGCCTTGTCGCCTGGATAATGGAGGATGGTGTCACATGGCAGTTTGAAAGTTGCTGAATAGCATTAATAAGAGCAAGTTGTTAAATTTAGAGGAAAAAACATTATAGCTAGTTAGTGAATGTGGCTAATAAATACTCCGTAGAATATAAAGGCTAGTGATCTAACCTCAAACCACAAAGAACCTAGTAATAACACTAAAGTTTGATTATCTTAACACATTTTTAGATCAACAAATATATAAAACACAAATAATACGTAAATCTTTAACCCCATTATAAAACTCTAGTTGCTGGTGATCTTTAACGGATCTGTGGCTAATTGGCCAGATGATGTTGGTGTGAGTCATTAACCTCATTACTTAATCTTTAACATCGATCATTAGTTACCAAAGCAATTTAATAAAAATGATGATCGTAATTCAAAGGTATAATAATTGTATTTCAAATAATACATATACATTTTAGTATACTTTGTATCTCACGAACTAATCTACCCATCAACTATCAATATGTAAGTTAAGTTTGGCGGAGTTACTAACGATATTTAGAGGGTTTCGCATAATTTCCGCCACAATAATACTCCCGCACAAAAAAAAAAGTGTAATTCTTACTTCATGTAAAGTAGTAAATAAGAGTACAACCAAATACTCCATATTGTACTAATCTTTATAACCAATTCATTTAAAATAGAGTAGTCAATGTTAAGAGAAATTAAAAGGCTAAACTTTTGTAATAATAATCTTTATAACCAATTCATTTACTCAAAATATGTTATTCTCATCGGCATTAGATAATTAATCAGATAATTAACTGTACTTTCGACTATTAGATTAAGTTTATGAGTATAATAATTTTAAAGTACAAAATTAGTAGTACTTCTTGTATAAGACGGTCTCACCCTTAAGACTTTCGTATTATATAAAAAGACATGCAATACATTTATTAGCACTAAATGCACAAACATTGAAAATGGACCGTCTCACAGGGTGAGCTTGATAGTCTTATTCATAAATTTGTGTAAAATTATAAGGGTACATAGTAAAATTACACAAATATTACTATACAACCAGTTGTATAATAAGCATTGTATAACCCTATACATTAATCCGAGCTTATGTGCAATTTTATTGAGTTTGTAAGAGTTTATTTTTTTTATGTTTAAGTGTGTGAGTTAAAAAAACTTTAAAGATAAATTTCGATTCTTTTTAACAAAACTCGAAAACTTTAGTGCACAGCTCGGATTCTACATTATACAACCATATACAACTGGTTGTATAATGTACTAATTGGTAAAATTATGGGTGAGTTGAGTAATCTTCGTTTTGAAAAATGAAGAGTTTGGGGTCAAAAAATCTAGGAGTGTCATCGGACATTTTTTTGCAAAGGTAGTCAACACATGTCATCATCACACCTTTATTGCAAACAAATAATCAATACGGAGTAATAAATTAAACTCAAAATCAACAACAGGTAAAATAATTGATCTGTAAAATAGCATGTATTACCTTAAAGATTAGTATACATCCAATAATCATGAGAAGATAATTAAAAAGTTTATTCTTCTAGAACCCGTAATATGGTACCTGCATTAGAAAATAAGACAAAAATCGAAATAAGGCTTTCATAATTGATTTACATATCTGCAGAATAATGATAACTCATAGATTATGCAAATAATCACAAGTTTATAATGCCAAAATAATCCCGAAAAATCAAATACCTGATATAAATTCTACTCCGTTCAAATTAATATGCTAAATTATGGGCTACAAAAATCGAATAATAGTAAAGGAATATAGAAGTTTAACTGATTGAATTTATGGAGTAATCCATCAGGAGAGTGGCAAATGAATGTAAGCATAGTCATATATAGTGTATTTGGAGAGAACTGTAAGTTATTTTAACTTAATAGCATGTTCAAATTACTCAATAACATGCAATGAAAATAAATATAGCGGAAGCGATAAAATAAAGATCGAGAATTAAACCTCCAGCCATTGCTTATCGGTATTCTTGAACAGCTTTACTCAATAATCTGATTGTTAAACCCGTTGCTGTAAACCCGTCTGACCGTATGCTTTTTCTGATTTCGGTTCCGAACCCTACTTCTCACTGATTTAGATGGTGTATATTTTCTTAAGGGAGAGTGGGTTTGGTGACCTTATTAATCATAAATTATGTTGTACTTATACTGATTTTACCATCAAAAATCAGTTGCAAATATAAGGGAGGGAGTGGTGGTCAACTGAGGGAAGTGGGGAGGCAAAATGGACCAGTTTGCCTTCATAGTTTGACTGTCATTTTAATGTGCCAAAACTTTAGGATTTTTCATAAACTAAATAATTAACTTATGAAAAATCTAACATTATCCCACTTGGCCCATTTACGCAAGAGAAACTTCATGTACGAATCATAGCGATGAATTCTCTAGAGCGAGAATTAATCTTCCATGTATTACGATACACTTAGTCTCTCACCACTCACACTTAACTTAATGAATAAACCATATGATTACTCTAGGTCAAAACATAATGATATTTCTCAATAAAAAATAAATAACTAAAGTATGTACGTACATAATCCGAAATGAGAAAATATCCAACTAAATGAAAAATTTCAATATCAATATATAATAAATAAATGTATCACATTATGGAACCAAGCCCCATATTCACTACATGATCCTTGAAACCTTTAGGTGGCATGCCTTTAGTCAAGGTATCAACAATCATTAATTCAGTGCTAATGTGCTCTATGATCACTTTCTTTTCCTGAACACGCTCTTTTATGGCCAAATACTTAATGTCGATGACTTCCACTTCTATTATTCTTAGCCATAAATACCGCAGCTGAATTATCACAATACATTCGAATTGGCCGACTAATAGACTCAACGACTCTTAGCCCAGATATGAAACCTTTCAGCCATACACCATGTGAGGTAGCCTCAAAACAAGAAACGAACTCTGCCTCCATAGTAGAAGTGGCTGTCAAAGTCTGCTTAGTACTCCTCCAGGATACAGCTCCGTCAGCTAGCATAAACACATATCCTGATGTGGATTTTCGTGAATCAATGCAGCCAACAAAGTCCGAATCGGAGTACCCCACCACTTCAAGACTATTAGTCCGTCTATACATAAGCATGTAATCTTTGGTACCCTGAAGGTACCTCAATACTTTCTTTGCAGCCTTCCAGTGATCAAGGCCTGAGTTACTCTGATATCTGCCTAATATTCCAACAGCATATGCAATGTCAGGTCTGGTACAGACTTGAGCATACATAATACTACCAACAGTTGAAGCATATAGAATATTTTTCATTTGTTCCCTTTCTAAATCATTCCTGGGACACTGGTATAAATTGAATCAGTCACCTTTCACAATAGGTGCTACACTTGGTGAACAATCTTTCATTATAAACCTTTCAAGCACTTTGTTGATATAGGTCTCCTGATAGAAGCCTAAAATACCTCGGGATCTATCTCTGTGGATCTTAATGCCAATGACATAAGATACCTCGTCCATATCTTTCATATCAAAGTTATTTGAAAGAAATTGTTTCACTTCATATAGCAACCCCTTATCATTGGTTGCTAGCAAAATGTCATCCACGTATAACACAAGGAAACAAATCTTACTCCCACTGACCTTAAGGTATATGCATTGGTCCATGATATTTTCTTCATGGAACTTCTTATACCATTGACGGGAGGCTTGTTTCAAACCGTATATGGATTTATTTAGCTTACAAACCAAATGCTCACAATCTTTAGAGGAGAATCCTTCAGGTTGTTTCATGTAAACCTCTTCCTCTAAATTGCCATTGAGAAATGCCGTTTTCACATCCATCTGATGTAGCTCGAAGTCAAAATGAGCTACTAATGCCATGACCACTCGAAGAGAATATTTCTTTGATACAGGAGAAAATGTCTCCGTGTAGTCGATTCCTTCCCTATGAGTGAACCCTTTAGCAACGAGTCTTGCTTTATGTCTCTTGATGTTGCCAAGTGAGTCTCTTTTAGTTTTAAAGACCCATTTACATCCGATGGTTTTTACATCATCAGGCAACTCGACGAGATCCCAAACTCGATTAGACGCCGTAGAGTTCATCTCATCTTTCATAGCATCCATCCATAAGTTTGAATCTGTAGAACTTATGGCTTGTGAAAATGACATAGGATCATTATCAGCTCCAACATTGCAATCCGATTCTTGTAGATATACTTCATAGTTATCAGGAATAGCCGATCTCCTTTCTCAAATAGATCTTCTTAATGGAATTTGTTCAACCTCATGGTGAACTTCTTATAAGATTCATTAACCACTTATTAGACATTTCTAATAACTATATAAGTTTAGTTTAGTCATAAACTAATAAGATCCTATGCATGCAAAACATTATTAGATCAAAGTAAGAAGAAATCAATCAACTTACAAGGAGGGCAGAAATGGGTATATTAATTTGGACACCTTCCAAATTAGTCTTCTTAAGAAAATCCTAGTGCTCTAAGAAAACCTTAGATTCAATAATAGAATATACTCCTCAAGGATTTGTACCAAGATAATCACCCTTAATACATATACTAATTTGAATACTAGAATTAGTATATGAGTCTTTAAAATAACAACTATTATTATTATTATTATTTACTACTAGTAATGGTATAATAATATTGGAGATTTTGTGAGATTATTTTTCTAGTGTGTTCACCACTAAAAACCAGAGAGAAGAATAAATTATCAATCTCATAATCTATATAGAATGAATTGTGTGAATTAGAAGAGAAAAAACTCTCCCAATTCACAAAGCGTGGCCGGGTGGTCTAGGGTAGAATGCCCAATGCTTTTTCAAGTTTCTTTTCTCAAGAGTCTAGGCATGCAACCCTATGATTAGTAGGGTATGATTGTGTTCCCTTCAATTAAATGAACACAACACAACCAACTCCCTACACCCCTCATTTACACGGTACCCTTAAGTTTAAAAGGGTCCATTTTAAGTTTGTCAATATGTTAATTTGTATTGTGTGACACATTGGACATGTTACTACACATGTTTAATAATGCATTTTTAACTCATTAAAAATCATTATATAAACTAAAAAAATCACATACAAAAATTAACTAGTAATTCATGATTACAAGTACTTAAAATGGGTCATAAAATTATAAATCACAACAACTTGTATTTATAATAAACCATTCATTCTTATTTTAATTGTTTCATAAACAATAATAAAACCCAAGTAATAAAACAATTTAATTACTTAGTACGAATCCTATTTAATCGAATTACAATAAGATACGTATTCTCACTCACAAAATCATTTGTTCAATTTTAAGGAATTAATTAACTTGTTTCAACATACAATTAATTAATTAATCAATTAAAAGTGTTACCCTAGAGGTATGACCTTAAGGGATCAACTGATCACCACAGTCATACGACAGTAATATCAAACTCTAGTAAGCCAATCATTACCGATTAATGTGGATCAGTTGACAATAAAATACTACTTTCCCTCAGCATTCTTAATATGAGATTTAAACATGTGATCGCATTATTGTCGAGGACACATACTCCAACAATCTCCCACTTGTCCGCGACAAGTGTGCGCCACCAATTCTCTTTCCCTATTACTATCTCCCACTCAATGCAAGGTGTCTTGCAGGTCGTTCTTGCATTTGATCATATCATGAGTGGTTTCCTCGATCTGCAGAATAACTGTCTGACATGAATTATCTACCATAAATACCTTCCGAGCGTGGCCACGCATTTCCAGTTCATTACTCCTCGAGTTTCCTTGAGATATAAGATAACCCTGACAGGGATGGACAATTCCTATTGCACTCTTCCCTTTGAAAAGCCACAGCTCATCATGACCCAAAACATGCACATTTGACCCCAATTACGAAGGTTGCAGAACATAAATCAAAGTCACTCTGAAACTGTGCCATCTTAGGCAAACAGTATTTAGTCAAAGAATCGACTCATAAGAATACTATAGTAGCTCTCGCCACGACCAGGCTATAAAAATTTCCATAACTCTATAAGCGGTCATTAGCCCGACAGAGTGTCCGATACAGTCTGCCTATGTGATCGACTAGTCATCTCTCATGACTCTATGGCACTTGAACTCGCCATCAATCGCATCACACTCTAGTTACTTCGAGACGTCACCTTATATAAGCAACTAGGGGCGAATACTATGTTAATCCAGTTCACTTTAATGAGATTCAATATTGTCTCAACAGCCCATTTGGATGTAACAAAGTAATAATAGAGTTTATTATAAAACTCAAACGATGAATGCATTATCTCATATGTAAAATTGATACAATATCAATTAGTACATAATCTATAATCCATATTCCATTTTGTATATGTCGCACATTTCAACTCAATTGAAATGACATGACTTATCATGTTAAGTTCCTCCAATTCATAAAACTGAATCCTAATATCATCCCTTCCTTCTTGCATATCTCATTATTGCAAGTGTACTCAATTTCCGTTGTTAATCCCTCATTGTTCAACTGCCTAGAACGTTTCTAGCATATCTGCTCCTTAAATAATATAGCTAAGATGGTTCTCTAACCATCTTTATGTGTTTTAGAACATGGTTTTAATGTAACTCCTTGTACATAAATCCATCTCAATTCTAAATGCTTAGCTTCATATCTTTAGAGCTCCAAGAGTACTAACCAATGAACTATATGGCTATATAGAGATTTCTTCTCAAAAATTTGATTTGTAACTTTTCGTCATACTCCAAGTATACGAAATTTAAGAATGGTGATACATCTAAGCATAATGAATTAATCCTGCAGCGGAAGCAAGTGGATTCAATTTCTGCATGTTCAATACCTTTGAACTTGACTAGACTCTTATCAATATAAAAATATTCATTTAACGCTAATATCCTCTCAGAACTATCTTTGTAGGTCTGGATACCTTAGAGATGTATTATTCTTCTCTTAAGTCTTCCATCATTCACAATGATCAATATGTCACTTACATATAAGACTAACAACACCACATTACTCCCACTAAACTCCATGTATAAACATAACTACTCGACAATTCGAGAAATATTTATCACATGTTCAAAACATACAATTTAACTCTTTGACATCTACTTAAGACTTCCTCTTAAGTCCGCATCCTACTTTAGGATAGTTGCGATTTACAAAACTCATGCAAGATGATTTTTAAAATCCAACTATATCAAATCATATCCGAATACAGTGAAGCTTTGTTATTGCATGCAAAACCCTTGCCACCAACCAACCAAGCTAAATAAACATTTTCATGTTTATGCTTGCTTTGGACTTTTGCGGAGTTGGAACTAGATAAAGCATCATAATAAGTTACAAGTTTGTTATTTTCTAAAATAACATGACATCTGTCCACTTAGATTTCGAAGAAATATTTACTGGTTTTGACCAGGAAGGAACATCTTCCTACGTCTTATTCTCAGTTTGTGGCTCTGAACATTTTCTCCCACTCTGTCTTTAAGAAATAATCCTCTTTTTCAAAAGACAGCATCACGAGCCACAAACCTGTTGTTCTCGTGATAGTTGGGTTACAAAGCCATATGCTTTCTTCCGAAACAAGCTACAACTTAGGTACCATGCCTAATCATATCATATATGAATTGTACTTGATTGCTTTAACTATGTTTTGTTTTAGTGAAACAAATAAATACTAGACAAATTGTGATAGAAACTATTTTCAACTTTATAGTAAAGATTCAATCATATCGTAATGAAAGTGAACTTGTGATACCATATCACCCTCTTTTGGTGCAGATAAAAGTCATCACTTTATTGTTCCCCAGTTTAACAAAGTACTATTACTTTGGTTTTTATACTTCATAAGAAGAATTTATTGAACTTATTCAAAGAATTTCTCTTCTTACCTCATTAAGCGGATACCAAGTATCTACCTAGTTTGTCGGTAAAAGAGAAGAAGTAATAATGACCTTCTCAGATTGAAAATACAAGATTTGCACGTTTCATGAGATTCACAATCAAATGGTGTGGGATACTAGTTAAAACTAGTTTTAATGCGATTTTTAATCGTGAAATGAGAAATAATTTGGGGTCACCAACTCGAGTCTTGTATATATATGACATTTTATTTCTAGTTTGAATATAATTACCTTGATTTGTATGATCTCACCATAAACTTAATCGTGGTATGTTAGTGCACAATGCTTATTTTAATTGCATAATTGAGAAACCCTTTGCGTTTTATACAAAAACTTGAATTATACTCTTATTTAGACATATTGTACATCATAACGATTATTGAGGTACATTTCTAAATACAAAACTAAAATGAGTACGATACAACATTCATATGTTCATGGATAAAATGACAACTACACTAGTTCCATTCATGCAAATTTCTAAACTTATTCTTGCTAGTCGTCATACGATTATTCAATGTTAGGATTCTAAGGATTTACAAAACCCTCGGATTGTGTTGTGAACAAATCCTCCTCTAAATAATCATTTAGAAAGGTGGTGACAAATTTGTATCAAATACTCATGATGTGATAATTGGCAAGAATGCAATGTCAATGTCATAGATATTCAGGAAGGAATATGTTGGAGTCACACGATCAACTTTCTAGATCTTTACTTATTTGAGGTTTTGTCTCTATTTTAGTGTCTAACACCTTCTCTTTCTTACCTAGTTCTATCCTTAACGATTAAGATATGTACTTACTTCTTATTGCTCCCACTGACTTCAAGAATTTCTACTTGATGAAGACTCATCTTTATATAAATTCCTAGTCAATCCTTCACAAGGATGAAGTTTATAGTGGTATTTGGTCAATCAAAATTTCTAACAAATTAATTTACCAATCTTACATGGTCATGTGCTTAACAACTTAAATGCTTTGATGACAAGTGTTTAGCTTGAGCAATAAGACTTTTGAACAGGTGGATGCATAGAAGACATTATCAAAACATATTTTGACTAATCATTACTTCTATTCACATTTCTTCATAAGAAATCATAGGTATGTAAGGAATTTAAGATGTTAATCTTATATTTGCATAGGACGATTTCTATCGAGTTCTATGGAATAGAACGATTCCTATGGATCTAGTCCACAACCTATGATACGATTCATTTTAGAAAGAGATTCTCTTTGTCGTAAGTAATAGTGGTTTAGCGGAGACTCGTGTTACAAACGAATTGATATCATATATGAGTAGGAACGATAATAAAGAACAATATAAAACAACGAAATAGTGGGAAAATCAAACATTCATCGTTATATTTAAAACATTTAAGAATGTTTTAGCATTTATATAGTGACCTCTACCCAACTATTATAAAGGATCCCGAGATCCAAATTCATATCAATTCGGGCACGGTGAGCCGATTCATCCCTAATCAATATAACTCGGTGGATTAACTTTTTAATCGATTCTACTTCTAGAACTCTCGGTCGATAAAATTACTTTAATATTTTTCTTAAGCCCGGAACACATACGGCTACGGTCGCGAATACTTCCGTTGAGCTCAATCCAAATTTCGATGTAGTAACAATTTACTACCCACTTACCCAACGTAACAAGTTTAGCATCCCGGTGAGCCGAGCCTACTTCCTTATGGAAATTGGGATTCATGGTTCTACTATTTGGTAAGGCTAATTCTCAATTATTATTTAGTGAGAGGTCTTGTCAATTTATTATCTATCTCATTTTAAGTGAACTAAAGCGGTGAACTAGCGATAATTATAATTGACACGGTCGATAACTCGATAAAATATGATATGCATATGTAGTTATGGCGATTTGGCTATGCATGCAAACATATAAAACAAATGCAAAGCAAAGCAATAAAATCATACTATGGCCTTCCTGAAATAGTAAATCTAATAAACTATTTACAAATTCGCAAACCAACTCCTTTAGTCCCTTGAACTTCATTTGGCACGCACTCCAAGGCAACACCGTGTTTATCGGAACGCTTTTCCGAAAGGCACCGTCTTCAAGGATCTCCGGGATAAATAAATTACATAGCTTTTCTACTTTATACATTATAAAAAGAAAAAGAAAAATAAAATAAAATAAAATAAAAGTGATACGAGATCACATAAATTACAACCGAATCGATATCTCCATTCATTTCGGGAAATACCAACTAAAAACTAAGGCCATACTAAGTACAAATTACATAATTCAAAAATTATATAAATTAAAACATGACATTCATACTAAAAATGCAACATTAATATATGTATGAAACATGCCATGTGATGTGCCAAATCGCCCTATTTAAGCTAATATCGTATATTCGGTCCGGTTTTATGGATAATTGTGACTATTAATTTATTAAAATCACACAATATTATATAAATCAAATCTACGTCCAAGTTAATTACCCCAACCTTCTTAGGACCCAAAAATTTAGTCTTCACTAAATATTTGACCAATAATTCAACTTGATATTTTATTATTGCTACTTAAACATCTTTTATTCATAATAATAAAGAAATAATTCCCAATAAGTCATAAAAATTCGAAAAGTTCAAAATAATAATTTTGTATATTCTGAAAAATTCCCAACATTACAAAATTTTAATAAAAATTTGCTCATAGGATATATTTAATTTATTTCACAAATAAATCGCATAATACATAACTTTAATCCTTTAATTCCAAATTAAACATAAAATTATGTAATAAGTCAAAATTAAAATTTTGAATATTCTATATAAATTTCTAGAACCTGGGAAAGACAAATTTTTAAGCCCCAAAAATCGAATTTACAATTATGACTATTTAAAGTTGCTATTTATCAATTTTACAATATAAAAATCAATAAACATCCAAATCAAATGAAATTTGACATGTAACTTTAGATATGATGTTCATATCATATATACAACATTGGGAAAAAATTTTATGCCATAAAATTCATTTTAGCTATTTTTGCTAAAATAGTCACTATTTATGTGATTTTTACATCTAAAAATCATAAATCATGCAAAATAAAACCATTTCATCTCAAAATTTACATACAGTGTGTAAATATTGCATGTGACAACATACAAAAATTTCATGGGCATAAATGAAGTCTACCTTTTTTTTAACCAAAATACCTCTATTTAATCAATTTTTATCATGTAAAAATCATAAATCATGCAATATAAAACCATTTTATACGAAATTTTACATACAATGTGTAAAATATGCATATGAGGTCGTGTAAAAATTTCAAGTTCAGAATCATAGTCTAACTAATTTTAGTATTTTAAGTGTCATTTTATTCAATAAAATGTAATAAAAATACAAAAAATCATATTAAAGAGCAATAAAATACCATAAATCATCAAAATGACCTAAAATCAATTTAGGACCAGAATGTTATTCATGCAAAAAATTTCGTGGTATTTATCCTCATAAATCACAAATTTCTAGTTTTATAGTTAACATATTAACTCGGAAAAACAATGACCGATTATGCATACAACAACCATTACTCTGATACCAATTATAAGATTCATTAACCTCTTATTAGACATTTCTAATAACTATATAAGTTTAGTTTAGTCATAAACTAATAAGTTCTTATTCATGCAAAACATTATTAGATCAAAGTAAGAAGAAATCAATCAACTTACAAGGAGGGCCGAAATGGGTATACTAATTTGGACACCTTCCAAATTAGTCTTCTTAAGAAAATCCTAGTGCTCCAAGAAAACCTTAGATTCAATAATAGAATCTACTCCTCCAGGATTTGTACCAAGATAATCACCCTTAATACATATACTAATTTGAATACTAGAATTAGTATATGAGTCCTTAAAATAACAACTAATATTATTATTTACTACTACTAGTAATGGTATAATAATATTGGAGATTTTGTGAGATTATTTTTCTAGTGTGTTCACCACTAAAAACTAGAGAGAAGAATAAATTATCAATCTCATAATCTATATAGAATGAATTGTGTGAATTAGAAGAGAAAAAACTCTCCCAATTCACAAAGGGTGGCCGGGTGGTCTAGGGTAGAATGCCCAATGCCTTTTCAAGTTTCTCTTCTCAAGAGTCTAGACATGCAACCCTATGATTAGTAGGGTATGATTGTGTTCCCTTCAATTAAATGAACACAACACAACCAACTCCCTACACCCCTCATTTACACGACACCCTTAAGTTTAAAAGGGTCCATTTTAAGTTTTTCAATATGTTAATTTGTATTGTGTGATACATTGGACATGTTACTAGACATGTTGTTTAATAATGCATTTTTAACTCATTAAAAATCATTATATAAACTAAATAAATCACATACAAAAATTAACTAGTAATTCATGATTACAAGTACTTAAAATGGGTTATAAATTATAAATCACAACAACTTGTATTTATAATAAACCATTCATTCTTATTTTAATTGTTTCATAAACAATAATAAAACCTAAGTAATAAAATAATTTAATTACTTAGTACGAATCCTATTTAATCGAATTACAATAAGATACGTATTCTCACTCACAAAATCATTTGTTCAATTTTAAGGAATTAATTAACTTGTATCAACATACAATTAATTAATTAATCAATTAAAAGTGTTACACTAGAGGTGTGACCTTAAGGGATCAACTGATCACCACCGTCATACGACAGTAATGTCAAACTCTAGTCAGCCAATCATTACCGATTAATGTGGATCAGTTGACAATAAAATATTACTTTCCCTCAGCATTCTTAATATGAGATTTAAACATGTGATCGCATTATTGTCGAGGACACATACTCAAACACTTCTTCCTCATTATGATCCACCCTATTTTGATCGACATTTTGTGGAATTTCTATATTTGGTTGTTGAACCTGCGGTCGAACTTCAGCACCATGAACAATAACCAACCTGTCACTTAAAACAGAGGGCGAAGCTTCATGTTGATCCTTTTCAGGTTCAACTTCTATAGTACTCCCACTGATTAAGTCATTCTCTAGAAATTTTGCGTTTCTAGATTCCACAATCCTGGTACTATGAGACGGATAATAAAACCTATAACCTTTGGACTTTTCGGCATATCCAATGAAATGCCTACTAATAATCTTTGGGTCTAGTTTCTTTTCTTATGAGTTGTAAATTCTCACCTCAGACGGACATCCCCAAACGCGTATATGTTGCAAACTCGGTTTCCAACCTTTGAATAACTCAAAAGGTGTCTTTGAGACGGCCTTGGAAGGAACCCGATTTAATATATACGCAGCCGTCTTTAGTGCATCTACCCACAAAAATGAAGGAAGTTTAATATTAATTCTCATACTACGCACCATTTCAATTAATGTCCGATTCCTTCTTTCTGCTACACCATTCTGATCCGGAGAACCGGGCATAGTGTATTGGGCAACAATCCCATGCTCTTGAAGGAATTTAGCAAAAGGACCAGGTGCTTGTCCATCCTCAGTATATCTACCATAGTACTCACCACCTCTATCTGATCTCACAATTTTAATGTGCTTACCACATTGTTTCTCTACTTCAGCCTTAAACAATTTAAAGGCATCAAAAGCTTCGTCTTTGGAACGAAGTAAGTAGATGTACATATATCGTGAATAATCATCAATAAAGGTAATAAAGTATTTCGGATCATTAGCGTTCATGTCCGGATAACAAATGTCCGTGTGTATGATCTCTAGTAGGTCAGAACTCCTCTTAGCACCTTTCTTAGATTTGTTAGTTTGCTCTCCCTTAATGCAACTAACACATGTATCAAAATCGGTAAAGTCTAAAGTACCAAGTACCCCTTCCTTTACCAATCTCTTAACCCTTTCAACCGGTGCCATAACATAGAGGACTCCTCATTCATAATACATCTTTTTAAACTAGTATTAACATGCATAGTTTTTTGAGTGGTATCATTTTGTAAATAAAGACGATATAAATTATCAGACAAATACCATAACCAATAACTTTGGAATTTCTGCAAATATTGAAACCAGAATTCGAAAAATTAAAGGTAAATCCAAAAGGTACAAGCCTTGAAAGTGAAATTAAATTCCGAGCAAAATTCGGAACATAAAATGTCTTATCCAAAACCAAAACAAAACCACTACTCAAAACTAAACTGCATGTCCCTAGGGCCTCCACGTTCGAGCCTATCTGGTTTCCTGAATAGATAGAGCTTTCACTTGCCACTGGTTTCCCCAGGTTTGTCATACCCTGCAAGGTATTCGAAACATGGATTGTAGTACCAGAGTCAATCCACCAAGTATTATGAATAACATTAACCATATGAGATTCATAACAAACAAACGCATGAAAATTACCTTTCTTTTTAAGCCAAGCCTTGAACTTTATGCAGTCTTTCTTCATATGTCCCTTCTTTTTATAAAAGAAACATGAAGACTCCTTCTTAATGGTCGGCTCAACAGATATCTTACCATTTCCCTTATCCTTATGGTGACCCTTTTTGGTACTAGATAATTCTTTATTATTAGTACTAGTAGTTAGGTTCACCTTTTCGCCCTCCTCCAACAACAACCTCCCCTCCTCTTGAACACACATGGTCATTAATTTATTAAGAGACCATTTATCCTTATGTGTATTGTAAGAGATCTTAAAAGGGGCATATTGTGCTGGGAGAGAACACAAAATGAAATGTACCAGGAAAGAGTTAGACATAGTAACTTCCAATACCTTAAGTTGGGCTGCAATATTCCTCATGCGCATGATAAAATCACGCACTCCTTTAGTGGCATTGAGCTTCAAAGATGTAAATTTCATAATTAAGGTGCTCGCCAAAGCCTTATAAGAACTTTCGAACTGCTCATCTATTGCATTAAGAAGGTCTCGAACTTTAGTATGTTGCTCAACGGAACCTCAGATACTAGCACACAGTTTTGTCTTTATGAACATCGTGCAAATATAGTTTGATTTCTCCCACTTTTCACGATGATCTACTTCATCTGGTGTGCTAGTTTCCTTTACCTGAGTCGGTTCATCGTTTTGTATAGCATAATCGAAAAGTGTGAATCCTAAATGCAATAGAACTCTTTCTTTCCACACCTTAAAATTATCACCAGTTAACTCAGGAATGTCAATTTTGATATCAAAGGAACTTCCAGGTAAACTTGCTGTAAATTTTAAATATACATGCTTAGTAACAAAAATTGAGACTTAACTTTATCACAACTTACCAATGTAAATTATGCTTATATGAATCTAGTGACATAAACTTGCCTGTGGGCTAAAGTCTACTCAAATTAGATGCATAAAAATTAAACTTTATGATGAAACTATCAAATTATATTTATTCCTCAACTCCTGTGGGTATATTAAGAAACATAATTCAATATAACATCCTAATTAATCACACAAATATAATAAGATTCCTGTGGGTAAGTCTCATCACATTACGTACAATTAATTACAATAAAATGTCTAGTTTCCACATGTGATTTCGAATAAAATTTAATAAATTAGAGATGCTGGGGTTACTCCCTAACTAATAAATTTAAAATCACTTGACATTTAAAAACTTTAATCTATATAATGAACTTAATTTATATAAAGTCTTGTCATAAAAGTTACTGTACTCAGTAATGGGCAACAGTTAAAGTCTAGATATTACAATTCATAATAAAGAAAAATATTACCCAATAACATATGAATGCACAACAACAAACTAGTAAACCAAAGGGTGTACACCTCATATGAAACAATACAATTTCAATGTGATTAAAAATTAAACAAATGAAGACTAGCTGTACACCATTATTCATATGCATGTGCAAAGTACAGGAATAATCATCAAGAGTCAGAGAATTGTTGAATATACATATGCAAAAGTAACTCATTTATCAGCAAATATGAACATATGTAGTACATATTTCTCATACAAACAACAATATGTCAACATGTGGGGTCAAAACAACTCTAATATTAGGCAAGTTATATAGGAACAAGTCAATATGTGGGGTCAAAAGCAACTTCATTTATCAACTCCACATTATTCTGAGAAAAGACTGTCAACCAAAAATTAAACCAAAACAGACGATACATAAATAGGCAAACTTCATCCCCCACCTCCGTATCCATCCATTAAAACAATAAACCCAGAATAAATCCCAACACAAAAATTTTCCAGATTTAAATCGCAAAAACGGAACCAGATGATAAACCAGCTAATAAACCGAAAGTCAAAAGAAAACCCAGATTCTGACGAAAAACAAAATAAACAGATTCATTATATCAAGATGGAAGACTGAAGTCGGAAAACAACAAGCAAGATAGAGGCGATAAAGTCGCTCTGATACCAAATGTAAGTTATTTTAACTTAATAGCATGTTCAAATTACTTAATAACATGCTATGAAAATAAATAAAGCGGAAGCGATAAAATAAAGATCGAGAATTAAACCTCCAGCCATTGCTTATCGGTATTCCTGAACAGCTTTACCCAATAATCTGATTGTTAAACCTGTTGCTGTAAACCCGTCTGACCGTATACTTTTTCTGATTTCGGTTCCGAACCCTCCTTCTCACTGATTTAGATGGTGTATATTTTCTTAATGGAGAGTAGGTTTGGTGACCTTGTTAATCAGAAATTATGTTGTACTTATACTGATTTTGCTATCAAAAATCAGTTGCAAATATAGGGGAATGAGTGGTGGTCAACCGAGGGAAGTGGGGAGGCAAAATAAGACAATTTTACTTCATAGTTTGACTGTCAGTTTAATGGGCCAAAACTTTAGGATTTTTCATAAACTAAATAATTAACTTATGAAAAATCTAACAAGAACATTATATGTGAAATAATTAGGGTTAAGAACAATTGTGTGTGGTAGGAAAAATAAAATTATGGAGAGATATAGAGGATTGAAGAGGGGTGTAGAGATAGGCGGCTGAAGGTAGAATTTGTGATGCCGTAATTGAGTAGATTAGTTTAGGGTTATATAGTTAGGCGGGAAACAAATACATAGAAAAACGACACTTGTCCAACTTAATGTATAGTGGTTCTTCTATTATACTTTTATACAGAAGATGAGTCAACTCATTCTTAAATAATAGCATCAATAAAAGCATCAATAAAAGATTTAATATTTAATATTTTTATATTATTTATATTTTAATTAAAATATTATAGTTTAGTGTTTAGTGAAAATTATATAATTTGCTGAAAAAAATAATTTTAATGAAAAGAATTATATAATTAAATACATTATAATTATTAATTTTCTTATTTATTTAGTGAATAAAATTAAATTATTAATAGTTTCCTTATTTAAAAAAATGCTTTTTAGAGGCAAATTTTGTGAGTTCACCTATTCATTTAGTAGATAGGGGATTGAGAAAGGGTGTGCACATTATTGTGAGTGTACAGTTCAAAGAGTTATTACGATATGATTGACACACATGATCGCATTAAATGCATATATGTTACCAATAATATAAAAGGTAACATATAGTGAAATTCTACAAATATTATATAAAGTACAAGAAAACCATATGTTCATGTTCACATATAAAAGGACATGTTCATATTAATGCATCGTATGTTGCCTATAAATATCCGTCTAGGATATCACAATTCAATATGTAACCATCAAGGTACATATATAAAAGAGGCTTTTTTCAGGCAACCACAGAGTCTTCAAGTTTTGTAAAACACTAAATAAAAATAAAATAAAAGAATATATATTTTCTCCCTGGGATAAAGTTTTACTAATAAATTTGTTAACAAGAATTGAGAAGTTGACAACGTTTCAATTTCCTCTATTTGTATTTGAAAACACCTAGGACTTTTGAAAATAAATTCTATAAATACACTGAACAATATATTTCAATTTGTAAATTAATATGTGTGTGCATATTGTACGTTTTTGTTTTGTCTTTTGTAGTATTAGTTAGTTTCCCATGTTGTTCTATTATATGCTATTATTATTTCTCAATTTTAGTTAAACAAATCTCTCTAACGATTATTTTCCATGTTTTCAGGTATTTTGTTGGAAGACAAAATATTTTGTTTATTATACGTCAATGGAGTATATCTTCATGCCATCAAAAATTTGTTGTTTCAATGTGATCTGCGACCATTCTTATAATGGTCTCCGATTTTTTTTATTATTGTTTGGTATTTATCACACAAGCTATGGAATTAACTGTATATTTTTTCTTTCCACAGGTTTGTTGATATCTATCGTGGGAAATAAAGTAAGGTAATTTCTCAAGTATTTCAATACAAATTTTGCTTCCGAGATCCAACCTTAAAAACTCTCACTCTAACCTAAACAAATTCTCATTTAAGACTGTATATTTGTATTAAGCTTAAAACGGGTCAAGTTTTTAACTTAAAACAAAAACAAAATGCATAGGAAAGCAACAAATTTGTCTTATATGTACATGTGAGATGATCTTATTAAAAATTTATGGATCATTCAAAATTGTGATTACCTTTCTGATTTTGATTCCCTTATCATTGCATAGTTATATAATTTTGGTTTTTGTATAACAATATCCTTTTCAATTACTGCGGGAAGACATTATAGTATTCAAAGTATTATTTAACCGAGTTTATTTTCTGAGATACCATGCAACCCATTATATTTGTATGAGGTATAATATTTACTACATTAAAAACTAACGAAGAATGTTTTTTTTTACTACTCATATCATGGAGGCCTTATACAAACACTTTTGACAGACTGTTTCCATACATAAGAATTAGTGTGTACTTAAACCATATTAACCATTGAAAATCTTATGCAACTCAACCACCTACCGTATTTTCGTGATTCTATTTAAAATAGCAATTCAATCATAAGCTAAACTTTTACAAGTAGTAGACGAGATAGCAAAAAGTTGAGAGATAAGATAAAACTCTTAAAGAGAAGGAGTTAGGGCGGCATGAGATCCGTTACTTTAAAGAGTTCTTAATAGGAGGTATTTGTTAGTGATAAATACTCCTTTTGTCCCAATTATTTGTCTTATTTACCTTTTATTAAAATATCAAAAAAAAAAAATACACCTTACATCAAGCAATACGTAATCACGGACGATCAATAATATAGTCGAATTTACAACAAAAAAAAGACATATATGTAGTAATGTATAAGTGATTTTCATATTAACGACTTTAAAGCACCAACGGAGATGTCTATGGACAATGTTTATGTTTCCTAATGAAATTGAATTACGGGTAATATTCTGTAAGTGAAAGAGTCCAAGTTATTCCATCCTACATTTTTTCAAATGTAACTTAACGTAGGAAGGAGTTTATTAAATATAAATGGGACGGGGTGAGTATTTAAATAAATAATGGTAAAAATCAAATCCTTAACAAATAAGTTACGAAATTGGGTTATGCAATAAATATCATATTTTGAGTTCTTAATAAGTATTGACTCAAAAGACAGGAATAGCCCAAAATTAGAGCGCAGTTTATGTAGGAAAATCGATATGACAACCACTTTTTGGAGTGAGGATCCTCTCTATTACCTCAAAAGTAATGGATGGTCTGTTACTTTTAATACACCATTATAAAAGTATTATACTCTTTTCACCTCATCAAAACACTTGATCGTTGGATCTTCGGAAAAAAATCGGGACCGTTGAGAGGTAATGAAAGGTAATAAAGAGAAGAGAGTAATGGAGAGAATCCGAACCGCACTTTTTGTATTATAAGTACGAACCTCATGTGAGAGTAATTGATATTTTTGTGCATTTTTTATAACCTCCCAGAAAAGCAACACATCATTTAGTTACTCGTGCAACGCACGGGCACGAAATCTAGTTTTACAATATGTTTGATTTGATTGGAAAGATTCTTAAACTAATGACATATATGAATACAAATGGTGGCACGAGAGTATGTGTTTAAAATGTTACCATCTTAATCAGAAGATGCAGCCATTTTACAAAATGTTTTACAATATGTAATAATACTAGCTTAGAACTCGTGCAACTTTGCACGGATATGTATAAAATAAATAAATAATCATTTGAAATTTTATAGTTATGATATTATTCAATATTATTATGAATGTACAACATCTTACACATACAAATTAAAGTACAATATTGAATCAAAATTCAACATTTATAATACTCTTAACAATCAAACCAAATGATATATAATTGGTATAATAATCGGTGACGACTTATTTACGTACGGGTGTCTCATATCTTCACCCAATCTTTCATAACTCATAAGCCAATGTGCTTATACTTCTATTTTATTTCTTATTGATGATAACTTCGAATGCAAGCGAATTACACGGGCTATCACATAAATTTTAAAATCATTAATTAAAAAATATCAGCAAAATTCTTAAATAATGAAACCTTGAAATATATTTGGTGTAGGTGGGCGTTATGTGAGTATGCCGCAAACTCTATTCCCGCCCATGACCCATCACTGGTGGAATTTTTGTACTCGTACCCCTTCGCGAATGCTCTACTCATACCCACCCCCAATGGGGGCGAGTATAGTGCGACACCCATTGTACCCGTCCCACTAAGATCCGCAAATAATCACAATATACATGATCCGTAGAATTAAAATTTAAAGGTTAAATTTGCAAAATAAGTGTCGTATTGCTTATCGTCTATATATCTTCATGAGTTTTTTCATACTTTTTTACACTAATACACAAAATCTTCATGCAATTTTTTAAAGCGATAAGGACCATATGAAGTCAAGTTATTAAAGACGTAGTATGAATGGACCATATGAAAGGATTTTTTATAAATTTTAAAATTTTAAAATATTATAATCGTTATGTAATCTGCTAATTATTAAACCTTGAGCATATTTTGCTAACCGTATTCGTTATTATAAATTTGATTGCTTCCACAACTATTACTTGAAGACTAAAACTCGTTACTTCCCATATTTTTGGCGAGGGTATATATAGATTTTTAGTACACAATTTTAAATTAAATTAGTAAAAACAGTTTTACCCAATAACACCCATTAGTGATTGGATAATTGTGACATTCAGAAGCGCCAATGTATACCCTAGTCAAAAATATCTCCCCACAAACTGTAAGTTTGGTACTCATATATAATAATATGTAGTAAATAATATGAAATAGTAGAATTTATAGTATCTAGTTGTAAGACTGTTTGATCATAATGTGGAAGACCTAATATAATAGTAGAAGTTACTATTAATTCAAATTAAAAGTTTAAAAATAAGTGAGTTATGTCTTTTGACTTATTGTTATAATAAGACAGTCTTATATATATGGAGAAAAACAATTTGTATGGTTAATATTAATTGTATGTCATATATGAAGAACCTTTAATAACTTCTAAGCTAACATAAATAAATTAGAATAGTAGGTCTTGCTTAAAACTATCTTAAATTAAGGCCTTTCACATACCACCTCTATTTCTGTCTTATTTAAATCGGTTGTGAATGTCGTCTTAAGTTAAGGGGGTCTTAATTAAGAATTTGTGAAATAAGAAATTCGTTTATAAAATGTTTTCAATTAGTGAAATTAATCAATGCCTTTAAGGTTAAAAATAATATATTAACAAAAAAACAAATGATTGTAAAAAATTTAAGTGCATCTTATAATACAACTCTTTTTTCTTAAGGTAAATTAAAAAGCTAGTATTATTTGATAGTGTTAATAGATTATTTGGCTTGTGATATTATGTCTTGAAACGTATCGTGATTTGTGCCATCAACCATTATCTTTTTGCTCGAGTAATTTTTTTTATCTTAAATGTTTGTAATGATAGTCTTATTTATGAGTGATTTGTGATATCTCAATTGGTGGTAAATATATAACCTTTGCCTCTTTGCAGTGTATTTAAAGATCGATTAAGGAAACAAATATTCATTGTCATATCATATTGACAACTAGAATATTTAGTGGGCATGTATTATCACATATATAGATATGGATGTAACGCGTAATCTTTATGATTTGTTTGTATTCAGTAGATTTTTTTTAAGAATGTTCTTTTTTTATATAAGTGATGTTATCTGTAGTAAAAAATTGATTTTTATATATAACAAAGATTATCGAAAGATAATGGAAATGTAAAAACTTTTATGACGGGATTTTTTTCGTGTAAGTATCATATCACAATTATTTAGTTGGATTATTTTATACTTAAATTTTCCATAATAGTTTGGATTATTTTTGGGTGATACGTACTATAATATAACTGAAATGTAGTAATTTTTATGACAGATTTTTTTTTTCGGGCAAGTATCATATCACAATTATTTAGGTGGATTATTTTGTGCTATAATCAAATCAATCATTGTCAATTGCCTTATATGTCGTTGATAATGTAAATTGCATAGATTTTTTTTCTTGTGTTTACTTAGTCGGAAAAAACATATGTAAGAGTGAATGTGTGACTGCCACGTGTCAAGTGGTTCCTGTATTATACTTTTAATATAGAATATAGATAGATTAGTCAAAATGTTATCATAATAACTGGGGAGGGGTATGTAACCATTGTACAATATATTTGATTAGAATTGAAAGAATCTTAAGTTGGTAACATGTAAGATTATAAATGTTAACAGATTGTACACTCTGGAACACATACACGAGGTGTACAAGTTTTTCCATACACAACCAATCACATTGTGACATGTGGTAAATTAGAGTTAACCTCTATTAGTTAGTTTAAGGCTAGGTTAGTAATTTAGCATTTGTAGTTAAATTATTAACTACATCTAGCTAAATTTCGTTATTTCTTTGTTTTATACATTATATTTTATTATTAAGTTAAACCTAAAAAAAGCTATTGATGAGGCTCGAACCCACAACATCTTGGTTTGGATTCCCTTACTATTACCACTATTGACATATACATCTTGTTATCATTTTTGTATATCTTTTGATATATATGTTTGTTAAGACCTAAGTTATAACAATATGCACATATAATAACTATTAATTGTAATTCTAATTAATATTCAATGTACCTTCAGTATAAAATTAATGTATATGCTAGGTTAGTTAAATGTACTTGATAATAATTGAACTAAATATTTTATGTACTTATGGTAATTATTATTTGTAATTATAATTTACATAACTAATATAAAATTTACATTCATTATAGATCATATTATTATAATGAAAAATGTATGTACGTAAAATATATTTATGTCAAAAGTATATCTTATTTCTATTGGAGGTACATAATATATACCTATATGGCATGTCATGTATATTCCAACTAAATGCATCTTAGATATATAAAGGGTACATATATAGATTTGGGATTCCGTGAGAACAACTAAGATAATGAGAACCGTGAGAACTTCACCTTACAAAAACTTATTTTTAAAATAACGACATACCTGGATTCGGCGTACATTTTTATGTCTGGATAATATATTTCTTGGTAAAAAATTATAAGTTATAGACGGAAATTGAGGTGAAATACATTTTACAAATTTTCATTCACCTAATTATCATTAAGTAACAGTAGTGACAACAAATGTTATAAAAGTAACAATATGAAACGGAGAAAGTTCGCTAATAATTCGGTTTAAGAAAAATATTTTATTTATTTAAACAAATATAAGTTTGATAAAATTAACGAGAATAATGAATTTAACTATAAAAATAGCGGAAATAGTCAAAGAAACAACAGTAACTGTAATACCCGGACATTTTGGGACCCGTAAACGAACCTTGGAATGCGTGAGAGGACCCTTAGGCTTGACAAGAAGTCACTCGGGAGTAGGGGATGGCTGCACACTAGACCAAGTGGAACTTAGACTAGACCTAGAGAGCATACAGTAGACCGAGTGGAAGTCATAGTGGACCGATTAGGTGCCACTCGGCCGAGTACAAGCGGTACTCGTCCGAGTGGGCGACACTAGGTCGAGTGGACTCAGCACTCGACCGAGTGCAGCTTCTCAGCGGGCGATAAAACCTATGTTTGGATCTTTTCCGCCTAAACCTAATTCATTTCCCCTTCTCTCTCTACCACTCCAAATCCTCTCCCTTCTCTCTAAAACCCTCCTAAACGCCTTCTAATGGGATTCAAACTTGGATTTGAAGATGTTTTACCCTTCTCCCTCTTCCCTTCACCTTATGAGTAAGTTTACCTTTCCTCTTTCTTTTATTTTAACCCTAGAATTTGGGGGTTTTGATCTGATGGGAGTAATTATAATTATTGTGGGTATTATGGCTAATTAGTGAATAATAATAAGGGGTTTTACATAATAAAAGTATGTAGAGTGTATTGTGATGATTATTGTAATTAATGTAGGATGAGACGGTTTTATGAGACATAATCTTACTTGTTGATGCGTGTCTATAATATGATGTTTTACATCTTTATTTCCACACATTTTATGTCTATTATTAGTAGTTTATTCTACTATTTGCCCCTTTTCGTCGACTTCTGCCTTTTTTATGTAATATTGCAGATTATTGCGGAATTGAGTAGATAATGAGCCAAATCCGTCCCAAAGTGCTTAGCATTGCATTTGACATGGAGTAAAGACTCGGGAAGCGAACTTGGTGCGCATTTCAAGGCCTGAAAGGTGTATTTGCGTGAGGTTTAGAAGCGGATTGCCAGCTACAGTGGTCTATAGACCGACCTACATGGTCTATAGACCGTCAAAATGCTTCTCGACATTGCAGGCTGCTTCAGATGGCTATATCTCGAGTTCTAGAGCAGATAATCGAGTGATTCTAATTGGAGGTGAAAGCTTATCCTATTAGCTTTCCAACTCCATGTAGAACGCCTGATTTGACCAAGTAACGAAGAAATGGCAGCTGTTTTAAGATCGGTGCGCGCTATAGGAATTGTCAGAATGCAATTCTGTACAACACCTTTGGTCGATCGACTGGTCTCAGTGGTCGATCGACCACCACGCGAGCTGATGCGTAAATTAAAAGTCGAGGAAGCCCATTGTAATTAAGTTTCAAGAATAAGAGTTACGTAATATTCCTATATAACGTAACCCCTGCCTACCTTTTATGCATTCATTCATCATCATCTAGTTCCTAAAATACAGTAGCTATTTTCGTAGTTTACAATTCTCAATAAAGTTCGCATCTTACTTTCGGATTCATGGCTCGTTCCTTTGTTTCGGTAATTCTAGACCCTTAATTTCCGTATTGTTTTATTCGTTTCATCAGAATTAGTTCTTGCTAGTTTAGAATCCCTAAGCCCTAATTTCTCTTTTATGCGGTTTTACTGTTTATTCAATTTAATTATGAATTCCATTATTCGCAACTTTAATTTCGTTTTCATTATTAATACCACTATGAATAGCTAAATCACCATTGCTAGTTTGTAGGCGAGTTATAGCGTAGATGGCATTAGAATAAGTTACCCTCAGACTAGGGCTTGGTCGACCGACTGGCTTATCTGGTCGGTCGACTGAGTCGGTTGGTCGATCGACTGGATTAGCTGGTCGATCGACCGCCTTCGTGACTGATTTGCTTCGTTTGAATCGTTAAGTGCAATATCTATCAATAAGACCTAGCGGAAACGTGTTAGATGCTTAGTTTTGACCAACCCGTAGATCGAAAGACAGGGAAGGACTTAAATTAACGAATTAAGACGGCTAAATTGCTGAGATCGTAAGATAATGTAATTTAGGCATTAGGATCACTAGTCAAGAACGGAAGTTAATATTAATGACACTTAGGGACTAATGGCATAGACCGAGAGGGGCTATTAGTTGACTTGGACCGAGAGGACCCGTCATACCCATCACCCACGACTGTATTTCGAGACCTACCTAGACTTATGTGCCATCGAAGCTGTAGTGACCCGATCATCCTAGCTCCTTTTTATCATTAGTTACATTATTTTTATTATTTGCTCATTTATTTTGGCATTTAGACTTAGACATAATCCAATCAAAACCCCCTCATTGTTACCCAAAGAATAAAAATAAAACAATTAGAATTCCCTACCTCCCTGCGGATCGACCCCTACTACCGCTTGCTAGTTGTAGTTTGGAATTTATAAATATTATTTTTGATACTCACTTCGACAGGTATCAACGTTGCCGGGGAGGCAGCGCTAGTTTTAGTTGTTTTAATTTTAGTCTTTCTTTCTTTTGTCTCAGGGAACTTCGGTTCCTTGAGACCGTTCTCATGTTTTGTTTTCTGAGTTTTCCACAGGAAGAGGATGAAATCTTTGGTGCTTATTTCGCCAGGCTTTGGGAGTTTATTGAGCCCAGACGAGATGCAGTCTCTGAATTCCAAATATTCATGACTATCATCCATGGTATGACTGACCCTACGCAAGCATACCTAAAATCTATTGGTAAGGGGGATTTCACAGGACTCCCCGTAATTGAGGTATTAGAATTCTTTAATTGGTTTGCTACTGAATCTCTTAAACCTACTTTTTCTCTTCATGTTGACTCAGATGAGGGGGTGGGTGAGACCTTAGAAACCGTTTTAGAAAATGCTGACGGAGACATAGAGGAGACCACTAGCGTGGTTGACAATCCTTTTTATGAGGATAGTCAACAACCCCTTTATGATTCTTGCACTGATAGTGAGGACAATTTGAAGGGTCTCTTTGAGAACCTCCAAATTGACGAGTCTAGCGATGCGAAGAATGAGGAGGAAAATTTTGATAGTCTTGAGGTCAAATGGGATAATTATGACGATGTAGATGAGCCTATTTTAGGAGACCCCATTGACCCATTTGACTTTACAGCCCCATGCATTTGGGATGATTATCCACCTTCAAATTTACCGGACTCCTGCACCTCACATTTCATACCATGCTCGAGCATTTTAATTCTACTCGCGTTGTTTTTGAGTCAAATGCTACTGAGCTCGCTAATTTTCCACCTGCTGTTAATTTGAGCTTTTACATTCCGCCCTTATCTGGAGGGAGGAATAATTTTGTGGATATTTTTAGGAGCTGTCATAGGAAATTTGTTAGACTTAGATGTTATTACATTTTAATTTCCTATGCTATTACTATTTTATGGTGCTACTTACAGTTTTGTGTAGCACATGCGCAGTTATTTGATCGGTTGCTTCGTGCTTTGAGCTGTTTTTGACCGGGCTTATTTGGAGTGGTCATTTTTGAAGGAAAAGAGGGTCGAGCTGGGACTGTCTAATCTAGCGCTACCGGGAGGCAACCCGGAGTTTAAACATTTTGTTTGATTTGGTTTTGAAACATTTAGCTTTATTTGTTTTTGTGTGCTTTAATAATTAGCTCGGCTATAGACTTTACATTTGGGTTTAGCGCAATTTTGGGCGCGTTATTTTTGTGCAAATGCAGGTTTTAGACCAAGTTAACTCAATTTATTGAGTTAATTTCGAAGGAAACAAAGCACTGCGTCAGGTATGCTGGTCGATCGACCAGCCCCACCGGTCGATCGACCAGGTTATAGTTTCCAGAGAGCTTTGTTCATTCGACAGTTGGTCTATCGACCACCACCTGTGGTCGGTCGAACTCTCCTGCTGCTGTTACTTGTTTTGGCGATCATGTTTGGTCGTCTCGTGGAGCGTGAATGGGAATTTTAGGGAGTTTTTCTTTCTATCCTTTCCTTCTCACTTTTGTTTTCTTCTATATTATTTATATGCACATAATTACCGCCCGTTGCTTTATTTCCGAATGATGCCTGTTTCTTCTGTTTTTTCAGGTACTTATGGTAGCACTGCTGGCTACTAAAACCTTCTAGCTCATGCTGGTTTGGGGAGGTTTCCTTTTGCGCGCTTAAAGTCTTGTGAGTTTCCGAGCTTTAACTTCATGTCTTGTTTACTTAGTGATCGCAAAATCCCATTTTCCTTTGTTTCTTTTCTCACATGATTTTGCACAATGAGGGCATTGTGTGATTTGGTTTGGGGAAGGGTTTTGCGTTGCATTTCATTCTATTTTGCATTCACGTTTACATTTTTGTCTTGCATTGTTTTTTATTTTTTCATATATACAAAATTTCAAAAAAAATAAATTAGAAAAAATTCAAAATTTCAAAAATATCACGTTTAATTTTGCATATTAGGTTGAGTCAGATTGGAGTATTCATTACTGATAGTTGTCATTTGCTTAAAACCTGCATTTTATATCACAACTTTTAGCAAAAGTTTTTGCAATATCTCGAATTTCGTTTCAAAACTTGTTGAACAATTAGACTTGACTTGAAATTTTGGCAAACTATAAAACTTTCTAAGGAATTAGAGCTTTATAAACTGGTGTCATTCATGACCAGTTTCATTTAGGATTGTGAGTAGTTACTCCCTGCATATCGTGTAACATTAATTTGCACAAGTATGACATTTAATTTCTTTTTGCCTGCATACATTCAGGTTAGTGGTTGGTATTGCATGTTTGGAGAATGCTTGCGAAAATCCCTTTTATTCATTTTACCCATTAGCTTCACATTAGCCAAAAATTGCCAGTTGACCCTTTAGCTACAATCCATAAACTAAGCCTACCCTTTGCTGAGCTAGTTTAGTAGTTTTAGTGGTATTCGTTGTATTGTATCAATTTTGGCTCGATTTGCACTCTATGAAGTTGGTAATGAATGAAGGAGAAAAGAAAAAGAAAAATGAAAAAAATTGAAAAATAGTGACTGCCGAAAAAAAAAACGAAAAAAAAAGAAAACAAAAGAAAACAAAAGAAAAAGAAACGGCAAAGAAAAAAAAAAGAAAAAGTTTACTCCTATGTTTGCTTTATATTTTATGAGGAGTGTTATTTGGATTAGTGAAGTGTTTGCCTAATTCATTAAGGCATTTGAGCTTATTTCATTGAGTTAGAAGTGGATGTTTTATTCGGTTTGTTAGGATGCTAGCTTGGCTATTTCCCTCTCATTCCCATATTGTTTTGCCTCTTCTTACCCATAGCCTCACTTATCCAAATCTTTGCAAGTATTCGGCATGTGATGGACCCTGAATGGTTGGAATGTATGTGCACGGTAGCTAGAATTACTTATCATACTATATTGCATGCATGATCATGTTGGTTGAGTCTAGGTGAGCGACTTTTGTTTCTTTCTCTCTTACATATAGATTGCTTACCGTTTGCTTTGTTGAGAGAAGAGTGACCCGGGAGAGTCCAATCTTGAAAGTCTTGCAAGGTCAAAAGTTCAACATCTTTTTGGAATATGCATAAATTCGTTTGCTTTACATTGCGCTATTAGTAGTTGATTCATATGCATTAAATTGGTTTAAGTAGACGGTTTTCAGTTTGTCCATGTTTTGCTCCTTTCTATCAAGATTTAGTTTTGCATTTAGTTTGCTTGGGGACAAGCAAAGGTTTGGTTTGGGAAAGTTTGATGCGTGTCTATAATATGATGTTTTACATCTTTATTTCCACGCATTTTATGTCTATTATTAGTAGTTTATTCTACTATTTGCCCCTTTTCGTCGACTTCCGCCTTTTTTATGTAATATTGCAGATTATTGCGGAATTGAGTAGATAATGAGCCAAATCCGTCCCAAAGTGCTTAGCATTGCATTTGACATGGAGTAAAGACTCGGGAAGCAAACTTGGTGCGCATTTCAAGGCCTGAAAGGTGTATTTGCGTGAGTTTTAGAAGCGGATTGCCAGCTACAGTGGTCTATAGACTGACCTACATGGTCGGTAGACCGTCATAATGCTTCTCGATATTGCAGGCTGCTTCAGATGGCTATATCTCGAGTTCTAGAGCAGATAATTGAGTGATTCAAATTGGAGGTGAAAGCTTATCCTCTTAGCTTTCCAACGCCGTGTAGAACGCCTGATTTGACCAAGTAACGAAGAAATGACAGCTGTTTTAAGATCGGTGCGCGCTGTAGGAATCGTCAGAATGCAATTCTGTACAGCACCTTTGGTCGATCGACTGGCCTCAGTGGTCGATCGACCACCACGCGAGCTGATGCGCAAATTAAAAGTCGAGGAGGCCCATTGTAATTAGGTTTCAAGAATAAGAGTTACGTAATATTCCTATATAACGTAACCCCTGCCTACCTTTTATGCATTCATTCATCATCATCTAGTTCCTAAAATATAGTAGCTATTTTCGTAGTTTAGAATTCTCAATAAAGTTCGCATCTTACTTTCGGATTCATTGCTCGTTCCTTTGTTTCGGTAATTCTAGACCCTTAATTTCCATATTGTTTTATTCGTTTCATCAGAATTAGTTCTTGCTAGTTTAGAATCCCTAAGCCCTAATTTCTCTTTTATGCGGTTTTACTGTTTATTCAATTTAATTATGAATTCCATTATTCGCAACTTTAATTTCGTTTTCATTATTAATACCACTATGAATAGCTAAATAACCATTGCTAGGATGTAGGCGAGTTATAGCGTAGATGGAATTAGAATAGGTTACCCTCGGACTAGGGCTTGGTCGACCGACAAGCTTATCTGGTCGGTCGACTGAGTCGGTTGGTCGATCGACTGGATTAGCTGGTCGATCGACCACCTTCGTGACTGATTTGCTTCGTTTGAATCGTTAAGTGCAATATCTATTAATAAGACCTAGGGGAAACGTGTTAGATGCTTAGTTTTGACCAACCCGTAGATCGAAAGACAGGGAAGGACTTAAATTAACGAATTAAGACGACTAAATTGCTGAGATCGTAAGATAATGTAATTTAGGCATTAGGATCACTAGTCAAGAACGGAAGTTAGTATTAATGACACTTAGGGACTAATGGCATAGACCGAGAGGGGCAATTAGTTCACTTGGACCGAGAGGACCCGTCATACCCATCACCCACGACTGTATTTCGAGACCTACCTAGACTTATGTGCCATCGAAGCTGTAGTGACCCGATCATCCTAGTTCCTTTTTATCATTAGTTACATTTATTTTTATTATTTGCTCATTTATTTTCGTATTTAGACTTAGACATAATCCAATCAAAACCCCCTCATTGTTACCCAAAGAATAAAAATAAAACAATTAGAATTCCCTACCTCCCTGCGGATCGACCCCTACTACCGCTTGCTAGTTGTAGTTCGGAATTTATAAATATTATTTTTGATACTCACTTCGACAGGTATCAAATTTTGGCGCCGTTGCCGGGGAGGCAGCGCTAGTTTTAGTTGTTTTAATTTTAGTCTTTCTTTCTTTTTTCTCAGGGAACTTCGGTTCCATTAGGTTTTTAGGATCGAGTCTAGTTCTTGCTTGGGGACAAGCAAGGGTTTGGTTTGGGGAAGTTTGATGCGTGTCATTTATATGATGTTTTACACCTCATTTTACACGCATTTCAGAGCTCAATTGTGTAGTTTTATGCTACTATTTGCCCCATTTCGTCTACTTTCGTATTTTTATGTAATATTACAGATTTATGCGGAAATGAGTAGAAATCAAGCTAAATTCATCCCCGAGTACCTTGCATTGCATTCGACGTGAAGAATTTACTCAAGGAACGAGCTTGGTGCGCATTTCGAGGCCCGAAAAACAAATCCACGAGAATTTAGAAGTCAAGTATCAGCTAAAGCAGTCGATCGACCGCTACCTATAGTCGATCGACCATACCACGACTTCTAGGAACTACTGTTCGCCATAGGCCAGTCGATCGACCGGCATTAGTGGTCGATCGACCAAGCCGCTAATCTGACGTGAAGATATAGAACGAGGAAAAGAAAGCCCAATGTATATTATGTTTTGGAAATAAGAACTACGTTGTATTCTATATAACGTATGCTAGGTTTTGAGAACAATCATCTAGTTTTTATTCAAGCTTTAATTTAGTTTTAGTTCTATTTTCATAATTAGGGTTCGAGATTATTGTTCTTCCATTAATAAAGTTCTCTTCGCTTTCGGTCTTGGATCTTGCTCTGCAATTCCCCTTCGGTATTCTTCTATTTAGTTTCATTGCTTATTTCATTCGTAGTATAGGAATTGCTAGAATAATCTCCCGAAAGTCAATTTATCATTTTATGTTAATTGTGTATTTCGCCGTTTTAATCATGAATTCTCCTGCTTTATTAGTCAATTTTATTGTTGTTCTTATCGTAGCCATGAGTAGCTAAATACCTCGTGATAGGATGTAGGGGATCTGTAGAATTAGGCGGCAGTAGAATAGTGACCTGAATCGCATGCCGGTCGATCGATTGGGTTCCCTGGTCGATCGACTGGCCACGTGAGGTTTTGCATCGTTTTAATTGATTTAAACTCTATATTTGACGAATCGAGTGCACGCGACTAGTTAAATGCTTAGTATATGACCGACCCATTAGATCGAAAGATAGGGAAAGTTGTTAGACTACCAATTAAAATGACTAAACTATGCTGAGATCGAAAGATAGGTAAAGTTTAGGTTTTTTAGTCACTTTTCAGGACGAAAGTCAGTACTAGTGATATTAGGGACCCGTAGCGAGATCGAAAGATGCTACTTGTTAAGAGTGGACCGAGAGGACCTCTTGTTTTCCCGCCTCATGTGTTTATTTCAGACCTACTTAGTATGCTGCTACCGAAACTACAGTGAACCGACCATCTTAGTACCTCTTTTGATATTTGATTTAATCTATTTCTTTTATTAGCTCGTTTATTTGCCATTAGTTTAAAATAATTCAAAATAACTCCAACATAATCGCTACCTTAGACTGAAATTAGACAACTGATAATTACATCTGCCTCTTTGTGGTTCGACCCTGCTACCGCTATCTATAGTTGTAGTTAGGAATTATAAATTTTATTTTTGGTGCTTACAACGACGGACATCAAATTTTGGCGCCGTTGCCGGGGAGGCAATTGTTCTAATTTTTAGTTGTTTTATTTTAGTCTGTTTCTTAGTTTAAGGGACATTCGTTCCTTAAACTATTCTCATATTCTTTTTGTAGTTTCTTCTTATGCGCAGATCACAGGGTGGTGAATTACTACCGTTCAATCCTGAGATTGAGAAGACTTTGCGCGAGTTGAGGCGATCATCTAGGGTATTGCCGACAGAGGAAGAGCTGAGTACTCTGTCTAGTTACTACGAGAACAAGCTGTTTGAGGAGGATCCACCTTCGTCTCCAGTTTCTTCTACTTCATCAGCTGAGACAGTCACTTCTCCAGATTTTTTAGAGATGGCTGAAGAAGCAACTATAGCCAGTCACTTGGAGCCGACAGCTGCGAACCTATATAAGGGATTCGAATTACCAGGAGCTGATAGAAAAATCGAACCGAAGCCTTCTTATATTAACTTGGTTGAGAGGAACCAATTTGGGGGAGCTGCAAATGAAGATGCAGCCAAGCATATGGAGATATTTATTGACTATTGCTGCTCTATACCCCCACCGACCGGTGTGACCCAGGACCAGGTGAAGGAGACAATGTTTATATTCTCTCTTCGTGATGCTGCAAGGGAGTGGTACAGAGACCTGGATCGAGCTGCTAATGGGATCACTGACTGGAATTCTCTGGCCTTAGCATTCTATAAGAAGTACTTCTCTGCTTCGAAGACCAATGCCATTATAGCTCAGATCACGAGCTTTAAACAGGGGCCTGACGAGAACTTTCATGAGGCGTGGGTGCGTTTCAAGAAGCTGGTGCGAACTATTCCGCACCATAGGTTTGAGAAATGGAGCCTATGCAATCAGTTCTACAATGGGATCTATGACGATCAGAGGGCTATCCTGGATGCGGCAGCCAGTGGCAGATTCCAGGAGACCATGGGAGAGACTAAGGGGTGGAAGATCATTGATGACTTGGCCACCCATAAAGCTGAGTATGGGAATTCAAGGGGAAATCAAAGGAGAGCTGCTGAATCTCTTTCTGTAGCTGCACTAGAGGCTCTCACGACGAGATTTGATAAGTACGAGTTGGGAGGAGCTTCAAAAGGAGGGATTTACCATGTAAATGCAGTTTCAGATGGTCCTTTCGTCTGTAAAAGATGTGGAGCTGAGGGACATGTTTCAGACAATTGTCCTAGTCCCTTTGAGTCTTGTGCTGCCTTTCAACATTATAGGCAGACAAACACTTACTATGAGCCGAATGTCCATCCAAACTTGAGGTGGAGTAGCCAAAATGTCTTAAATCCGACTCAACCTCCATAGCAGCAGCAGCAGCAGAGTTATGTGCCCCCTCATAAGCAACAACAGTTCCAGAAGCCTCCGTATATCCCACAGCAGCAGCAACAATCCCAAAGTTCTGATTTCAATGAGTTGAAGAATCTGTTGCTGAAGGAGTCTCAAGCTAGAGAGGCCGGGATGAAGATGTTGGAGAGCCAAATTGCCCAATTGGCTAGCAAGAATACAACTCGAGCTTCGGGACATTTACCGACTCAGACGGATCAAAAGGAGACCCTTAATGCCATTACCTTGAGGAGTGGATCTACCCTTGATGGGCCCGCCATGGTTGAGGATATCGCTGAAAAAGATGAGGCGGAACCAAGCAAGAACAAAGCCGTGGTAAACAGTAGCAAGAAAAAGGCGTCTACCAGGTATGTCAGTCGAGCGACTGACATACCCAGTCGATCGACTAGTCCGCGACAAACAGCAGCTACTGTTCCTGTAGAAGTTAGTCGATCGACTGACCGACCTGGTCGATCGACTGACAGCGCTGCTGAAGGTGATTCTTTTTGTCCTCCAATGCCCGATAACTTGAGGGATCACTTGTTTCGGGGTACGACCGCCCCGAAAATATTGGGGCAAGACCCGAATGCTGATGGGTCAGTTCTGGTTCCGAAGTACGACCCGACAACGATTAATGGTTCACATTTGAGACGGTCTAAAGAAGGGTCAAGCTACAACAAGGAGAAGGTTGTGGACTTTCAGCCTAAGTCCACCGATGCCGGCATGAGAGAGTTAGAGGAGAGGGCTAAGTTACTTCTTACAGCCCCTTATCCTGAGAGATTGGTGCCGATGAAGGAACAAGTATCGTTTAATAAATTTGAAAATGTTATTCGTAGCTTAAACGTACAAGTTCCTTTTCTTGAGTTAGTCAATCAAGTGCCTGCTTAAATGAAGTTTATGAAACAACTTTTGTCTAAGAAGAAGTCACTTGAAACTGTGCATACTGTCGCACTAACAGAAGAGTCATGCTCTTATTTAACCCATACTGCACCACATAAATTAGCTGACCCAGGTAGCTTCTCTGTTCCTTGTAATATTGGTACCTTCTCAATTGAGAAGGCATTATGTGACCTAGGAGCTAGCATTAGCGTTATGCCTTTGAGTCTAGCTAGGAAATTGAAATTGACTAGGTTTGCAGTCACTGATATGACAATACAGATGGCTGATCGTTCTGCGGTCCAGCCTATTGGTGTCTTAGAGGACATTCCTGTGCAGATAAGAAAGTTCTTTTTCCCTGTTGACTTCGTTGTACTAGATATGCCTGAGGATGCCCACATTCCTATCATATTGGGTAGACCCTTTCTGCACACTGCTGGTGCAGTTATAGATGTCGGTTCAGGGACTTTGACCTTCAAGGTAGGAAAGCATTCTATTGTCTTTTCCCAGACAGCTAAGAAGAAAGCCCCCATGTGGCCAATAACTTGTAATACAGTTTCTGAAAAGAAATCCTATTTTGTGCTTCCTGATATGCCTGTCTCTACGCCTATTCGTGTTATAACACCTCCGCCCCAGATTGGGAGCAAATTGGAGGAAGATTCGTCTATTTCTGATATTGCAGGAGCTGGTTTGGGGAAGGAAGAGCCGCCTGTTGCTCAAGCTGTGAGGGAGCCAATCATCTCAAGAGGCGGCCTAGGATGTCTTAGCTATGGCACTGATGAGGAGCTTGAAGATGAGCTAGTCAAAGTGAGGGAGTCTGACTTGGACTTTGATGAGCCAGAAGAGGTCATTGCTTGGGAGGATGATGAAGCTGTTGATCCGTTGAGTTCTGCGGATGTCGGAGTTGAGAAGAGTGCAGCTGAGAAGATGAGCACTGTTGAGGCTACCTCTAGTAGCCAGAAGCCGACCAAGTGGGCCATTCCGTGGCCGTTCTTGATCAACTATTAGTTGATCGAATGCTTTTCTAAAACATTGTTTTTATTGCTTTCGTTAAACTCTTTTTATTGCTTTTGTGTGCGCGAGACTTCGCTCTTTTAAGTTTGCTTAGGATTTTATACATTTTAGACTATTGCTTTGGGCTTTCCGCAATTTTGGGCGCGTTATTGTGTGTAATTGCAGGTTTATAGACCTTGATAGCTCAATTTAGTGAGCTAATTCGAAGAAATCAGAAAGTTACAGCAGGTTTTCCAGTCGATCGACTGCCTCTTATGGTCGATCGATCGGGCTCGCGAATTCCGTAAGCTCTGTTGCTTTCGTTCACATTGGTCGATCGACTGGGTGATGTGGTCGATCGACCACCCAGAGCTGCTGTACCTGTTATCGATCATTCCCTTGCTGTGTTTGGTCGATTTGCGGAGTCAAGGGAGTATTCCCTTCACTTTATTCCCCGCTTAATTTCTGATTTCTTCTGTTTTTCTTATTTTGCACATAATTTTACCGTCCCAATTTTGTTTTCTCGTTTTACGCGCGGTATCTATTGTTTGTCTTTTCAGGTACTTATTGGTAGCACTGTTGGCTACTGAAACCTCCTAGCTCACGCTGGTTTGGGGAGGTTTCCTTTTGATGCGCTTAAAGTCTTGTGAGTTTACGAGTCCTTATTTCGCGTCTTATTTATTTATTTAACGCAAATTCCCATTTCCCTTTTTTCTTCTTTATATGATTTTGCACAATGGGGACATTGTGTGATTTGGTTTGGGGAAGGGTTTTGCGTCGCATTTGCATATGTTTTACTGCATTTCAGTTGCACGTTTACATTTAAGTTTGCATCGTTGTTTAATTTTCTATATATATACAAAATACCAGAAAAATTGAAAAATTTCAAAAATTCAAAAAACTTCACGTTTATTTTAGCATATAGGTCGAGTCGGAACGGTAGTATTTCAAGGATGATATTGCATTTGCATCTGTTTATGCCTGAGCCTTGCTAATTAACATGTTATTAGTAGAATCATACATGCATAGTCTACGAGTTTTCGTTAAATTTCTTGCTGAACTTGAGACTTGACTTTGATTTTTGGCAAGCTACATCATTTTCTGAGATTTAGAGCCTATAACTGGTGTTATTCATGACCAGTTCATCTAGGATGTGAGTAGTACTCCTTATGAGACATGTTACATAAATGTGTATAAATATGAACTTGATCTGCTTAATACCTGTATGCATTCGGATTTGTGGTTTGTTGACACATGTGGTAGAGGTTTCCTTTTCTCATATAAGCTCCACACTGCCAAAAAAAGCCTTTTTGTCCCGTTAACCACATCCTACAATAAGCCTGCCTTTGTCAAGCTAGTAGTTTACGTTTTTGGGATTGTTACTTCATTTTTGGTGGCATATGCTCTTTTGAGATGTTGTTGGGAAGATGAAAAAAAGGAATGAAGGAGAGAAAAGAAAAAAAAAAGAGAAAAAAAAGAAAGAAAAATGATCCGAAAAAGAAAAAACGAGTACTGTACTGTAGACGCGGTCGATCGACTGGCATCATAGGTCGATCGACTGGAGTCCGAGAAAGAAAGGAGGAGAAAATCAGTTCGCATAATTCAAAGTCTTTATTAAATGGCGATTTTTGCTCCCATGTTTCATTTGTATCTTATGGGGAGTTGGTTGATTAATTATTATGGAGATGGTGAGTTTTGTGCTTGCTATTAGCACCGGGTTATTTGTTTGAATTTTGAGCAAGAAGTTGGATGTTGTCATATGGTTCTGTTTAGGTACTAGCTTGATCACCTGTACCTCCACACTCCCATAATTATCTTTGCCTCTTCTTACCCATTACCTCACGTATCCATATATACCTCGGCATGTGTCATGGTCATTTGATTGGTTGGAATGCATATGTACGGTTGTAGAGATTATTTTCGTATTAGATTGCAGGCATGTTCTCATAGGTCGTAGTTAAGTGAGCGTCTTTACAATATTACTTCCTTCTATCTTTACATATATATATATTCACCTTGTGCTTATTTGAGTGATTTGAGCGACCCGTGAGATTCCAATTTGATAAGTCTCTACAGTTGACAGCTAAGCAGTTTTTAACGACTTCATAACTCGTTTGCATGATTCGTATGCTAATTGATTGTTAGTTGTGCATTAAATTGGTTTAGGCTATTCGGTTTGCATTTCGCTCTGAGATTGAACTCGTTCCATTAGGTTTTTAGGATCGAGTCTAGTTCTTGCTTGGGGACAAGCAAGAGTTTGGTTTGGGGAAGTTTGATGCGTGTCATTTATATGATGTTTTACACCTCATTTTACACGCATTTCAGAGCTCAATTGTGTAGTTTTATGCTACTATTTGCCCCATTTCGTCTACTTTCGTATTTTTATGTAATATTGCAGATTTATGCGGAAATGAGTAGAAATCAAGCTAAATCCGTCCCCGAGTACCTTGCATTGCATTCGACGTGAAGTATTTACTCAAGGAACGAGCTTGGTGCGCATTTCGAGGCCTGAAAGACAAATCCACGAGTATTTAGAAGTCAAGTATCAGCTAAAGCAGTCGATCGACCGCTACCTATGGTCGATCGACCATACCACGACTTCCAGGAACTACTGTTCGGCATAGGCCAGTCGATCGACCGGCATCAGTGGTCGATCGACCAAGCCGCTAATCTGACGTGAAGATATAGAACGAGAAAAAGAAAGCCCAATGTATATTAGGTTTTGGAAATAAGAACTACGTTGTATTCTATATAACGTATGCTAGGTTTTGAGAACAATCATCCAGTTTTTATTCAAGCTTTAATTTAGTTTTAGTTCTATTTTCATAATTAGGGTTCGAGATTATTGTTCTTCCATTAATAAAGTTCTCTTCGCTTTCGGTCTTGGATCTTGCTCTGCAATTCCCCTTCGGTATTCTTCTGTTCAGTTTCATTGCTTATTTCATTCGTAGTATAGGAATTGCTAGAATAATCTCCCGAAAGCCAATTTATCATTTTATGTTAATTGTGTATTTCGCCGTTTTAATCATGAATTCTCCTGCTTCATTAGTCAATTTTATTGTTGTTATTATCGTAGCCATGAGTAGCTAAATACCTCGTGCTAGGATGTAGGGGATATGTAGAATTAGGCGGCAGTAGAATAGTGACCTGAATCGCATGCCGGTCGATCGACTGGGTTCCCTGGTCGATCGACTGGCCACGTGAGGTTTTGCATCGTTTTAATTGATTTAAACTCTATATTTGACGAATCGAGTGCACGCGACTAGTTAAATGCTTAGTATATGACCGACCTATTAGATCGAAAGATAGGGAAAGTTGTTAGACTACCAATTAAAATGACTAAACTATACTGAGATCGAAAGATAGGTAAAGTTTAGGTTTTTTAGTCACTTTTCAGGACGAAAGTCAGTACTAGTGATATTAGGGACCCGTAGCGAGATCGAAAGATGCTACTTGTTAAGAGTGGACCGAGAGGACCTCTTGTTTTCCCGCCTCATGTGTTTATTTCAGACCTACTTAGTATGCTGCTACCGAAACTACAGTGAACCGACCATCTTAGTACCTCTTTTGATATTTGATTTAATCTATTTCTTTTATTAGCTCATTTATTTGCCATTAGTTTTAGAATAATTCAAAATAACCCCCACATAATCGCTACCTTAGACTGAAATTAGACAACTGATAATTACATCTGCCTCTCTGTGGTTCGACCCTGCTACCGCTATCTATAGTTGTAGTTAGGAATTATAAATTTTATTTTTGGTGCTTACAACGACAGGCATCATAGGTCGATCGACTGGAGTACTGTACTGTAGACGCGGTCGATCGACTGGCATCATAGGTCGATCGACTGGAGTCCGAGAAAGAAAGGAGGAGAAAATCAGTTCGCATAATTCAAAGTCTTTATTAAATGGCGATTTTTGCTCCCATGTTTCATTTGTATCTTATGGGGAGTTGGTTGATTAATTATTATGGAGATGGTGAGTTTTGTGCTTGCTATTAGCACCGGGTTGTTTGTTTGAATTTTGAGCAAGAAGTTGGATGTTGTCATATGGTTCTGTTTAGGTACTAGCTTGATCACCTGTACCTCCACACTCCCATAATTATCTTTGCCTCTTCTTACCCATTACCTCACGTATCCATATATACACTCCCATAATTGGATCGACCCCTACTACCGCTTGCTAGTTGTAGGGTTTTCCCTACGCGGTTTTCATTATACATGTAATTGTCGTGTCGTGTGTCATGATAATTGTGTTATTACATGGTTTTGGTATGTGTTGTTGGGGTAGTCAATTGGTGGTGTGGATATGGTTGGTTGCGTCATAGTATTCTTGAGATATGGTGTGTCGTGATCTAGTGAGGAGGCGTGGTAGCTGACCTCACCCCTGAGATCGCTTCTTGAAGGGTCCCTCACCTTCCTGGAGGATGTGCACATTAATGGTTCAGGTTACTGGGTTCGTGTTGTGATGCGTACTCCGGTACTCCGTGTTGCGATGCTGGTACCTCGGGTTACGGTCCAGTAGAGGTTAGTGGCGGTGTTGCAATGCCGTCAACGTGGTCATGATGAGATAACATTGGCTTTGGTATTGAGAGATGTGACATTGTGGTATTGATACGAGTTATGAGGCCCGAGTGTGTGGTTTGTAGTCATAGTATGTTTAAAGTAATAATCATATGTATTGTGAGACTGATGTGTGTGTTGTCTGTGTAATTGTCACCTATTTCCGGGGTGGCCTGTGTTGATCCATATGATTTTTCCAATCATAGGGGGAGCAGTTGTGTACAAGTTGGTAATGATACCTGGCGGGAGACGGGACGAGCTGCGAGCACTTGGAGTCGAGTCACATAGTTAGATGTTAGGTGACATAGATGGTAGTCGATTAGTATCATGTATAGTTCACTTTTATCGTTCGTTTGTTAGTGATACGAAAATTATGAACTTTCGTTAATATGCGGAAGCAACGCCAATATAACGTGAACAAGGACAATAGCAACATAGGGTCTGAACTCCAATAACAACCATCAACACGCCTACTACCAGGCTTAAACCAACGACAAACCACAATAGCTATGGCAGCAAACCGCAACGCAACAACCCCAATAACAATGATATTAATATTATTAACGAGAACAACAAACAATAAAACAGCAGCAACAGTAACACGAGTCTACCACTGAAAATAATAACGAAACAGAGGGATATTTGAGCAATCTCGACCTATAGATTGTTCAATGAAGATCAACTCGTAAGACCTATTACCAATTGATCTAGTTAATAGTTTGATCGCGTCAAACACTAACCTATAATTTGGATCGAGAACGCGTCGAATCCGGAACACTGTTTGCAAGCAACATGAGTTTTTCTTATTTCTTAACTTCATGAAAAATAACCTAATACAATCCTCTTATATAGTTTTCCTAAGCAAATTGAGTTGATTTAATAATAAGTAAATAACAATAACTTAAATACTAACTTAAAGAAAGTTTCCTAATTTCCTAAATGGTTACTTGCCTTATTCTGTAAATTCACACAAAAATAATAAAGTAATTAATAAGCTAGAAAATCCCGACTTTCTAGTAATATTAGGACAACACATCAGCCCTTGGGTACTTGTGCAAAGCCAACCAACGCTGCATCTTCACCATCTCATCATTGCTCACACTTGATCAAGCCATTTTTGGATCAGTTTGTTATGTAATTCACTAAACTGTCAATTGTATAAGTGTTTGTCAATTGTAATTCCGATTTCACTGCCCCGGGAAACCGAGATGGTAACATCTCCCGATTACCTTGGTCAGGTAAGAAGGGGGTGTTACAGACTTACAGTAACCAAAGGAGTAGTGAACGTAATAGTATTAACAGGGGTATATCCTGGAAGTAATAATATCAACGACGAGAGAATAAGTGAATGTGTCTCATATAATTTGTTGATAAATTTTAATCTCATGATAATTTCAAGATATATCATAGAATAATATATTATAAATCGTAAATCTATGTGTAAAAAACTACTAACGCAATTATATTTCATAAAAAAATAAAATTTAAATGGTAAATAAAGGTAGCCCGGTAGGGCCGGGCACCAAATCTAGTGAAATGTAAACTAAAGGTACAAATGATAATTACCATAACTAAATAAAATATTTTGTTCAATTTTTTTTCAAGTACACTTAATTAAATCATTAAATACATTACATTAAATATAAGCTTGAAGTATATATTTAATAATTATTATAAGTAAATATTATTTTAACTCGGATTTTAACATACAAATAACAAAAGAGATACATATTTAGCAAAGAGATGGATGTGTCACAATGGTAATGTAACACCCCTTCTTACCCGGCCAAGGTAATTGGGAGGTGTTACCATCTCGGTTTCCCGAGATGGTGAATCAGAGATACAATCAAGAAACATTTTATAAATGATAGTTTAGTGAATTACATAACCGTAAACAAATGAATGAATGAATAAAAGTCATACTACTATGACCCTCTAACGGAGACCATCTTATGCCGACTCGACTTCAAGTCCGAAGCTCGTCCCATCTCCCGCGTGACACCAAAACAACCTGCTCCCCATATGATCGAAAATATCATATGGATCGACACATGCCACACCGGAAATAGGTGACAATTACACAGACACACAACACGTCAGTTATAATAATTAAACATACGACACAACGTGATAGATAAATATGCAACATGCCAATGATATGAATGAGACAATATTATACAATCACCATGCCGGTACCGGGACGCGCCTAGACGTACCCACAAGCACGATGGTACCGGGACACGCCCAAACGTACCTACAACCACCGGTGCCAGGGACACACCCACGACACCACACCTCACAAATAGGTACGGGGACACACCCAGACGTACCGGGTTTGGAAGCCAACCGAATCCCCTGCCAGACGTCGTGCCTCAACCACACGAGTCCCTCGTACTCAAGTCATTAATGTGCACATCCCTCTTGGAGTGGGAAACTCCAAGAGGCAACCCAAGAGGAAGACGGTCTCCCAATCGCCTTCCGTCTCCTCAATAACAACCAATCAATCACAAGCCGACATATCCTCCAATATACATGATAAGTACAATAAATGCAAGACACTACATATTATACGAATTCCGACTCATTATGCAACACAATCCACAAATACGATATAAACATTAATTCCTCAATATCCTGACTCCCCGAGTGGATACAATCCAACATCATGTCATAATGCAATACCAATACATATGAGACTCACCCAAATCTTCAACAAACCTGGTATAATGCAATGACTACACAATAATAACATGTATGACCATCCAAACTTATTGAAATCGAGTAGGATTAACCTACCTTTTAGCATAATTCATAAGCTAGTCGAAATCACCAAGTATCCATCTCATAAAACCGTCTCATCCTACATAAACTACATAATAACTATTACAAATCATCCTACACCATAATACAACCCAAAACCCCTTATTATTACCCATTAATTACCCTTGTTATTCATATTAATTAGTAACTAATTAACCCAAGTAGAAACCCGAAAAAATTAGGGTTAAAACTTAAACAAAGAGGAGTGAGATTCAACTTACAAAGTGTAGAAGATGAAGAACAAGGTGAGAGATTCCCCTAAAGCAAGCTTGGATCCATGGAAGAAAGTGTTTATGGGGTTTTTAGAGAGAAGGGAGAGGATTGGAGTGAGAAGGAAGAAGATAGAATGAACGAGGATACAGGGATAAGATTTCCTTATCCCGTGTTCTAACATAGCGCCACTCGATCGTGACGAGTCCACTCTATCGAGTGGCACTCACTCGATCAAGTGCTGAGTCCACTCGATCGAGTGACCCTCACTCGGTCGAGTGCAACGCAGTTCTCAGCAATGATCGGTTTTCGTAACAGTCATATCTCACTCATTTCTTGGTCATTTTGGGTGTGACCTACCGTTGGAATCGTAAGAGAACAAGCTATCATCATAAATTGGAATCATATCAATACCATGTCTATATCTCAAGTTATGACAGTTTTAAGACGACCCTTCTATAGGCGGACATTATAACAACTCCACTAAGTCTAGTATAGGTTATACTCGGTCCCCTTTATAGTCATAATTCACTCCCGAGTGACCTATCGTCTAGCATAAGGTCTTATCACGCATCCCAAGATTCCTTTACGGGTTCCAAAATATCCGGGTGTTACAGGTAATAATAAGTGTATGTGCACCAAGAGGTCATAGGTTCGAGCCTCATCAACAACAATTTTTATCTAAATATAGTTAATTATAGTAACTTAACAAGTTAACCACACATCTAAAATTACTAACTTACCCCTACACTAACCAATATATGTTAACTCTAATTTGCCACTGATGCGTGTTTATTTGGTTAGCATTTCCTCCCTTTTCACGCGCGTTTAGACGCATTTCGGAACGGTTTTTATCCCTTTTATTTATATTTTGTGCCGTTGCTCCCGTATTACTTGTGTCTATCACATTTTGTAGGCAATAACTCGGGATTGGAGAACGGAAGCAAGAAAGGGGTCCCGAAGAGCTTCCATGGGAGAAGAAGTGGAAGAAATGCAGAGAAGGGTTCTCTGCCGGTAGGCGACAGGAAACCCTCTCCCTACTTCTAAGGAAGAGAAAAAGTGAAGAAGAGCTGAGAGATTTCTCTGCCGGTAGGCCGGCACCCGGCTAGCCAGCAGGTAACCCTCCCCTCGTGCCTTAGAAAAAAATGGAGGTTTTTGGGCCAAAAGAAAAATAGGCGCGCTACCGGCAGAGGTACTGACAGCCGGTGGCACGGCAGGGAGTCCAAGAAGAAGAAGAAGGAGTGTCTCCTGCCGGTAGGCTGGCAGCCGACTAGCCGGCAGAGACACCAATCCAATACTTCGCCAAATTTTGAAGACAAAAGAAGTCAAACTTGAAAAGGGCTCGCTGCCGGCAGCAACACCGGCAACTGGTCAGCCGACACAGAGCAGCAATACGCATTTCAACACTTACCCCTCATTTGTGACCTAATTTCATGGAAGACTATATATACCCCCTCATAACTCACTTGTACACACAACCCTGGACTACTAATTATTTCCCAATTTATGTTAAGCATTCCATAATCAAGCCCTAATTTTCCCTTAATTAAACTTTAATTACTTAGCAATTTAGTGTAGATCTAGTTTAGTTCAATTGTTTACCTTTGTTATTTGGTTTTGTAAGTGAAGATTTTGAAGAAATTCTTCCATTATTAATCCAAAGGTTCCATCTTTCTTAAGTGTTGGTATAATTTCTTTCCTTGTTCACTTTAGTTTTCAATTGCTTACATTTCTATTTCCATCTTTAATTGTTGTTTGAATTAGCATAATGTTTATTCCCATATTTGTGGTGTTCTTTTCAATTGTTCACATTTCTCTTGTTAACTCATTAGCTTTATGCTTTTTTCAACATATTACTCAATTCTATTAACCAATTTTCAGTTTTAGTTTTTATTTATCAAAGCAAAATACAATGATGAGAAATGTAAACAATTATAAGATACCATCCCATATTTACTAAATGAATAGGCGAAACTCCAAATTTTTCCGTCTAAACATATTTCCTAGATTAGTGCTTGGTATTTTTAGCATATACTATATGTGTGGACATGTTAAGTTATAAATGGATATAATATTGGATTATTTAACGAGAATATTCCGAACTATTGAGTTTATTCTCAAAATACTCCGAACTAAGTTTTAACTACCAATATACCCGACTATTACATTCCTTCGCTCATATTATAACAGGGGGAAGGGCTACCTGCTGAGCTGGTTTCTTTCTCTTTTAACTCGCCTCGTCTTGTAATATTCTTATCTGCTTTCTGTAACATCATTAATTAATCTTCTTGATACCCGTCGTTGTGAGTACCAAAAATAAAATTTATAAAACCAACTACTACTAATGACAGTGGCAGTCGGGTCGAACCACAGGGAGGCGAATGTAATTAATAATTGTCTAAATTTAGTCTAAGGTAACGAATGTGGGGGTTGAATTGATTTGGTCTACAACTAAAGGCAATAAAAGACAATAAACTAAATAAACGGATAAACAGATAAAAGAAGGGTACTAGGATGGTCGGTTTACTATAGTTTCGGCGGCAGCAAACTAAGTCGGTCTAAAACTAACACATGAGGCGGGAAAACAAGAGGTCCTCTCGGTCCACTCTTAACAGATAGCATCTTTCGATCTCGCTATAAGTCCCTAATATCACTAATACTGACTCTCGTCCTGAAAAGTGACTAATAATCTAAACTGTACCTATCTTTCGATCTCAGCATAGTTTAGTCATTTTAATTGATGATCTAACAACTGTCCCTATCTCTCGATCTAATGGGTCAGTCATATCCTACACATTCAACTAGTCGTGTGCACTCGATTCGTCAAATATAACAATTAAAACAATTAAAACGAAGGTAAAACCTCACGAGGTCAGTCGATCGACCAAGTAGGGTGGTCGATCGACCAACACGCGATTCAGGCCGTGTTAATTCAACGCCGCCTAATCTATAGTTCCCCTACATCCTAGCACGATTAAATTAGCTACTCATACTAGGGATGATAACAACAATGAAATGAACAAAATTAACTACTGAATTCATGATTAAAACAACGGAACAAAAGGCTAGAATAAAACGATAACTATGGTTTCGGGAAACTAGCTAACAATTCTATATCTATGAATGCAAATAAAGTAATAAACTGGAATAAGAAGAATACCAAAATCGCAGAAGAATTGTAACGGAATGATTGAAAGCACGAACGAAAATCCAATGCGAAATAATATCCCGAACCCTAATTCTTTGATAAACTAAAACTGAATGTTAAACTTAATAAAAACTAGATGATTATCTCTGTAAACTAGGTTACGTTATATAGAAAATATACGTAACATAATTCCTAAACCTAATATATCATGGGCTTCAAATTCCTCGATCTTTTAATTCTCGTCTGAAGTACGGTCTGGTCGATCGACCACAGTGACCGGTCGATCGACTGAGCTGCTGTGAACAGTAGTCTCTGGATGTCGTGGGTCGGTCGATCGACTGCTTTAGCTGGTAATCCGCTTTTAACTTCTCGTGGATTTGTCTTTTGGGCTTTGAAATGCGCACCGAGCTCGTTCCTTAAGTGAATACTTCACGTCATATGCAATGCAAGATACTCGGGGACGGATTTAGCTCGATTTCCGCTGAATTCTTCACATTTCTGCAATAATGTACAAAAATACGGAAGTAGACGGAAATAGGGGAAATGGTAGCTTAAACTACACAAATGAGCTCTGAAATGCGTGTAAAATAGGGTGTAAAACATCATATAAATGACACGCATCAAACTTCCCCAAACCAAACCCTTGCTTGTCCCCAAGCAAGAACAAGACTCGATCTAATGACCTAATGGAACGAGTTCAATCTCAGAGTGAATTGCAAACTGTAAAGCCTAAACCATTTTAATGCATTAACCAACAATCAATTAGTAATGCGAATCATGCAAACGAATTAGAAGCCGTTAAAATCTGCTGAACCGTCAACCATAGAGACTTATCAAATTGGACTCTCACGGGTCGCTCATATCACACATAAGCACAGGTGAATATATAGGAGGATAGAAAGAATTCATATTGTAATAACTCTCACCTAACTACGACCTATAAGAACATGCCTGCAATATAATATGAAAGTAATCTCTATGACCGTACATATGCATTCCAACCAACAAATGACCATGACACATGCCGAGGTATATATATATGGAAATGTGAGGTATGGGTAAGAAGAGGCAAAACATTTATGGAAAAGTGGAGGTATAGGTGATCAAGCTAGTACCAAAACAGAACCACGTGACAATATCCAACTTCTTGCTCAAAATCAATCGAAGCGGTGCTAAAGCAAGCACAAAACTCACAATCTCCAAAATAATTCTAATCAATCAACTCCCCATAAGATATAAATGCAACCTGGGAGCAAAAATCGCCAAATAATAAAGACTGAATCATGCGAATTGATTTTCTTTCTCGGACCCCAGTCGATCGACCAGATTTGGCAGTCGATCGACTGCCTTGAACAGTACAGAACTCTTTTTTTTCTTTTTCGAATCATTTTTTTCTTTCTTATTTTTTTCCAACTTTTTCAGTTCTTTTTCTTTCTTTCCTTTCTTTTCATTTTCCCAACAACATCTCAATCGAGCAAAAGGCTACCAAAAACAAAGTGACAATCTCAACAACTAAACTACTAGCTTGACAAGGGCAGGCTAAATGTAGGATGTAGTTAACGGGACAAAAAGGCTGTTTTTGGAAGTGAAGCTTATGGGTAAAATAAGAAAAGGGAAACCTCTACCACATGTGTCAACAAACCACAAACCGAATGCATACAGGTATTAAGTAGATCAAGTTCATATTTATGCACATTTATGTAACATGTCTCATAAGGAGTACTACTCACATCCTAGATAAACTGGTCATGGATGACACCAGTTATAGGCTCTAATCCTCAGAAAATATAAGTAGTTTGCCAAAAATCTAAGTCAAGTCTCAAGTTCAGCACGAAATTAACGAAAACTCGTAGACTATGCATATATGATTCTACTAATAACATGTCAATTAGCAAGGCTTAGGCATAAACAGCTAAAAATGCAATGTCATCATTGAAATACTACCGTTCCGACTCAACCTATATGCTAAAATAAACGTGCAAATTTTTTTGAAATTTTTCAATTTTTTCTTGGTATTTTGTATATATAAGAAATGAAATAAACGATGCAAAACAGAAATGTAAACGTGAATGCAAGCAAATGATATGCGACGCAAAACCCTTCCCCAAACCAAATCGTACAATGTCCCCATTGTGCAAAATCATGTAATGAAGAAAAGAGAAACGGGAATTTGCGAGAAAACAAGTAAATAAATATAACATGAAGTGGAAATCGGGAACTCACAAGATTTTAAGCGCAGCAAAGGAAACCTCCCCAAACCAGCGTGAGCTAGGAGATTTCAGTAGCCAGCAGTGCTACTGACTAGTACCTGAAAAGAAAAACAAAGTACCACGCATAAAATCGAGAAAGTAATAACGAAGCGGTATTATGTGCATAATTGAGAAAATAGAAGAAATAAATAATATGACGGAAGATAAAGTGGAGTAGAAAAACTCCCTCAATTCCGCAAATCGACCAAACACAGTAGGGGAGAGGTCGTGTAAAGGTACAGCAGTGCACAGTGGTCGATCGACCACTTCACCCAGTCGATCGACCAGGGTGAAAGGAACAGTAGCTCCTGGAAACTGCGGACCAGTCGATCGACCAATGGTGCCAGTCGATCGACTGAAAACACTGCTGTAACTTCAGGTTTCTTCGTATTTGCTCAATTACTTGAGCTAATGAGGTCTAAAAACCTGCAAATGCACAATAATACGCGCCCAAAATTGCGCAAAACCCAAAGTAAAGTCTAAAGTGCTTAAAAATCCTAAGCAACAAAATAATTAAAGGCGAGGTCTCGCGCACACAAAAGCAATAAAAAGTGTTTAAAAACAATAAAATGAAGTTTTTGATAAAGCGCGTGATCAACTAATAGTTGATCAAGAATGGCCACGGTATGGCCCACTTGGTCGGCTTCTGGCTACAAGAGGTAGCCTCAACGGTGCTCATCTTCTCAGCTGCACCCTTCTTAGCTTCCATGTCCGCCGAACTCAACGGGTCAACAACTTCTATATCTCCCCAGTCGATGATCTCTTCGGACTCGTCAGAATCCAAATCGGACTCTCGCACTTTGACCGGCTTGTCATCAACTTCCTCATCAGTGCCATAGCTAAGGCAACCAAGACCGCCTCGTGAAATGATTGGCTCCTTCACAGCTGGAGCAACTTGCAGCTCTTCCTTCCCCAAACCAGCTCCTGCAATATCAGAAATAGACGAATCTTCCTCCAATTTGTTCCCAATCTGGGGCGGAGGTGTCACAACAGGAATAGGAGTAGAGATAGGCATGTCAGGAAGCACAAAGTAGGATTTCTTTTCAGAAACCGTATTACAAGTTACAGGCCACATGGGGTCTTTCTTCTTAGCAGGTTGGGCAAAATTAATGGAATGCTTCCCTACTTTAAAGGTCAAGGTTCCCGAACCTACATCTATGACTGCACTAGCAGTGTGCAGGAATGGTCTACCCAAAATAATGGGAATGTGGGCATCTTCGGGCATATCGAGCACCACGAAGTCAACAGGGAAGAAGAACTTCCCTATTTGCACGAGGATGTCCTCTAAGACTCCTATTGGCTGGACCGCAGAGCGATCAGCCATATGTACTGTCATGTCGGTCACTGCAAACCTAGTCAATTTGAGCTTTCTAGCAAGACTCAAGGGCATTACGCTAATACTGGCTCCTAGGTCACATAAGGCTTTCTCAATAGGAAAGGTGCCAATATTACACGGGACTGAAAAACTACCCGGGTCTTCTAACTTAAGGGGTGCAGTGTGAGACAAATAAGAGCATGACTCTTTAGTTAATGCGACAGTATGCACAGTTTCAAGTTACTTCTTCTTAGACAAGAGTTGTTTCATGAATTTAGTGTAAGCAGGCACTTGATTGACTAACTCAAGGAAAGGAACTTGTACATTCAAGCTACGAATAACTTTTTCAAATTTATTAAAAGATACCTGTTCCTTCGTCGGCATTAGTCTCTCAGGATATGAGGCTGTAAGAAGTAGCTTAGCCCTCTCCTCTAAATCACACATGCCGGCATCCGTGGACTTAGGCTGAAAGTCCACCACCTTTTCCTTGTTGAAGCTTGACCCCTCTTCAGACCGTCTCAAATGTGAACCATTGATCGACATTGGGTCGTACTTCGGAACTGGGACTGACCCATCAGCACTCGGGTCTTGCCCCAATATTTTCGGGACTGTCGTATCCCGAAAAAAGTGATCCCTCAAGTTATTGGGCATCGGAGGACGAAAAGGCTCACTATCAGTAGCGACCTCAGTCGATCGACCAGTGAGGTCAGTCGGTCGACTGACTTGTACAGGAATAGTAGCTTCTGGTTGTCGCACTTCAGTCGATCGACTGGGTATGTCAGTCGATCGACTGATATACCTGGTAGACGCCTTTTTCTTTCCACTTTTCATTCCAACTTTGTTTTGACTCGGTTCCGGCTTATCTTTTTCAGGAGCATCCTCAATCATAGAAGGCCCCTCCAGGGTAGACCCGCTCCTCAAAGTGATGGCGTTAAGGGTCTCTTTTTGGTCGGCTTGAGTCGGTAAGTGTCCCGGAGCTCGGGTGGTATTCTTGCTAGCTAATTGAGCAATTTGGCTTTCTAGCAATTTCATCCTGGCCTCTCTAGCTTGGGACTCCTTTTGCAACATATTTTTCAACTCAGCAAAGTCGGAATTTTGAGATTGTTGCTGCTGCGGCACATAAGGAGGTTTTTGGTACTGTTGTTGCTTATGAGGAGGCACATAAGGTTGTTGCTGCTGCTGCTGTGGAGGTTGAGTCGGATTGAGGACATTTTGGCTACTCCACCTCAAGTTTGGGTGGACATTCGGCTCGTAGTACGTGTTTGTCTGCCTATAATGTTGAAAGGCAGCACAAGACTCAAAGGGACTAGGACAATTTTCTGAAACATGTCCCTCGGCTCCCGCATCTTCTACTGCACGAAAGGACCGTCTCAAACAAAGATTCACATGATACATCCCTCCTTTTGAAGCTCCTCCCAACTCGTATTTGTCAAACCTCGCCGTGAGAGCCTCTAATGCACTACGAAGGGGATTCAAAGACTCTCCTCCGATTGCCTCTCGAATTCCCATATTCACTTTATGGGTGGCTAAGTCATCAATGATCTTCCACCCCTTAGTCTCTCCCATGTTCTCAAAGAAATCGGCCATTGGTCGCATCCAAAATAGCCCCCGATCGTCATACAGCCCGTTATAGAACTGATTGCAAAGACTCCATTTTTCGAACCCATGGTGCGGTATGGTTCGCACCAGCTTCTTGAAACGGACCCATGCTTCATGAAAGTTCTCATCAGGTCCCTGTTTAAAGCTCGTGATCTGAGCTCTAATGGCATTCGTCTTCGAGGCAGAGAAGTATTTCTTTTAGAATGCCAAAGCCAAAGAATTCCGATGGTGATCCCATGAGCGGCTCGATCCGATCTCCGTACCACTCCCTTGCAAAGATCATCGCGGAGTGAGATATAAACATAGTCTCCTTTATCTGGTCCTGGGTCACACCGGTCGGCGGGGGTATAGAGCAGCAATAATCAATAAATATCTCCATATGCTTGGCTGCATCTTCATTTGCAGCTCCCCCGAACTGGTTTCTCTCAACCAAGTTTATATAGGAAGGCTTTGGTTCGAATTTCCTATCAGCTTCAGGTAATTCGAACCCCTTGTATAGATTTGCACTGTCACTCGAATGACTTGCTATAGTTGCTTCTTCAGCCATGACTGGAATTTCTGGAGAAGTGACTGTCTCAGCTGAAGAAGTAGAAGCAGGAGATGTAGGTGGATCTTCTTCGAACAGCTCGTTCTCGTAGTAACTTGACAGAGTACTCAACTCTTCCTCTGTCGGTAATATCCTAGATGATCGTCTCAACTCACGCAAGGATTTCTCAATCTCAGGATTGAATGGTACTAGTTCACCACCCTGTGACCTGCGCATAAGAAGAAACTACAAAAAGAATATAAGAAAAGTTTAAGGAACGGATGTCCCTTAAACTAAGAAAGACTAAATAAAAACAATTAAAAATTAGAACAATTGTCTCCCCGGCAACGGCGCCAAAATTTGATACCCGTCGTTGTGAATACCAAAAATAAAATTTATAAAACCAACTACTACTAATGACAGTGGCAGTCGGGTCGAACCACAGGGAGGCGAATGTAATTAATAATTGTCTAAATTTAGTCTAAGGTAACGAATGTGGGGGTTGAATTGATTTGGTCTACAGCTAAAGGCAATAAAAGACAATAAACTAAATAAACGGATAAACAGATAAAAGAAGGGTACTAGGATGGTCGGTTTACTATAGTTTCGGCGGCAGCAAACTAAGTCGGTTTAAAACAAACACATGAGGCAGAAAAACAAGAGGTCCTCTCGGTCCACTCTTAACAGATAGCATCTTTCGATCTCGCTATAAGTCCCTAATATCAATAATACTAACTCTCGTCCTGAAAAGTGACTAATAATCTAAACTGTACCTATCTTTCGATCTCAGCATAGTTTAGTCATTTTAATTGATGATCTAACAACTGTCCCTATCTCTCGATCTAATGGGTCAGTCATATCCTACACATTCAACTAGTCGTGTGCACTCGATTCGTCAAATATAACAATTAAAACAATTAAAACGAAGGTAAAACCTCACGAGGTCAGTCGATCGACCAAGTAGGGTGGTCGATCGACCAACACGCGATTCAGGCCGTGTTAATTCTACGCCGCCTAATCTATAGTTCCCCTACATCCTAGCACGATTAAATTAGCTACTCATACTAGGGATGATAACAACAATAAAATTAACGAAATTAACTACTGAATTCATGATTAAAACAACGGAACAAAAGGCTAGCATAAACCGATAATTATGGTTTCGGGAAACTAGCTAACAATTCTATATCTATGAATGCAAATAAAGTAATAAACTGGAATAAGAAGAATACCAAAATCACAGAAGAATTGTAACGGAATGATTGAAAGCACGAACGAAAATCCAATGCGAAATAATATCCCGAACCCTAATTCTTTGATAAACTAAAACTGAATGTTAAACTTAATAAAAACTAGATGATTATCTCTGTAAACTAGGTTACGTTATATAGAAAATATACGTAACATAATTCCTAAACCTAATATATCATGGGCTTCAAATTCCTCGATCTTTTAATTCTCGTCTGAAGTACGGTCTGGTCAATCGACCACAGTGACATGTCGATCGACTGAGCTGCTGTGAACAGTAGTCTCTGGATCTCGTGGGTCGGTCGATCGACTAAGGGGGCCAGTCGATCGACTGCTTTAGCTGGTAATCCGCTTTTAACTTCTCGTGGATTTGTCTTTTGGGCCTTGAAATGCGCACCGAGCTCGTTCCTTAAGTGAATACTTCACGTCATATGCAATGCAAGATACTCGGGGACGGATTTAGCTCGATTTCCGCTGAATTCTTCACATTTCTGCAATAATGTACAAAAATACGGAAGTAGACGGAAATAGGGGAAATGGTAGCTTAAACTACACAAATGAGCTCTGAAATGCGTGTAAAATAGGGTGTAAAACATCATATAAATGACACGCATCAAACTTCCCCAAACCAAACCCTTGCTTGTCCCCAAGTAAGAACAAGACTCGATCTAATGACCTAATGGAACGACTTCAATCTCAGAGCGAATTGCAAACTGTAAAGCCTAAACCATTTTAATGTATTAACCAACAATCAATTAGTAATGCGAATCATGCAAACGAATTAGAAGCCGTTAAAATCTGCTGAACCGTCAACCATAGAGACTTATCAAATTTGGACTCTCACGGGTCGCTCATATCACACATAAGCACAGGTGAATATATAAGAGGATAGAAAGAATTCATATTGTAATGACTCTCACCTAACTACGACCTATAAGAACATGCCTGCAATATAATATGAAAGTAATATCTATGACCGTACATATGCATTCCAACCAACAAATGACCATGACACATGCCGAGGTATATATATATATGGAAATGTGAGGTATGGGTAAGAAGAGGCAAAACATTTATGGAAAAGTGGAGGTACAGGTGATCAAGCTAGTACCAAAACGGAACCACGTGACAATATCCAACTTCTTGCTCAAAATCAATCAAAACGGTGCTAAAGCAAGCACAAAACTCACAATCTCCAAAATAATTCTAATCAATCAACTCCCCATAAGATATAAATGCAACCTGGGAGCAAAAATCGCCAAATAATAAAGACTGAATCATGCGAATTGATTTTCTTTCTCGGACCCCAGTCGATCGACCAGATTTGGCAGTCGATCGACTGCCTTGAACAGTACAGAACTCTTTTTTTTCTTTTTCGAATCATTTTTTTTTTCTTTCTTATTTTTTTCCAACCTTTTCAGTTCTTTTTCTTTCTTTCCTTTCTTTTCATTTTCCCAACAACATCTCAATCGAGCAAAAGGCTACCAAAAACAAAGTGACAATCCCAACAACTAAACTACTAGCTTGACAAGGGCAGGCTAAATGTAGGATGTAGTTAACGGGACAAAAAGGCTGTTTTTGACAGTGAAGCTTATGGGTAAAATGAGAAAAGGGAAACCTCTACCACATTTGTCAACAAACCACAAACCGAATGCATACAGCTATTAAGTAGATCAAGTTCATATTTATGCACATTTATGTAACATGTCTCATAAGGAGTACTACTCACATCCTAGATAAACTGGTCATGGATGACACCCGTTATAGGCTCTAATCCTCAGAAAATATAAGTAGTTTGCCAAACATCTAAGTCAAGTCTCAAGTTCAGCACGAAATTAACGAAAACTCGTAGACTATGCATATATGATTCTACTAATAACATGTCAATTAGCAAGGCTTAGACATAAACAACTGAAAATGCAATGTCATCATTGAAATACTACCGTTTCGACTCAACCTATATGCTAAAATAAACGTGCAAATTTTTTTGAAATTTTTAAAATTTTCAATTTTTTCTTGGTATTTTGTATATATAAGAAATGAAATAAACGATGCAAAACAGAAATGTAAACGTGAATGCAAGCAAATGATATGCGACGCAAAACCCTTCCGCAAACCAAATCGGACAATGTCCCCATTGTGCAAAATCATGTAATGAAGAAAAGAGAAACGAGAATTTGCGAGAAAATAAGTAAATAAATATGACATGAAGTGGAAATCGGGAACTCACAAGATTTTAAGCGCAACAACGGAAACCTCCCCAAACCAGCGTGAGCTAGGAGGTTTCAGTAGCCAGCAGTGCTACTGATAAGTACCCGAAAAGACAAACAAAGTACCACGCATAAAATCGAGAAAGTAATAACGAAGTGGTATTATGTGCATAATTGAGAAAATAGAAGAAATAAATAATATGACGGAAGATAAAGTGGAGTAGAAAAACTCCCTCAATTCCGCAAATCGACCAAACACAGCAGGGGAGAGGTCGTGTACAGGTACAGCAGCGCACAGTGGTCGATCGACCACTTCACCCAGTCGATCGACCAGGGTGAAAGGAACAGTAGCTCCTGGAAACTGCGGACCAGTCGATCGACCAATGGTGCCAGTCGATCGACTGAAAACACTGCTGTAACTTCAGGTTTCTTCGTATTTGCTCAATTACTTGAGCTAATGAGGTCTAAAAACCTGCAAATGCCCAATAATACGCGCCCAAAATTGCGCAAAACCCAATGTAAAGTCTAAAGTGCTTAAAAATCCTAAGCAACAAAATAATTAAAGGCGAGGTCTCGCGCACACAAAAGCAATAAAAAGTGTTTCAAAACAATAAAATGAAGTTTTTGATAAAGCGCGTGATCAACTAATAGTTGATCAAGAATGGCCACGGTATGTCCCACTTGGTCGGCTTCTGGCTACAAGAGGTAGCCTCAACGGTGCTCATCTTCTCAGCTGCACCCTTCTTAGCTTCCATGTCCGCCGAACTCAACGGGTCAACAACTTCTATATCTCCCCAGTCGATGATCTCTTCGGACTCGTCAGAATCCAAATCGGACTCTCGCACTTTGACCGGCTCGTCATCAACTTCCTCATCAGTGCCATAGCTAAGGCAACCAAGACCGCCTCATGAAATGATTGGCTCCTTCACAGCTGGAGCAACTTGCAGCTCTTCCTTCCCCAAACCAGCTCCTGCAATATCAGAAATAGACGAATCTTCCTCCAATTTGCTCCCAATCTGGGGCGGAGGTGTCACAACAGGAATAGGAGTAGAGATAGGCATGTCAGGAAGCACAAAGTAGGATTTCTTTTCAGAAACCGTATTACAAGTTACAAGCCACATGGGGTCTTTCTTCTTAGCAGGTTGGGCAAAAACAATGGAATGCTTCCCTACTTTAAAGGTCAAGGTTCCCGAACCTACATCTATGACTGCACTAGCAGTGTGCAGGAATGGTCTACCCAAAATAATGGGAATGTGGGCATCTTCGGGCATATCGAGCACCACGAAGTCAACAGGGAAGAAGAACTTCCCTATTTGCACGAGGATGTCCTCTAAGACTCCTATTGGCTGGACCGCAGAGCGATCAGCCATCTGTACTGTCATGTCGGTCACTGCAAACCTAGTCAATTTGAGCTTTCTAGCAAGACTCAAGGGCATTACGCTAATACTGGCTCCTAGGTCACATAAGGCTTTCTCAATAGGAAAGGTGCCAATATTACACGGGACTGAAAAACTACCCGGGTCTTCTAACTTAAGGGGTGCAGTGTGAGACAAATAAGAGCATGACTCTTTAGTTAATGCGATAGTATGCACAGTTTCAAGTGACTTCTTCTTAGACAAGAGTTGTTTCATGAATTTAGTGTAAGCAGGCACTTGATTGACTAACTCAAGGAAAGGAACTTGTACATTCAAGCTACGAATAACTTTTTCAAATTTATTAAAAGATACTTGTTCCTTCGTCGGCAATAGTCTCTCGGGATATGGGGCTGTAAGAAGTAGCTTAGCCCTCTCCTCTAAATCACACATGCCGGCATCCGTGGACTTAGGCTGAAAGTCCACCACCTTTTCCTTGTTGAAGCTTGACCCCTCTTCAGACCGTCTCAAATGTGAACCATTGATCGACATTGGGTCGTACTTCGGAACTGGGACTGACCCATCAGCACTCGGGTCTTGCCCCAATATTTTCGGGACTGTCGTACCCCGAAACAAGTGATCCCTCAAGTTATTGGGCATCGGAGGACGAAAAGGCTCACTATCAGTAGCGACCTCAGTCGATCCACCAGTGAGGTCAGTCGGTCGACTGACTTGTACAGGAACAGTAGCTTCTGGTTGTCGCATTTCAGTCGATCGACCGGGTATGTCAGTCGATCGAGTGATATACCTGGTAGACGCCTTTTTCTTTCCACTTTTCGTTCCAGCTTTGTTTTGACTCGGTTCCGGCTTATCTTTTTCAGGAGCATCCTCAATCATAGCAGGCCCCTCCAGGGTAGACCCGCTCCTCAAAGTGATGGCGTTAAGGGTCTCTTTTTGGTCGGCTTGAGTCGGTAAGTGTCCCGGAGCTCGAGTGGTATTCTTGCTAGCTAATTGATCAATTTGGCTTTCTAGCAATTTCATCCCGACCTCTCTAGCTTGGGACTCCTTTTGCAACATATTTTTCAACTCAGCAAAGTCGTAATTTTGAGATTGTTGCTGCTGCGGCACATAAGGAGGTTTTTGGTACTTTTGTTGCTTATGAGGAGGCACATAAGGTTGCTGCTGCTGCTGCTGTGGAGGTTGAGTCGGATTCAGGACATTCTGGTTACTCCACCTCAAGTTTGGGTGGACATTCGGCTCGTAGTACGTGTTTGTCTTCCTATAATGTTGAAAGGCAGCACAAGACTCAAAGGGACTAGGACAATTTTCTGAAACATGTCCCTCAGCTCCGCATCTTCTACAGACGAAAGGACCGTCTGAAACAGCATTCACATGATACATTCCTCCTTTTGAAGCTCCTCCCAACTCGTATTTGTCAAACCTCGCCGTGAGAGCCTCTAATGCAGCTACGAAGGGGATTCAAAGACTCCTCCTCCGATTGCCTCTCGAATTCCCATATTCACTTTATGGGTGGCTAAGTCATCAATGATCTTCCACCCCTTAGTCTCTCCCATGTTCTCGAAAATCGGCCATTGGGTCAAACATCCAAAATAGCCCCCTGATCGTCATACAGCCCATTATAGAACTGATTGCAAAGACTCCATTTTTCGAACCCATGGCGCGGTATGGTTCGCACCAGCTTCTTGAAACGGACCCATGCTTCATGAAAGTTCTCATCAGGTCCCTGTTTAAAGCTCGTGATCTGAGCTCTAATGGCATTCGTCTTCGAGGCAGAGAAGTATTTCTTGTAGAATGCCAAAGCCAAAGAATTCCAGTCGGTGATCCCATGAGCGGCTCGATCCAGATCTCTGTACCACTCCCTTGCAGCATCGCGGAGTGAGAATATAAACATAGTCTCCTTTATCTGGTCCTGGGTCACACCGGTCGGCGGAGGTATAGAGCAGCAATAATCAATAAATATCTCCATATGCTTGGCTGCATCTTCATTTGCAGCTCCCCCGAACTGGTTTCTCTCAACCAAGTTTATATAGGAAGGCTTTGGTTCGAATTTCCTATCAGCTCCAGGTAATTCGAACCCCTTGTATAGATTTGCAGCTGTCGGCTCAGAATGACTTGCTATAGTTGCTTCTTCAGCCATGACTGGAATTTCTGGAGAAGTGACTGTCTCAGATGAAGAAGTAGAAGCAGGAGATGTTGGTGGATCTTCTTCGAACAGCTCGTTCTCGTAGTAACTTGATAGAGTACTCAGCTCTTCCTCTGTCGGTAATATCCTAGATGATCGTCTCAACTCACGCAAGGATTTCTCAATCTCAGGATTGAATGGTGCTAGTTCACCACCCTGTGACCTGCGCATAAGAATAAATTACAAAAAAGAATATAAGAAAAGTTTAAGGAACGGATGTCCCTTAAACTAACAAAGACTAAATAAAAACAATTAAAAATTAGAACAATTGCCTCCCCGGCAACGGCGCCAAAATTTGATACCCGTCGTTGTGAGTACCAAAAATAAAATTTATAAAACCAACTACTACTAATGACAGTGGCAGTCGGGTCGAACCACAGGGAGGCGAATGTAATTAATAATTGTCTAAATTTAGTCTAAGGTAACGAATGTGGGGGTTGAATTGATTTGGTCTACAGCTAAAGGCAATAAAAGACAATAAACTAAATAAACGGATAAACAGATAAAAGAAGGGTACTAGGATGGTCGGTTTACTATAGTTTCGGCGGCAGCAAACTAAGTCGGTCTAAAACAAACTTATGAGGCAGGAAAACAAGAGGTCCTCTCGGTCCACTCTTAACAGATAACATCTTTCGATCTCGCTATAAGTCCCTAATATCACTAATACTGACTCTCGTCCTGAAAAGTGACTAATAATCTAAACTGTACCTATCTTTCGATCTCAGCATAGTTTAGTCATTTTAATTGATGATCTAACAACTGTCCCTATCTCTCGATCTAATGGGTCAGTCATATCCTAAACATTCAACTAGTCGTGTGCACTCGATTCGTCAAATATAACAATTAAAACAATTAAAATGAAGGTAAAACCTCACGAGGTCAGTCGATCGACCAAGTAGGGTGGTCGATCGACCAACACGCGATTCAGGCCGTGTTAATTCTACGCCGCCTAATCTATAGTTCCCCTACATCCTAGCACGATTAAATTAGCTACTCATACTAGGGATGATAACAACAATGAAATTAACGAAATTAACTACTGAATTCATGATTAAAACAACAGAACAAAAGGCTAGAATAAAACGATAATTATGGTTTCGGGAAACTAGCTAACAATTCTATATCTATGAATGCAAATAAAGTAATAAACTGGAATAAGAAGAATACCAAAATCGCAGAAGAATTGTAACGGAATGATTGAAAGCACGAACGAAAATCCAATGCGAAATAATATCCCGAACCCTAATTCTATGATAAACTAAAACTGAATGTTACACTTAATAAAAACTAGATGATTATCTCTGTAAACTAGGTTACGTTATATAGAAAATATACGTAACATAATTCCTAAACCTAATATATCATGGGCTTCAAATTCCTCGATCTTTTAATTCTCGTCTGAAGTACAGTCTGGTCGATCGACCACAGTGATCGGTCGATCGACTGAGCTGCTATGAACAGTAGTTTCTGGATGTCGTGGGTCGGTCGATCGACTAAGGGGGCCAGTCGATCGACTGCTTTAGCTGGTAATCCGCTTTTAACTTCTCGTGGATTTGTCTTTTGGGCCTTGAAATGCGCACCGAGCTCGTTCCTTAAGTGAATACTTCACGTCATATGCAATGCAAGATACTCGGGGACGGATTTAGCTCGATTTCCGCTGAATTCTTCACATTTCTGCAATAATGTACAAAAATACGGAAGTAGACGGAAATAGGGGAAATGGTAGCTTAAACTACACAAATGAGCTCTGAAATGCGTGTAAAATAGGGTGTAAAACATCATATAAATGACACGCATCACTTCTCTTTCATTTTCAAAACACCAAAACCTTATTAATCCTCTCCAAAACGCATTGATTTTGTGTATACAGGATGTTTAGACCAAAATTTCCCAAGCCCATCTCAGCCATACATCCAAACTTTCAAACCCTCCTCAAAAGCTGACACAACAAATCCCAAAAAGTGCCTTAACAACATTCTTAATCAATTGCGATGGCGAATCAAAAGTAGCAACGATATTAACAAGGTAGTAGAGGCTGTAGACTGGCGGCAATGGAGGAGTAATTAGAGGGTGTTTGGAGGAGATTAAGAGGTTAAGTAGGATGGCATCGGCGTTTTCCTAAGAGGTAGTACAGTAGAGGGTTTCATATGGCGGCGTCGTTGGAGAAGGTGGCGATAATGGTCAAGATATCTGGGTGTCTGAAGCAGTAGGATTTCCGGAGATATCGAGCACGGACTTTGAGGAAGTGGAATTTATTATGGGTTAGTGTGAGAGGTCCGGAATCGAGTACATGTGGTAGTGGGAGCGGGTTTTATGCGGCGAGCTACGGATCGGTTTATGTGATGGGTCAGTATGAGAGGTTCGTTTGAAGGAGATTTGGTTGGGAGTGATTGTAGGTACAGCTAGTCTCACTTGTGACGGACACTATCCATCACAAGTGAGTGACGGGTCACCTCCCTCTCACACAAATGCAAGTGAGAGGCTCCATTTTCGCCCCACTTGCCCTCCCACTTGCATTTGTGTGAGAGGGAAGTGACTCGTCACTTGTGACGGATAGTGTCCGTCACAAGTGAGAATTTATGTTGTAGGGATTGTGTGATGATGAATATGACATCATTTTTGGATGAATGGAAGAAATAATAAAGGGAGAGGTGTGATAATGAACGATTTTAATGGGAGAGTAGGAAACATTTAAAAAAAAATTGCAGGTTAAAATTAGAAGAGGAAGATGAAGATTGGGGTATAAGGAGAAAGGTGGGATCCATCCTACTTTTTACCTGGTGTAACAGGTTCACAAATGTCCGATTCTATTAAAAGCGGAGATCTGTAATAGTTGAGTATATTGATAGTTAAAATAGAGGTTGGAGTATTTTGAGAAACACACCAATAGTTTGGAGTATTCTCATTAAATAACCCTATAATATTTTGTATTTAAATATTTATAACATTTAATATTTTACATTCTGCACAAATTTATCTCCGATCTTTTTAGGATAAGGAAATTCTTTTTTTAAACAACTTATCGATAAAAATTTATTGACTTTTTATGATAAGAAGTTGCGGCTAAAAAATATGGTATTAGTAAATATTTGTTAAAATTCATTGACTTTTTATGATAAAAATTTGCAGCTAAAATATATGTTATATTTGTAAATTAACATTATTAATTTCTTGGTAAAAAAAAACAAAAAAAAAAATTCAAAAAAATACACTTTTTTTAATTTGCAAGAAAAGCAAGCCGTATGTTCATCCATATAGGGAATAAAGGCAAATCTTACAAAAGTAAAACCAATAAGCTTATACTACTTAGACATTTAGAGACCCAACAATTTCATCCTCAAATGAGGAATGAGTAACAAACAATAACCTTACTCTAACTACATACTGGACCCGTCTAATAATATAGTCAATATCCCAAAGGCTGTAAACCACCGCACTTAGACAGCTAACAAACCATTTGGCCTTCCAATGCCTACTATGTCTCCTAGCAACAATCCAATGCAATTCCTTTCTGAGATTCATCGTTCTACCAGTTAAGTTCATCCAAGCTAGTATCCCCTGCCAAATTGAAGCAGAGAACCTACATTTGAAAAACAAATGCTGATGGGTCTCACAATTTTCCTTGCAGAGAACACAACGGTTCACAATCAGTATGTGTCTCCTCTGAAGCTGATCCACAGTAGCAAGTCTCTGCTGCATAGCAAAAACTGTAAAAACACTATGCTTAGGTAGCACTGCACGAGTCCAAACAGTCCTTGCCCAGCTAGCAAACCTCCCCTTGCACCTGAACTTATCATACAGCAAATGGAGTTTAAGTTTATTCTGCTACATACAACTCTTCAGGACAGCAATAGCATCAAGAATTCTCCCTGCAATGTCCAGTAATTCATTCCTAACTTTAAGGATGCATCTCCAACTCTCAGAATGGTAGCTCTTTGGTTCCAGAGTCCAAAAGTTTCCTGACTTGATGTTGTAAGTGAGATTCCAAGTAACCCAAGAACTATCAGATTGCTGTACAATATGCCAAATCCATTTAAATATAATGCATTTATTCCAAGCTAAGACTTCCTTGATGTTAAAACCACCTTCCTGGTAAGGGTTGCATCAATTTGCCCAACTCTTTAGAATAAGCTTCCTATGCCCTTTCTCAGCATTCCATAAGAAGTTTCTATAATATTTGGTAATGAGCTTTACCACTCCTTTGGAAATCAAAAGAGTAGAACAGCAGAACTGCTCAAGTGCAAGAATTACTGAATTAAGTAGGCTTATTTTACCAGCATAAGACAGTTTATAGTTAGACCAATGATGCAAAGCCTTCTGAACTTTAGTAAGGAGGTCAGGAAACATAACTTTGTTGAACTTGCCTTCATTTAATGGGATACCCAAATACCTAAATGGGAACTCTCCTTCAGTATAGCCAGTGCTATGAAGGATAGCCTGTTTGATAGTAGGTTGAATCCCACCCATATATATACTGGTTTTCTCAGGATTGGCATGCAAACCAGACATTTGTGCAAAGGAGTTCAAAGACTCAGTCACAGCTAGAACAGAAGGTATATCACCTCTAATAAATAACATTAAGTCATCTGCAAAAATTAAATGGTTTAAACCCAATTTGCCACACTTTGGATGGTAAGTAACCTGGTTTCTCTGATGAATGACTCAAAAAATGCGTGACAAAACCTCCATGCTCATAACAAATAGAAAAGGAGAAAGGGAGTCTCCCTGCCTAAGACCACTTGCTCCTTTAAAAAATCCCACATGATCACCATTAAGCTTCAAACTAAACCATGTATATGTGATGCAACCCATGATCCAAGTTTTAAACTGTAAAGGAAAATTGAATAATTGTAACATTTTCCTGATGAATTCCCATTGAAGGGAATCAAAAGCCTTCTTGATGTCTACCTTGATTAAGCATCTTGGAGAGATACCCTTCTGCCTATATCCTTTAATCAATGATTGGGCGAGCATAATATTTTTAAAAATGCTGCGGCCAGTCACAAAAGCTCCTTGTTCTTTGCCCATAATGCCAGGTAATAGGGGTTGTAGTCTAGAGCAAAGGATTTTGCTAATAGTCTTATCGTTTAATCAATGATTCCATTCTAAAGGCTAGGGTTTTGATAGTGACTACGGGGTCTTATCGACTTAATTCCGTAGGGAGATGATGGGGTCGTTTTGTGACTTATTCCATCCTACCTACAATTTGGTAGTAGAAAGATGGGGTCGTTTTGAGACTTAATCCATCTGCTCCCCTCAAACCCTAAACATAAACTGTATTTGTAGTTTCTAGTTAGCTTAAAGGGGAAGACGGAAATATTCTCTATTATCCAAAGATATTATCACAATCTTTAATGATAATTATCTCTAAATAATAAATATATCATCTAATAAATATCTAAAAAATATAAAATTTCGGTGTCTACAGATGCCCCTTCAAGACTGGTTTCGGTTGCAACTTGGTCTCGAACCTCTTCTACTGAATTCGGTCCTTGAGAATGGAGATAAAGAGCGAAAATCGTCCCACCAGGAGTGCCAATTTATAAACCATAAAATATACGAACCTGCAATAAACAATAAAGAGGAACAAAATAATACGGAACAAGAGTTTTATTTTAGTACCGAAAGACCGAGGGTTACAACTTCCATAGATCTCCTGATTCCATTCTAAAGGCTAGGGGTTTGATAGTGACTACAGGGTCTTATCGACTTAATTCCGTAGGGAGATGATTGATAAGGTTATTTTCAGTCGTTGGTCTATCGAAATAAATTCTATTCTTAACTAACTAGTAGCTAGCAGTAAGAAAGGGTCGAATCCACAGGGAGGCGAGTTAATTAATCTAATTTGTCTATATTTAAGTCTGTCTTAAAGGTAACAATTTTATGGGGTTGACTGTTTGATTTCTAATAACTAATTGCGATATAAATAAAGACAAATTCAATAATAATAAAGAGTCTAGGGATTGGGTTCACTAGTTAGTCATCCAAGGGTAAGGTTTAATTCATTGATTGAGCAGTTTATATTGTCGAAAGTCATATGATCGGTCGATTCTAATATGTCTTTTTACATCTAAACTTAACATGCGATTGCTATTATTAAGTTGGTCTAATTCAATTATCGTGGCCTATACCACTACAAGAAACAGGGCATTTACCAACCGGAAACATACGACCGCAACTAAAATCGGTCGGTAAAGTTACTTAACGACCGAATTTGGTCGGTATTTGACAATTGGTTGGTAAATTTACCCACCGACCATAAATCGGTCGCATACTAATTAGCTACTCATACTAATAAATATAACAACAATAATATGAATGAAAGACATAATTGCAAACATAAAAGATGAACAATAACGATTGAATAAATATTGAAGAAAGATTAATACCGTAATAGAGGAATGCATAGATCTGGAAGTAAGAACAATAAACTAAACTAAACTAAGAGTTTTAGAGAATTTTCTAGGGTAATTGTACGTAGATAGGTAAAAATAAAGCGTAAATAAACATAGGGTACGAATTGGGTATTTATAGTAAAACATAACCGACTTAAGGAAATTGCAGAAAAGTTGCCAGCTCGATAAGTACTCGATCGAGCTTATGTGCACTCGATCGAGTACACAAATTCCTCGATCGAGTCTATGTGGGCTTGATCGAGTATTCTTCGTCTTTAGCTCTTTTCTTCGTGTTGTCTTATTAACTTTTCTTCCTTTATTTTTCTAGATTCCCGTGCCATGCTTCGTGTATTCCTTCATGCCCACTCCGCGATGCCTATTTCATTCCTTTGCTCCTCAAATGCATCATTCCTGCATTAAACATCAAATAGCGGAAGTAACAACATTCTAACATAAAAGGCATGTATTTAATATAAATTAGCACGAAAACCGTATCAAAAGTAAAGGGGAGGCATAAATATGTATATAAATATGACTTATCAAACTCCCCTAAACCATCTCTTTGCTTGTCCTCACGCAAAGCATCACACATTACATAAGGCAATCATACAAATGGCGAACAAAGAACTCAAAGCTATTGTTGATGCACATACAAATCCCAAGCTATCCATACCTGTAACAAAGTATTGATCAAGATGTACCAATAAAACAAATTCAAAGGCACGGGTAATAGAAAATGCAGCTCAAGTCTCACGTCACCATACTATAGACAAAGGCCAAATACCTTTCGATCTTGCAAGAAAAATTAGTTTTATTCTCGCGGATTCACTCATGCACTCATAAGTATGTAAGGGTGAGTTATATGAGAAAGAAGTAAAAACACTCACTCAACTTATGAAACATGCATGCAATCTAATGTGATAGAGATTTCCCCAACTAGTATGCATCCAAAATGTTGACAAAAGTACATGTATCAAGGACAATAAGGGTGAAAAATGGGTTAAAGAGATAGAAATGGTTTGTGCCAAAGCACGTTATGCATTTGTGGAGCTAAGACGGTAGTCGCAGCGCTAAACCAAAACCAATTCTAGACAAAAGTAAGCTTGAATACAACCTATCTAGAGAAATCATCTCAATTTTACAACACATGAGAGCTTATGAGGTACTCTCTAAATATCCAAAATACTCTAATAACATCCTTTCAAACCTTGACAAAAACAAAATGAAGCAATCAATTCCTTTTCTTTTCTTCTTCAATTCTCTTTTTTTCTTCTTTTTCTTCTTTTTTCTTTCTTTTTTCTTCATATTTTATCTTTTTCCAACACAAGGATACAACACAATTGCTGAAAAGTACTTTGCCATACCCACCTGACAATAAGTCCCATCCCAACCATAATAGCAAAATAGAAAAGATAAATAAGCAACTGCGACTGTCCCGATAAGGTAGGCAAATTCTTGGATTGTAGCTTCATAGGATGTAATTTAAGGTTGGCTACAAGGGTTCAAATGGGCTAAACAAAAGATAATGTAAGGCTTATTTAAACGGCAAGAACTGCCTATCCACATGTACTTAGTCAAATAAAAGCAATAAAAGTATTAAGAAATCATTGTCACATTTATGCAGTTTGATGTTACATATTCCACAAGCAGAAACCACACTCAAGCCTAATTGACAAATAAGACCAGTTTATTGATGTTCCTGGTGTAGGAAGCTCTATAGAACTCAGAATTTAAGTAGTTTACCAACATAATTGTGTCAAATCTAACTAGCATAAGACATGTCAATATGGTCAAGACTCGAGTTATGAGGTTTGTTTTCATGAATAACGGGTCAAAACGAAATACATGGACAACTATTTGGGATTCTAATACAAAAACAATGCAATTTAACATCATTGTTATTTAATTTAACAAGACTCGACCTAAAACAAAGTAAAAATTTGCTTTTGTATTTTGAATTTTTTATTTTTTATGGGATTTTTGATATAAATGCACAGAACAATAGGTAAATCACACAACATAATTAAACTCCTCCCCAAACCTAAATGTCTCAGTGTCCTCATTGTGACGCCTACAACATAGCAATCACACACAAATTTCCAGCAACCTAAAGGACACATCTAAAAAAAGGATGGAAAAAACATAAAGATAATACAATAAAAGTAGATACAAGGGAAGAGAATACCAGGTAAGAGCGTAGGAGTTCCCCCAAACCAGCTGCAAACATAGGGGAGAAAGATCAACCGCGCAATTCTATCATCATCTGGCTACGTTTTATACCCAAAGAGCAAGGGTACTCGATCGAGCCTGGCAGCACTCGATTGCGTATTCATCCTGACGAGTAAGTTTCCAATAAATAGTCCAAGCAAAGAAAATAAGCAATGAATAAAGTTCTGGCTCATCAAACTCAAAGTCTAATGTAAAATATGAGCAAGTATGTTCATCGCTCTTCAAGTCATCCTCATGAGGAAAGAGATAGGGAAATTCATCCATTATAGGAGCTTGCTTCATCTCATAAATTCCGACAGGCTCCTCTCTGAATATCTCTGCTTCCAAAGCATCCAACTCGGCCTCCAAGTCAACACTCTCATCACAGCTGTAAACCATCTCAGGAGGAGGTTCATCTCCAAAAATCAACCTCTCAAACTCATCGACTTCCTTGCTCCATGGGTATGACGCAGCAGCAGGGGCGTCAGCTTGATCCCTGTCTAAACATAAAGTAAAGGAATCATGAATAATAGGTGGATCAACAACATGAAGCATATAACAAGGAGCGACTGAAAGGGGACGCTTTAAAGCATTATCAAGAACAAATTTAATAGTGTCATCCCCAACTCTTAGTGTCAAACTAACATCCCTAACATCTATGAGTGCTCCCGCATTGTGAAGGAATGGTCTACCAAGAATAATGGGTACTTGAGAGTCTTCAACCATATCCATAAAGATAAAGTCAACTAGAATGAAATATTTCCCTACTGTAACTGGCACATCCTCTAAGACATCCATAGGCTTCTTTAAAGATCTATCAGCCATTTGCAAGGTCATATCAGTGACACGTAATTGACCCATATTTAACTTTTTGCAAATTGAATATAGCATAACACTAGCCCCTAAATCGCAAAGGGCTTTATCAATAACTATACTACCAATATGACAAGGAATAGCAAAACTCCCCGGATCCTTTAGTTTAGGTGGTGAGTTAGCTTGTAGTGCGGCCGCGCACTCTTGAGTGAATGCTACCGTCTCAACTTCATCAAAAGACCGCTTCTTGGACAATATTTCTTTCAAAAACTTAGCATAGGTCGGCACTTGAGTGACCAATTCAGTAAATGGCACACTCACTTGAAGATTCTTCACTACCTCCATGAACCTCCCAAACTGTTGTTCGAGCTTAGACTTTTGCAATCTTTGTGGAAAAGGTAGTTGAATTTTAATTGGCTTGACTTATTTTGCTTTAAAAGTACTTTTGGAAGCATCATCGTCAGTTACAGTGTGTACTCGATCGAGTCCAGTAGTCACTCGATCGAAGATCCTATTTTCTTCCAATGCCGTAGCTGAAACACACGAAAATTTGTCAACTGAGGGGGTGCCTCGATCGAGCCCGTGATGTACTCGATCGAGCACGGTGGTTCCTCGATCAATTCTGCTCTGGCTCGATCGAGTACTCACGATATTCCTCCTGTTTTTGTCATTTTGGTTATCCTGTGTTTGATCCTTACAAAATTCTTTCTCATTATCACTCAACTCGAGATTACCCAATCCCTTAGGATGCTTATAAGGAACCTCGTCTTCATTAATGGGCACATCCGGATTTTGATAGGTGGTAACGCTCCTCAAAGAAATAGCATTAACTTGCTCATGTGCTTGCTTACCTTGAGGAGGAAGATTGTCGGACTGTTTTGAAGGATTTTGAGCCGCCATTTGAGCAACTTGAGTATCCAACATCTTGTTGTGAGCTATTAGTTCGGAAATCTGAGCCGTTTGCTATTGTTGAATCATCAATCTTTGTTGTAATAGAGCCTTCATCTCAGCCATCTCATTACTTGGAGCTTGAGGAGGAAGTTGCATCTGTTGAAAACCTCCTTGATTTTGCCAAACAAAGTTCCCTTGTGGTTGATTACTACGATTTGGAGGAATAATATAAGCATTATGCGGCGGGGCTTGAGCAAAAACATTCTGACTCCTTTCAGGGAAGAAGTTAGAATAAGGAGTACCTTGCTTGAAAGACTGGAAAGCATGGACTTGTTCAATAGTACTCATACACTTGTGTGGACAAGGGCCACCGCGCCGCGCGTTGTGGTTTTGAGGCGGCAACACTTCTCCCACGGGACCTTGGTTTGCCAAAGCACGTCATGGGCCGTTACCGATTTGTGAGGCATTGAAACCGGTGAAAGGTTGAATAAGCCTGCATTTGTGGAGTAGCCACCAATTTATTGTGGAAAAATTGGAAACCGTTCGAATACCTCGTGCCATGTCAAGACACGAAGTAATGACATGAACACTAAGAACTCGTTACCCTTAGCATTCTATGTCTAGAATGACTCTCGAGATGCCAAAGGACATGGATGTCCAGAGATAACTGGAGTAAGAGGTGAGGGTACGTATAAGGAAGTTCTTTAATTCGAACACCTAATCCCACCCGCCTCGATAGCGGCCTCTACTAATGATTAGGGAAGTCGTTCATATTTGATATGTCGTCGATGTAATGCATGCAATGCAACAAACATGGATTAATCCTAGCATGTCAAATTACAATATGTCGGTTAACACGTGTTTTAGCAAACAATTTAGTCGAAATAAATGTTAGATTCAATACATGTGAATGCCATACAATTAAATCATACATAATAATAATTACGATAAACGAATTACAAAAATTACAAGCTTTATTTGATCTACGTCAAAAGCACGCTCAAAGACGGGATTTCGAAGAAGAAAATAAAAGGAAAATAAAATTAGAATTAAAATATGAAAAATATGTCAGATTAGAGGTGATAATACGAATAATAGTTGATTTAAACCGATATTAGGAGCTATGTCAAAGCGAGAAAGAGTTCAGAGGCAGAAACCAACCCAGAACAGGCGCAGCAACTGCTGCGTCCTCTGGAAGAGGCGCATCACTTCATGCGCCTGTTCTCGAGTTGGGTTATGGCTGTGAAGTTAGAATCGCAACACTATTATTATTCGTTGGTAGATTTAAGATGGATTATCGATATTAGACTTGTAACACCCCCATTTATTCAGGAGCCTTTAGCTAGACATTCCCAAATAAATAAGACTGTTACCATCTCGGTTTCCCGAGGTAGTGAATAACAAAGTACAACAATACCAAAGTACTTTAATTAAAATTTAGTGATTACATATTATTACAACTTATTCAATCTAAACATAATATAAAACTTGATACAACTCGCAGTGGAATAAATAAAGTGAATAACTAATCCAAGTGATCTAGACAGCAACTATGGTCCAAGTCAAGCTCACGTCCCAAATGCTCCCAAGGCAGCTAATCTTTAGTACCTTTCAAATCTGCTCCCCATTATGGTTCACCGCAGGTGTTCACGAATACATGGTCAACCACGAGGTTGAGTAGGAAACTAAACAATGAGTAAGATTAAAGCAACTTGCAATATCACTGATACACAAATAAATTCTACCTCCACAATTCCGTTCACTTCACACCACGGCACACAGCCACAAGGCACACAACCACTTCTAGATACACAGTCATACTCCACTTCTAGACACACAATCATACTCCACTTCTAGACACACAATCATACTCCACTTCTAGACACACAGTCATACTCCACTTCTAGACACACAGTACAATGGATAAACAGTCCCACCTCAGACACACAGTCTGGCTATACTGGACACATAGTCCCGCCTCAGACACACAGTCTGGATACACACAAAACTCATCTCCCAACTCCAACAAGCATCAATAATAATGACAGTCTCAGTAATATAGCCAAACGAACATGATATAGAATAATGACATAAGACAGAAAATCCAGCAAGATAATAATAAAAATTGCTGTAAACAGTTAAACACATCCTTCACCAATCCACCACTTCATACATTTAATCCATCTTTAGCAATAACAGACATAAGACAAGATTGAGTAGTTTCCTACCTGATCAGCAAATTCTCCTATCAATAGCTCAAGCAAATCCAAACAATAGTATCTTTAATAGACCGTCACCTTGAATTAATTAACGCTTGCTAATTCCGTCACCAATACTTTCTTTATCTCCCTCTCTCTCTCTTTAATGTAAACTTTCAGATTATAATTATGGAGAATATAGCTTTAGGATAGTCTTCTTATATAGGAGAAGGTATGAGAATCCTTTCCTTATTCGATAACTTGTTTTATGGCAAATTCTATTATTATTATTTTTATTATTATTTTTTTTTTTTTTTTATAAAAAGGGATGCGCGCAGCTTTCATTAAAATAAAAATAAAAGTTTACATGAAATTGGTGGGGAGCCGAGAGACAATCTGGGCTCCCACACCCTTAGCAATAGCAAAGCTAAGTCTATTATTATTATTATTATTATTATTATTATTATTATTATTATTATTATTATTATTATTATTATTATTATTATTATTATTATTATTATTATTATTATTATTATTATTATTATTATTATTATTATTATTATTATTATTATTATTATTATTATTATTATTATTATTATTATTATTATTATTATTATTATTATTATTATTATTATTATTATTATTATTATTATTATTATTATTATTATTATTATTATTATTATTATTATTATTATTATTATTATTATTATTATTATTATTATTATTATTATTATTATTATTATTCGTAACTCGGAATAAAAACCCGACTCATGTATTTGGGTACAACAAATACACGTCCCAATGCTTATAAACAATACTATATTTATTTCGTATTTATCGTCTTATTCTGCTTCTATTATTATTAATTCCATTAACTCTATTATTATGTATTCGTAATTATTCGAATTACAAAACTTAATATATATTCATATCATAAAATTATGGGGTATTACAAGACTCGAATTGAAGTGTTTTAACCGATTTTATGTACCTGGAGAAGTCATAAAACGAATTAAAACGAGAAATTACAGCGGTTTACATGATTATGATTATACGATGAACTCGTGTCGGAAATACAAAAAAAGCGAAACTTGAGGTTAAATTAAGACGAAACTGGAAAAATAAGACTCGGAAGAAAACTTATGTATCAAATTGGGATTCCAGAACCTCGACATGAACAAGTCGAAACCCCGAAGAATCAATTTGAATTATAACGGCGAAAACCCGCAAGTATTGAATTACTCGGGATTAAAGTTGAATTAAGCATTGTAAATAAAAGGGAATTGTTAAAATATGATTTATATACTGAAATAACAAAGAAAACGAAGGAAAAATGAAAGAATAAGAAAAGGAGGAAATATGCAGGAAGTCGAGGAAGAAGAAGAAGAGCAGGAGCAGCAGACAGCCTCTGGAAGAGGCGCAACAAGGCTGCGATCCTTCCTGAAGGTGCAGCTGCTACTGCGTTTCTTCTCGACGTCTGACCTCTTCTGTTTTGTAAGAACGACTTTAAAAGGTGGATTTTAAATCGATGTTCGAATGTGCTCTTGATATAGATTTGCATTAATTGATACAAAATAAAAGTACAATAATAAAATGGGATTCACACCCTCAGACTTACATGTTTGACGAAACGGGATTGACTAAAGTTATCGTTTAGTGATTGCTCGACTCAAATATGCGTGGAAAGTGCCCTCGTTAGAAGATTTAGTAAATTGATTAGGTTCATTAAAGGTGGAGTTGGTCAAGTTGGTCGGTCTATGCAACGTGACTGGGACTCAGAATGATTTGAACTTACGTGGTCGATTGATCAAGCACGTAGGTGTCGAAAGGCAATAGCGTAGTCTAGAATGCAAAGAGAGAGAGAGAGAGAGAGAGAGAGAGAGAGAGAGAGAGAGAGAGAGAGAGAGAGAGAGAGAGAGAGAGAGAGAGAGAGAGAGAGAGAGAGAGGGCGGAACACTCGCGTGTCAAATATGGAGGCCGAAGGCCTCTATTTATACTAAACATATGGAAGAGTTTTGGAATGACACGGATTTGGAAACAAAACTCGAAAATATTCTAGAAAATGTGAAAAGAGGACTGAGAAGAAGCGCAGCAACCACTGCGTTTCTTCGAAGAGGCGCAGGATTTGCTGCGTCTTTTCTCCAGAGGTTTCCTCCTCGGCAAGAAAGATTTCCGCGTTTTATTATGGAATTTCAGTAGATTTACACTTCCTTATTCCATAAAACACAATATTACGGTAGATATTTGCTTAAAATAATAATTTTAATTAGGAATAAATATCTAGAGAATTCTAGAACGTTCCGCAATACTCCGACTCGACATTCTAAACGGTTTTTAGAAAAATGAAGCGGTTTTTGACCTGGACTCCAAATGAACTCTAATTACTGTCAAAACAACATATCGGTGCGTAGATGACGACCCAGGGGTTGACTCAAGTGTTTGAGCTATCACTTGATGATGAACTTACGGACTGTCATAAATCGTTTCGCGTATCAAACATGCGGCCCAATCATCACTGGGTGGTTGATGAGAGGTGCAGAAATGAGGTATCTACAGAGCCCCCACTTTGACTGAGGCTTGGACAAGGCGAAAGTCAAAGTATAGCCATCAGGTCAATCGAAGATTACAAGCTGACGAGTATGGCGACGCGAGGCGGCTCAAGGGGTCTGAACCAAGGACCTGTCGTCGGGAACATTTTAGAGTCTGTCGACTATCGAGGAGGGTCATTTAAAGTCCATTAGACTACGTAAGGAAGGTCACCAGCCATAAGAAGAAACCATACCTGAGACACCCCTGGGTGAAGGATTCGAAGCTACAAATACTCTTCGGAGAATTTTATCTTAAACTCCGTGGGGAAGAATCATATGTTGAGTCGACAACGGAGCGTCCTTGGCACCGCTGAGGAGAAAATAATAGACCGACAACGACGCACCCTTGGCATCGCTGAGGAAAATAAAGGTGTTTGATCGACAACGGCGCGTCCTTGGCACCGCTAAGGAGAAAATCCGCTCGGGTCGTCGCAGGGGAATTTCCGATAAAGAGGAGAAGCCCATGAACTGTATTTAGTGATCATGAATTCTCGCCGCGGAATAAAATGTCGTGGTTGTCTATAGTCTGTTGAAGATAAAATGCCGATTCGGACGAAGAGAACGCCCAAAAAGGAGCCGTATGCTGAATATAAGATGTCGGTGAAGAGGCGCATAAAGCCCGGGCCCACAAATAACGAACTTATAACGAATTTTAATGAATCTCTCAGGAAACTCGCTGAGGAAGAGACGCAGCAAAAACTGCGACCCTTGGAAGAGGCGCAACAAATGCTGCGTCTTCTCCCGAGCTCACCCCTGTATGGGTAAAACCCGACTTATGCCGTGTTTGTTTTCATTTCAAAGCACAAACTCAACAAAATTTCAACCAAATTCCGTCAAAACTTGATCAAAACTTGCCATAAATCATGACTAATCGAGGTATGTGTCTTGTACTTGCTTTATTTTGCATTTGAGCTTTGATTTGGGTCGAAAAATTAGGGTTTATGTACCCATTTTGTTCGAAAATTTGGGGCTTTTGTCCCAAATGAATTTATCTCATGAAATTGATATTAGAAATGAGTAATTGATCATGTTAGGAACGTAACCATGTATCTCTTTCGAATTTTCGTCAAGTATTAAGGATTTGAGCGCGAAATGTGACGGATTCTTACTAAACCGCAAAACCCTTCGAAAATGGCCCTATGCTAGTCCATTTTTGATGAAGCTTGATGTTTTGGAATCCTTGAGTAATGGGTAAACTTGCTATTACGCCAGATTTTCAATTTGTGTCAGCTTCTCCGGGACCTTTTGTATGGCATAATTGCTATTGTAGCGAAATGTTGTCGAATTTTTGACTGAAACCCGCAACTAGGCTTGAATTTAGACTCGTCTTGACTTAACCTACCACATGTGTGGTTGGTCTTGGAAAATCTGGCCAAAGATGGCTAGAAAGGCTGTTTTTAAATGCTTAAAAACGCTTGAAAATGTGTTTAGCATCGCTTTATTTACTTTGATTTTGCAGAGGATAATCCTTCTACATCGGGGAGAGCCCCCATGGACACTGACTTTGACCCTTCAACCGTTATGGGAGCGACCCAGGAGATGGAGGAGGACATAGAGGAAGAGGCCCCACAGAGGGCCAGTGTAGGACGAGGCGGCCGTCAGCTCGCAGGAGCACCTGAGTGGGCCAAGAAATGAGATGGTAGACATCTCATTTGGGCAGCGGAGAGCCACCTATCGTATAGGACGGCGAGGAGCATGGTAAGCCTTCAGCTTGTCATTCCCTTATTTATTTATTTCTTACACATTTTATGCTAAAGAAAGCATTCTTTTAAATTGACGCAGGAGGTTGGGAACACGAGGTCTTTCTCTAGTTATACGATGATGATAGACGCCTTTGGGAGATAGATGCCTTCAGGAAGCTGTCGGAGGAGAAGAAGGCTATCATCGAGCGGGGAGCCTTTGGTGCCTTGGTACGAGGATGGAGCCTGGAGGGAGATCAAGGAGAGGATGATTCAGGCTAACCTCAGCCTGATTTGAGCCATTCTTGATCAGTTCTGGGACACAACCTCGACTTTCCATATGCCTTTTGGAGAGATCGGGGTCACCTTGGAGGACTACGGCATGATCTCGAGTCTGCCGTGTGGAGAGGAGTCGCTGGTGTGGCCGTCGGCGGCCATGAGAGTAGACTCTGCTGAGGCGAGGAGTCTGGTTGGCTGGAACCTGGCTATGGGTGCGACCCAGGTTCCTGGTTTGGTGCCGAGTACCTACGTCAGAGATTATTTTGGTGGTAGGGTTCCGACGAGAGTGAAGATGGATGGACGCATGGTGCCTCCACCACCTTGTACTGCTGAGCAGCGAGCCCATTTGTGGTTGTGGTGGTTCTTGTCTTCGATTTACTTTGGAGACAAGGGGGAGAGGCTATTGGCGAAGCTTCTTCCATTTCTTTCTCACTTGAGTAGCCTAGGTCGCTGGGACTGGGTTACTCCTAGTTTTGCGGTCCTCACGTGCTATATGAGGGCCATGGTCCACCCGGAACTGATGGATAAGGGGACTTCTCCTGCCACTGTCGGTCCTGGACTCCTCTTGGAGGTATGAACCTTTCTCGAAAATATGAAAGATCATTTTTATAGAAAACGATTTGTAATCATTATTATTTTTCCTACAGGCGTGGGTGTACTCTTACTTCCCTAACTTTGCACCCACGAGGGCGGAGGACGTACCGAGAGCGTACCCCGTCGTGAGGGACTGGGTAATTTGTCGTCAGAAGAGCCAGCAGTCTTCTTATAATGTTTGTCGAAGGGGCGTGAATGCCCTGAGTTTAGACAGCGTAACTGTCTTTGATCTTCATTTTATTTAGAGATGATCATAGGAATGACCCCTCGTTTTCTTGCTTTATTGGGTGTCCAGGCCCTGAGAGAGTTATTATGGGGCTCTAGCCTTTGTGGATGAGGTTCTCCATCCCCAGAGTTCGAGTAGGTTGTTGTTGTCAACACCCATGGAGCCCGTGTGCTACTTGGGTGAGCGTTTGACTCGGCAGTGCTCTCGTGACACTTTTACGGTTCCCATCGACCCTCCACGGACGATGTTTAGGGAGCCTTCAGAGGCTGAGAGGGCAGCTGACCTAGCTGGCGCGAGTGGTGACGCCCTCCTTCTCCCTGGTGAGAAGTTCGCTGAGTTTGTTCGCCGGAGGCTAGTGTGCTGGCCGATCGTGGTAAGCATATTTACCGTTTACTTGTCTTTGATAGATCTAATAAATGATGAATAATTAGCGAATAATGAACCATTTGAGTTTTGTATAAGATCAAGGTGGCGGGCGTCGATCCCTCAGCTTTTCCAGAGACGTTGGAGTACACTGACTCGGCGGGTATGATGGTGATCTCGGAGATCCAGTCTTTCACCGAGGCGGTGACTGACGCTGGCTTGGATGAGTGGCAGCACGTTGTGAGGAGGGTAAGCCCCCAGCTTTGGTTGTCTTTAGTATTTTATGCTTTATTACATAGGAATGCATTTGCTTGAACCTTTTCCGTATTTGAATGAAGGTGGCACCATCCAGGCATATGGAGCTGTGGAGGATGGCCAACCGGCTGTGAGCTACAGCCATTGAGGCCCTTACAGGTGGCTCGGGGCGGCATGTATGAACCTTTTGTACCCGTCTTCATTTTTATTACCTCCAATTTTGTGAAGTGAAGTATCACTCCATTTTTCTGTGTAGAGGGAGCGTGACCTGGAGCGTGACCTGGTGCAGTCCCAGAAGGACACGACCCGTTTGCTGAGAAAGCTCGAGGCCAGAGATGCTGAGATCGCTGCCCTTGAGGCGGCAGCGGCTGAGCTGAGGGGTCGTCAGGACTAGTTTGCTGACTTTATGTTTGTACATTTGTACATTTTGGATGTCATTTTGGGCAGGATCTCGTATTTTGATGTATATTTTTACATTTTAGTTTTATATATGACAGCCTGCGTGCCTTTGCTGCTGGGTGTTTGTTGTATCTGCAGGTTAGCTTTGAAAAACAGGTTTGGCATGTGACGGTTTGCACCTTCATGCTACCGAAATTCACGTAGGAAATCACAAGCAAAACATATAGCAAAAAGAATTCATGTAGAAAATTAAAATGGCCTAAATTAATGCGAAAAAGAAAAGAAAATGGACAAAATGACGCGATCGGACAGTAGGGAGGGCTACGCCCTAAAAAAAATTAAAAGAAACGTCTAAGTGTGTCATAAAAATATTTGAAAAGAGGGAGTGAAATGATTCTCCGAAAAAAGAAAAGAAAATAAGAACGAGAAAGTGTGCGTATTTGGCGAAAATGTCGATTTTGCCTCGAAAAACGAACCCGTAAAAGATTAGGAAACATAAATTTGGTAATTAATCGAAATTACTGAATTAAGTCCCTATAGGAATAGGAAACTTTAACTATAACAGATTAGAAAAGATCCCACGGCTGTCTAACGAGGAAAAGAGCCTGGGGAAGAGGCGCAGCTGCTGCTGCGTCTTCTCTCGAGCTTGTCGGTTCTCGGCAGAATTTAGGAAACGTCGAATAGTATAAATAGAGGCCTCAGTTGAGCTTCTATTCACACAATTCTCCTTTCCTTGACTCGTCTATTACATGAAACCTCATATATCTTCTCAAATTTTACCCAAAAAATATGGATGCCATTGAAAACCGCATTAAGGAGTGGACGAATGAATTTACGAATGTAGAGAAACACGACATGGGTGCTTTTAACTTAGGATCAATCATAAGTTTTAAGCTATTGAAGGTAATTAGGCCCTTTTTGGATGCTTGTCTTGAATATTGGGACCCGAATTTTCATGTATTTGCCTTTCCGGGAGGCGAAATTTGTCCCTTTCCTGAAGAAATTGTTGCGGTTGGAGGATGGGACGCAGAAAGTGTTCCGGCTATACTCCCTAGCTCTCAAGGCTGTAAAAATAAATTTAGGGATTTGCTTGGATTGACCAAGGCTGAGGTAGACCGTCTTGTGACCTCAAAAGGTGTCCGTATGTTTGAATTTGTCGATCGATTTATAAATAGGGAGGACCCTGCTATCTTCCATGCGGCGAGGTGTAGAGTTTATGGATTTTGCCTTCTTCATTGCTATGTTCTGCGTGGGCATGTGGACAAAGAGATAGTAATACCCCGTAATTTAATAATAATTTATGAGAATAATTTATGTAATTTAAATAATTAATTAATGGCATTGCTAATAATAGTTGCAAATAAGACGTTAATTAAATAATAAAGTAAGTAAGCAAGTCGGGAATTGGGCTTAGCTAGTAATTAGGCCTTGGGCCGTGTAATATAGATAAGTGAGCTGATTATATTAGGCATAGTATGAGTATGGTCGGCAATTGTTTCGGGATTTAATAACTATTAATAAGGAGAATAATAATATATAAAGGTAATAATAATTATAATAGTAATAATCCTAATAATATTAGTGTTACGTAATAATAAAATTAGTAAAGGAAATATGTAGTAATCCTACTTATGGAAAGGCTAATATAATATGTAATAATAATAATAATTACAATAAACCTAATAGTAATTGTATTTGTATAATAATAATAATATAATAATAATTACATAGTTTCCTAATACCGCTCTTTATGACCTACCTTATCACGATAAATAGATGGTATGACCTAATTAGAGACCTTATTCATTCATAAAATTCTTAATCTCACATAAAGAGAGAGGGAGATCTGGACAAGAAAGAAAGGAATTAATTCAGCGTAATTATCGTCTCAAGGTAATATCTTAAGACCGTCTCATGTATACATGTTCACCTTTTTATAACTCATATTATAGACCATCGTGGGACCTAACCCAACCGTGACCTTGACCAGTAACCACCATGGTCTGACCAGACCTACCTTTGACCAACATTGAGCGTCATGAGAGGGCCGTTTGAAGGGGTTTGTTATGGGTGGTTGTCATACATATTTTGTACGGTTTTAACTCTTGCTTGAACGTGACTGACCTAAACCTGGTTTGGGTTATACCTGGGCTTTTGTCGACCACCGTGGGTGGTCAGGGATGGCTAAAGGCGATGGCTTTGGCGGTGGTTGGCTGGAATTATGAGGAGAAGGGATGGTTGTTCTTTAGTGCGATGGAACCTGTTTTACACCTCTTTTCGTAGCTTGTTTGACTTGAACCTGGGTTGGTTGGGTTCGTGGATGTGGGTCGACCATATTGGTGGTGCTACGGTGGTTTTTGGTGGCGAGTCGTGCGAGGGTTGCCAGAGTTTCGCGAAAACAGGGGTTCGTTTGTGTTTTCTTGCAACCGTTTTAAGCTGACTGTTGTGGCATGCATAGTAGTGTCGAGGGGACGAGGGGACTACCCAAAGAACCGCCGTGAGTCAGTGGCGACGAAAATGGTGGCCATAGGTGGTTGGTAGTGTCGGAAGACGGTTGGTCAGCAGGTGGAGGCCACTGGTGGCCGTGAGGGTGGTTAAGTGTGAATGTTTTGTTTGTGTTGTTGTTTGTGTCGGGTTTTGGGGGACTGTTTAGGGCGTGTGATTGAGGGTTGCAGAGGACGGTTTAGCTGGTGGTAGGAGGATGTCGGAGTGCGTCGTAGTGCAGGCAAGAGGAGGCAGCCGGTGGTAGTGTCATTGGTGGTTGGTAGTGTCGGAAGAAGGCGGTTAAAGGATGGGTGTTGGACACGGTTTTTGTCGTGTATAATGAGTGTGTATGTGGGTTTGTTTTCACGTGTTTTGTCATTGGTGGTTTGGGTTGTTTCACGTGTTTTGGGTATTTGGGTTGACTTGTTTAAATTATTAAGACGGGTTTTTACGTAATAATTTGTACGGGAAATAATTAATATACTTAAATTATAATCGAATAAATTAATATAATGAATTGAATAATAAATAATTAAATTATAATATTTATGTTAGGTGACGGTTTGTGAAGAATTTATAATCGGGTTCGCCTGCTTTAATTATTTGGAGCGCTTTGAGCTGCTTAATTGGATTTGCTTGCCAGGTAGAAAACTACTCAATCTCGTCTTATTTCTGTTATTTCTAGAAGATGGATTAAATGTATGTTATGGTGAATTGGTGAAGGATGAGTTTAACTGTTTACAGCGATCTTTTATTATCTTGCTAGATTTTCTGTCTTATGCCATTATTCTATATCATGTTGGTTTGGTTATATTACTGAGACTGTCATTATTACCGATTGTTGTTGGAGTTGGGAGATGAGTTTTGTGTGAATCCAGACCGTGTGTCTGAGGCGGGACTATGTGTCCAGAGTACATCCAGACTGTGTGTCTGAGGCGGCACTGTGTGTCCTTGGACCGTGTGTCCTTGGACCGTGTGTCCTGGAGTATGATTGTGTGTCGAGAAGTGGAGTATGACTGTGTGTCTAGAAGTGGAGTATGACTGTGTGTCTAGAAGTGGAGTACGATTGTGTGTCTAGAAGTGGCTGTGTGCCTTGTGGCTGTGTGCCGTGGGGTGAAGTGAACAGAATTGTGAAGGTAGAATTTATTTGTGTATCAGTGATATTGCAGGTTGCTATATTCTTATTCATTGTTTAGTTTCCTACTCAACCTCGTGGTTGACCGTGTATTCGTGAACACATGTGATGAACCATAATGGGGAGCATATTTCACAGGTACTAAAGATTAGCCGACTTGGGAGCTCATGGGGTTGCGTGAGGACTTGGCTAGTTTACCTAGAAGTCTAGACCACATAGATTATTTGGTCACTTTATTTATTTCCGCTGAGAGTTGTATATTATTTTATATTAAATTTTAGTTTGGTTAATTGTAATAAACATGTAATCGCTAATTTTTAATTTAAAATACTTTGGTTTGTTGTACTTTGTTATTCACTACCTCGGAAAACCGAGATGGTAATGCTCTCATTTACTTGGGATGTCTAGCTAAAGGATCCTAAATAAATGGGGGTGTTACAAAGTGGTATCAGAGCAAAACGATCCTCAGGCCTAACCAATGCATAATAATGAACATAGGATGTGTCTACTAAAATGAACCCCGGGTAGAAACTGTTAGGAGCCCTCTTAGTACGGTTAGGAAAGCACGCCTAATTTGTACCCTGGCCCTTCCAGTTTTGAACCAGATACCTTGAGAGATAATACAGTGTGGGGTAATTTAAAATAAATATTGTTTATCTTGTCTTAGGAATTTTTGGTTGCCTTATTTGAATATTGATTTCGTTGATGACTGCGGTTACGGGGACGTAACCTTGCTTTTAAGGTGATCGGAATGTGATATGATTAAAAAGGATTGGTATAAGCATGTGGATATGGGAAACGTGTGTTGGCATGTATGTAGGAGGCTTAATTATGATTAGCATGTGAAGTATTACGGAAAATGCGTGGAATTGTGAAGAATGTGATTTTGGTTGATTGCTTGAAATTTTACCCTTGATTGCTTTGGCTGCCATTTACTGATTGTTTAATAACTGTGCACGAAATTTTTATGTGTGATAGCCTTGTGAGTTACCTTTCATATACCACTGGTTTCATGCTTAAATAATATACGGTTTAGGAGAAATAAATATTTTATTGGACAGCGGTCAGAATATTCCTGTACAGTTATGTTTTCGTCCTATGTTTTGGTAAAAATTGCCATTTAAAGCTTACTTATCTTTTTTGCATAATTCCAACTCTACTGTTTAAAACATTTGTGTATGTTTCTAAATCTATTAGCCAAGTTACAAGATAATATTTTGACAATTTATAGTGATTTTTACAAGTTGACCTAAGTTTCTGACAAGTTGCTGTAAAATTTCTGTTTCGACCAAGTAATTTGTAAAATTCATTATAAATTGATCTTATGAGCTTTGACCTTGATTCTTTCTCTCATGAATTTTTAACTCTCTGTATTTTTTTAAAAGTATAAGTTCTAAAGAGGTAATTATGTTATTATTTATTAATAATTTTTGGAATTTGTAACATGTTTTCCTTATCCTTGAAAATGTAAGTTGTGCTAAAAGTTCTAAAGAATTATTTCTTATTTCTTTCACATTGGCATTTTGATGTTGTAAATTACGTGAAGTAGAATAACATGTCTAGTGATATGCGGAATGTGTTGCCCTAAGCCTATATATATATTTACATTAATTGCATCCATGTTTAAGTTAGATTTCGCTAGTAAGAAATAAGCGCGCAAGTAATAAAAAAAGGATTATTAATTCGAAAATTGTTGTTATTCATTTATTAATCAATTGATGTTGTGTTAAAGATAATAGTTGTCTTATGTATATTACCTGTTCTTGAGAGGTCGCCATAAATGGTTTATTTATTCCTATTGTTTGATATTCCGAACTTCGAGGACGAAGTATATTTTTAGGGGGAAGGAATGTGATACTACAAATGGTTTGAGTTATTATTGTGATAAGATTGGTGTGGTTGATAATCGTAAATAGATAATTGGGTTATCATAAGTTGGATTGTGTTCGGTTGTGTGAATGTTTATAGATGTTGTTATAGTAGTTATGGGCGAACTTCGGAACAAAGTTCATTTTAAGGGGGGAAGAAAGTCATGCCCCGTAATTTAATATAATTTATGAGAATAATTTATGTAATTTAAATAATTAATTAATGGCATTGCTAATAATAGTTGCAAATAAGACGTTAATTAAATAATAAAGTAAGTAAGCAAGTCGGGAATTGGGCTTAGCTAGTAATAAGGCCTTGGGCCGTGTGATATAGATAAGTGGGCTGATTATATTAGGCCTAGTATGAGTATGGTCGGGAATTATTTCGGGATTTAATAATACTATTAATAAGGAGAATAATAATAGATAAAGGTAATAATAATTATAATAGTAATAATCCTAATAATATTAGTGTTATGTAATAATAAAATTAGTAAAGGAAATATGTAGTAATCCTATTTATGGAAAGGCTAATATAATATGTAATAGTAATAATTACAATAAACCTAATAGTAATTGTATTTGTATAATAATAATAATAATAATAATAATAATAATAATAATAATAATAATAATAATAATAATAATAATAATAATAATAATAATAATAATAATAATAATAATAATAATAATAATAATAATAATAATAATAATAATAATATAATTACATAGTTTCCTAATACCGCTCTATATGACCTAGCTTATCACGATAAATAGATGGTATGACCTAATTAGAGACCTTATTCATTCATAAAATTCTTAATCTCACATAAAGAGAGAGGGAGATCTGGACAAGAAAGAAAGGAATTAATTCAGCGTAATTATCATCTCTAGGTAATATCTTAAGACCGTCTCATGTATATATGTTCACCTTCTTATAACTCGTATTATAGACCATCGTGGGACCTAACCCAACCGTGACCTTGACCATTGACCACCATGGTCTGACCAGACCCACCTTTGACCACCATTGACCGTCAGGAGAGGGCCGTTTGAAGGGGTTTGTTATGGGTGGTTGTCATACATGTTTTGTACGGTTTTAACCCTTGCTTGAACGTGATTGACCTAGACCTGGTTTGGGTTGTACCTAAGGTTTTGTCGACCACCGTGGGTGGTCAGGGATGGTTAAAGGTGGTGGCTTTGGCGATGGTTGGCTGGAATTATGAGGAGAAGGAATGGTTGTTCTTTAGTGCGATGGAACCTGTTTTACACCTCTTTTCGTAGCTTGTTTGACGGTTGTTTTTGGTGGCGGGTCGTGCGAGGGTTGTCGGAGTTTTGCGAAAACAGGGGTTCGTTTGTGTTTTGTTTCAACCGTCTTAAGCTGACTGTTGTGGCCTGTGTAGTAGTGTCACGGGGACGAGAGGACCACCCATGGAACCGCCGTGAGTCAGTGGCAACGAAGGTGGTTGCCATAGGTGTGACACGTCTGTCGTGTACCTGTCAAAAATAAACTAACTAAACTAACTATATAGCTAGGGAAGTCAGGTCGATCTCCACAGGGAGGCAAGATATCTGTAGAAGTCCGTCTATTTGGTCGCAAATGGGGGAGGGGGGGGGGGGTTGTTTGATTTGTTTTCTAAACAACAAAGTTTTAAGGGAAGAGAAATAAAGGGCAAGAGCAGTGAAAGCAAGAAATGAGTTTTAAACTATCAGAGAGAGAGGCACATGTCAGGATTTCGGTTCACTACGGTAGTCCAGTGACTTAGCTGTAAATGACTCAGACGAATTAATGTGAGACGGATACGGGAAAGGTCCTTTCGGTCCACTTTCTATCCTAAAATGCCACTAACTTAACTTTCATTTTCGTCAGGGTAGTCTACTGTTCATAGCAGGCCTATTTAGTCAAATCTTTCGATCTAGGATTAATTTTAGCCAGATTAAAGGATGACTCAGAAGCGTGCACTCAACTAAGTCGATAAATACAATTAATATGCTATGGTGACAGAGTCTCGTAATTGATTCATCTAATTCATTCACTACATCGTCACAATCCTACCGCAGATCCCCTAATCCTAACATGAAAGGGGTTTAGCTACTCATGTCGCTAATTAAACTAACAGCAGATAAATTTCCAGCAGTAAACATAATGAAATAATAAGTAAATTGTATAAAAGAGAAATTAGGGCAGAAGAGTAATCGAAGTAACAAGCAATAAAAGCAAGCAAATGATTAATTATTATTAAAGGAAGAGAAAGGAATTACAATCCAAGCGAATCCGGCGTAAAGAACACAAAATCCGAGTGAAATAATCCCAAGAACAAAGTTACTGTAAAGAAGAATAAAGCAATGCAGTCAAGTTTTTGATAAAAGCTAAGTAGTAAGTAAATCTGATGCCAATAACCTAACTAATGTAGGTTTAAATAGGAAAAGTAAATAAGTTTTGCGGAATTAAAACATAACACAGGCTAATTAAAGCCCAGAATAGCGAAACCACTAGATCGAGTGGAATAAAACTACTCGATCGAGCAAAACCTCAGCAGCATCTACTCGATCGAGTAGAAAGTTACTCGATCGAGTAACCTGTCTTTCAGCAACTTAAGGATCGAGTAGATTTCTACTCGATCGACCAACCATGGACGTAAAAACCACTCGATTGAGTGTTAAAACTGCTCGATCGAGTTCTTTGACTTCAAATCAGCTCAAGTCCGTCAACAACTGCCTCATAATCCGTGCCATGACGCTTCCAAACGCAGTATCTCACTCTGGAAAATCCCGTCTCCTCTAAATGCATGCAAAAAGGACGAAAAAGAGTACGATTCCACTACTTTCGCGTTCATTTCTACAAAATGGACAAAATGAACCAAAGTAGGCAATTCGGGGCAAAATACTATAGAAACAGTATAAAAATGCATAGAAATACGTGCTGAAATAGGCTAAAAAGACTATATATTATGCACGTATCAAATCTCCCCAAACCAAACCTTTACTCATCCTCGAGTAAACTAAAATGCAACTAATGGAACGGAAATGATAACTCAGAGCTAGCTTAACTTGTCTACTTGAACCAATTTAATGCGACAAAAACTAACAGTTAAAGCTAAGCAGTCAATACGCAAACGAATTATAAGCTGTTCAGAAGTATAGCCAACCTATCGACCTTGCAAGACCAAGCAATCGGACTCTCTCGTGGTCACTCTTCTCTCATGAAGTAAAGGGTGAATGTTATATGTAAAAGAGAGAAGAAAAGACAGTCACTCACCTAACTGCGACTTACATAGCATTCATGCAACAAAAATAAAAGACAATTCAAGTACTAATGCACACACTCCAACCAATAATGTCCGTCACAGCCGATGGCTTACAAATAATTTGGGAATAGTGAGGTTCAGGTGAGAAAGGCAAAATATGTTATGGAAATGTGGAGGTAAAAGCGTCAAGCTAGTTCCTAACAGGACCATAATAAAACCATCCGAATCTCAACTGACTGAAAAACTAAGTACAAGTGCCCTTCATTTGGCACAAAGCTCACTAAACTCAAACACAATCTCCTCAAAAAAATATGGGATAAAACGGAGGAGTCAGACGGTCACAAACTTCCCTTTTTTAATACCGTCTGAAAGAACTAACTGAAACGATTCAACTTTTTTTTTTCAAACTTTTCTTTTTCTTTTTTTCTCACGTTTCCAGCTTCTTTTTTCATTTTTTTTTTCTTTCTTTCTTTCCTTTTCACGTTTCTCTTTTTTTTTTCCAATTCTTTTTTCATACTCCCTCCTTAATTTTCCAACAACTCCATACAAACGAGATACGGGCCAAACTGCATACGGAAACTCATACCACAAAAGAAATACTAACTAGCTTGACTAGGCAGGCTTAGTTTGGGATGTAGCTAATGGGTCAAAAAGGCAAGTTTTGGCTTATGTGGAGCTGAATGGGTGAAAAATATAAGGAAAGGGAAATTTGCAAGCACCTCCCTGCATGTGACACCAACCACAAACCCGAATATGTGCATTTGACGAGAAATTGAATGTCATAAATGTGCAAAAATGATGGACATGCTATGCAAGGAGTACTACTCTCAATTCCTAATGAACTGGTCATGAATGTCACCAGTTACTGGCTCTAAAACTCAAAATTTGTGAAGTAGTTTGCCAATTTATCAGGTCAAGTCTACACGGTCAGCTATATTTAAACAGAAACTCGTAGATTATGCGTAGGACAAAGCTAAAAACTATCAATAAAGTGCAAGGCTCAAGTAAAATGACAAGTTATAGTGCATTGTCATCATGGAAATCTACCGTTCCGACTCAACCTATATGCAAAAATAAACGTGAATATTTTTTGATTTTTTGAAATTTTCTAATTTTTTTTGGATTTTTTGATTTTTAATGAAAATAAACAACAATGCAAGCTGAAAAGTAAACGTGAATGCAAAACAAATGCAAATGCAGACTCAAAAGGATGCAATACCCTCCCCAAACCAAAACGGACAACGCCCTCGTTGTCCTCCAAAGATACACCAAATGAGATATATACGGGGAACGGGAATATACAACCAATAAGAAATAAAAACAATAAATAAAAGGAGACAAAATAAAAGAGTAAGAGATACATACAAAATACGAACTTCCCCAAACCAGCCAGAAAACTGGGGAAGTGAGTAGACCAGTAGCTACTCGTCGTCGTCGTCCTGTCACGGATCTCCTCCACCCTGAACTCCGGATCTCTCTCCTCCTCTGCTCCTCAGCGCGAGCTCTCTCCACTGCCACCTCTGGGTCCTCGTCCTCCTCCTCGTTAGCAGACTCCGGGTACCCCTCAGTTGGGAACCGGAAGAAGGAAGGGTGTGGCCAACCCTCTGGAATCGGACGGTGTCGGCACAAGTGGTACTCGTACAAAGGGTGTAAAGTAAGAGCCAAATCCCTCTCCATACGAGCCTGACGCTCTGCAACCTCAAGCAACAAACCGTAAACGGCGCCCTCTTGGTCCATGACCGCGGGCGCCACAAAGGGAGAAGGTGGTACGAAAGTAGCCGGTAAGACCGGCTCAGTCTGTGTCTGGTCAGTGGGAGTGGGAGTAGGAGTAGAAGTGGTAGTAGTAGTGGGAGTAGGGGTCGGATCGGGAGTAGCCGTGGAAGGCTGGGCACTTCCTGAAGGTGTGGACCCCTCTCCAGTCTCAAGACGCCGCTTCTTGGCGGCGGGTGCAGCAGGAGGTGGTCGTGGCTGAAGTGGAAGGAGAAGGTGAGGTAGTGGTGGCAGTCGGGCGCCCCTAGTAACAATAGGAAGGGGATCTAGACGGGGGAGAGTGTCACAAGGTAAGTCAACAGACAAGGAGCCGTCAATCTTCCAAGTCTGGTAGTCTGGGGTCAGCCAATGCTGAGAAAGCATGGCATCCAGACTCAGTAGCCTCTCTCCCGCGAGGTACTGCAAGTCACGAGGCCAAACCGGGAAGAGGCGACGGGCAAGAATGGTGGCTATGCCACCGCAAGCAATAGTTCCCGTCTCCTTCAGCCCTTGGCTCTGAAGGTACTGGGCGGTCAAGTAAGCTATGTTGAGGGTAAAAGGACCCTCGCAGTCTATGTTCAGGTAATCGCCCAGGATGGAGAGCTCGGTGTTTGTCATGTTGTTCGGCTCCTTTCGGCCGAAAATAGTGCTCCCCATCAGTCTAAGGAAACAACGGACAGGGGGGAGGTGGACCTGATGGAGCTTTCGCTCCCTAAAAGTGGTCTGGGCCAGGCACCGCCAAAGCTGACGGTGGACCTTCCTAGGGGCAGCAGTCTCGCCCGTAGAGGTAAGGCCAAGTAACCTACCAAACTCCCCTAAGGTCATCGGAAAGGTCCGGTTAAACAACCGGAAGGACACTGAAAGATTGGTGGGGTCAGCCTCGTATGCCCCGGAGGAGAAGGTAAAAGAGCAGAGAAACTCAAGGCTCAGCTCTAAAAAAGTACGGCCGCTCATAGTGATGAGTCCGGCCATCCCCGTGCCCCGTAGTAAAGTACAAACCGACTCGTAAATGCCGAGTCTCTCAAGTGCTGATTTCTCTAGAAATCGGGAAGGTACATGCACACAGCCTAGCAGGTGATAAAATTTCTTACGATGTAAAGCGTTAACGAAATGTACCTGCGGATAATCTGGGTGAGAGTCAAGGGAAATGTCCCCTGGTTTGTGGCCGTGCCGAAGTAGAAGGAGCGGCGTGAAGTAGAAGCGGCCAGTAGAGGTGACTGGAGTCGGCGTAGAACGAGATCCCCATCTCTACGACCCCGGCCTCTGGAACCCGAAGTAGTAGCCTGTGCAGTGACGGTGTGAGGGACCAGGGCTGCTCTAAAGGCAGCTGTGGCTGCTGGCGAGTCCACCACAGGTGTAAAAGTGGCGGCTGGTGTAGAGGTAGTGGCTGCTGTGGCCACCAATGAAGAGAAACTAGCAGCAGTGCTAGCAGTGGTGATGGCCGTAGAGGAAGTGGCAGCCTGAACTGAGCTAGTAGCAGAGCTAGCTGGAGTAAAAACTGTACCTGCAGCTGAAACTAGGAACACTGGGGCTGCAGTAGTGACTAAAGTGGAGGCAGTGGCAACAGCAGGGGCCACTGTTTCGGACAGAGATGGACTAGAGGACGAACTAGTAGAGGGTAAAGAGCTAGAATCCATCCTGTATACAAAGGGTAGGGGGGTATGATAAGAAAACAGCGGCTAAAGGTAGCTGAACAGCACGAAAAACCAGCAGAAATAACATGTGAAACCCCCTACCAGTCGAAAATTTCGACTTACAGCACACAATTCCCAACAATCCTCAAAAATTTCGAGTCACAGTAGGCAAACAGCGATAGGGAACGGGAATAGCAGTTAACAACAGTAGCAAGTAACAACAACTGAGGTTAATTAAATCATGGCAGCATATAAACCCGTCTGATAGTCGAAAATTTCGACTGAAACAGCCCTAATCGCGAAAATCGTGTAAAATTCGAAATAAACATGCAACATTAAGCGAGGAAAGGGGATAGATCATCAAGCAAGATAAGTAAGGGCCAAAAAAGACAAGTAAAGTCGAAAAATTCGACCAACAATGGATATTCACTCCCTAATTCCAATTTTTCCTCATAAAAATCAAAATAATCGAAATTAAAATGCAAGGAGGGTGTAGAAATCACTTACTTGATGGGAAAGAACCTACAATATGCAATTAATCTTCAAAGAACAAGCAAAATAAGCGATTTTTTCGATCTCAAAACCGCAAACCCTAACCCGCGTTAAAAACCGTGAAGATGAGCACAAATAAAGGGGAAATTATGGGGCTTTGAAAGATTAATAAGCAAGAAACAGATTGTAGGTGGCGAATTTGGAGATTGGGCAAGAAAAATGGGGATTTGGGGATGAATTGATCGCAAATAGGGGGTGTTAGACGAAAAATTGGGGTTAAATGAAATAGAAAACAAAAGTAAGGAGTTTAAAGAACAACTCCCTGCGTCCCTTTTGCATTTTCATTCGATCGAGTGGTTTTAAACCACTCGATCGAGGACTTTGGTGATCCATCTGCTCGATCGAGTAGAATTCTACTCGATCGAGAAGTCCCCTTTTATGCTTTATTCGATCGACTTGAAGAAGTGCTCGATCGACCATATTTTCACTCGATCGAGTACAAAAAGTACTCGATCAAGCTCTTTTCTCGCGTAAGCTCTTGAATTTCGTCAATTCTTCCCTTGGAATGCGTAAAACTTCCCCAAACCTGCATAAAAACACGTGCAAAAATATCCCAAAATACCAAATACGCATAGGAACAGTCTATAGTCTTAAATCTATGCTAAAAACAGTCTATAAACTAATTGTCCTAATTAAACGCAATAAAAGAAATTCAACGGAAATTCAAAAATTATTTATTACAAGGTGTTACACGGGGCATTTCCCCGCTCAATTCCCAAAGCAATTCAGTAGCCCCTGGGAGGGATCCTGACTGGAGGACGTCACCTCAGCAACATTGACTGTCCTCTTCAACTTCCATGAGCTTGATTTTGAATCATTCAATACAGTAGGAGGGGAATAGTTCAAATCGACATAAGCACGAACTTTCCTCATCCTTGCTCTTCTATCACCGTCTTTAGCATCCTTACTCCCAACTTAATTGACAGTGATTACACAACACCCTTTAACAGCTTCTTCAATGCTTTCATCTGTACCTGCATCAAGGAAAACAGACGAACTTTCCTCCTTTTCGCTCTTAATCTGAGGCGGATGGGTAACAATAGCAGCACAATACTCCAAATTTTCATCCGGAGTGTCAATAGTAGGATCAATAGAAGAGAGGGCATTGCACGGCTGAGCTTGCATGGGAGCCCTCCGGAACTTAGACTAATGAAAAATCAGCTCCTCGTCCCCTACCTGAAAGGTCAAAGTCTTACCCCCGACGTCTATTACTGCACGGGCAGTAGACAAAAATGGTCTCCCTAAAATAATAGGGGTGTGTGCATCTTCGGGGATGTCTAAGACAACAAAATCAACGGGAATAAAGAATCTTCCGATCTGAACAGGTACGTCTTCTACTATACCTAGTGGCCGTGATACACTACGGTCGGCCATCTGGACTGTCATGTTGGTGCAACTCAGCTTTGTCAAACCAAGTCTCTTAGCAAGAGACAATGGTAAGATACTCACGCTAGCGCCTAAATCGCATAGCGCGTTATCATTTAAATAGGTACCGATATGACACGGAATCGAAAAACTACCCGGGTCTGACTGTTTAGGAGGTAACTTATTTTGAAAGAGGGCTGACCCCACCTCAGTTAAAGCCACGGTCTCACTATCACTAATATTCCTCTTGCGCGATAAAATTTCTTTCATAAACTTAAGATAAGAGGGTACCTTTGTCAGCAACTCGGTGAATGACACAGTGACTTCCAAGCTTTTCAGAAGTTTAACAAATTTGCCGAATTGTTGATTGGCCTTGGTGTTCTGCAGACGTCTCGGGAAGGGAACCGTGATAGGTATCTCGAGTCCCTCGTTTCTCTCTTCCAATGTATCTTCCGGTGCAAGTTCCGTATCGTTTGGACGCTTCTTATCTCTCGAACGAGGTCTTTCCGGTGATTTATCGATTAATCGAGCACTAGCAGGCTCTCGAATAATCTTCCCGTCATCAAAACTACTCGATCGACCAATATACCCATTCGATCGAGCAGTTTCTTCTTCAACATCACTCGATCGAGTGAAACTTTCACTCGATCGAGCAACTCCATTTTGCTCTTCACTCGATCGAGTAGAAAAACTACTCGATCGACCATTTTCGTCGCGAAATCTGCTCGATCGACCACAAGAAACCAGTCGATCGAGCACTTTCTTCGCTGTCAGCTCATTATCTTCGCCAGAACACCATTCACCATCAGTTATAGCCTTCCTTGGGTCTGATTTTTGCATTTCCGGTCCCTCATATGACCGACCGCTTCTCAGATTTATGAAATTTACCGTCTCGTGTAGATTCTTCTTATTTTGAGTCGGTAATTGACCCTGCTTTCTTGTGGATTGATTAGTGGCTAATTGGGCAACTTGAGTTTCAAGTGCCTTTATGGACGCATCTTTCTGTTGATCACTCAATTTCCACTGCTTCGTGAAGGCTTGCACTTAAGCTCACCAATTTCACTCACCCCATCGGAAGATGATGCACCATGGTTAAGAGGAGTAAAGGAAGGAGGCTTTTAAAAGCCTTGTTGATTCTTGTGTGGAGGGACATAAGGCTGCTGCTGGTGCGGAGGAGGAGTAGGATTGAGCACATTTTGGCTAGTCCACCACAAATTGGGATGGACTGCCCCTTGATTATTGTAATAGGAACTTCCTCCTTGCCTATATTGCTGAAAGGCAAGCACTTGTTCCTTCTGTACAAGACAGCCAACAGCAGTGTGGCCATCATTACCTCCACATCTCTCACATGAAACAGTCTCTCCCCTAGTAAGAACATGGACCGTCTGAGGCTCCCCAGCAGCTTGTAATTCCAGCTTGTCGAATCTAGCATTCATGGTCTCCAGCTGAGCCAAAATCTGCTTATTAACTGCATGAACTGTTCTAATCCCATCCCTCGGGTTTCCATAGTCAGCACTGTGATTCGCCATCTCTTCAATAAGGGATCAAACCTTATCATCATCTGTATTCTCCTGGAATCTTCCACTGGATGCCGCATCAAGTATAGCCCTTTGGTCATCATACAGCCCATTGTAGAACTGATTAGCTAAAAACCATGGGTCAAAACCATGGTGAGGAATAGACCTCACCAACTTCTTGAATCACGACCACGCCTCATAGAAACTTTCATCGGGAGCCTGTCTGAAACTGGTAATCTTGGCCCTCAGTAGATTGGTGCACTGTGGAGGGAAATATCTCTTGTAAAATGCAAGAGAAAGAGACTCTCAATCTGTAACCCCAAAAGCAATGTGTGTGGTCCAAGTCGATCGACCACTCCCCGGGCCGAGTCGACTAAAGAGAAAGGAAATAGAACCTCCTTAATCTTATCTTGAGTTACCCCCTTAGTGGCGGGGATAGTAGAACAGTAATCTGTAAAGACCTCCATGTGCTTCCTCGGGTCTTCACCAGCCACATCTCTACAAATATTTCGCTCCACCAGATTAATATAAGAAGGACGGATGTCGAATGTATTCCCATCCTCAGTCTGGAGATTGAAACCTTTCGGAATAGAGGATGCTTTAGGCACTGAATGACTAGAAAGTTTAGGCATCTTTACTGTAGAAATCGGACTGTCTTCCGCGAAATGAGAATGATCTAGCTCTGGCTCGAAAGTACTCAAGTCTTCCTTTCGTGATTTTCTCTGCAGACGAAGTCTATGCCTGAATAATCTTTCTGGCTCTGAATCAGCTGAAACTAATTCAAACCTGTCTGACCTGGGCATAAACAACACTGAAAGAAAATGAATAAGAACGCCTCAAGGAATAAAAATTCCCGAGACGGAAAATAAACGAACGAAAAAAAAGGGCAATTGCCTCCCAACGGCGCCAAAATTTGACACGTCTGTCGTGTACCTGTCAAAAATAAACTAACTAAACTAACTATATAGCTAGGGAAGTCAGGCCGATCTCCACAGGGAGGCAAGATATCTGTAGAAGTCCGTCTATTTGGTCACAAATGGGGGGGGGGGGGGTTGTTTGATTTGTTTTCTAAACTACGAAGTTTTAAGGGAAGAGAAATAAAGGGCAAGAGCAGTGAAAGCAAGAAATAAGTTTTAAACTATCAGAGAGAGAGAGAGAGGGACATGTCAGGATTTCGGTTCACTATGGTAGTCCAGTGACTTAGCTGTAAATGACTCAGACGAATTAATGTGAGACGGATACGGGAAAGGTCCTTTCGGTCCACTTTCTATCCTAAAATACCACTAACTTAACTTTCATTCTCGTCAGGGTAGTCTACTGTTCATAGCAGGCCTATTTAATCCAATCTTTCGATCTAGGATTAATTTTAGCCAGATTAAAGGATGACTCAGAAACGTGCACTCAACTAAGTCGATAAATACAATTAAATTGCTATGGTGACAGAGTCTCGTAATTGATTCATCTAATTCATTCACTACATCGTCACAATCCTACCGCAGAACCCCTAATGCCAACATGAAAGGGGTTTAGCTACTCATGTCGCTAATTAAACTAACAGCAGATAAATTTCCAGCAGTAAACATAATGAAATAATAAGTAAATTGCATAAAAGAGAAATTAGGGCAGAAGAGTAATCGAAGTAACAAGCAATAAAAGCAAGCAAATGATTAATTATTATTAAAGGAAGAGAAAGGAATTACAATCCAAGCGAATCCGGCGTAAAGAACACAAAATCCGAGTGAAATAATCCCAAGAACAAAGTTACAGTAAAGAAGAATAAAGCAACGCAGTCAAGTTTTTGATAAAGCTAAGTAGTAAGTAAATCTGATGCCAATAACCTAACTAATGTAGGTTTAAATAGGAAAAGTAAATAAGTTTTGCGGAATTAAAACATAACACAGGCTAATTAAAGCCCATAATAGCGAAACCACTCGATCGAGTTGAATAAAACCACTCGATCGAGCAAAACCTCAGCAGCATCTACTCGATCGAGTAGAAAGTTACTCGATCGAGTAACCTGTCTTTCAGCAACTTAAGGATCGAGTAGATTTCTACTCGATCGACCAACCATGGACGTAAAAACCACTCGATCGAGTGGTAAAACTGCTCGATCGAGTTCTTTGACTTCAAATCAGCTCAAGTCCGTTAACGACTGCCTCGTAATCCGTGCCATGACGCTTCCAAACGCAGTATCTCACTCTGGAAAATCCCGTCTGCTCAAAATGCATGCAAAAAGGACGAAAAAGAGTACGATTCCACTACTTTCGCGTTCATTTCTACAAAATGGACAAAACGAACCAAAGTAGCCAATTCGGGGCAAAATACTATAGAAACAGTATAAAAATGCATAGAAATACGTGCTGAAATAGGCTAAAAAGACTATATATTATGCACGTATCAAGGTGGCTGCTGGTGTTGATAGGGGTTGGAGTTATTATTGTGTCGAGAGTGTTGTTGTGAGGGTGTCATGGTGGTGTTGCTAGGGTAGGATTCTGGTGGTCGTGTGGGGATGTGTCTCCAGTGTCAGGAGAGTGGTTGGTCAGATCAGCATGTGGTGGTCACTGGTGGCCGTGAGGGTGGTTAAGTGTGAAGGTGTTGTTGTTTGTGTCCGGTTTTGGGGGACTGTTTAGGGCGTGTGATTAAGGGTTGCAGAGGACGGTTTAGCTGGTGGTAGGAGGATGTCGGAGTGCGTCGTAGTGCAGGCAAGAGGAGGCAGGCGGTGGTGGTGTCATTGGTGGTTGGTAGTGTCGGAAGAAGGCGGTTAAAGGATGGGTGTTGGACACGGTTTTTGTCGTGTATAATGAGTGTGTATGTGGGTTTTTTTTCACGTGTTTTGTCATTGGTGGTTTGGGTTGTTTCACGTGTTTTGGGTGTTTGGGTATTTGGGTTGACTTGTTTAAATTATTAAGACGCGTTTTTACGTAATAATTTGTACGGGAAATAATTAATATAATTAAATTATAATCGAATAAATTAATATAATGAATTAATAATAAATAATTTAATTATAATGTTTATGTTGGGTGACGGTTTGTGAAGAATTTATAATCGGGTTCGTCTGCTTTAATTATTTAGAGCGCTTTGAGCTGCTTAATTCGATTTGCTTGCCAGGTAGGAAACTACTCAATCTTGTCTTATTTCTAATATTTATAGAAGATGGATTAAATGTATGTTATGGTGAATTGGTGAAGGGTGAGTTTAACTGTTTACAGCGATCTATTATTATCTTGCTAGATTTTCTATCTTATGCTATTATTCTATATCATGTTGGTTTGGTTATATTACTGAGACTGTCATTATTATCGATTGTTGTTGGAGCTGGGAGATGAGTTTTGTGTGAATCCAGACTGTGTGTCCTGGAGTATGACTGTGTGTCTAGAAGTGGAGTATGACTGTGTGTCTAGAAGTGGAGTACGACTGTGTGTCTAGAAGTGGTTGTGTGCCTTGTGGTTGTGTGTCGTGGGGCGAAGTGAACGGAATTGTGGTGGTAGAATTTATTTGTGTATCAGTAATATTGCAGGTTGCTATATTCTTATTCATTGTTTAGTTTCCTACTCAACCTCGTGGTTGACCGTGTATTCGTGAACAGCTGTGATGAACCATAATGGGGAGCGGATTTGACAGGTACTAAAGATTAGCTGACTTGGAAGCTCATGGGAATGCGTGAGGACTTGGCCAGTTTACCTAGAAGTCTAGACCACATGGATTATTTGGTCACTTTATTTATTTCCGCTGCGAGTTGTATATTATTTTATATTAAGTTTTAGTTTCGTTAATTGTAATAAACATGCAATCGTTAATTTTTAATTTAAAATACTTTGGTTTGTTGTAATTTGTTATTCACTACCTCGGAAAACCGAGATGGTAACGCTCTCATTTACTTGGGATGTATAGCTAAAGGCTCCTGAATAAATGGGGGTGTTACAGAGATGAGGGGCGACCCTCGATTTTTTTGGTATGGTGGAGCAAATGGAACTGCGCAGGAGCCCAGCATGCTTAGTTCTAGGGGAGGCCATTCTAGGATTGGACAATAGGAAGGCGAACCGCGAACATCCGTATCTTGGGAGTCTTATTTACAGGTAAGAACCCGTTTTCCGTCCTATTCGGCCGTTTTTCTTTTTTTTTTCGGTTTTTTTCTGCCGGTTTCGGATACTAACTCTCGTCCCCTTTTTGCAGATCTGGCTAATGGAAAGGCTGCGGTAGATCGAGCCCCCAGTTGACGTGACATGATATCGCTCCCGATCAATTGTGATGAGAATATACATGGTGGACTTCACTCGAGTATGCAATTATTGGGAAAATAAACTGAAGAGTGAAGGTGGGCCCTTGATTAGGTGGATTGTGCCATGGTGGCACCTTAGATCGGTGACTGGAGTACCGTCTTTGGATCCAACACGGTTAATTCGCGTTCCCGGCTTGGAATTCACGGTCTATTCTTTTCCGGAGAGATTGATGAGGCAAATGGGCCTAAGACATAAAATCCCGAAGCTAGACACCGTCCCTCAAACTGCCTTGGCGCATACTTCGGAGTCTTGTTGAGAGTGGGCAATTCGTTGGGCCCAAAGGAATATGTGGTTCATACCCGTTCTGGTTGGCTCGTTATGGGTATCTGACTTATAACTGCAGTGGAGGAAAGCTAGCACCCCCGAGGAGCGTGAAAAGCTAAGGAAGCACGAGCCTGTAGACTATAAGATCCGCGAAGTGGCGAAGGAGAACCAAAAGTACTTAACTGAGGAGGAAGAAAAGGTCGGATATCGGGTCGTCCGTCCGTCGAAGAAACCAAAGAATGCTCCTGCCGAGAAGATGGTGGTGGATCGAAATGGGAAAGCTTGACCGCGAGAACGACCGTTAGTGATTAGGTCGGAAATAACGCAAGAGCATCCCGCTCGTAGTCGAGACAAGAAATGTGACAAAGGAGACAAAGGGAAAATGGAAGAGTAGCCTTAGTCATTTTTAATAGTATTATTTATTATTTGAGTTGTAATAAATGGCGGGGTTTTAGAATCCTAGCCTAGCATTGTAATTTTCAGCATTTTTAATTTATATGTATTTGATGTATTATTATTATTTAAGGAGTAATGAATAAATGATTTATTAGTTAATAAACTTTTATAAATTTTCTTTATTTATTCTTGTCGAATTTCAAATGCAACATACAATGTCCTTCTATTTACATCTTGAAATGACGGGTTGTATTATGTAAAGGATTGCCTACGTATTCAGTAGAAAAAATGAAATCAAACGTTGTACGTAGTTCGAAAAAATGTAAAAGAATAAATGGTCTTAGCAAGAGCTTGTAATAAACTTAGAAAAAAAAGCGTGTGCTTTACTTACTCCTAAGGAGACGCAATTCAATTTATTTGATGATATGAAGATGTCAAAATGTCAAAACGCAAGAGCGAAATGTCATAAGCTTTTTTAGCGAACCAAGGGCCGTTTTTTATTTCGTGTCGCAAGAGTGACACGTGTGTCACGCGATGCGCGTTTTATCCTATTCTAAGGGTAGTACCGCTTCAATTGGTCTAGGTTAGTCGGATTAGAAAACTCATTCTCGTCTAGGTCTGTGATCTTAACCGCACCCCCTGAAAGTATGGACTTGACCAAAAATGGTCGTGCCCAATTAGGTTTAAATTTTCCCCGTGGATCGACAGGTATCTGACTGACTTGAGTACTAAATCCCCTTCGTTGATATTTCTGGGTTTGACCCATTTATTAAAGGCTCGTTTGATACGTGCCTAATATGTCTGCACATTATGTAATGCACGTAGCCTCCATTCGTCCAAGAGGACGAGTTCATCATACCTATCCCTATTCCATTCAGCTTCTGGGATTTGACTTTCGAGTAAAATGCGTAGGGATGGGATCTCTAGCTCTACTTGTTGTACAACTTCCATGCTGTAAGTCAAATAAAAAGGAGTAGCCCCAGTGGGCGTCCTAACTGACGTGCGATATCCGTATTACGCAAAAGGTATTTTGCTGGGCCAATCGTGATAATTGACGATCATTTTCTTGAGGATCGTGACGACATTTTTGTTAGCTGTCTCTACCACGCCATTAGTTTTAGGTGTATATAGTGAGGAATGGTGATCTTATATTTGGCTAGCAATTGTTCAGCTTCGGTCTGAAAATGTGACTCGTTGTCACTGATGATTTCATGTGGGCAACCATATCGACAGATTATATTGGTTTGTATGAACTTTGCCATATGTTTGGCTGTAAGGCTAACGTAAGATGCTGCCTCGACCCATTTAGTAAAATAGTCGATAGCTACTAAAATAAAACAATGACCTCCTGTCTCAGTTGGAGTGATTTTCTTGATGATGTCTATTCCCCAAGCAGAAAATGGCCAAGGATATGTCATGGTATATAGCATTGAGGGAGGAACATGTTGCACATTCCCGAAGATCTGGCAATTATGACAATGCCTGACGTATTTAATGCAATCTGACTCCATTGTCATCCAGTTATACCCTAGACGCATAATTTTCTTTCCCCTCATAGGTCCACTAATGTGAGGACCGCATTCTCCATCGTGATCTTCTTCCATTACTTTATGTGCCTCTGAATGATCAAGGCAACGCAAGATGACACCAAGTGGTGTTCCTTTGTATCACTCTCCCTGCATGAGGAGGTATTGAGAGGCAAGTAGGCATATGGCGCGTTGTCCCCTCTTATCCATATCTGGTGGATATGTACCATTAAGTTTGAAATTTAGAATGGCCTGGAACCAAGGTTCCCCTGGGTTTTCCTCTTTTTCTGTAAGGAAGTGTACATAGGCTGGCTCTGAGCGCCGTTTGATGCACAAAGGCATTTCAACCATGTTGTCTGGCATATTAATCAAGGATGCGAGTTTTGCAAGAGTGTAGATACCTCATTTCTGCACCTCCCGCAAGCCACCTGGTGATGATTGGGCCGCATGTTTGGTACGCGGAACGATTTATAATAGTTTATACATTTATCGTCAAGTGATAGCTCAAACACTTGTGCCTACCTCATAGTCGTCATTTACGCGCCGATACGGTCGTTTTGACATTAATTAGAGTACATTTGGAGTCCGGGTCAAAAACCGTCTTCATTTTCTAATAACCGTTTAAAATGCCGAGTCAGAATATTCTGGAATGTTCTGGATATTTCTATTCCATATTTTCAATCTTTTAATCTCTTTGGCAAATTATATCCCGGAAATATTATATAAGATATTAAGGAAATTGAGATCAAACCGCAATTCCATAATAGAAACGCGGAAATCTTTCTTCCGCAGGAGGAAACCACTTGGGAAAGGATGCAGCAGGTGTTGCGCCTCTTCCAAGAGACGCAGTGGCTGCTGCGCCTCTTCCCCGGTTCCTTTCTGCGTATTTTCAAATCTTTTCGAGATTCACTTCCAAAGTTTCTACGAAACCCTAGTTCCTTCGTGTGATTAATATAAATAGAGACCTTCGGTCCTCATATTTCTCACGCGAGTGTCCGCCCTTCTCTTCTCCCTTTGCATTCTAAGACAACGCTCTTGCTTTTTGGCGTCTACGTGCTTGAACTTTCGACCACGTAAGCTCGGATCCTTCTGAGTACCAGCCTCGTTTTGGATGACCGACCAATTTGACCAACTCCAAATCAATCAACTTTAATCAATCTTGTTTAATTTCCTCTTAGAGGGCACTTTCGTCGTACAATCGAGTCGAGCATCACTAAACGTTAACTTAGTCAATCTCGTTTCGTCAAACATGTAAGTCTGAGGGTGTAAATCCCATCTTTATTATTGTACTTTATTTTTTGTAATCATTATTGTAAGGTTTACGGCGAAAACACATTCAAAACCGATTTATAAAACCTTGTTTCAAACCCTTTTTACGGATTAACAGGAGACAAACATCGAGAAAGGACGCAGCAACTGCTGCGCCTCTTCGAAGGGATGCAGCACCTGCTGCGCCTCTTCCTGAGGTTGCCGCGGTTCCTGCTTCCTTTCTTCTTCCTTCGTCTTTTGTTTGTCTGTTTGTTTTGTTTTGTCTTTGTTTGTTCATGTTTCACTGACACGATAATTCTAGTATAATATCTTTAACATGTAATTCATTATTAATTAATTCATCTTTTTAATCCCGACTTAAATCCCTTATAATTCATATTTGCGGGTTTTCGTCGTTAAAACCAATTCGGGTTTTTAGAGGTTCGATTCATCAATATTGTGTCTCTGGAATTCATCATTGATATATCTTCATCTGTTTATTATCATTGCCGTCATTAGTTCGTCATTAGTAACCTAATTAACCTAACTAGTTTGTTAATTTGTATCATTAATCCCGTAATTAACCTTTTTATTTATTTAACCTAATTGATATGTTCTAGTTAGCTCTTATCCATGTTTTATTGCTTTTATGACCCAATCACATGTAAATAATATGTTAAACCACTTCTATCCGAGTCAAATATAATTAATCGAGCATTAAATTCACCAATGAATATTAACAACACGCAATTCCGGCTTCACAGCCAGAATTCAGGTCAGGAACAGACGCAGCAACTTTTGCGCCTCTTCCAAAGGACGCAGCTCTGTTGCGCCTGTTCCGGGTTGAATTCTGTCTCTGACCTTCCATTGTTGCTTTGACCTAGTTATTAGTTTACGTATTAATTAACTATTACTCGTATTATCACTAATAATCTGTTCGTTAATTTGTTTATTCCTTCTTTTCTCAAACCATCCGTTTTAAATGTATTTTCGACGTAAATCAATTAATCAATTGTAATTATTGTAATTTTCAATTATTGCATTTATTTATTTACCGTATTGTATGATTTATTACTTGTTTTCACATGTAATTAACCTAATTTCCTACTTTGACCCAATTGTATGATTAAATTAATTGTTCACTGATACGTGCATATTCTATACACTTTATTTGCAGTTTTGGCACGTATTTCCATGCGTATTTGTTAGCTTAAAGCTATTATTTCTCCCGAAACGGTTTACTTTGCGATTTCTATGATTTATTGTAGGAATGAGTGGAAGTGAGCTGAATCAAGCCTAAATCGTCCTCCGGAGGCAACTTCAGGGAAGCTTGGAAGAAGGGAGTTCTGACTCACTCACTTTGGGATGCATGCATTGGAGTGAAGTGGCTGATTTGAAGACGAAAGGAGGTTACTGCACAGCTCAGTTGGTCGAGCGACCAAGCTCTTCAGTCGATCGACCGTGGAATTTCAGCAGGAGCTACTGCATTGTTTCTGGGTGGTCGATCGACCATGCTACTCAGTCGATCGACCAGGTTTCGCAGCTGTTATTGATTTTACGTGTTAGACTTTTAAAAAAGCCCAATTGTAATTAACTTTTTGGCATGGTTTATCAGTAGAACAGATGAATAATTTAGGTTATGCTTTTCATTAGAGAGGAACTGAAGTTTTAGATCTAGTTTTTGGGGAAGAAAGGTAGACTACGGATTGCAATTCAATTGCCTTTGTTCATCAATTCTTAGTAAGTTTTAATGCAATTTCCATCTCCATTATTTCTACTCAATTTAATTCTTGTTATTATTAGTTTTATTCAAGAAATTCAGTTTTATTCTTTTATCTTAAATTCAATTTCAATTATGTCAATCTCGTTCCTTGCCTTCAATTTCGCAATTGTTATAGTTTTAATCATGCATAGCTAATTTTATTGATTTGTAACGAGGTGAGCCATGGCGTAAAATAGGGTCGATTTTATTAGTATGATTTTCTTCCATATCGATCTTGTTTTCTTTTGATAAACCTTTTTACTAGATTGAAAGATTAGTAATTTAAGTTATCATTAGATTGGAATTTCCTTTGAGCGAAAGCTTTGAGAAATTCTTGGGAATTAGAAGACCGTAAGGTTAATTTGAGCATTGATCGAAAGGCTTGCTCATATTTCCTGAGACCGTATTATAGGACCTCTGCTACCTTATTGACCTGACCTTAGCCATGGTGAACCGAAGTTCCCGATCTTCTTTTTATCTTGTTTGAGAAATTTCTTATCTTGTCAATTAGTCTTTAGAATCAAACCAATTCAAAACCCCACTTAATTGTTACTTTTATAGACTGAAAATAGCAAACAAAATTGATCTTGTCTCTCTGTGGTTCGACTCTTACTATCACTAGCTATAGTTTTAGTTTGGATTTATACATTTAATTTTGATACAAAACGACGGTATCAAATTTTGGCGTCGTTGCCGGGGAGACGGTGTAATTCTGTTTGCTTTATTTTTAGTTTATTTTTCTTGTCTCAAGGAACTTTGGTTCCTTGAGGCCGTTGCTTACTGTAACACCCCCATACTCCAAGTGCCTTACCAGGACCACTCAGGTATAAGGATGCTACCATCTCGGTTACCCGAGGCATGATAATCATAAGACAATGAAGAAACATACTTTATTAAACAAGTTAAGTGATTACATAACAAAACCAACTGTAAGCAAAATACAACTGCTCTCCAACTATAAACTAACTGAAAGGAACTGTCCTAACAAACACAGCGGAAGACTAAAGACTACGATATGTGATGACTCCATCCCCAAATAGATCCCACGCGTATCCAAGATATACCTGCCAAGCACTGCTCACCACCCCCGAATGGATCACCACAGTTTTTAAAACATTTAAACGGGGTCAGTACTAATCACACAATTCACCATATATATATACAATAAGATAAACAGACAGCTTAACCGTCACACATACACAACCAACCAACTCCAATCATCTCAATCACTGACTGTCCACTGGACCAGCCCTGCCAGTGGGGGACCGCAGCCGTACCCACCAAATCCCCGCTCCACATAGTGAGCGATAACCCTGTCCATTAATGTGCACATCCCCTTCCGTGGCGGGTTCCACGAAGGGCGAAACTAGGGCGTGAAGCCACTCCCGCAAGTGACTCCACTCAGCCGAGAACGCATCTCGAGAACCATAGGCAACCAATCACAATCACAATATCAACAACCGTCTGAATCTATCAACAGTGTACAATCACAATCACAGCCGTCACAATACAATTACTATATCAAACAATCAATCTCAACACATCAACAATCATCCCATTATGGGACTAATACTGAGTAGGAAATCCTACCTGGAAAGCAACACAATCATCAGACGATCTAGCAAATTGTCTCAAAACCTCTCCTTTACAAATCCTTCTCCTATCACATAATCACATAATCACAATCTAACCTTAACAAATCATAAAAACCCCCAATCCCAAAATTAGGGTTTAAACAAAGTCAACCAAACGCTATAAAATTGGTATGTAGGACTTACCCTTGACGCAAGGAACACTATGATGCAAAGAACAATGAAATCCGACACCTCTAGCTCCGGGATTTGCTAACGATACGATGACAGACAAACTACGTAACTCCTTTTCTCCTCACTTAGGTTTTAGAACATATAAAAGAAACTAATAAAAGTGACGGACAACCTTTTATACTTATCTCGCATCATTTAACAAAACCCGACAAAACATCCTCAGAAAACCGGCTACTCGATCGAGTACCCAAGGTACTCGATCGAGTACCCCCTACTCGATCGAGTACCCCACTACTCGATCGAGTACCCAACAGTCGAAACTATTTTAAAACGCAACTCACCCTTACTCGACAGAGTAAGGCCTACTCGATAGAGTACCTAAAGACTTATAAATACGGAGTATTACAGTCTTCCCTCCTTAAAAAGAACTTCGTCCCCGAAGTTCAACCCATACATAAAAACAACCATACTAACTCGACCAAGACACAACAACATAACTAAGAACTCAAGAACTCGATCAAACATAAAACATGAGCTTTTAACACCCACTCCACCAACTATGTTTACTTCCCTAACATGACTCACGATATCGTATCCACCACATATATATCTCTCACGACACCAACTCCATACATAACCAACTACCGTCCTCTAACGCTGCTAGCTCCATAATATCATCCACTATCAAATCCAAAATCAAGACACTCATAGACATCAAACGGAATGTTACATTCTACCACCCTTAAAAGGAACTTCGTCTTCGAAGTTTAGTCGCACTCATAATCTCATCATCCAACTGTCAACACTACCGAAGTATTCTCGCATTCCTAAACGTCCGTGACCTTTTAACACTATCAACCACAACATATACAAATCCATATCTTATGCTACACCAACACTCTACTTCCAAATATACTACCATATGAACAACCATCAAAATCTCTTTTATCGCATCCTACTCCTCTTAAGATAAATGTTACGTCCTCGTAACCTACTAATACTATATCCTTAGTTATATCTTCTCATTATTCCCATCATCATCACATGTCATAGATAACCACCTATACTCTAAACACTCGCCATGCATGTATCCAAGGCTCTCTTACTTAAACAATTGTCATACTTTAATTCACTCGTCACACCACCTAACCTATACCTCAAAATCTTTATCTTAACCCAAAACTTCAACTTTTCCACATTTCCGCAACATGACATACCTCTCTATATAAACTATATGAAACTCCCATCATCAAAAGCATAACTCACGATCCACACTTGTTACGTGCACTCATTCCAGACCCTCAAGTTCTTTCCTTCATTACCGCAAAACTCATACATAACTTAATATGACACTAATTCCCCCAACACCCTACACTCACTGTCCCAACAAAAAGTTTCTGACCCGAAACTATTCATGCCCAGCACAAGTGGTCGATCGACCACCAACAGCAGTCGATCGACTGAGGTTCCTGAAGAAACAGTTTCTGACCAGAAACTGTTCACGCCCAGCATGATTGGTCGATCGACCGAGTTCAATGGTCGATCGACCAGGTCTCCAGTGCAGGACGCAAATCCGTCAACTAGTTTGCATGATTCTACACTTATTGATGGTTTGACGGAGGTTTTAAACTTACGAAATCCAAAGGTTACTGATCCTACGGCCAGTGTTGCTGTCCCGTATCCGGAGCGTTTAAAGAATACTAAGCTGGAGCGCAAGTTTGTTAAGTTTTTGGAAATGGTCAAGAATCTCGAGGTAACAATTCCTTTCACTGATCTAATTACCCAGGTACCCTCTTACGCTAAATTTATGAAAGACATTTTGAATCGTAAGAGAAATTTTCATGATGATGGTAATGTTGCTTTTGTGGAAGAATGTAATGCTCTTTCGCAAATTAATATACCACCTAAATTAAAGGACCCGGGTACTTTCTCTATTCCTTGCACTATAGGTAACCACGAAATTGGAAAGGCCCTTTGCGATTTAGGGGCCAGTGTCAGTGTCATACCATATTCTGTTTGCGAAAGGCTAAATATTGGTAGACTTAAGGTGACCGATATTACCCTTCAGATGGCAAATAGATCGACTCAGAGACCTTTAGGAGTCTTAGAGGATGTACTGCATTCGAGTGGGTAAGTTTTTTATTCTGTCGATTTCGTTGTTTTGGACATTGCAGAGGACAGTCAGATACCTATTATTTTAGGTAGACCATTTTTACATACAGCTGCAGCTGTAATAGATGTCGAACGCGGAATCATTACCTTAGAGGTACGGGATGACACCATTGAGTTCAGTCTTGCTCGTAAGGCTACTGAACCTGCTGATGATGATACATGTTATTCTATTGATATTGTTGACAGGGCTGTTAATTATAACTAGAGGGAATCCTTAGCCAAGGATCCCTTAGCTGATCTAACCCGTTTAGATGAGTGTGCGGGTAATACAAATGGAGGATGCTTTGAGGAGCCGGATGCTTTGGTAGCCTCAATGGAGAGCTACGAGCTCACAGAGGAAGAAGATGAGATGCTCTTGAGCCTGGCCAACGAGAATTTGGTAAACACTTGCTAAACCATTGAAGCCGATTCTGTCTCTGCTATAGAGGTAAAGGTGCCAGAGCGTAAGCCACTTCCTCCTAATCTTAAGTATGTTTTTCTAGATGATACAGAGCAGTATCCAGCTATTGTTAGTGCTAAGCTTAACGATGACCAGCTTTCTGCTCTGATGTGTGTGCTTAAGAAAAACAGGAAGGCTTTAGGTTACTCTTTGGATGATATTAAGGGCATCAGCCCTGATATTTGTATGCACAGGATAGAGCTGGAGGAAGGCCATAAGCCTTACAGATGCAGGTCAAGGCAAGTTGAACCCGAAGATGCAGGAAGTTGTTATGGTCGAGGTGATGAAACTACTAGATGCAGGTATTATTTATACAGTTGGCAACTCCAAGTGGGTTAGCCCAGTTCAGGTAGTTCCGAAGAAAGGAGGGACTACCGTGGTTAAAAATGAAAAAAATGAATTAATACCAACACGAGTTGTGACAGGGTGGCGGATGTGCATTGATTATAGACAGTTGAATGCCGCCACCAAGAAAGACCACTTCCCCCTCCCTTTTGTTGACCAAATGACTGAAAGACTTGCTTCTAACAAATTTTTCTGTTTTCTAGACGGATATTCGGGTTCTTTCGGATCCCTATTCATCCGGATGATCAGAGTAAGACCACTTTTACCTGTCCACAGGGTGTTTTTGCGTACCGCAGGATGCCCTTCGGATTGTGTAACGCCCCAGCTACCTTTCAGAGGTGCATGATGGGGATTTTTTCTGATTATATAGAGAATATTATGGAGGTATTTATGGATGATTTCTCAGTTTATGGTAATGACTTTGATCGTTGTTTAGCTAACCTTGATAAAGTCATGCAGCGTTGTATTGATGTTAATCTTGTTTTAAACTGGGAAAAATGGCAGTTTATGGTCAATGAGGGAGTTGTGTTAGGGCATTTGATTTCTGATAAGGGTATACATGTTGACAAAGCAAAAGTGCAGGTGATTGAGCAATTGCCTCCTCCCGTGAATGTTAAAGGAGTGAGAAGTTTCCTTGGTCACGCTGGTTTCTATCGGTGTTTCATTAAGGATTTTTTAAAAATTGCTAAACCACTTACACAATTGCTCCTTAAGGATGCTGTCTTTGAGTTTAATGATGAGTGCCTTTTAGCTTTTAACAGGTTGAAGGAGGCTCTTGTTTCTGCACCAATCATTCAGCCGCCTGATTGGGACCTCCCATTTAAGATTATGTGTGATGCCAGCGATTATGCAATTGGTGCAGTTTTGGGACAGCGGAAGAATAAAGCTTTGAATGCCATATATTATGCGAGCCGAACTCTGGACGAGGCTCAAGTCAACTATTACACCACTGAGAAGGAGTTTCTAGCTGTAGTTTTTGCCTTAGATAAATTTCGGTCTTATTTGTTAGGTTCTAAGGTTGTTGTTTATACTGACCATGCAAATAGACTCTCTTTCTTAAGAAGGATGCGAAGCCGAGGCTTTTGAGGTGGATACTCCTTTTGCGGGAGTTTGATTTGGAGATCGAGATAAGAAAGGAGCGAGAGAATGTGGTGGCTGGCCATTTATCTCGTCTGCGGTGACGAAAAGGGAGGATTCGTTACCTATTAATGATTCTTTTCCCGATGAGAGTCTCATTAGCTATTACTACTTCAGGGTCTTATCCACCTCCGTGGTTTGCTTGATTTTGCTAACTTTGCTGTGACAGTAAGATACCACCGAGCTTTCATGGCGCGAGAAGAAGCGGTTCGCTTATGATGCTAGACAATACTTTTGGGATGATCCTTATGTTTTCAAGGAATGCGCAGACGGTCTTATCCGGAGATGTGTGCCTCAATGGGAGGTGAAGGATATCCTAGAAGCTTGCCACTCTTCTGCCTATGGTGGTCACCATGGTCCGTCCCGGACTGTGGCTAAGGTACTCCAATCTGGTTTTTATTGGCCAACTTTGCATGCAGATAGTCGCAATTTTGTTGCTGAGTGCGATGCTTGTCAAAGATCGGGGAATATTTCCAAGAGACATGAGATGCCACAGGTAGGCATTTTAGAGGTTGAGATTTTTGATGTATGGGGCATTGATTATCAAGGACCTTTTCCGAGCAGTCAAGGTAATAAATATATCCTCGTAGCTGTAGATTATGTGTCCAAATGGGTAGAAGCCATCGCTACTCCCCATTGCGACGCAAAGGCCGTGATTAAACTGTTTAAAAAGATTATTTTCCCTCGCTTTGGTGTCCCTAGAGTTGTCATTAGCGATGGTGGAATGCATTTTAAAGAGAAACAACTTAGTGCTTTATTGACTAAATTCGGTGTCTAACATCGTAGAGGTTTGGGGTATCATCCCCAAACTAGTGGTCAGGTTGAGATTTCTAACAGAGAATTGAAAGAAGTCTTAGCTAAAGTTGTTTCTAAATCACGGAAAGATTGGAGTCTTAAGTTATATGATGTCTTATGGGCTTATAGGACCGCGTTTAAAACGCCAATCGGGATGTCACCATACCGATTGATTTATGGTAAGACATGTCATTTACCTGTTGCGTTGGAGCGTAAGTCTTGGTGGGCTATATGTGATTTGAATTTGGATCCTAACCTCTCTCGTGAGAAACGCATGACACAGCTGAATGAGCTGGAGGAATTTAGGCTGCTGGCCTATGATAATGCTAGGATCTACAAAGAGAAAATGAAGCGCTGGCACGACAAGAGGATCATTAAGCGCGAGTTCCATATTGGCGATAAGGTACTCCTTTTTAATGCTCGTATCCGTCTATTTCCTGGTAAGCTGAAATCCAGGTGGACTGGCCCTTATACGGTCACAGCAGTTACAAAGTTCGGATCAGTTGAACTGGAGACCTCTGCTGGAGAAAGGTTCAAAGTTAATGGCCAATATGTGAAGCATTATCACAGTGCAGACGATTTCATTGGGCAGGTCGAAGTACTATACTTTGACCCAATTTTAGAAGCTATAAACTGAGGTAAAAAGGTCGTGTGGGACCTCTTAAACCAGCGCTAACCGGGAGGCAACCCGGCTTGTAAATTTTTGTAATTAGGATCTTAATGGTTTTATTTCATTTGATTTGCATTAGGAGCTTTAGTTATTTCCTTTTAATTAGCAATTCCTTGGTTTGAAAAAATGTGCGCCTTTGAGAATTTTTGCAGGAATTTATTTTATGCAAAGTGCGTAGGGTGGTTTACTGAATTTTCATGAGAGAAGAACAGGAAATTGAATTGCAAAAATGAATTTTTGACGATTTTGAGTTTAATTGCCAGCGTTTGCGGTCGATCGACTAAGTTACGCAGTCGATCGACAGAGGAGAAAAAGGCAGAGGCTAATGTGTAAGGGAGATTGGTCGATCGACTGGGTCATATAGTCGATCGACCACCACGCGACAACCAGAGAGCTGCATAAGGGGATCCTGGTCGGTCGACTGGGCCTGATAGTCAATCGACCACCGCACGAATCAGAATGCAAGTTAAAAGGGAAGTTTTATTTCATTCTTCATTCATTCTTTCACTTTCATAAAATCAAAAATCAGAAGAAAACCCTAGTTTCTTCCCCTTCCTTGCGATTTTCCTGCAAATCCCCCTTAATCTCGATTTTTCTTGCTTAAATCTTCAAGTTCTTGTCAAAGGTATGTCTCTAATCTTCTTTTAATCCTTTATTTTCGATTCTCGCTGCATTTCTATGCCCATATTTCGAGCCAAGCTACCTTTTGATCGAAAAATCGATTTGGGGAAATCGATTTCAGGCCAATTTCTTTCGACTTTTATGCTTTAATTGCCTTTGCTACCCTTTCCCCTTGATTTTCGAGACAATTTAGCAACTAGGAGATGCTTATAGCCTTTTTCCCCAAATTTTTCGAAACCCTAAATTCATGTTCAGTTCTGATTTTGTTTCGGGTTTTCATAAATTGTCATCGTTATGGGAAGCTTGTTGCTAATTTGTTGTTTGTAGGAAACAAAAATGACGAAAGGAAAGCAACCAATGTTCGAAGGTCAGTCCAGTCAGGGCGCTGCCAAACGGCCACGGGGTCCGCTATTGACGATCGAGGATACTACGGATAGTCTACCTGACTATCCGCAGGTTACTTTTTCCACCTCCACTCAGCGAGCTAAATTCGCTCTCTTTGTCGCAAAAATGAAAGTTACAGCCACTCGTTTTCTTCATAGGCCGACTTTAGAGAAATTAGGCTGTTTTAAGTCTGTTGTGTCCCTGCTAAATGGGACAGGAATGTCGGGTCTTGTGGACATGGCTGAGTTCACTTACTACATTTTGACCCTCGAGTTTTTCTCGTCTTATGCTTTTGACCAAGCTTCTTTTAAAGCCAACAGGAGTAGCCCCTGCATTTCTTTCCGGCTATTCAATGTCACCTACTCCCTGACATTAGCCGACTTTGCTGGTTTTTTGGGTCTTTATTTCGAGGGTAACACCTCGGAAACTTCTGATGTGTATCGGGTCATGTGGTCGTGTATCTCTGACTGAAACGGCCTTAAGAGGACGGGCACTTCCATCCACTTACCCCCTTTCCGTTATTTTTTACGGCTGATGGGTAATACCATTTTCGGCCGCAAGGAGTCAAATAATGTGAATACCATTGAATTGTCTATCTTAGCGGGCTATCTGAACATTAAAAGTCGGGTAGCCCGTATCTATAACATAGCTTATTTGACTGCCGCTCACTTTCAGACTATAAAAGAAGGCAATTTGGCCACTATTGCTTGTGGTGGGTTGGTGACGCGTATCGCCAACCGTCTAGTTCTTCTTTTCCCTCGAGAGGAGGCCCCTATTGACCCTGACCTACGCTTCATGGATCTTGCCTACGCGAGGTCTGTGAAGTGGGTCGATAGTCGGAGTCGGTGGAAGATTGATTCTTTCATCTGCGGCCCCATCCCTATCCTTGGCCTCCCTCCTATCCTGCCCCTTACCACTGTTTCGGGGGCAGCCGCCCTTGTCCAGCTACAGGCTTCCTATTGGGGCGGGCACCGCTACTGCTAGCACCTCGAGGCGGGCTCATGCCTCATTTTCACAGGCCTCCTCCTCTTCTACTCCTGCTCCCACGGGTTACCCGACCACTTTCCGTCCTCCTACACCTATGGTTATCCCTACGGTCATGGACCAAAGGGCGATGTCACGTGTGTTGAGTGACTTATGCAGGAGCTTTGATCAGCACAGACTAGACACGGCCCTGGCCCTGTACCCAGTTTACGAGGAGTACGCTCGGACGGGGATGCTCCCACAGGGTGCCTGGACTCACCCGTCTTTCTTTGTTCCCCCGGTGGGCGGTTACCCTCAGCCTGCCAGGAGACCTCCTCCCACGACTACTACTGCCGCTGCTGCTGAGGCGGAAGAGGAGGACGACTCGGGATCTGAGGAGGATGAGGGTAGCGATCCCGAGTATGACGGTGGAGATTAGATGCTTGTGACCTCCCCTGTTTTTGGCTGATTTGGGAAGGTCGTCTTTTGTGAGTTTTCGATCCCCCTTTATTAGTTTCTTTTTATTTTGTTGTGCTTTTATTCTTCCCTATTTCTGCTGGTGATTTGCTGCTGAGCACAATGGGGGCATTGTGCGTTTTGGTTTGGGGAGGGTATTTGCATATGTCTATTGCATCTGCATTTGTTTTTTTTTTTTGCATTTCAGTCACACGTTTATTGCATTTTAGCTTGCATTGTTTTAAATTCAAAAAACAAAAACAAAAAAACAAAGAAAAAATCGAAAAATTTAAAAAAAAATCAAAAATATCACGTTTACTTTTGCATATAGTCGAGTCGGATTGGAGTTTATTAATGATGACATTGCACTATTATTCAAACATATGCTATTCCATGCCTTTTCACAACTGCTTAGCGAGAATTAAAAGTGATTTCTCAAATTTTGTTGTGGAATTTACTTCGGGTTACTAGACTTGACTCATTTATTTTTGGCAAACTACTTATACTTTCTGAGATATAGAGCCTATAACTGATGACATTCATGACCGGTTAATTTAGGATTGAGAGTAGTACTCCCATCATTTCATGTTTTGCACGTGTATGAGTTTTGATTGCTTATTGCCTATACGCATCGGTTTGTGGTCGGTATTACATGTTTTGAGAACTATTGCATCTCCCCTTTCTCATTTTACCCCATTTAACTCCACTATAAGCCATATCTGCCAGTTGCCCTTAACTACATCCCATACTTAGCCTACCATTGTGCCGAGCTAGGTAGTAGTAGAGGAATTTGTCGAATTATAGCAGTTTTGGTTCGTTTCGGTAATGTTGGAGTGAGTATTTATGAGAATTGCAGGGGTTGCTAATGTGTCAGCCTGAAAAAAAAAACTCAGAAAAAAAAGAAAAAAAAAAAGAAAGCTGATCTGGGCAGTGAACACTGGAATGCAGGGGTGGTCGATCGACTGCTGTCACTGGTCGATCGACTACCAGCTCAGAAAAGAAAAAGAAAAAAAAAATAAGGAATTTGAAAAAAATAATAATAATTCGGCTGAGTTGAGAATACACCTCATGTGCTTATTTCATGATTTGGAGGTGTCTGTTTTGGGATAGTGTGTTGCCTAGACATTTAGAGGCAATTGTTTATATTTCGAGTTGGAGGAACGGGATGCGGTTTCTGATGGTTTGGTAGGTACTAGCTTGGCTTCTTACCCTCACATTTCCATACTTGTTTTGCCCTTTCTTTCCCACTTAGCTTCACATATCCAAATCTTGCAATAGTTCGGCATGTAATAGTCCTTGACGGTGGTTATGCGTATGTACGGTAGCTAGAATCATTATTCATACTAGTCAAGCATACATGTTTTGTCGGTCGCAGTCTAGGTGAGAGTATGTATTTTCTTCCCTCTCTTCTACATATATTCTTACCATTTGCCTTGCTGAGAGAAGAGTGACTCGGGAGAGTCCAAATTTATGAGTCTTGCAAGGTCGAACGCCCGATTTAATTCCATGATATGCATAAATTTGTTCACTTGCTTTGAGCTTTGCAGTAGTTGATTACGTGCATTAAACGGTTTAGCATTGACTTGTAGCTAGCTCTGAGATGTACTCCTTTCCATTAAGTCCTTTTAGTTGCATTTAGTGCTTGCTTGGGAACAAGCAAGGTTTGGTTTGGGGAGATTTGATACGTGCATATTCTATACACTTTATTTGCAGTTTTGGCACGTATTTTTATGCGTATTTGTTAGCTTAAAGCTATTATTTCTCCCGAAACGGTTTACTTTGCGATTTCTATGATTTATTGTAGGAATGAGTGGAAGTGAGCTGAATCAAGCCTAAATCGTCCTCCGGAGGCAACTTCAGGGAAGCTTGGAAGAAGGGAGTTCGGACTCACTCACTTTGGGATGCGTGCATTGGAGTGAAGTGGCTGATTTGAAGAGGAAAGGAGGTTACTGCACAGCTCAGTTAGTCGAGCGACCAAGCTCTTCAGTCGATCGACCGTGGAATTTCAGCAGGAGCTACTGCATTGTTTCTGGCTGGTCGATCGACCATGCTACTCAGTCGATCGACCAGGTTTCGCAGCTGTTATTGATTTTACGTGTTAGACTTTTAAAAAAGCCCAATTGTAATTAACTTTTTGGCATGGTTTATCAGTAGAACAGATGAATGATTTAGGTTATGCTTTTCATTAGAGAGGAACTGAAGTTTTAGATCTAGTTTTGGGGAAGAAAGGTAGACTACGGATTGCAATTCAATTGCCTTTGTTCATCAATTCTTAGTAAGTTTTAATGCAATTTCCATCTCCATTATTTCTACTCAATTTAATTCTTGTTATTATTAGTTTTTTTCAAGAAATTCAGTTTTATTCTTTTGTCTTAAATTCAATTTCAATTATGTCAATCTCGTTCCTTGCCTTCAATTTCGCAATTGTTATAGTTTTAATCATGCATAGCTAATTTTATTGATTTGGAACGAGGTGAGCCATGGCGTAAAATAGGGTCGATTTTATTAGTATGATTTTCTTCCATATCGATCTTGTTTTCTTTTGATAAACCTTTTTACTAGATTGAAAGATTAGTAATTTAAGTTATCATTAGATTGGAATTTCCTTTGAGCGAAAGCTTTGAGAAATTCTTGGGAATTAGAAGACCGTAAGGTTAATTTGAGCATTGATCGAAAGGCTTGCTCATATTTCCTGAGACCGTATTATAGGACCTCTGCTACCTTATTGACCTGACCTTAGCCATGGTGAACCGAAGTTCCCGATCTTCTTTTTATCTTGTTTGAGAAATTTCTTATCTTGTCAATTAGTCTTTAGAATCAAACCAATTCAAAACCCCACTTAATTGTTACTTTTATAGACTGAAAGTAGCAAACAAAATTGATCTTGTCTCTCTGTGGTTCGACCCTTACTATCACTAGCTATAGTTTTAGTTTGGATTTATAAATTTAATTTTGATACAAAACGACGGTATCAAATTTTGGCGCCGTTGCCGGGGAGACGGTGTAATTCTGTTTGCTTTATTTTTAGTTTATTTTTCTTGTCTCAAGGAACTTTGCTTCCTTGAGGCCGTTGCTTACTCTTGCTTCTAGTTTTGCTTCTACACAGTTAGAAGACAGGTTTTTGTGAGGAAGACTTGAGTACTCTCAGTTTTGCGAATATAACTACGATATATGACAATCTTCAGCCAAAAGAGCAGCACATTCCAAAGGGACACGTGTTACCTACCCCTACTACTGGTCACTTCGAATTTTGTTCCTCTTATATTGATTTAGTGGAGCGAAATCAGTTTGTTGGTCTACCGGACGAGGATCCTTTAAAGCATATGGAAATTTTCACAGACTACTGCTGTTCCATACCTGTACCGGCTGGGGTGACCCAGGATGAAGTAAAGAGGATAATGTTCTTATACTCCTTGAAGGATTCGGCGCGAGATTGGTACCGCTACCTTGATAGGGTAGCAGTTGGAGTCACAGATTGGACATCTCTAGCGTTAGCCTTCTACAAGAAATACTTCCCACTTGCAAAGACAGATGCCTTGAGAAGTAAAATTACAAATTTCCAGCAAGGACCTGATGAGGAATTTTGTGAAGCATGGGGACGTTTCAAGAGTTTGGTTAGGGTTGTCCCTCACCATGGTTTCCAGCAGTGGTACCTTTGCAACTTATTCTATAATGCTTTATATGATGATTACAAGGTCATCCTGGATGCATCTGCGAATGGTAGGTTCCAAAATAATACCGGTCAGAATAAAGGTTGGAACACTATTGAGGAGATGGCAGTCCATAGAGCCGAGTTTGGAAGTTCGCGTGGAAAGTCGCGAAAGCAAAGTGAAGAATTGACTGCCGTTGTGACACTCATAACTTCTATTACTGCCCGTCTCGAGAAGCTCGAGACCTCTGAAGCTTCCAAGGAAAGAGTTGAAATTCCTGTCCATAATTCAGATGAGACCGCGGAATTGAGAGAAATGGTCCGAGCTCTTTGGGTTCAAGTCGTGAAAATAGAAGCAGCTGGAATTGAATCTACAAAGAATTTTGTGAAGCAGTTGGAGAATATAGAGGCTAAGCAAGCCGCCAATTCTTCAAGCAAATGTGAGGGGCCAATTGAAACGATTGCCATTAATCTCAGAAGTGGCCTCTCTTATGAAGGTCCCGATAAGCCAAGATGAGACTCGGGAAATGATGAAGAGGCTAGTTTAAATTCTGGTGCGAAAACGAACTATATTGCCAGTACCGGCGGTCGATCGACCAACAACAGCAGTCGATCGACCGGAATTCCTGAGGAAAAAGATTCTGACCAGAAACTATTCATGCCTAGCACAAGTGGCCGATCGACCACTGATACCGTCGTTTAGTATCAAAATTAAATTTATAAACCTAATTACTACTAACAGAAGTTAGCGGTAAGCAGGGTCGAACCACAGGGAGGTAGGGAATTATTAGTTGCTTTCTATTTTAGTCTAAGGGTAACAATGAGAGGGGTTTTGATTGATTTATAATTAAACAAAATGCAAATAAATAAAAAGGCAAATGAAACTGACGATGTAAACGATGATAAAAAGGATGCTAAGACGATCGGTTCATTGTAGCTACGACGACGCAAGTCCTAGGTAAATCTGAAATAATCACGTAAGGTGGGAAAATAAGAAGTCCTCTCAAACCAACTTAACAAGTAGCGCCGCTCAGCCTAAGCTACTAGTCCCTAGGTCTCACTAATACTAGCTCACGCCCTGAAAAGTGATTCCCAATGCCTAAATTTTACCTATCTTTCGATCTTAGTATAATTTAGTCGTTTAATTGGTAGTCTATTGCCCTCCCCTCTCTTTCGATCTATTGGGTCGGTCAATTCCTAAGTATTTAACAAATAGCCTCTCGGTCTTTTATCAAAAATTGCAATTAAATCAATTGAACAATGCTAATTCTTACGCGATGCAGTCGATCGACTAGCTGAGGCAGTCGATCGACCAGGTTTTCAGTCGATCGACTATTGACATCAGTCGATCGACTAAACCCCGAAACAGGTTTACCTATTCTACGTCGTCTACGCCACAAATTCCCTCACATCTTAGCAAAGGGTGATTACCTACCCATATTAAAATTGATAACAACAACGAAATTGAAATAAACGATATGGGAAAACATAATTTGAATGATTAAAGCAATAAAACGCAATAAAGAGGCTAGGGTTCGGGATTCTAATCTATCAATTCTATGCAAATGACAAAATAAAGTAGAAACTGAAATTAAGGACGAAATAATACCGAAGTAGGAAGCAGGAATTGAATCCGAAAGCAAGCAAGGAACTTTATTGAGAAATTAATGTAAACTAAAGAACCCTAAATTTTTGATGATGAAAACTCAATAAAAACTGAAAGCTAAAGCTACGTTATATAGGAGTATCACGCAACTCTTATTCCTAAACCTAATATACAATGGGCTTAAGCTAAATCTCATCTTTAAATTCTCGTCAGACTCGTGGAGTGGTCGATCGACCACTTGGACCACCGATCGACCACCAACACTGCATGCACTGCATTCGACGGATTCTGCAGCGCGCGCCGATCTTAAAACAGCTTCCATTTCTTCGTTACTTGTTCAAATCAGGCGTTCTATGCGGCGTTGGAAAGCTAAGAGGATAAGATTTCACCTTCAATTGGAATCACTCGATTATCTGCTCTAGAACTCGAGATATAGTCATCTTAAGTAGCCTGCAATTTCGTGAGGTGCTTCTTTGCTTGTTAAACTCGTACGCACCCATGCTTTTGCTATCTTCAGGCCTTGAAATGCATTCTAAACTTCAAGTCCGAGTCAAATATTCATGTCCTTCCTAAGCTTAGCTTCCGGGGTCAAGATTTGGTTCATTTTCTACTCATTTCCGCAATAATCTGCAATATTACATAAAAACACGAGAGTAGACAGAAATAGGGGAAATAGTAGAATAAACTACATATAATAGACATAAAATGCGTGGAAATAAAGATGTAAAACATCATATTATAGACACGCATCAAACTTCCCCAAACCAAACCTTTGCTTGTCCCCAAGCAAACTAAATGCAAAACTAAATCTAAATAGAAAGGAGCAAAACATGGACAAACTGAAAATCGTCTACTTAAACCAATTTAATGCATATGAATCAACTACTAATAGCTCAAAGTCACGCAAACGAATTCATGCATATTTCGAAAAGATGTTGAACGTTTGACCTTGCAAGACTTTCAAGATTGGACTCTCCCGGGTCACTCTTCTCTCAACAAAGTAAATGGTAAGCAATTTATATGTAAGAGAGAAAGAGACAAAAGTCGCTCACCTAGACTCAACCGACATGATCATGCATGCAATATAGTATGATAAGTAATTCTAGCTACCATGCACATACATTCTAACCATTCAGGGTCCATCACATGTCGAATACTTGCAAAGATATGGATAAGTGAGGCTATGGGTAAGAAGAGGCAAAACAATATGGGAATGAGAGGGAAATAGCCAAGCTAGCATCCTAACAAACCGAATAAAACATCCACTTCTAACTCAATGAAATAAACTCAAATGCCTTAATGAATTAGGCAAACACTTCACTAATCCAAATACCACTCTTCATAAAATATAAAGCAAACATAGGAGTAAACTTTTTTTTTCTCTTTTGCCGTTTCTTTTTTTTTCTTTTTTTTTCCGTTTTTTTTCGATTTGTTTTTTCTCGGCAGCCACTATTTTTTCCAATTTTTTTTCATTTTTCTTTTTCTTTCCTCCTTCATTCATTACCAACTTCATAGAGCGCAAATCGAGCCAAAATCGATACAATACAACGAATACCACTAAAACTACTAAACTAGCTCAGCAAAGGGTAGGCTTAGTTTATGGATTGTAGCTAAAGGGTCAACTGGCAATTTTTGGCTAATGTGAAGCTAATGGGTAAAATGAATAAAAGGGATTTTCACAAGCATTCTCCAAACATGCAATACCAACCACTAACCCGAATGTATGCAGGCAAAAAGAAATTAAATGTCATACTTGTGCAAATTAATGTTACACGACATGCAGGGAGTAACTACTCACAATCCTAAATGAAACTGGTCATGAATGACAACAGTTTATAAAGCTCTAATTCCTTAGAAAGTTTTGTAGTTTGCCAAAAATTTCAAGTCAAGTCTAATTGTTCAACAAATTTTGAAACGAAATTCGAGATATTGCAAAAACTTTTGCTAAAAGATGTGATAAAATGCAGGGTATAAGCAAATGACAACTATCAGTAATGAATACTCCAATCTGACTCAACCTAATATGCAAAATTAAACGTGATATTTTTGAATTTTTTGAAATTTTTCAATTTTTTTGGATTTTCTGTATATATAGGGGAAAATAAACAACAATGCAAGACAAAAAATGTAAACGTGTAACTGAAATGCAATAAAAACAATGCAAATGCGACGCAAAACCCTTCCCCAAACCAAATCACACAATGTCCCCATTGTGCGAAATCAAGTATAAAGAAGCAAAAGGAAAAGGGATTTTGCGATAAATAACTAAATAAGACATAAAAAGGAACTCGGAAACTCACAAGATTTTAAGCGCTAGGAGGTTTCAGTAGCCAGCAGTGCTACCATAAAGTACCTGAAAAGACAGAAAATACCGCGCATTATCCGAGAAAACAAAATTGAAGCGGGAATTACGTGCAAAGAATTAAATTGAAGAAAGAAGTACAGCAGCTACAGTGGTCGATCGACCGCTCTAACCAGTCGATTGACCAAGTTACCTGGAATAGAATGCTTCTGTGCTGCGCGAATCAGTCGATCGACCACTCTAATCAGTCGATCGACCAAGTTACCTGACGTGAACAGTTCCTGCTCACGAATTAACTCAATAAATTGAGTTAACTTGGTCTAATAACCTATAAATGCACATAAAACGCGCCCAAAATTGCGCTAAACCCAAATGTAAAGTCTAAAGATGGAAATTAAACTAAGCACACACTAAGAGTTTTTATTTCTAAACAACTATGAAGTTTTATTCAAAACAAAAACAAAACACATCCGGGTTGCCTCCCGGCTAGCGCTGTTTCGAGACAGTCCCGCTTGACCTCTTTTCCTTCACCAATTACTCTAATTGAGCCCAATCAAAGCACTCAAAGCTCGCAAAGAACTTTGTCAAATAATCTGCGCATGTGCTACACAAAACTGTAAGTAGCACCATAAAATAGTAGTAGCATAGGAAATTAAAATGTAACAACATCTAAGTCTAACAAATTTCCTATGACAGCTCCTAAAAACATCCACAAAATTATTCCTCCCTCCAGATAAGGGCGGAATGTAAAAGCTTAAATTAACAGCAAGTGGAAAATTAGCGAGCTCAGTAGCATTTGACTCAAAAACAACGCGAGTAGAAAAATGCTCGGACAAAGAAATGTGAGGTACAGAGTCCGGTCAACTAGGGGAGAAGGTGGATAATCGTCCCAAATGCATGGGGCGGTAATGTCAAATGGGTCAATGGGGTCTCCTAGAATAGGCTCATCTACATCGTCATAATTATCCCATTTAACCTCAAGACTGTCAAAATTTTCCTCCTCACTCTCCTTATCGCTAAACTCATCAAGTTGGAGGTTCTCAAAGAGACCCTTCAAATTGTCCTCACTATCAGTGCAAGAATCATAAAGGGGTTCTAGACTATCCTCATAAAAGGGATTGTCAACCACGCTAATGGTCTCCTCTATGTCTCCGTCAGCATTTTCTAGATCGGTTTCTAATGTCTCACCCACCCCCTCATCCAAGTCAACATGAAGAGAAAAGTTAGGTTTAAGACTCTCAGCAGCAAACCAATCATAGAATTTCAATATATCGCCATGGAGAATCCAGTGAAATCCCACTTACCTATAGACTCTAGGTATGCTCGCGTAGGATCATTTATACCCAGGGAGATAGTCTAGCATATTTGGAGTTCAGAAAATGTATCTCGTCTGGGCTCGATAAACTCCCAAAGCCTGGCGAAATAAGCACCAAAGATTTCACCCTCTTCCTGTGGAAAACTCAGAAAAGCGAACATGAGAACGGTCTCAAGGAACCGAAGTTCCCTGAGACAAAAGAAAGAAAGACTAAAATTAAAAACAACTAAAAATTAGCGCTGCCTCCCCGGCAACGGCGCCAAAATTTGATACCGTCGTTTAGTATCAAAATTAAATTTATAAACCTAATTACTACTAACAGAAGTTAGCGGTAAGCAGGGTCGAACCACAGGGAGGTAGGGAATTATTAGTTGCTTTCTATTTTAGTCTAAGGGTAACAATGAGAGGGGTTTTGATTGATTTATAATTAAACTAAATGCAAATAAATAAATAGGCAAATGAAACTGACGATGTAAACGATGATAAAAAGGATGCTAAGACGATCGGTTCATTGTAGCTACGACGACGCAAGTCCTAGGTAAATCTGAAATAATCACGTAAGGTGGTAAAATAAGAAGTCCTCTCAGACCAACTTAACAAGTAGTGCCGCTCAACCTAAGCTACTAGTCCCTAGGTCTCACTAATACTAGCTCACGCCCTGAAAAGTGATTCCCAATGCCTAAATTTTACCTATCTTTTGATCTTAGTATAATTTAGTCGTTCAATTGGTAGTCAATTGCCCTCCCCTCTCTTTCGATATATTGGGTCGTTCAATTCCTAAGTATTTAACAAATAGCCTCTCGGTCTTTTATCAAAAATTGCAATTAAATCAATTGAACAATGCTAATTCTTACGCGATGCAGTCGATCGACTAGCTGGAGCAGTCGATCGACCAGGTTTTCAGTCGATCGACTATTGACATCAGTCGATCGACTAAACCCCGAAACAGGTTTACCTATTCTACGTCGTCTACGCCACAAATTCCCTCACATCTTAGCAAAGGGTGATTACCTACGCATATTAAAATTGATAAAAACAATGAAATTGAAATAAACGATATGGGAAAACATAATTTGAATCATTAAAGCAATAAAACGCAATAAAGAGGCTAGGGTTCGGGATTCTAATCTATCAATTTTATGCAAATGACAAAATAAAGTAGAAACTGAAATTAAGGACGAAATAATACCGAAGTAGGAAGCAGGAATTGAATCCGAAAGCAAGCAAGGAACTTTATTGAGAAATTAATGTAAACTAAAGAACCCTAAATTTTTGATGATGAAAACTCAATAAAAACTGAAAGCTAAAGCTACGTTATATAGGAGTATCACACAACTCTTATTCCTAAACCTAATATACAATGGGCTTAAGCTAAATCTCGTCTTTAAATTCTCGTCAGACTCGTGGAGTGGTCGATCGACCACTTGGACCAGTCGATCGACCAGCAAATGTATTGTCATGCACTGCATTCGACGGATTCTCAGTCACAGCGCCCGATCTTAAAACAGCTTCCATTTCTTCGTTACTTGTTCAAATCAGGCGTTCTATGCGGCGTTGGAAAGCTAAGAGGATAAGATTTCACCTTCAATTGGAATCACTCGATTATCTGCTCTAGAACTCGAGATATAGTCATCTTAAGTAGCCTGCAATGTCGTCGGGTGCTTCTTTGCTTGTTAAACTCGTACGCACCCATGCTTTTGCTATCTTCAGGCCTTGAAATGCATTCTAAACTTCAAGTCCGAGTCAAATATTCATGTCCTTCCTAAGCTTAGCTTCCGGGGTCAAGATTTGGTTTATTTTCTACTCATTTCCGAAATAATCTGCAATATTACATAAAAACACGAGAGTAGACAGAAATAGGGGAAATAGTAGAATAAACTACATATAATAGACATAAAATGCGTGGAAATAAAGATGTAAAATATCATATTATAGACACGCATCAACCACCAACATCAGTCGATCGACTGAGGTTCCTGAAGAAACAGTTTCTGACCAGAAACTGTTCACGCCCAGCATGATTGGTCGATCGACCGAGTTCAATGGTCGATCGACCGGGTCTCCAGTGCAGGACGCAAATCCGTCAACTAGTTTGCATGATTCTACACTTATTGATGGTTTGACGGAGGTTTTAAACTTACGGAATCCAAAGGTTACTGATCCTATGGCCAGTGTTGCAGTCCCGTATCCGGAGTGTTTAAAGAATACTAAGCTGGAGCGCAAGTTTGGTAAGTTTTTGGAAATGGTCAAGAATCTCGAGGTAACAATTCCTTTCACTGATCTAATTACGCAGGTACCCTCTTACGCTAAATTTATGAAAGACATTTTGAATCGTAAGAGAAATTTTCATGATGATGGTAATGTTGCTTTTGTGGAAGAATGTAATGCTCTTTCGCAAATTAATATACCACCTAAATTAAATGACCCGGGTAGTTTCTCAATTCCCTGCACTATAGGTAACCACGAAATTGCAAAGGCCCTTTGCGATTTAGGGGCCAGTGTCAGTGTCATACCATATTCTGTTTGCGAAAGGCTAAATATTGGTAGACTTAAGGTGACCGATATTACCCTTCATATGGCAAATAGATCGACTCAGAGACCTTTAGGAGTCTTAGAGGATTTACCCGTTCGAGTGGGTAAGTTTTTTATTCATGTCGATTTCGTTGTTTTGGACATTACAGAGGACAGTCAGATACCTATTATTTTAGGTAGACCATTTTTACATACAGCTGGAGCTGTAATAGATGTCAAACGCGGAATCATTACCTTAAAGGTAGGGGATGACACCATTGAGTTCAGTCTTGCTCGTAAGGCTACTGAACCTGCTGATGATGATACGTGTTATTCCATTGATATTGTTGACAGGGCTGTTAATTATAACTGGAGGGAATCCTTAGCCAAGGATCCCTTAGATGATCTAACCCGTTTAGATGAGTGTGCAGGTAATACAGTGGAGAATGCTGAGGAGCCAGATGCTTTGGTAGCCTCAATGGAGAGCTACGAGCTCACAGAGGAAGAAGATGAGATGCTCTTGAGCCTGGCCAACGAGAATTTGGTAAACACTTGCTATACCATTGAAGCCGATTCTGTCTCTGGTGTAGAGGTAAAAGTGCCAGAGCGTAAACCACTTCCTCCTAATCTTAAGTATGTTTTTCTAGATGATACGGAGCAATATCCAGCTATTGTTAGTGCTAAGCTTAATGATGACCAGCTTTTTGCTCTGATGTGTGTGCTTAAGAAAAACAGGAAGGCTTTAGGTTACTCTTTGGATGATATTAAGGGCATCAGCCCTGATATTTGTATGCACGGGATAGAGCTGGAGGAAGGCCACAAGCCTTACAGACAGGGTCAACGCAAGTTGAACCCGAAGATGCAGGAAGTTGTTATGGCCGAGGTGATGAAACTACTCGATGCGGTATTATTTATACGATTGGCAACTCCAAGTGGGTTAGCCCAGTTCGGGTAGTTCAAAGAAAGGAGGGACTACCGTGGTTAAAAATGAGAAAAATGAATTAATACCAACACGAGTTGTGACAGGGTGGCGGATGTGCATTGATTATAGACAGTTGAATGCCGCCACCAAGAAAGACAACTTCCCCTTCCCTTTTGTTGACCAAATGACTGAAAGACTTGCTTCTAACAAATTTTTTTGTTTTCTAGACGGATATTCAGGGTTCTTTCAGATCCCTATTCATCCGGATGATCAGAGTAAGACCACTTTTACCTGTCCACAGGGTGTTTTTGCGTACCGCAGGATGCCCTTCGGATTGTGTAACGCCCCAGGTACCTTTCAGAGGTGCATGATGGGGATTTTTTCTGATTATATAGAGAATATTATGGAGGTATTTATGGATGATTTCTTAGTTTATGGTAATGACTTTGATCGTTGTTTAGCTAACCTTGATAAAGTTATGCAGCGTTGTATTGGTGTTAATCTTGTTTTAAACTGGGAAAAATGTCAGTTTATGGTCAATGAGGGAGTTGTGTTAGGGCATCTGATTTCTAATAAGGGTATACATGTTGACAAAGCAAAAGTGCAGGTGATTGAGCAATTGCCTCCTCCCGTGAATGTTAAAGGAGTGAGGAGTTTCCTTGGTCACGCTGGTTTCTATCGGCGTTTCATTAAGGATTTTTCAAAAATTGCTAAACCACTTACACAATTGCTCCTTAAGGATGTTGTCTTTGAGTTTACTGATGAGTGCCTTTTAGCTTTTAGCAGGTTGAAGGAGGCTCTAGTTTCTGCACCAATCATTCAGCCGCCTGATTGGGACCTCCCATTTGAGATTATGTGTGATGCCAGCGATTATGCAATTGGTGCAGTTTTAGGACAGCGGAAGAATAAAGCTTTGAATGCCATATATTATGTGAGCCGAACTCTGGATGAGGCTCAAGTCAACTATTACACCACTGAGAAGGAGTTTCTAGCTGTAGTTTTTGCCTTAGATAAATTTCGGTCTTATTTGTTAGGTTCTAAGGTTGTTGTTTATACTGACCATGCAGCGCTGAAGACTCTCTTTCTTAAGAAGGATGCGAAGCCGAGGCTTTTGAGGTGGATACTCCTTTTGCAGGAGTTTGATTTGGAGATCAGAGATAAGAAAGGAGCAGAGAATGTGGTGGCTGACCATTTATCTCGTCTGCAGCTGACAGAAAGGGAGGATTCGTTACCTATTAATGATTCTTTTCCTGATGAGAGTCTGTTAGCTATTACTACTTCAGGGTCTTATCCACCTCCGTGGTTTGCTGATTTTGCTAACTTTGCTGTGACAGGTAAGATACCACCCGAGCTTTCATGGCAGCAGAAGAAGCGGTTCGCTTATGATGCTAGACAATACTTTTGGGATGATCCTTATGTTTTCAAGGAATGCGCAGACGGTCTTATCCGGAGATGTGTGCCTTAATGGGAGGTGAAGGATATCCTAGAAGCTTGCCACTCTTCTGCCTATGGTGGTCACCATGGTCCGTTCCGGACTGTGGCTAAGGTACTCCAATCTGGTTTCTATTGGCCAACTTTGCATGCAGATAGTCGCAAATTTGTTGCTGAGTGCGATGCTTGTCAAAGATCGGGGAATATTTCCAAGAGACATGAGATGCCACAGGTAGGCATTTTAAAGGTTCAGATTTTTGATGTCTGGGGCATTGATTTTCAAGGACCTTTTCCGAGCAGTCAAGGTAATAAATATATCCTCGTAGCTGTAGATTATGTGTCCAAATGGGTAGAAGCTATCGCTACTCCCCATTGCGACGCAAAGGCCATGATTAAACTGTTTAAAAAGATTATTTTCCCTCGCTTTGGTGTCCCTAGGGTTGTCATTAGCGATGGTGGAATGCATTTTAAAGAGAAACAACTTAGTGCTTTATTGACTAAATTCGGTGTCTAACATCGTAGAGGTTTGGGGTATCATCCCCAAACTAGTGGTCAGGTTGAGATTTCTAACAGAGAATTGAAAGAAGTCTTAGCTAAAGTTGTTTCTAAATCACGGAAATATTGGAGTCTTAAGTTAGATGATGTCTTATGGGCTTATAGGACCGCGTTTAAAACGCCAATCGGGATGTCACCATACCGATTGATTTATGGTAAGACATGTCATTTACCTGTTGAGTTGGAGCATAAGCCTTGGTGGGCTATATGTGATTTGAATTTGGATCCTAACCTCTCTCGTGAGAAACGCATGACACAGCTGATTGAGCTGGAGGAATTTAGGCTGCTGGCCTATGATAATGCTAGGATCTACAAAGAGAAAACGAAGCTCTGGCACGACAAGAGGATCATTAACCGCGAGTTCCATATTGGCGATAAGGTACTCCTTTTTAATGCTCGTATCCGTCTATTTCCTGGTAAGCTGAAATCTAGGTGGACTGGCCCTTATACGGTCATAGCAGTTACAAAGTTCGGATCAGTTGAACTGGAGACCTCTACTGGAGAAAGGTTCAAAGTTAATGGCCAATATGTGAAGCATTATCACAGTGTAGACGATTTCGTTGGGCAGGTCGAAGTACTATACTTTGACCCAATTTTAGAAGCTATAAACTGAGGTAAAAAGGTCGTGCGGGACCTCTTAAACCAGCGCTAACCAGGAGGCAACCCGGCTTGTAAATTTTTGTTATTAGGATCTTAATGGTTTTATTTCATTTGATTTGCATTAGGAGCTTTAGTTATTTCCTTTTAATTAGCAATTCCTTGGTTTGAAAAAAATGTGCGCCTTTGAGAATTTTTGAAGGAATTTATTTTATGCAAAGTGCGTAGGATGGTTTACTGAATTTTCATGAGAGAAGAACAGGAAATTGAAGTGCAAAAATGAATTTTTGACGATTTTGAGTTTAATTGCCAGCGTTTGCGGTCGATCGACTAAGTTACGCAGTCGATCGACTGAGGAGAAAAAGGCAGAGGCTAATGTGTAAGGGAGGTTGGTCGATCGACTGGGTCATAGAGTCGATCGACCACCACGCGACAACCAGAGAGTTGCATAAGGGGATCCTGGTCGGTCGACTGGGCCTGATAGTCGATCGACCACCGCGCGAATCAGAATGCAAGTTAATAGGGAAGTTTTATTTCATTCTTCATTCATTCTTTCACTTTCATAAAATCAAAAATCAGAAGAAAACCCTAGTTTCTTCCCCTTCCTTGCGATTTTCCTGCAAATCCCCCTTAATCTCGATTTTTCTTGCTTAAATCTTCAAGTTCTCGTCAAAGGTATGTCTCTAATCTTCTTTTAATCCTTTATTTTCGATTCTCGCTGCATTTCTATGCCCATATTTCGAGCCAAGCTACCTTTTGATCGAAAAATCGATTTGGGGAAAATCGATTTCAGGCCAATTTCTTTCGACTTTTATGCTTTAATTGCCTTTGCTACCCTTTCCCCTTGATTTTCGAGACAATTTAGCAACTAGGAGATGCTTATAGCCTTTTTCCCCAAATTTTTCGAAACCCTAAATTCATGTTCAGTTCTGATTTGGTTTCGGGTTTTCATAAATTGTCATCGTTATGGGAAGCTTGTTGCTAATTTGTTGTTTGTAGGAAACAAAAATGACGAAAGGAAAGCAGCCAATGTTCGAAGCTCAGTCCAGTCCGGGCGCTGCCAAACGGCCGCGGGGTCCGCCATTGATGATCGAGGATACTACGAATAGTCTACCTGACTATCCGCAGGTTACTTTTTCCACCTCCACTCAGCAAGCTAAATTCGCTCTCTTTGTCGCAAAAATGAAAGTTACAGCCACTCGTTTTCTTCATAGGCCGACTTTAGAGAAATTAGGCTGTTTTGAGTCTGTTGTGTCCCTGCTAAATGGGACAGGAATGTCGGGTCTTGTGGACATGGCTGAGTTCACTTACTACATTTTGACCCTCGAGTTTTTCTCATCTTATGCTTTTGACCAGGCTTGTTTTGAAGCCAACAGGAGTAGCCCCTGCATTTCTTTCCGGCTATTCAATGTCACCTACTCCCTAACATTAGCCGACTTTGCTGGTTTTTTGGGTCTTTATTTCGAGAGTAACACCTCGGACACTTCTGATGTGCATCGGGTCATGTGGTCGTGTATCTCTGACTGGAACGGCCTTAAGAGGACGGGCACTTCCGTCCACTTACCCCCTTTCCGTTATTTTTTACGGCTGATGCGTAATACCATTTTCGGCCGCAAGGAGTCAAATAATGTGAATACCATTGAATTGTCTATCTTAGCGGGCTATCTGAACATTGAAAGTCGGGTAGCCCGTATCTATAACATAGCTTATTTTACTGCCGCTCACTTTCAGACTATAAGTGAGGGCACTTTGGCCACTATTGCTCGTGGTGGGTTGGTGACGCGTATTGCCAACCGTCTAGTTCTTCTTTTCCCTCGAGAGGAGGCCCCTATTGACCCTGACCTACGCTTCATGGATCTTGCCTACGCGAGGTCTGTGAAGTGGGTCGATAGTCGAAGTCGGTGGAAGATTGATTCTTTCATCTGCGACCCCATCCCTATCCTTGGCCTCCCTCCTATCCTGCCCCTTACCACTGTTTTGGGGGCAGCTCGCCCGCCCTTGCCCAGCTACAGGCTTCCTATTGGGGCGGGCACCGCTACTGCTAGCACCTCGAGGCGGGCTCATGCCTCATTTTCACAGGCCTCCTCCTCTTCTACTCCTGCTCCCATGGGTTACCCGGCCACTTTTCGTCCCCCTACACCTATGGTTATCCCTGCGGTCATGGACCAAAGGGCGATGTCACGTGTTTTGAGTGACTTGTGCAGGAGCTTTGATCAGCACAGACTAGACACGGCCCTGGCCCTGTACCGAGTTTACGAGGAGTACGCTCGGACGGGGATGCTCCCACAGGGTGCCTGGACTCACCTGTCTTTCTTTGTACCCCCGGTGGGCGGTTACCCTCAGCCTGCCAGGAGACCTCCTCCCACGACTACTACTGCCGCTGCTGCTGAGGCGTAAGAGGAGGACGACTCGGGATCTGAGGAGGATGAGGGTAGCGATCCCGAGTATGACGGTGGAGATTAGATGCTTGTGACCTCCCCTGTTTTTGGCTGGTTTGGGGAGGTCATCTTTTGTGAGTTTCCGATCCCCCTTTATTAGTTTCTTTTTATTTTGTTGTGCTTTTATTCTTCCCTATTTCTGCTGGTGATTTGCTGCTGAGCACAATGGGGGCATTGTGCGTTTTGGTTTGGGGAGGGTATTTGCATATGTCTATTGCATCTGCATTTGTTTTTTTTTTTTTGCATTTCAGTCACACGTTTATTACATTTTAGCTTGCATTGTTTTAAATTCAAAAAACAAAAACAAAAAAACAAAGAAAAATCGAAAAATTTCAAAAAAAAAAACAAAAATATCACGTTTACTTTTGCATATAGTCGAGTCGGATTGGAGTTTATTAATGATGACATTGCACTATTAGTCAAATATATGCTATTCCATGCCTTTTCACAACTGCTTAGCGAGAATTAAAAGTGATTTCTCAAATTTTGTTGTGGAATTTACTTCGGGTTACTAGACTTGACTCATTTATTTTTGGCAAACTACTTATACTTTCTGAGATATAGAGCTTATAACTGGTGACATTCATGACCGGTTAATTTAGGATTGAGAGTAGTACTCCCATCATTTCATGTTTTGCACGTGTATGAGTTTTGATTGCTTATTGCCTATACGCATCGGTTTGTGGTCGGTATTACATGTTTTGAGAACTATTGCATCTCCCCTTTCTCATTTTTCCCCATTTAACTCCACTATAAGCCATATCTGCCAGTTGCCCTTAACTACATCCCATACTTAGCCTACCATTGTGCCGAGCTAGGTAGTAGTAGAGGAATTTGTCGAATTATAGCAGTTTTGGTTCGTTTCGGTAATGTTGGAGTGAGTATTTATGAGAATTGCAGGGGTTGCTAATGTGTCAGCCTGAAAAAAAAACTCAGATAAAAAATGAAAAAAACAAAGAAAGCTGATCTGGGCAGTGAACACTGGAATGCAGGGGTGGTCGATCGACTGCTGTCACTGGTCGATCGACTACCAGCTCAGAAAAGAAAAAGAAAAAAAAAAAGAAAGAAAGAAAAAAAATAAGGAATTTGAAAAAAATAATAATAATTCAGCTGAGTTGAGAATACACCTCATGTGCTTATTTCATAATTTAGAGGTGTCTGTTTTGGGATAGTGTGTTGCCTAGACATTTAGAGGCAATTGTTTATATTTCGAGTTGGAGGAACGAGATGCGGTTTCTGATGGTTTGTTAGGTACTAGCTTGGCTTCTTACCCTCGCATTTCCATACTTGTTTTGCCCTTTCTTTCACACTTAGCTTCACATATCGGCATGTAATAGTCCTTGACGGTGGTTATGCGTATGTACGGTAGCTAGAATCATTATTCATACTAGTCAAGCATACATGTTTTCTCGGTCGCAGTCTAGGTGAGAGTCTGTATTTTCATCCCTCTCTTCTACATATATTCTTACCATTTGCCTTGCTGCGAGAAGAGTGACCCGGGAGAGTCCAAATTTATGAGTCTTGCAAGGTCGAACGCCCGATTTAATTCCATGATATGCATAAATTTGTTCACTTGCTTTGAGTTTTGCAGTAGTTGATTACGTGCATTAAACGGTTTAGCATTGACTTGTAGCTAGCTCTGAGATGTACTCCTTTCCATTAAGTCCTTTTAGTTGCATTTAGTGCTTGTTGGGGACAAGCAAGGTTTGGTTTGGGAGATTTGATACGTGCATATTCTATACACTTTATTTGCAGTTTTGGCACGTATTTCCATGCGTATTTGTTAGCTTAAAGCTATTATTTCTCCCGAAACGGTTTACTTTGCGATTTCTATGATTTATTGTAGGAATGAGTGGAAGTGAGCTGAATCAAGCCTAAATCGTCCTCCGGAGGCAACTTCAGGGAAGCTTGGAAGAAGGGAGTTCGGACTCACTCACTTTGGGATGCGTGCATTGGAGTGAAGTGGCTGATTTGAAGAGGAAAGGAGGTTACTGCACAGCTCAGTTGGTCGAGCGACCAAGCTCTTCAGTCGATCGACCGTGGAATTTCAGCAGGAGCTACTGCATTGTTTCTGGCTGGTCGATCGACCATGCTACTCAGTCGATCGACCAGGTTTCGCAGCTGTTATTGATTTTACGTGTTAGACTTTTAAAAAAGCCCAATTGTAATTAACTTTTTGTCATGGTTTATCAGTAGAACAGATGAATAATTTAGGTTATGCTTTTCATTAGAGAGGAACTGAAGTTTTAGATCTGGTTTTGGGGAAGAAAGGTAGACTACGGATTGCAATTCAATTGCCTTTGTTCATCAATTCTTAGTAAGTTTTAATGCAATTTCCATCTCCATTATTTCTACTCAATTTAATTCTTGTTATTATTAGTTTTATTCAAGGAATTCAGTTTTATTCTTTTGTCTTAAATTCAATTTCAATTATGTCAATCTCGTTCCTTGCCTTCAATTTCGCAATTGTTATAGTTTTAATCATGCATAGCTAATTTTATTGATTTGGAACGAGGTGAGCCATGGCGTAAAATAGGGTCGATTTTATTAGTATGATTTTCTTCCATATCGATCTTGTTTTCTTTTGATAAACCTTTTTACTAGATTGAAAGATTAGTAATTTAAGTTATCATTAGATTGGAATTTCCTTTGAGCGAAAGCTTTGAGAAATTCTTGGGAATTAGAAGACCGTAAGGTTAATTTGAGCATTGATCGAAAGGCTTGCTCATATTTCCTGAGACCGTATTATAGGACCTCTGCTACCTTATTGACCTGACCTTAGCCATGGTGAACCGAAGTTCCCGATCTTCTTTTTATCTTGTTTGAGAAATTTCTTATCTTGTTAATTAGTCTTTAGAATCAAACCAATTCAAAACCCCACTTAATTGTTACTTTTATAGACTGAAAATAGCAAATAAAATTGATCTTGTCTCTCTGTGGTTCGACCCTTACTATCACTAGCTATAGTTTTAGTTTGGATTTATAAATTTAATTTTGATACAAAACGACGGTATCATTCACCGACTTAGTTAATTCTCACATGTTAGGATTAATCTAGTGGATGTTGTATTACATGCATATAACCTTCAACATATTGAGTATAGACGATTTTCCCTAATTATTAGTAGAGGCCGCTATCAAGGCGGGTGGGATTAGGTGTTCGATCAAAAGAGCTTCCTAATACGTATCCTCACCCCTTACTCCAGATCTCTGTGAACATCCGTGTTCATTGGCATCAACGAGAGTCATTCTAGACATAGAATGCTAAGGGTAACGAGTTCTTGGTGTTCATGTCACTACTTTGTGTCTTGACATGGCATGAGGTATTCGAACGGTTTTCAATTTTCCACAATAAATTGGTGGCGACTCCACAAATGCAAAAGCTTGCTCGCTTTTACTCCCGAGCGACCCACATGGGCCCGCGTCCACAGTTTGGCGACTCCGCTAGGGATTAATACACTTACTGAAGGAAAAGTAGATCTATATACTAACATACTCATATATGTTTTAATTTAATTTTGTCATAAAATTAAATGGTGGAACTTATGCATGCAAACATTAAAACAATATAAAGAAGAAACCATCATCTTACATTGTGATTTTCGGATTTATGGGCACAAGTGAGTTCACCTACTCACTTGTTCTTGAGCTCTCCAAATGGAAGAACAAGGATTCAAGTATAGAATCCCTCCCAAAAGCATATACCCAAGGAAAACTCATAATAACCAATATTATTTAGATCTAGTAATAATATTAGTTTTACTATAAAATTGACACAAAATAAATTGTATTTTACTCTTGAAAATTTCGGTCAAGAGGTAGTGTTTTGTGTGTTTTATTTCTCTAGAAATCTCATAAGATGTAGAGAGCATATCAATTTTCTTACACTAGAAAAAATTAGATGGGAGGAATGAATAATGATAATATATGAGAAAAGCTCTTCTCTCTTTTCTTTGGAGTGGCCGAAAATATGCTTGGGTAGGATGCCCAACACTTTCCATTTGTGCTCTTCACAAGAGACTAGGCATGCAAGCCTACTACCTAGTGTTATGATTGTGTTTTCATTTAAAAATAAACAACACAATATAAACTATGTACACACCCCCTTATTTTCGGTTTTGGGCATAAAATGGAGAATCCATTTTATTTTTGTCATTTGTCAAATTTGTCACATGTAACATGTTACATGACATGTCACAATGTAATGTATTTTTAACATATTAAAAATCAACATACTCATAAAATATATCATTTACAAAATAGTAATTCGTAATTACTTATACCAAAAATGTTTCCAAATTATAAACTACAACATTCTGTATTTATAATAATTTATTCATTCCGTTTCAATTGTTTCTGTAAACAATAATTTTATCCAAGTAATAAAATAATTCGATTACTTAGACCGTGTCTTATTTAATCATATTTACAATAAGATACGTAAATTATACTCACAAAATCATCCGTCAATTTTAAGCAATTTAATTAACTCGTATCGGTATACGATCAATTAAATAATCAATTAAGAGTATTTCCCTATAGGTATGACCTAAGGGGATCAACTGATCACCACCGTCGCACGACAGTAATGTCAAACTCTAGTCAGCCAATCATTACCGATATGTGTGGACCAGCTGACTGTAAAATATTACATCCCACATGTATTCTTAAAATGAGATTTAATAATGATATTTAAATCATGTGATCGCACTATTGTTGAGGACACATTTCCCAACACTTACGTGTAGCTAGGGTGAAACTTGAACAAGGTTAGGGAATAGTTTGTACAAGACAGTTGTTGGTTTTCATAACTCGGTCTTCCTAGACCGTTTATTCGGCCTTCCTAGGCCTAACCCAACCCATTCGACTAATCGTCCCGTCTAGACGGTCCAAATTCTTATTTGGGCCTAAGGATGGATAGCGATTGACGTCAACCATACCATGGTACTTACTCTTGTTTGTGTCAAGGACTTTCACTACTCGAAGAAATGGACTAGGAATCGGCCTTACTCCTGTTTGGTATGAGCCTCTCCACAGACCCCAGGTTTGATTGTTCGGTATGGCAACCCACCCTTTAAACCAAAACCCTTTTAAATGCACTCAACATCCCGTTATAATGTCTGTATAAATGCTTGTACTATATGTGATCACCATTTTCTAAACGAAACCATGACGAATCTTGTAAAAATCAAAACCTCTTTCAAAATGTAAAATTTTCGAAAAATAGACCAAATTTAGCGCAAAACTAGTCGAAGCTCTGTCCAATTGTCGAGTCAAAATTCGGGCTTCGAAGCCCATTTCAAAACCTCACTTCGAGTCCACTCCTACAACTACACTATAGTTGACTAGGACCAACATTTCCAAACCTTGTCATTTCTTCGAACCTCACTTGACACAAGTGGCACACTCCCACTTTACAAGTCAAACCTTTTCTTCGAGTAAGTGTGCTAGAATGGTCGATCGTGTTTTGATTCGTCGTCGATCTCTTATCCAGTTTTCAAGATGCCTGGAACTAGTCACGCAAGTGTCAATGGACAACCACCGAATGGTAATGATTTAATCCTAGCCGCGCTCGCTCGTCTCCAAACTAGCCAAGACCTAGTGAATAATCGCCTCAACACGATCGAAGGCCGAATCGTTGCCGTAGAAACTAGGTTTCCTCCTGCAGAAAATGAAATACTTCATGATTTTGTGAATGACTTCGCGAATGAAAATCCTCCACCTTTTGTGAGAGCACAAGAGGTCAACCCTCCCGTAGATCCGACTGCAGCTGAGAAACGACTCCAATACTTGGAGGAAAAACTGATGTATCTCAAAGGGGATGATATCTATAAGGAAAACAATCGCAAGTATGAGGCAGTGAGTTCCAAATTGCCAACCAACTTCAACATGACGGATATCCCAAAATTCAAGGGGCACGGAAACCCTTTGAACCACATCCGTGCTTTCAAGGATTGCATGTCTATCAAAGGCATTAAACCCGAGATGTTCTTAAGGATATTTCCTTCATCTCTCGACACCATTCCTAAGCAATAGTTCTATTCCCTAGAACACAAGAAGATTGACACTTGGGATGATGCCGCGATCGAGTTTGCTAAGCAATATGCGGATAATGCTGAGATCCAAGTCAATATGCGCACTTTAAAGGTTCTTACCCAAAATGATAAAGAAGGCTTCACCGACTTCCTAAGTAGGTGGAGGAAGACTAGTACCGAACTTGTCGAGCGCCCAGATGAAGCTACCCTCGTGGAAACATTCGTGGATAATTTAAAGCCCATTTATGCAAATCATTTGAGGTACCAAAACATTAAGACCTTCAAGGACTTAACCGTACTAGGAACAAGGATCGAAGATGACATCCGTAAGGGACTCTTGTCCAAAACGGTAGGTCGGGGATATCAAGGTTCAACAAGTCGTTCTTACGGCTATACTAGCAAGACTGATGAGGTTAACCTTCTCGAACCATCAAAGAAGAGTATCCCACAAAGAAAGTTCATAAACATTGGGGATACATACTCCAATGCTCTAAAGAGACTGATGAAACAGGGTAAGCTTCAACCCATAGGCCCTACACCTGAACCAGAAAAGAAATCCAAATCCTGGGACGAGAATTCGTACTGCGAATATCACAGAGGTAAGGGACATGACACAGAAAAATGCTACAAGCTAAAACATGTACTCCAAGACATGATTGAAGACGGTCACCTACCAATACCGCCTGGAGGCAAGCCTAACAATACTCAGAATCCTCTTGGAATTCTGATGATTACAAGTGAAGAATCTACCTTTGATTGTTCACACATCATTTCTCCAGTCGAAGATGAGATCTATGCAATAGAAGAAGAAGGGAACTACTCTACCATTTCCCCTACCATCACCGACTTTATAGCATGGGCAAAGAGTGTAGATAGACAAGTTTCAGAATTAGAAAGTTTAGTGGCAACCCTACGTGATCCAAATGCAAGACCCAAAGAACGTGCACCACTAAATCTCTCTCGAAATGATACAATGCAAGAATTAGTAGCCGTGGTTGATGAATTAATCGACCAAATTATCCAATTGGAGGACGAAATCATGAGGTTGAGAGAGCTTGCCACTGTCAATGGAGTTTGGACCGACGATGATGAAGATGAATACCTCACCGAACACTACCTAGTTAAAGTCAGTGAGGAAATAGTCCAAAACAGTGAGGACCAAGATGTAGACCACCTTACTCGTTCAGGGCGCCCATACCAAAATGTTTCTCAAAACGGTCCCATAGCAAATGGTCCAATCACCAATACCAATGTTGTCACGCCGAATGATAACGAAGATACCTCTACTGACCATTTGCTAAAGCAACTACAGAAGACAAAGGCTGATCTTTCAGTCTGGCAACTAGTCGCAAGCTCGTTCCCACATCGCCAAGCTTTACTGTAAGACTTGGTCAAACTAAATGTGGCACATAACTCCACACTCGATGACGTGGTCAACTTGGTCTTCCAAGAGTCACCTAAGCTAAGTAACCCTGTTACTTTCTCGGATGAAGATTTACCACCTTTTGGTGCTAATCACAACTAGGCATGAAAGAGTCGGATTGGACCCCTACCAACCAAGGTGTTCGCGCATATGATGGTACACGACGAAAAGTGGTAGGACTAGTTAGCCTTACCATAGCCACAGGGCCAATTGAACGAAAGGTTAACTTCCAAATAGTAGACATTGAAGCATCCTTTAATATACTTCTAGGAAGACCTTGGATCCACGCTTCCAAAGCGGTAACATCCACCCTCCACCAGAAGATCAAGATCCCACTAGATGGTAAAGTGGTAACGATCACTTCGTCACCCATCAAAGCGGTAATAGAAAAGAGGTCAAGTAACCAAGTACTCGTGAATCCAGTATATGAACTTGGGGGCTTCCATAACATAAACGTCATAGACACCCTTGTACTTCAATCCCTACTCTAATTTAGTGGTCAACCACATACTCAAATCTCAGGGATACTTCCCGGGAATGCATTTGAATCCTATTCGAAGAAACACCTTTGCACCCTACAAAAAAGGCAACTCACAAAGGATACCACTAGGACTAGGATACAAACCCACCAAGGAGGAAGCCCTAAAAATGCTCACTCAATTCCAAAACCGCAAGAATGTGGGAATCCAAATGCGGCCCTACCTCCCTACCCTAAATGGATACTTCGTTAGAGAAGGGAGTCAAGAACTCTTTCATGCGTTTCCTGACCCTTGGCACTACATAGGAAAGCAACTGGCTGAAATCGAGATCTTTCACGATTGCTACTTTATTCCCACAGAAACGGTTCCTACCGTCAAGACTCATCAAGCACCTTGCTTAGACGAACAAGCTGTTAGCTTACTATTTGGGGAAGATCGATATGTTAGAGCCGCGCAGGATGAGATCATTACCATGATACTTCAAGACGATCGCTTCAACCCTACCGCATTGATCACAGAAACCAGTTCGAATCAACAGAAAGGATGGAGAAATTCGATCAAGAGGACAAACAACCAAGGAAGACTCTTCAAGCTCACCACTGGAGAAGGAGAGATGTTCAAAGGAGAACCAGAAGACGATGAATTCGAGTCAAAGTCAGAGTCGGAGTCAGAGTCGGAGTCTAGAGAAGTCCCTAGAGAGTCTCCTCCTGTCGTCACTCCCACTCCCCTTGTTTTTCCTAGATTAGCATCAAGTAGTAACAGTAGTTCGGGAAATGTCCCAACGGCTTTCCCTTTACCGCCACTGACTACCGAACAGATGGCTTCTTTGTTTCAACTTTTCTCGAATTTTAGTATGAATAAATCAGGTTCTGCTTACTCTTTGTGTTATTCTGAATGCAATTCTGTTTACGATGATAATGAGGATGACCCAAACCCATACTCAATCGAGATACCTCCCTACATAGCCAAAGAAATACTACAAGAGGGGGAAGAGGGACCAGTTATAAAAAACACTGAACCCATTAATGTAGGAACCGAACTAGAACCCCAAGAACTTAGAATAGGGACGACCTTGAGCCCCGCCGAAAGGGCCAGCTTTGTAGACCTCCTATATGAGTTCAAAGACGTTTTTGCTTGGTCCTACAAAGATATGCCAGGGATCGACAGGGATATCGCAGAGCACAGAATCCCAATCAAACCAGGTTTCAAGCCCGTAAAACAGAAGCTTCGTCGAATGAGGACAAAGTGGGCACTTAAGATCAAAGAAGAAGTCGATAAGCAATTCAAAGCCGGGTTCATCAAAGTTTCCGAGTATTCAGACTGGGTAGCCAACATAGTACCCGTACCCAAAAAGGATGGGAGAATCCGTGTTTGTGTTGATTTCAGAGACTTAAATAAAGCAAGTCCCAAGGATGACTTTCCTCTACCACATATCGACATATTGGTGGATAACACGGCAGATCACGCGTTATTGTCCTTCATGGATGGATACGCGGGATATAACCAAATCAAGATGGCCATAGAAGATATGCACAAGACCGCCTTCATCACTCAATGGGGTACCTATTGCCACACGGTTATGTCGTTTGGGTTAATCAATGTCGGAGCTACATATCAACGCACCGCAACTACACTATTACATGACATGATGCATAAAGAAGTTGAGGTATACGTAGATGACATGATTGTCAAGTCAAAAGATAGAGAGGGGCACATTGCGAACCTTCGCAAATTCTTCTCCAGATTACGAAAGTACAACATGAGGCTCAATCCTCAGAAATGTGCATTTGGGGTAACATCCGGCAAGCTCCTGGGATATGTCGTTAGCCAACGAGGTATAGAAATAGACCCTTCCAAGATCAAAGCTCTAATCGAAATACCGCAACCTCAAACAGAGAAGGAAGTTAAAGGATTCTTGGGTAAGGTGCAGTATATAAGTCGATTCATATCGAAACTCACCATGATCTGTGAACCTATCTTCAAAAAGCTAAAGAAAACGGATCACACCATGTGGGATGATGACTGTCAAAATGCGTTCGACCGAATCAAGGAGATACTAGCCAAACCACCAGTGCTCATGCCACCCCAACGAGATCAACCTCTTGGTTTATATCTCTGGTCGGTCCGCTTTGAGCTTAGATTTTGGTTACTTGTCGTTAGGAGCACCTAGACCAAAATAATATTTATAACTTCACAAACAACTCTACTACTAGTAAACAGGCAAGTAAAGGTCGGATCCCAAGAGACGGGTATTGATGTAGAATTTTCGATTGCAAGTAGTGGTGTCTAGGGGTGTCACAATTTGGGTTGAGATAAGAAGATCACTAAACTAAATAACAATAAAAGTAAACAAGCAAGATGACTAAAATGAGATGTAAACAATTGATTAAAAGCACTAGGGTGTCATGGGTTCATAGGGGATTCATGGGAATTGATCATACAAACTGTTGGAATATGTGTCCTCCGACAATAATGCGATCACAACTGTTGATCATGATGATCACATGTTTAAATCTCATTTTTAAGAATACATGTGGGATGTAATATTTTACAAGTAAACTGGTCCACACATATCGGTAATGATTGGCTGACTAGAGTTTGACATTACTGTCGTGCGACGGTGGTGATCAGTTGATCCCCTTAGGTCATACCTATAAAGAAATACCCTTAATTGATTATTTGATTAATCGTATGCCGATACGAGTTAATTAAATTGCTTAAAATTGACGGATGATTTGTGAGTGACATTAACGTGTCTTATTGTAATTCGATTATATTAGATACGGTCTAAGTTATCGAATTGTTTTATTATTTGGATAAAATTATTGTTTACGAAACAATTGAAATCGAAATTGAATGAATAATTTATTATAAATACAAGACGTTGTAATTTATAATTTGTTAAACCGTTTTGGTACAAGTAATTACGAATTACTATCGATTTTGTAAATGACATATTTTATGAGTATGTTGATTTTTAATATGTTAAAAATACATTACATTGTGACATGTCATGTAATATGTTACATGTGACAAAATTGACAAGTGACAAAATAAAATGGACTACCCATTTTATTTTAGGTGTGCCGAAATAATGGAGGGAGTATAAGATTTATATTGTGTTTTTATCTTAAGTGGAAAACACAATAATTAAATCTAACTAGTAGCCATGCAAACCTAGCTTTTGAGAAGAGCAATTTTTTCATGCATTGGCTCCCTCATTACCCATATCCCAACCGGTTTTCCCACTAGAGAAAGACCAATGTTTTCTCTTTAATTATTCATTACCTCATATAATAATTTCTAGTGTGTTAGAAATTATTCTACTCTCTACACATTGTAAAAAAGCTTAGAGAAATAAAATCTCCAAAATCATTCCTCTTGGCCGAAATACACAAGAGAGAACAAAATTTATTTTGTGTCAATCTTTAAGTGAGACTTGTATTATTTCTAGTCCAAATAATATTAGTTATTAAGGGATTTCTGTGGGTATTCACATTTGGGAGGGATACTATTTTGGATCCTTTGTTCATCCACTTTAAGGAAAGCTCAAGAACAAGTAAAAAGGAGATCTTACTTGTGCCCTTTAATCCGAAATTCCATAGTAAGAATGACGATTTCTTCTCTTGTCTATTTTAGTTTGCATGCATAAGATCTAGTTTAATTTTATGACTAAATTAAAATATCACATATATGAATATGTTAATTAATGACATTAATAATTTTCCAACAAGCGGTATCATGAGCCTTAGGTTGTTTGCATGCAAATCGGTTTATAGTTTTTCCGAGTTATATGATTAACATACAAAACAAATTAAATTGGTTTTATAAAGATAAACCTTAAAATAAATTTGCATGTTAAAAGTTTCTGGTCCTAAGTGATTTTTAGGACATTTTGGTTTGTTTATGGATTTTATTGTTCATTTTATATAATAATGGCATTAAAATGTGATTTTTATGATAAAAATGTCATTTTTGGACTAAAAATAGCTAAACTTCGATTTTTTTCAGTGGTTTTTGGATATGTTTTCACATATATTATCTACTGATGGCCAGTAAATTTTCATAATTAAATGAGTTGTATTGCTCGAAATATGGATTTTTCAAGTTAAAATCGTATTTAAATGGATAAATAGGTTAATATGAGTTATATTTCGAATCTGGTCATGGAAATTTAGTATGTTGTCACATGCAATTTTACAAGATATGTGTAAAGTTTTGGCTATAATGAAGTCTTTATGCATGATTTATGAATTTTTGATGAAAAATCACATAAATAGTAACTTTAATTAGTAAAAATGCTAAAACATACTTCATGACTAAGGAAAAATGTCACATGCTGCATTTTATCATATATTTCAGATCTAAAAATGAAAAGTTGATGAATATAATTTTTCTCATATTTTTAGGGTCATAATTGTTAAAACCGATAAATCGCATCATTGTTTTTCTCGATAAATTTTCGAAATTTTTAACCTAAGTTTTGAACATTATGAGTGTCATGGTATTTTTCCAGAATATTCATGAGTTTAAATTTCAAAATTTGAAATTATTTGAAATTTTTATGATTTAATTTGAAGTTTATGTCATAATTTTGTATTTTAGGTCCATTTATGAACAATATTAAGAAATCTAGGTTAATTATTGTCAAAATGTTAGTGGAGACTAATTTTGAGTCCTAAGTTGGTTAGGGTAATTAACTTGTACATAAATATGAATTTATGTAATTGTTGTGATTTTTAAAAGGTTAAATCACGCAAATCCGTAAAAACCGATTAATATACGATATTGGCTCTTTAAAGGCGATTTAGCATAAAATTGGGCATGTTCATACGTATTATAATGCTGCATTTTATTTATGAATGTCATATTTTAATTTTATGTAATTTTTGAATTATGTAATTTTACTTAGTATGGCCTTAGTTTTAATTGATATTACCCGAAATGTATGGGAATATCGATTCGGTTGTAATTATTGTGATCTCGTATCACCGTTTTGTAATTTAATAGTTTTATTTTATTTTAATTACAAATGTATAATAGGAAATTATGTAATTTATTATGTAATTTATTTATTCCGGAGTTCCTTGAAGACGGTGCCACTCGAGAAGGCGATCCATCAAAGAATGTTGCCTTGAAATGCGTGCCAAGACCGAAGTTCTAGGGACCAAAGGAGTTGGTTTCCGAATTTGTAATAGTTTATTAGATTTACTATTTTAGGAAGGCCATACTAGGATTTTATTTATGCTTTGCATTTTATTTATATGTTGCATGCATCGCTAAATCGCCAAAACTAAAACATGCATTATCATTTAATCGAATAAATCGACCGTGTCAATTACAATTATCGTAGTTCACCGCTTTAGTTCACTTAAAACGTGATAGATAATAAATTGACATGACCTCTCGGTAAAATAAACAATTGAGACTTAGCCTTACCAAAAATTAAAAACCATGAAAACCTATTTCGTGAGGGAGTGCACTCGGCTATACCGGGGTACAAACCTTGCTACGTAGGGGAAGTGGGTGATAAATGTCTACCCACCGAATTTAGAAAGATGAGGGTTGTATTCGGCTTTACCGATGCCCAAGTTGATTTAAATTTGGATCATGGACACATTTATTCGAAATTTGGGTTGAACTCAACGAAAGTATTTTCGACGGTTGCCGGATGTGTTTCGGGCTAAAGATAAATATTAATGTAATTTTATCGACCAAGAGTTCTAAAAGTAGAATCGATTAAAGAGTTAATCCACCGAGTTATATTGATAAGGGTTGTATTCGGCTTTACCGATGCCTAAGTTAATATGAATTTGGGTCTTGGAATCATTTATAATAGTTGGGTAGAGGTCACTATATAAATGCTCATATCTTGTTAAAATTATTTACAAGTATGATTAAAAATGACAAATGTTAATATTTCCTTTTCCTCCGTACTTGTAGTTCATTACAATGAATCCATCAAACGCTACTACACCGATAACTATTGAGTCTTCCCACAATGTTTTTGACGACGTTTGCTTCAACAATGATTTCAACACCACTAGAGAACTTTCTTTTGGGATAGGTTCGGATGGAAACATTAACTTCATCACTTCTTCTAAACCTCCTACTACTACAAGATCTCTTGTGAGCCGGTCTCAGGAAGACCGCCTCATAAAATCTATAGGATCTTTGTCTTTGGAAGAGAAAGATGCCAAAACTAGTGGGAGCTCAAGCAATCAAGTTCTTGCTTCTAAGGGCAAAAGGTTCAAGAAGAAGGGAAAGAAAGGGAAAAACTTCAAGCAAGTTGAAGATGAGTGCCATTATTGCTATGACATGGGACATTGGCTTAGGAATTGTCCCGTATATTTGCGAAATATAAAGGAAGGAATCATCATTCCAAAAGGTAAAATTCCTAAGGAAATTTATGTTATTGATGTAAATTATACTTCCACTACGACATGGGTACTGGATACCGGTTGTGGTTCTCACCTTTGTAATCATTTACAGGGGTTAAGAGACGTGAAGAGGCTTAGCAAAGGAGATGTGGATCTACGCCTTGGAAATGGAGCTCGAGTAGCGGCCGAATCCAAGGGAACTTATGTATTAGCTTTGCCTAATGGATTTGAGTTGTATTTACATAATTGTTTTTATGTGCCTACACTTTCTAAAAACATTATTTCAATCGTTATGTTGGACATGGACGGTTTTTGTTTTGTCATTAAAAACAATCGTTGTACTATTTCAAGGAATGACTTAGTTATAGGCCAAGCTCCTTCCATTCATGGCTTTTACATTTTAGAAACCTCGAATCCGACTCATGACATCTACAACATTCAATCAAAGAAACTCAAATCAAGTGATCCAAATGAATCGTTCATTTGGCATTGTCGATTAGGTCACATAAACGAGAATCGCATCAAAAGATTAATTTCGACTAATATGATTACACCATTTGATTATCAATCATATGGAACATGCAAATATTGCCTTCGTGGCAAAATGACTCGTAATCCTTTTAGCGGTAAAGGAACTCGAGCAAGTGAACTATTGGGACTCATACATACCGATGTGTGTGGACCAATGAGTATCACCGCTCGAGGAAATTATGACTACTTCATAACCTTCACCGATGACTTGAGTAGATATGGGTATATCTATTTAATGAAGCATAAGAGTGAAGCTTTTGAGAAATTTAAGGAATTTCAAAATGAAGTAGAGAACCAATTGAACAAAAAGATAAAAGCACTACGATCCGATCATGGTAGAGAATATCTTAGCCTTGAATTCGATTCACACTTGAAAGGTTGTGGTATTATATCACAACTTTCTCCACCCGGAACACAACTCAATGGTGTTGCCGAAAGGAGAAATTGAACCCTACTTGATATGGTTCGATCCATGATGAGTCAAACCGAGTTACCAAACTCGTTTTGGGGATTTACGATTCAAACCGCAATAAGATCTTTGAACAATTGTCCCACCAAAGCCACCGAGAAAACTCCATTTGAGATATGGAAAGGAAGAGTTCCTAATATATCCTACATGAAAATTTGGGGATGTAATGCTTATGTCAAAACCAAAAATGACAATAAGCTAGCCCCACGATCTGAAAAATGCACCTTTGTAGGCTATTCTAACACCCGAGGTTATTACTTCTATAAACCTCAAGAGAACAAAGTGTTTGTGTCTTGTGAGGTTGTCTTCTTAGAAAGAGAATTTATTTCTAAGAGACAGAGTGGGAGAAATTTTGAACTTGATGAAGTTCAAGAGTCACAAACCGAAGTAGAGACGCAAGAAGATGTTCCTTCGTCATCTAACGCGGTTGTCCCTCCTCCACTTAGAAGAACGGGCCGAGTTATTCGCCATCCCGATCGATATGTGGGACTTATCGAAGAAGATAGAACATTCGATGTATTGCTTTTAGAAAGTGACGAGCCCGCCACCTACAAGGCCGCAATCTCTAGTCCAAATTCCTCCTTATGGCTTGAAGCCATGAAGTCCGAAATGGATTCTATGCATGAAAACCAAGTTTGAAACTTGGTGGATTTGCCTAAAGGGGCAAGACCTCTTCAATGCAAATGGATTTTCAAGGTCAATAATGGCATAGAAGGACATGATGATGTCTACAAAGCTAGGCTAGTGGCAAAAGGATTTACCCAAGTCCAAGGTCTTCATTATGATGAAACCTTCGCCCCCGTAGCCATGCTAAGATCCATACGGATTTTGTTAACGATTGCCGCATTTCATGATTATGAAATATGGCAAATGGATGTCAAAACCGCTTTTCTAAATGGGCATTTAGAAGAAGAGGTGTACATGATACAACCCGAAGGTTTTGTCGATCCTAAAAATCCTAACAAAGTGTGCAAACTTAAGAGATCCATTTATGGTCTTAAGCAAGCATCTAGAAGTTGGAATCATCGATTCGATCATGTGATAAACAAGAATGGTTTCCCTCGAAATGTTGAGAAACCATGTTTATACATGAAATTCAGTGGGAGCAATGTTGTGTTCCTAATATTGTATGTCGATGACATACTACTCATTGGAAATGACATTCCAATGTTGTCTTCTGTTAAGAAATGGTTAGGTAACCATTTCCAAATGAAGGATTTAGGAGAGGCACAACGCATATTAGGTATCCGGATCCATAGAGATAGATCCAAGAGGATATTGGCACTAAGTCAAGAATATTATGTTGATAAGATTCTTCGACGTTTCAGCATGGACAAATCAAAAAGGGGATTGGTACCTATGGTAACTGGGATAATATTGAGCAAGTCTCAATCGCCCTCTGAACCCCATGATGTTGAACGCATGAAGTTGATCCCTTATGCTTTCGCTGTTGGATCAATCATGTACCCCATGATATGCACACGTCCTGATGTCTCGTATGCCTTGAGCATGACGAGTAGATATCAAAGAAATCCAGGTGAGAGTCACTGGATAGCCGTCAAGAACATCCTTAAGTACTTGAGAAGAACTAAGGATTCTATCTTAGTGTTTGGAGGAGACACCGAGCTCCGTGTAAATGGTTACACGGACTCAAGTTTCCAAACGGATAGAGATGACATGAAATCATAAGCTGGTTTCGTTTTCATGCTCAATGGTGGTACTGTTAGCTGGAGATGCTTCAAGGAAGTCTGTGATCATGGATTCAACAACGGAGGTGAGTACATTGCGGATCGAAGTCGCCAAGAAAGCTGTATGGATCAGGCAATTCACGGAAGGTCTAAAAGTAGTACCTACCGCCAATTATCCCATCACTCTCTATTGTGATAATAGTGGACGATCTTCCAAGCTAATGAGCCAAAGTCTAGTAATAGATCTAGACATGTACTTAGAAAATATCATGTAATTAGAGATTTCATTGAAAGAAAGGAAATTGCGATATGTAAGGTTGGGACGGATGATAACATAGCTGATCCGCTCACAAAGCCTTTATCGCAGGCTAAGCATGATGGACATGTTGCGTCCATGGGACTCAAATGCATGCCAGTTTTATGTTTGATTTTGATATAAAATAAAAAAGTTGTTTTATTTGATCATATGCAAAATCACATTTGTCTTTTATTTTTCCATTACTTTGTCATATTCAAATGGGTTGTGGAGACAAGATTGAACCCCATTAAAGTGAACTAAATTGACATAGTAAACGCCCATAGTCACTTGTATGAGGTGACGTCTCGAAGTGACTAGAGTGTGACGCGATTGATGGCAAGTTTAAGTGTCATAGAGTCATATGAGAATGACTAGTCGATCACATCGGCAGACTGTTAGGAACACATTGTGGGGCTAATGACCGCTTATAGAGTTCTGGCAAATTTATATAGCCTGGTCGTGGCGAGAGCTACTATAGTATTCTAATGAGTCGATTTTTTTGACTAAAGACTATTTGCCTAAGGTAGTACAGTTACAGATTAACTTTGATTTATGTTACTACGACCTTCGTAAATAGGGTCAAATGGGCATATTTTGGGTTATGATGGCTATGGCTAGTCGAAGGGAATAAGTGCGATAGGAATTGTCCACCCCTTGTCAGCGTTATAACGATATCTCAGGGCCACTCGAGGAGAAATGAACTGGAAATGCGTGGCCACGCTCGGAAGGTATCCATGGTAGATAATTCCGGTCAATCAGTTATTCTCCAGATCGAGGAAACCACTCTCGATATGATCACTTGCAAGTACGACCTGAAAGACACCTTGCATTGAGTGGGAGATAGTAATAGGATAAGAGAATTGGTGACGCACACTTGTCGAGGACAAGTGGGAGATTGTTGGAATATGTGTCCTCCGACAATAATGCGATCACAACTGTTGATCATGATGATCACATGTTTAAATCTCATTTTTAAGAATACATGTGGGATGTAATATTTTACAAGTCAACTGGTCCACACATATCGGTAATGATTGGCTGACTAGAGTTTGACATTACTGTCGTGCGACAGTGGTGATTAGTTGATCCCCTTAGGTCATACCTATAGGGATCCCTTTAATTGATTATTTGATTAATCGTATGCCGATACGAGTTAATTAAATTGCTTAAAATTGACGGATGATTTGTGAGTGAGATTAACGTGTCTTATTGTAATTCGATTATATTAGATACGGTCTAAGTTATCGAATTGTTTTATTATTTGGATAAAATTATTGTTTACGAAACAATTGAAATCGAAATTGAATGAATAATTTATTATAAATACAAGACGTTGTAATTTATAATTTGTTAAACCGTTTTGGTACAAGTAATTACGAATTACTATCGATTTTGTAAATGACATATTTTATGAGTATGTTGATTTTTAATATGTTAAAAATACATTACATTGTGACATGTCATGTAATATGTTACATGTGACAAAATTGACAAGTGACAAAATAAAATGGACTACCCATTTTATTTTAGGTGTGCCGAAATAATGGAGGGAGTATAAGATTTATATTGTGTTTTTATCTTAAGTGGAAAACACAATAATTAAATCTAACTAGTAGCCATGCAAACCTAGCTTTTGAGAAGAGCAATTTTTTCATGCATTGGCTCCCTCATTACCCATATCCCAACCGGTTTTCCCACTAGAGAAAGACCAATGTTTTCTCTTTAATTATTCATTACCTCATATAATAATTTCTAGTGTGTTAGAAATTATTCTACTCTCTACACATTGTAAAAAAGCTTAGAGAAATAAAATCTCCAAAATCATTCCTCTTGGCCGAAATACACAAGAGAGAACAAAATTTATTTTGTGTCAATCTTTAAGTGAGACTTGTATTATTTCTAGTCCAAATAATATTAGTTATTAAGGGATTTCTGTGGGTATTCACATTTGGGAGGGATACTATTTTGGATCCTTTGTTCATCCACTTTAAGGAAAGCTCAAGAACAAGTAAAAAGGAGATCTTACTTGTGCCCTTTAATCCGAAATTCCATAGTAAGAATGACGATTTCTTCTCTTGTCTATTTTAGTTTGCATGCATAAGATCTAGTTTAATTTTATGACTAAATTAAAATATCACATATATGAATATGTTAATTAATGAGATTAATGATTTTCCAACAAGCGGTATCATGAGCCTCAGGTTGTTTGCATGCAAATCGGTTTATTGTTGTGATAGGATTGAGTTGGTTTATATCTTACAATCCTAGGAAGATTTGGGTCCCGGAGCCGAATCGATTAGATTGTATAACATCTACAAGTCAACTTAATCCTCCCCACTCAACTATATGCAAGGTCTAATGAGACTCGAGTTGGTTTTTGTCTTACAAGTCTCATTGAAAAGGTAAGTGATGGGTAAAAAATGCAAGGATTAATAGGCTCGCATTTCATCAAACATAACATGTGCATAAGTTGAGATCACAACAAGCAAGCAAATAAATTATGTGAACATATTAAATTAAGCATGAATCATCCCCATGTTGGTTTCCCCTATTTCCCCATTAACCTTAGTTAAGGAAACTACTCGCTCATTATCAAGTTTGACATGTTAACAAGGTTGTCATTCATATTAACAAAGCAAAACATGATGAATAAATGAAGATGATTAGCAATAATTAAAAAGGGATTAAGAGAATTATACCTAATGATGATTCTAAAATAATAATGCAAAGAATAATAGAAGTACTTGATGATTGATGGAAGGTTGTCAATCTCCCAATAAACCCAAATAATCTTCAATTACCCAAAATAAAAGATGAATAATAGAGAAATTAAGGAAATGAGATTTGTATTAAAACTTGATTAGAAGTTGATTACAAGATTAAAGAGAGATTAGAATAGTATAAACTACACTAAGGATTGATAAGAAGAACATGATAATCTAATTAGACTAATGGGGTATTTATAGTGGGGATTAGGTGCACAATTTAGGGTTACTAAGGGCTTAAATGACGATTAAGTCCTTGAGGAATCGCTCCTCTCAAGAAAAGATGCGGGTCTCCTTTTAGCTAGTCTTTCAAAAATATGCGCATCTCGAATGAAGAAAGAAGGGGGCGTGTTTCTCTGGAGGACAATCCGAGCGTCCAAAGGTCGGGACGAGCGGATTGGGGAGCTTCTAGACAAGCGGCCTGGCGGTAAGGACGAGCGGCCTGGCGAGCTTCTTTTCTTCTTTTCTTCTTCCAACAATCCTCCGAGATTTTGTCGGGGATGCAAGGATCTTCTTCATCATTGCCCATCTACTACATTATGTATAAAGGCCTTCTAGTCTTGTCTTCTATTTGATGCTTGGTCATTAGATTTGATCAATTTAGCTCTATTTTGCCATGAAAACGCAAGGTTTGCACTCCTCTCCTACCATGGAAACAAAACCTCAAAGAATATGCAAAACAAAGGACTAAAGATAGTAAATTACCCAAATATGCACTAAAAAGCATAGGAACGAGGCTAATTCGGGGACTAAATATGCTCAAATATTGATCACATCAAATATCCCCAAACCAAACCTTTGCTCGTCCCGAGTAAAGAGGTGACAAAACTAGGACCCTTATTTAAACTATCCTACTAATATAGCCGATATGAGACAATTAGCGGGCCTCACTCCGCCCCTTCAACTCACAACAACACAACCATGAGGTAGGATGCCTTGTTGCAAGGCAAGGTGGGTCTTGCCAAAATGGCGACACATCCAATCATTAAAGCACATAAAATCAAGTAATGGATGCATATACAAAAAGAATAGCCACTTTCCTTATCTAAGTACCGAAATTATCTAAAGGGGAAGCAATTCAAGGATACACACTCCTTCATAGATATGGTTTCTTCAAACTACTAGGCCTAGAAGGATACCAATAAACCACCTCCAAGTTGTGTCAAGTTAGGGTACCTTTGTCCTCAATCGTTAAATGCTTTTGTCAAGAATAGACTCCCTATGGTGTTAGAAACACTGGAGGATCGTGGAATTCCCCTTCTTGCCTAGACAAGAAGAAGGGTCGTCCCCTCTCTACCATGCACAAAAATGGATACGATGGATAAAGGAATCAATAATATTTGAGTTTCATGTGGGTGTTTGTTTTTGTTGTTGTTTTTCCCCCCAATTTCTTGTGGCATATAACATTTTAGAACACTTTCTTTTGCCATTTCTTTTTGATGTTTGGCATTTCAATACTTGACAATTTCAACTTTTTGCATTTTCTTTTGAACATTTTCAAAGTTACCCCAATTAGTAACGAGGGTGCCTTATATTTGAAACATAGGAGTCTATTTTTGCTCCTCTTTTATTTTGATGCAATTTGCAAACTTTTTGGCTTTTCATTTCATTTCTTGAACTCAAATTTTGAACAATTTTTGTGCCCATTCCCTTTGATGACAAAATGTATGGTAGAACATATATGAATGATAGTTGCATGGTTTCAAGGGTCACCTTGGAATGAACGGTAGCCAAGGAGTTATCACACCACTAGGTACTCTTGACTAGGCCTTAATCCATGGGTCAAAGGATACTAACATGACACATCCTAGAGTATTTTACAAGTATTCTAACAAGCAAAGTCTTAAGAAGAAAAAGCATCTACTAGGGCCTATATACACTTGTCGAGTTTCCCAAATAGACAGTTTCACAAAAATTTTCCTAAATGCAACTATATGCCATGATGCAACTAACATATATACATCCTAATGCATATGCTTCTACCAACTAATATGCCAAATAATCTAAATGCACGTCCTAAATTCACATTGTTTATACCGCATCAATCAAAATAAAGCCACATAGTCATTAACATAAAGAGGAAAAAGGAGATTGGAAAGATCATACCATGCGGTCTTCAATATCCTCATGTCTCGGATGTGGCGTAGTCAATCAATGTGAACAAGGATGAACAAACACAATATATACAAAACAATATATACACTACACTACAAAGGAAATGAACTTGTTTTTGGATTTTCAATTTTACAATTTTTTTGGATTTTTCGAAATTTTTAATTTTTTTGGATTTTGTATAAAAGTCAAGTTAGAATTTCCCATCCCCAAACTAGTATGGGCATTGTCCTCATTGGCCAATACGATAGGAAATTATGCAATGAAAATGCATGATTTCTAAACTAAATGCAAACTATACTACGCTACACTACATGATGCATGTGGTTTTGTTATGGCGGAGAGAATAATTTAAATTAGCTCCCAATGCATATGCATGGACTTCCCCAAACCAAAATAGACATTATTTCTAATGTCATGAATTTCGGGGGAGTTTATGCACATGGAATGTAATGCATGAAACTAAAGATTGTCATTTTGGATTTTACAAGTCGGGAACAAAGATAAAGAACGCCTTAATGAAGCCAAGGTGTTAGTCCTCCAATGTTGCTAGGACTCCACAAAATGATCAAGATAAAATAAAAACAAGAGAAGTAGACAAACCATAAGGGAGGTGTAAAAATGTAGGAGCCTCCAAAGTTTGCTAATCCTCACCCATTGTATCATCATCATCATCATCTCTTGAGGCATCATCAACCTCCATAGATGTGGAATCATGTCCACTCTCACTTTCACTTGCTTGTTCTTCCTCACTTTCCTCTTCCTCTTCTTGGACTTCTTCTTCTTGAACCTCTTCTTCTTCTCCTTCTTGATCACCACCCTCTTCAACAACCATCTCCTCTCCACCCAGTCTACCACCACTAGGAATGCTAGGAAAGAATACTTCTCTATCCGCCCAACTAGGCAAAGGACAAGACGGATCAAGAAGTCCTTGCCTAGCTAGATGTAGGAGGGGCGGATATTAGGCCTTGTAAGCATCCACTCTATCATCGTAAGCTTGCTTATGCATTTCCCTCATGAGTAGAGTCAAGTAATCATATCCCACTTCGACATCTTTGGGTTTGAACTCGTGGTATTAAAATGGGTAAGGTGGGGTGATAATGGAGGAGGAGGGCTCGGAAATTTCGCCCCTTTGTTGTTGAATGATATACTCGGTCTCTTCGGAGAGTGGGAGAAGGTAGTTCGGTCGGTGAACATTCAATCGGCAAATTTTGGAAGGCAAGGTGAAGAATCTAGCTTCATTTGTTAACCACCTATATTTGTTGTCAAGAGTGTCGTGCTTGACCCACTTGAACTTGTGAATCATGGTGTCCATATCAACAAGATGGCCTCCTTTAACCGGCACATAAGTGTTGTTTTTGTTGAAATCCCGGTTAAAATGCTTAGCCAAATGGGTAACTAGTCCTCCATTTACAATAAAGGCGGTGCCTTCTTTGGCACAATCGACATTAAGCCATCGTTCAACCAAAAGTCTTAGAGCATTGTATGGCTTGGTAAATTCCCTCCCAATGTTCAAGACCGACTCAAGAAGAATACAATCGAGTTTGGTAAGATGATTTGTGCCATTTCTAGCTATCAAAGTATTCCCAATGACCTTATGCCATACTCTAATTCCCGGATGGTGGACTAAGAGAGCACGACAATCATGAAAGCGTATGAATTTCTTTCCGAAAATTGCCATCCAAAGAGGAGCTGGGTCATACTTGATAGGAGTCTTTGTATATTTCGGGTTATCACTAAGGCCTAATATCTTGCCCAATTCGCCATAAGTTATGCGTCTATCAACATTTTCAAGACAAAACTCGATGTTGGTTCGAGTATCCACCCTTGTGACTTTCAAAGAACTTAAAAATTCCAAGGTGAGGGAGGGGTATGTCAATTCTTTCATTGTAAACAATTTACCCAATCCCATAGACTCAAAGAAGGTTTTGGTTTGCTCAAGAACACCCAACTTTGACAATGCATCTTCACAAATAAACTTAGTAAGCATGATAGTTTTCTTAGCAAAGAGTGTGAATTTCTCCCTATGAGAGTCGGAAGTGAAAATTACCTCCGGATAATTGGATAATTGTTCAATGACCGGAGTTGTTGATGTTGTAGCTTCCATAGGGGGATCTTGTTGTTGAACCTCCAACCTTGTCTCATGGACTACCAATGCCTTTGACAATTGTTTTTCTTGAAGAGCTAGTTGCCTTTTGGAAAGTGTCTTCTTTTGGGGTGCCTTGTTGCCTCCTTTAGTTCTTGCCATTTTCCTTTGCTTGATTACACCAATGAAAGATTGAAATCTTCAATTTTTAGTGATACCCAAATCGATTTAGGATGAATGAATGTTGCTTTGTATCCTAAAAATCGACTCAAAGGTTGAAGATTTTGGTGTTTGAATCACTTGTTGTTGCAAAAGAAGTGATTAATTTTTGTTGTGAGGAAGTTTGGATTTGATTTGGTTGAGTTTGGTTGAGGAAATTTGATTTTATTGATGGAGAGGATGAGGGTTTTGGGGTTTTTGGGTTTTGGGTAGTGTTTGTAGGTTGAAGAAATGAGAATGAAAGGGAGAAGAGGGTTTAAAATACCCGTTATATTTGAAAATGCCGTGGAGGACGAGCGGATCAGGTGTCGGGATGCTCGGACTCTTCAATGTTTGGCTCAGGAAAAGACGCCATAGGACGAGCGTCTTTCTGGAAAGACGAGCGGATTCTTTGTGGAGGGACGAGCGTCTTTCTGGGTGGACGCTTGGATTCCTTTACAGAGAAAATCCCAGATTTTTTTGCAGCAAAAAGATGAGCGTCTTTTGTGAAGGACGACCGTCCAGAATGAGACGAGCGGATTCTCAGTTGAGACGCTCGGATTCTTTGTCATACCAGATTTTTGTATTCTGCAGCTCTACCAGACGAGCGTCTGGTGACATGGACGCTCGGGTTTCTTCAGGATGAGTGGATTGTCCATTTGGCCACTCGGATTCTCCCCTGACCACACGAATTCAGGTACATCCGTGGGTACTTCGTAACCCGTGTCATTTTCATTCTTCAATTCTCGTGTTCTTCATTGTAGGGGCACTACAAAGGCATGAATAGCCTAGGTAATTGTTATCCCCACACTAAGGTAAAGCACTACACATCAATAAAATCATAAGTCCCTCCCTCACTTCTCTCAAAATGATGAATATCTTGATCAAGGCACAAAAATATAAATCCAAGAATGACAAAAATGCAATGTAATAATTGAAATGAAAGTTAGGGAGTTAGAATATTTACAAATGGTAGTTTAGGGAGGACTCAACCAAACTCTCATCCAATGTGAGATGTCAAGGGGGCATGTTCAAGGTGTTGTTGATGTTACTCAACACCTTGAAGAAGTAGTCGAAAGCTTACTCATTATCATGATAAAGGTCCTCAATAGATTTTTGCCCTTGTTGTTCTCCATGATGGTCTTGGTTCATAGCATTCCAATATAGGGATTGAATATCCCTTCAAACTCATCATCCCAAAGACCGCAAACTTCGTCTACTTGATCATTAAAGATTTCTTGAGTTGATAGAGACAACTCTCCTTCTTTCTTTTTTATTTTTGATCAAATGTGAGTATATATATATATATCAAAAATAGGATTTACATGCAATGCAAATCCTTAGTTACATAAGGTTCTTATGGCAAAGCCAAGTTACATCATTAGCACTCAAATTCTCCCTACCTCTTCCTCTAATTCTAGCTTTCATACCATCACTAATCTGCAAGGCAACATGTCTAGGATGCATTAGGACCATATCATTCCTGCATTTGTTCCTCTGGAACCAGATAGAGTAGAGTGCCCCCAAGAACAAAGCAATCTGAACTCCTCTCTGGACAGCTGTACCTCCTCTATTAGTCCACCACATTAGATCAACTGCCAGAGGAAAGCTACACCCAGTAACCTGCTACATAGCCAGCATCACTCGTCTGCTGTACTGGCAAGCAAAGAAAAGGTGAGCCAAGGACTCATTAGCCTGACCACATAGCAGACAGCATGTAACACCCGCCCTTTTCGTATAATTTTCATAAAGAAAAATAATACTTTTACATTACTTTAACTAGTTAATTTCATTATGTTAATAAAAGTAATTTAATTAAAGCTATAAGTTTTAAAGCTTACGTATATAAAATATACGTTTTCGTCGGATAGAAATAATAATAATAATAATAATAATAATAATAATAATAATAATAATAATAATAATAATAATAATAATAGCTATATTGATAATAAAATTTCCGTCTTAAATTATAGTAGGTTTAAGACGAACCTCCGTCTAGCAAAGGACCGTCACATTTTCACATGTGAGCCTCATCTATCCCCGACCTATCCCGTGTCGACAACACATTCCTTAACTTTAGCACCCAATTAAAATATGAGTTATTGACCCACACTCACAAATTGTTGGACCAATCCAAAAACACCTCACCATTTTATATTCCTTCTTTTTTTTCGAAAACCTGGTGTAAACAGCTTGAACACCTGCAAACATTTCAGCCGCTGTAAGAAAACAAAACTCTAAACAAGCTCCAAAGAAACCCATAAATGGCGACTTAAAAATGCTAGATTTCTTGCTCAATTTTCGACCAAACTCAATAATTCTTGCACCATTCATCTCCTTATCTCTTCCTTCATCTTTTAAGGTAAGAAAGGCATATCCTTGTGAAGTTCCCGTCTCGACCCGTCTCATAAATGTGACGTTTTTAGACTAACTTGGCTCTTATTACGGTTTTTAGGTGAAGACTTTGAGGACCCCGAAGGAAACTCATTCATAATCGACCATTCACTTGAAGATTGAAGAAAGTTAAGGTAACCGGGATAGGTTACTCGACAAACGTCGGGAAACACGCCCTTTCTACTCGACTTTTCTGTAGTTATAGTAAAAGTTAGAACCTTTGAATGATTTTCGTGTATAGAAATGTTCTTTGAAGTACATGTGGTAAACTTCCATGGTGGTTGTGTTGTTGCGTGCCCTTTCTCTGCTTTACCGCTTAGAGTTTCAAAATAGGGTGTGACTTGGTTCTTACTGTGTGAACTGTGTTTGCGTACCTGCTGGATTTTCTGAGTTCACTCATGCTAAAAATGATGGATTTGTTTACGCCTTTGTATGATTATACCGTCCTCAACTCAGATTCTTCTTCCGTCTTAAAACGGTGCCATGGTAGAGCTGCTTGGTGCAGCCCAAAATCGTGACTCTGCTTGCTTCCCGAGCCCCGTTTTGGGTTGGACTAAACGCCCCCTCAAACGCTTTCTTGCTTGTGCCTTCATGCTAATGCCGTCACATGTATACTCAATTTTGGACTGTCAAATGGAGTTCGGAGTACAGGAACTGTGCATTCCTCACCTCCCTGTACAATTTCTTTAAACAAATTAGCTTGGGACTGCTTGTGCAGGTACAGGGGTCGGGGGAATGAATAAACTGTACTGATTCCATTTGCTCACTTCACTTTCATTTGGTGTTTGCTTTGGTTTGCCGAGCACATGGATACCATGCCCCTTCTTTCTTTATTTTTGTGATTACCGTGTTTATAAACATTGCCGTGTTCACTCTTTTTTTTTTTTCCCCGGATTTTGTGACTTATAATGTTGGGCTCACCAACATGCTTTTCTTGGGCTCAAACCATGGAAAACCTTGGACTCACCATTTTATTTGGACCCAAATGTCTGGATGTTGTGGGCTCATCATTATTGGATTTTGGGCTCGTCTGGTCACTTGCATTGGATTTGTGTGCTTCCCGTAAATTTTCTCATAACATAAATTACTCATTACCACCTGTTATATTTTACTTATTTTATTTTATTTTAATCGGCACGTATAACTGTAAAGTGAGATATTTATTTTATATGTCACAAGTATGAAAAGATGATTATAAATAATTACTTGTTGTGAGTCGTATTCTTGTAGAAATGCCATAGTACCATCATATATGCTTGACATGCCTTTATGCCTGCTTGTGCCGTTCTGCCAAGTATGGATTTAGCTCATTTATTCCGCCTCTTTCGGACTGTTCTGCCGATTATGGGTTCTCGACTTCCGTTACGTCGATCGAGTCTTGGATGCGGACTGTTCGCGCATGTCGAATCGGGGACCGTTACGCCCCGAGAGTCTGGCCAGATTTAGACTAGGACTGAGTCTTTGTGATTATCATTGTCGTCCTACCAGGGGAAATTATATTTGATGAGTGTAGTAAAGGATTTGCATTTTGGATGGGTATATTGGTCATGTCTCCTTGAATTACGTGCTCATGGTTAAGTGGTCTTTATCTTGCCTTCCCGCATTTTCCTCCATTATTTAACTTTGTTTATGCTTTGCTTACTTGCCTATTTTATTCCTTTTCCTTATTTATGAATCTTTGATCATGTATGCTCATATGCATAGTTACAATTCAACTCATTCTCATCTTACTTGATATGGTCATTTGTTTATGTGTTTTGTCATGTTCATCTTGATGTTTTGTGGCTGGGAGAACCTTGAGTTACTCCCCACTGACTGTGGCTTTCATGTTTACATGAATGACAGGTTGGTGAAGATGCTTATATGGGGTTTGACGTGTGAGCTAGCGAGTACCCCGGACTTTTAGATTTCCTATTTACCGCTTAGACTCACCTATTTCTTTATGTCATTCGAGGGATATATTTTCCCCACTTTTGACCGTTTTATTTGTATGGACCCTTGTTTTTTTTATTTCCGTTTTTCCTTCTGTTGAATGTTAGTGACTCCCGCATGCTAAACTTTATCTACTAAATAAAAGTTTTAAAAACTTCACATTTTTCGTATATATTTAGTAGTTTACTTTCCGCTTTATCGCGGGGTGTCACAGTTGGTATCAGAGCCTTTGTAGCTCCCGACGCACACACGTGTACCCCAACCTAAATCTTGAACTTGACCTTGAAATAATGAATGAGAGATGGGTAGAACTAAGGACCTAAGTTGGTAGTCTTCTTGTGTATGCTATTTGTTAAGTACTAACTCGTTTGACTCTCTTTGGTGCTTTAAGAAGATGGTGCGACCAAACAATGTGGAGAATACTATCTTGCAAGCCCTTACTCAAATTCTTCAAAATCAACAAAATGTCAATGTTCAAGCCCATCCCGCTCCACATGTGGTAGATCATCAAGGAAGTTTTTCTTGGATTGCAAGTCAACTAGCAAGAAACAAGGCTAAGACCTATGGTGGTGAAGTGGATCCTATTGAGCTTTCCGAGTGGTTTCGTGACATGGAAAAGAATTTCTCTCTTTACGATGTCCAAGATCGTGACAAAGTGAAGCTTGCCTCTCATTTCCTTGTGAAGGAGGCCGATAGGTGGTGGACTATTACCGGGCCTTCCGTCACTCAAGACCCCACCTTTGATTGGAACCGTTTCAAGACTCTTGTGGAAACTCGTTTCTACCCTAAGGAACTCAAGCAACAAAAATTGAAGGAGTTCATTGATTTCAAGCAAGGAGGCCTATCCGTTCAAGCTTTCACCGACAAGTTCAATGATCTTGCTCACTATGCCCCTAAGTTTGTGAAAGATGAAGATGAGCGTGTCTATTTCTACCGAAGCAAGTTGAATCCTAAGTTGGAAAGTATGGTGAGAAGAGATTCCACAACCTTTGTGGCGGTCTATGATGATGCTCTTTGGGCCGAAAATTCCTTGAAGGCTATTGATGATGATGCCAAGACTCGTTCCCACTCTACTTCTTACCGTCCTAACTTTCATGGCAAGAGACCCTTTGTGCCTTCTCCTTCACCGAATTATGCTAACAAGAGGTTTGTGCCAAGAACACAAGAACCAAAAGTGCAAGAACCAAGGAGGCAAGAGCCTAGTGGACAAGTTTCCCAATCAAGCAACAACAACCTCAACTTGGAGAAAGCTCGCAAGTGCTTCAATTGTAAGCAAGCCTTACACCCCGGAGTTGGATGCTACAACCGACCTTTGACTTGCTATCATTGTAAGAAGCCCGGTCACCGCTACAATGATTGCCCCGATAGGAAGAATTCTACTACTTCTTCTTCCACCCAAGCTCCTAAAGCCAAGCCAAGAGGAACCATCTTTGTCATGAGTCGTGCCGAAGCCGCCGCTCATCCCGACATCATTAAGGGTATGTTCTCAATTCTCGATCAACCATGCCTTATTCTTTTTGATACCGGTGCATCTTTATCTTTCATTTCTTCCAAGTTTTCGGAAAAGTTAGCTCTTGAGCCCATACCTAGTGAAGATACCCCTATATCCTTACCTTCCGGAGAAATCATTTCATGCTCCTACTCCTTTCCCGATGTCCCTATCATAATTTCGGGAAACCTTTTCCCCGCTAACCTACTTCGTTTTCCCCTTGAGGAATTCGATGTGATTTTGGGTATGAATTGGTTGTCCAAGTATGATGCAAGATTCGAGTGTAGAGATCAAAATATTCGCCTCAAAAGTCCGCTAGGAACCCGTGTTTCCTATAAAGGGATTCGTTCTCAAGAAGGTGTGAAGTTGATTTCCGCGTTGAAGTTGATGAGTATGGAGAGGAAAGGTCACCAAGTCTTTTTATGTGTGGTGACTTCTACTTCTCTTTCTTTGCCGAAGCTTGAAGAAGTGCCCGTGGTGTGTGAGTTCGCCGATGTTTTTCCCGAGGAGTTGCCCGGGATACCTCCCGAGCGTGATGTTGAATTTTCTATCGACCTTGTGCCCGGAACCGGACCGATTGCTAAAGCTCCTTACCGTATGGCTCCAACCGAACTTAAAGAGTTAAGGAAGCAACTTGATGAGATGATTGAGAAAGGATTTATTCGACCTAGTGCCTCACCTTGGGGTGCTCCCGTTCTCTTTGTGAAGAAGAAAGATGGATCCATGAGACTTTGTATCGATTATCGTGAGCTCAACCGCGTCACTATCAAGAACAAGTACCCTCTACCAAGGATTGAAGATTTGTTCGACCAACTCAAAGGTGCCTCTACGTTCTCCAAGATTGATCTAAGATCCGGTTATCATCAAATTCCCGTTCGTGATTCCGATATTCCAAAAACCGCCTTTAGCACGAGATATGGACATTTCGAGTTTAAGGTGATGCCCTTTGGTTTAACCAATGCCCCCGCTATCTTCATGGACCAAATGAACCGAACTTTTAGTGAGTTCTTGGACAAGTGTGTTGTGGTCTTCATCGACGATATTCTCATCTTTTCTAAATCCGAGGAAGAGCATGCCGATCATCTTCGTACTATCTTAGAGATTCTTCGTCGTCAAAAGTGGTTTGCCAAGTTTTCCAAGTGTGAATTTTGGTTGTCTAAGGTGTCATTTCTTGGTCATGTGATATCTAAGGAAGGTGTTATGGTGGATCCTTCAAGACCAAGCCGTGATGGAATGGAAGAGCCCGACCAATGTGGGTGAGATCCGTAGTTTCTTGGGTTTGGCGGGTTATTACCGTCGCTTTGTAAAGGACTTTTCTAAGCTCGCTAGACCGATGACTCAACTTTTGAAGAAAGAGACCAAATTCTTGTGGACCGAAGCTTGTGAAGTAGCGTTTCAAGAGTTGAAGAGAAGATTGACTACCGCTCCCGTGTTGACCTTACCCGAGGATGGAGTGGACTTTGATGTGTTTTGTGATGCTTCTAAGATGGGTTTAGGTTGTGTTCTCATGCAAAATAGGAAGGTTGTTGCTTATGCTTCGCGACAATTGAGAGTTCATGAAGTGAACTACCCTACTCACGATCTTGAGTTAGCCGCCGTTGTTCATGCCTTAAAGATGTGGAGACACTACCTCATTGGAGTTCATTGCCGTATCTTCACCGATCATAAGAGTTTGAGGTATATTTTCACCCAAAAGGAGTTGAATATGAGACAACGCCGTTGGTTGGAATTAGTGAATGACTATGATTTGGAGTTGTTATATCACGAAGAAAAGGCAAATGTGGTTGCCGATGCTCTTAGTAGAAAGTCAATTCACTCCTTGAGTGCCATCCGTGTGCTTCCCGATGACCTTTGTGCCGAGTTTCGTAAGTTAAGATTGCAAATAGTGAAGAGTGGCTTTGATTACCTTGGTGCTATGATTGCCGAACCCGTTATTCTTCGTGAGATCCGTGATAACCTTGTGGATGATGCTACTTTCAAAAGATTCCAAGCCAAGCTTCTTGAAGGGAAAGCTAAAGATTGTGAGATTGATGCTAGTGGATATCTCCGTTACCAAAGCCGCATGTATGTCCCTGATGCCAGTGACTTGAGAAAGAGAGTTCTTGATGAAGCCCATCTATCCCCTTATTCAATCCACCCTGGAGGAGACAAGATGTATAAGGATTTGAAGCTTCAATTTTGGTGGCCTAACATGAAGAATGACATTGTGACTTATGTTGGGAAATGTCTCACTTGTCAACAAGTGAAGATTGAGCATAAGAGACCCGGAGGTTTGCTACAACCCTTGGATGTGCCTTTATGGAAATGGGAATCTATCTCTATGGATTTTGTTATGGCCTTGCCTAAGACCATTGGTGGAAAGGATGCCGTATGGGTGATTGTGGATAGATTGACCAAGTGTGCTAGGTTCATCCCCATAAAAGAGACTTGGAGTCTAGATAGGCTTGCTAGTGCCTATATTGAGGAGATTGTTCGTTACCATGGTGTCCCTAAGGAGATCGTGTCGGATCGTGACCCAAGATTTTGTTCGAGATTTTGGAAGGCTTTACAAGATGCTATGGGTAGTAAGTTGTTGATGAGTACCGCTTTCCATGCCGCTACCGATGGACAAACCGAAAGGACGATTCAAACTCTTGAAGATTTGCTGCGTGCTTGTGCCCTTGATTTCCATATTAGTTGGGAGAAGAGTCTACCTTTGGTGGAATTTTCCTACAATAATAGTTACCATGCCTCCATCAAGATGGCTCCTTATGAAGCTTTATATGGAAGAAAATGCCGTAGCCTGATTTGTTGGAACCAAGCAAGTGATGTTCGTGATCTAGGACCCGACAAGTTAGCCGAAACAATTGACCAAGTGAAGATCATCCGAGAAAGAATGAAAGCCGCCCAAGATCGCCAAAAGTCTTATGCCGATGTTCGCCGTCGACCCTTGGAGTTTGAAATTGGTGATAAAGTGTTCTTGAAGGTTTCCCCTATGAAAGGAGTAAAGAGATTTGGAGTTAAAGGAAAGTTGAGTCCAAAGTACATTGGACCCTATGATGTGGTGAAAAGGATTGGTGCCGTGGCTTACAAATTGGATTTGCCCCCGAGTTTGGGTAAAGTTCATGATGTGTTCCATGTGTCTCAACTTAGGAAGTACATTAGTGACCCGAGTCATGTGTTGCAAAATGACATTCCCGAGCTTGAGCCTAGTCTTTCCTTCGAAGAGAGACCGATTCGCATTTTGGATAAGAAAGACAAAAAGTTGAGGAGTAAGGTTGTCCCCTTACTGAAAGTTTTATGGAAGTGCGGTGACGTGGAAGAAGTGACTTGGGAACCGGAAGCCTCTATGCGTATCAAGTACCCGGATTTATTCTCTTAAGGTAATTTTCTTACTTCAAGTTTCGAGGACGAAACTTTTTAAAAGGAGGGGTGATTGTAACACCCGCCCTTTTCGTATAATTTTCATAAAGAAAAATAATACTTTTACATTACTTTAACTAGTTAATTTCATTATGTTAATAAAAGTAATTTAATTAAAGCTATAAGTTTTAAAGCTTACGTATATAAAATATACGTTTTCGTCGGATAGAAATAATAATAATAATAATAATAATAATAATAATAATAATAATAATAATAATAATAATAATAATAATAATAATAATAATAATAATAATAATAATAATAGCTATATTGATAATAAAATTTCCGTCTTAAATTATAGTAGGTTTAAGACGAACCTCCGTCTAGCAAAGGACCGTCACATTTTCACATGTGAGCCTCATCTATCCCCGACCTATCCCGTGTCGACAACACATTCCTTAACTTTAGCACCCAATTAAAATATGAGTTATTGACCCACACTCACAAATTGTTGGACCAATCCAAAAACACCTCACCATTTTATATTCCTTCTTTTTTTTCGAAAACCTGGTGTAAACAAATGACTTGAACACCGCAAAACATTTCAAATTACAACATTTAAGAAAACAAAACTCTAAACAAGCTCCAAAGAAACCCATAAATGGCGACTTAAAAATGCTAGATTTCTTGCTCAATTTTCGACCAAACTCAATAATTCTTGCACCATTCATCTCCTTATCTCTTCCTTCATCTTTTAAGGTAAGAAAGGCATATCCTTGTGAAGTTCCCGTCTCGACCCGTCTCATAAATGTGACGTTTTTAGACTAACTTGGCTCTTATTACGGTTTTTAGGTGAAGACTTTGAGGACCCCGAAGGAAACTCATTCATAATCGACCATTCACTTGAAGATTGAAGAAAGTTAAGGTAACCGGGATAGGTTACTCGACAAACGTCGGGAAACACGCCCTTTCTACTCGACTTTTCTGTAGTTATAGTAAAAGTTAGAACCTTTGAATGATTTTCGTGTATAGAAATGTTCTTTGAAGTACATGTGGTAAACTTCCATGGTGGTTGTGTTGTTGCGTGCCCTTTCTCTGCTTTACCAGTTTAGAGTTTCGAAAATAGGGTGTGACTTGGTTCTTACTGTGTGAACTGTGTTTGCGTACCTGCTGGATTTTCTGAGTTCACTCATGCTAAAAATGATGGATTTGTTTACGCCTTTGTATGATTATACCGTCCTCAACTCAGATTCTTCTTCCGTCTTAAAACGGTGCCATGGTAGAGCTGCTTGGTGCAGCCCAAAACTGTGACTCTGCTGTTCCCGAGCCCTGTTTTGGGTTGGACTGAACGGCCCCTCGAAAACGCTTTCTTGCTTGTGTCTTCATGCTAATGCCGTCACATGTATACTCAATTTTGGACTGTCAAATGGAGTTCGGAGTACAGGAACTGTGCATTCCTCACCTCCCTGTACAATTTCTTTAAACAAATTAGCTTGGGACTGCTTGTGCAGGTACAGGGGTCGGGGGAATGAATAAACTGTACTGATTCCATTTGCTCACTTCACTTTCATTTGGTGTTTGCTGGGTTTGCCGAGCACATGGATACCATGCCCCTTCTTTCTTTATTTTTGTGATTACCGTGTTTATAAACATTGCCGTGTTCAGCTCTTTCTTTTTCCTGGATTTTGTGACTTATAATGTTGGGCTCACCAACATGCTTTTCTTGGGCTCAAACCATGGAAAACCTTGGACTCACCATTTTATTTGGACCCAAATGTCTGGATGTTGTGGGCTCATCATTATTGGATTTTGGGCTCGTCTGGTCACTTGCATTGGATTTGTGTGCTTCCCGTAAATTTTCTCATAACATAAATTACTCATTACCACCTGTTATATTTTACTTATTTTATTTTATTTTAATCGGCACGTATAACTGTAAAGTGAGATATTTATTTTATATGTCACAAGTATGAAAAGATGATTATAAATAATTACTTGTTGTGAGTCGTATTCTTGTAGAAATGCCATAGTACCATCATATATGCTTGACATGCCTTTATGCCTGCTTGTGCCGTTCTGCCAAGTATGGATTTAGCTCATTTATTCCGCCTCTTTCGGACTGTTCTGCCGATTGTGGGTTCTCGACTTCCGTTCTGTCGATCGAGTCTTGGATGCGGACTGTTCTGCCGCATGTCGAATCGGGGACCGTTCTGCCCCGAGAGTCTGGCCAGATTTAGACTAGGACTGAGTCTTTGTGATTATCATTGTCGTCCTACCAGGGGAAATTATATTTGATGAGTGTAGTAAAGGATTTGCATTTTGGATGGGTATATTGGTCATGTCTCCTTGAATTACGTGCTCATGGTTAAGTGGTCTTTATCTTGCCTTCCCGCATTTTCCTCCATTATTTAACTTTGTTTATGCTTTGCTTACTTGCCTATTTTATTCCTTTTCCTTATTTATGAATCTTTGATCATGTATGCTCATATGCATAGTTACAATTCAACTCATTCTCATCTTACTTGATATGGTCATTTGTTTATGTGTTTTGTCATGTTCATCTTGATGTTTTGTGGCTGGGAGAACCTTGAGTTACTCCCCACTGACTGTGGCTTTCATGTTTACATGAATGACAGGTTGGTGAAGATGCTTATATGGGGTTTGACGTGTGAGCTAGCGAGTACCCCGGACTTTTAGATTTCCTATTTACCGCTTAGACTCACCTATTTCTTTATGTCATTCGAGGGATATATTTTCCCCACTTTTGACCGTTTTATTTGTATGGACCCTTGTTTTTTTTATTTCCGTTTTTCCTTCTGTTGAATGTTAGTGACTCCCGCATGCTAAACTTTATCTACTAAATAAAAGTTTTAAAAACTTCACATTTTTCGTATATATTTAGTAGTTTACTTTCCGCTTTATCGCGGGGTGTCACACAGCAGGCATCAACATCCATCCCATAAGTTAACAGCTTATCCACAGTATTTATAGCTTCATGTGCCACTAACCATCCCATGAACTGATGCTTAGGTAGAGCCCAACTGTTCCAGACAACTTTACTCCAGTAAGCAGGAGGACTAGCATTCCTGAGCCACTCATAACAACCACTAGGAGTGTACCCCGTGGGTTGAACCACCAAGACCCCATCCACAAAGCCATGAGCTAAATCCTGCTTAACCTTACAGATCCTTCTCCAAACCCAGCTTGAGTTAGTTGAAGGACTGTACTCAAACCAGTCTTTCCCTCTGATATAGTTACACTGTACCCACTGTACCCAGATGGAATCTCTCTTCTCTGCAATCCAGTTCACCAGACGACCCACCATTGCTTTGTTCCATACCTCCTGATCCTTCAGACCTAATCCTCCTTCTTCCTTAGGCTTACAAATTTTATCCCATGCCACTAAAGGAACCCTCCTATATTCTGTACCATTTTCCCAGAGAAAATTTCTACAGATAGCTTCTATATTCTTAATGATGCCCTTGGGGAGGACAAACATCGAGGCCCAATATGAATACAGGGTATTTAGGACAGATTTCATCAGCACAAGCCTGCCAGCATAAGAGAACTTTCTTGCTCCATAGTTATGAATCCTTCCACAGATTTTCTCAATGAGACAAGCACAATCAGATATCTTAAGTCTTGTAGTTTGGATAGGCATACCCAAGTATTTAAATGGGAGAGCACCTTCAGTAAAGCCTGATATCTTTAAGATATCAGTCTTGATGTGATCAGGCACCCCTCTAAAGTAAGTATTGGATTTAGCAGGACTGATTTTAAGGCTAGATGCTTTTGAGAAGGTGGAGAAGGACTGTAATAACAGCATCATAGAGGTAGTGTCACCTTTACTAAACAGAAGCACATCATCAGCAAACATCAGGCAAGCCAATCTTTGTTTTTTGCACATTGGATGGAAGTGAAAGTCATACTTAGAAGCTGCATATCTCAAGGTTCTGGTTAGATACTCCATACACAGGGTAAAGAGGAGGGGGAGAGAGGATCCCCTTGTCTAAGTGTGGGGTAATATCCGTATAAGACCCTTTAAATTTAAGGATTATAACGTAAATTTAACATGTGAAATATGGTCATAAACGAAAAACAATGAAAAACGATAAAGATTAAGAATCAACCTCGGGTCCTTTGATGTGCGGCGTAAAGAACAGAAATCAACAGAGATTTCCTCCTAATCGTTGCACCCAAGACCGTCTAAGACTATGCCCTTGTGCTAGAAATGCTCTCTAATTGACTTGCAATATCGAGAGAGCTATTGTGAGGTTATTCGATGTGAGATTGAGGTTTTTCAGAGAAAATTGCCCTTCCAAACCCTAATTTTCATGTAAAATAAAATGCTTAGGTCAAAAGGAGAGAGAGCCTCTCCTTTTGTTGCCTCGGTCCGCGGGTCATGAGAGGAGGGAGTGGGCTTCCCACTTTCTCCTCATTTTTAACTTGTGGTCCGATCAATTCCGCTAAAATGTATATGACGGGTTTTATTATAAACTGTCATCGGTTATCGGTTATTAATACATCGACTAATAACATGGATTAGTTGAAATATTAATACATGTCCGACAAAGACAATATTGTATAATTAACTTATTCAATATACATTAATTAAATATAATCGTTTATATTTAATTTACGAATTAACTGCTTAATTCGCCTTAGCCATTATTATTTAATCCGTATTAAATAATTGTCTCAACATCGCGTTTGACTAATTACTAGTCAATAACTCCGACTAACTGGTTAGTCAAATTTGGCATCAACATGATCTGTATTTTCATCTTGTCACATCTCTCAAACGTATCCTATAGGTGTGACTTTTAGGGACCAGTTGATCACCGCCATCCGTATGACAATAACGTCAAACTTATCTAGCAAGCCAACCGTTATTGATAAACGTGGATCAACTGATAATAATACCAAAAGTATGCCCTTTGATCCTTTTAGAGATTTATAAGTCCTTGCACTAACTGTTAAGGACACCAACCCCAACAAGCTCCCACTTGTTCGTACAAGTGTATGTGCAATGACGTTATCCGCACTAACTGGAGGACACAGCTCCAACAAACTCCCACTTGTCCGTACAAGTGTATGTGCGATAACCGATTCTCATATTCATTTAAAAATTTCTCCCACTCAATGTAAAACAATTTGCAGATCCGGATCCGCAAAGGTCGTATTTTACAATCGATCTGTATCTTGAGTGGTTTCCCCGACTAGAGAGTAACTTAACTGATAAAACGAATCCGTATCCGAGCATGGCCATGCATTTCGATTCTGACTCCTCGAGTGACCCCCGAAATATCGAGTACCTGATAAAGGCTGAATATTTCCTTCAACTCGACTCCTTCCGATCTAAGCACAGCATGAAATGACCCAGAAAAAACCTACTTGGCCCCCTGTTACGGATGACCGTGAGAAAGAAACCAAAGTCACCCAAAATCTGCCTTAGTCTCAAGAGACAGTCGATAGTCAAAAGAATCGACTCTTAGGATCACCATGGAGGTCCTATCCACGACCTGGCACCGAATGTTATAAAACATTTAGGACTCCACGTCGATGTCACAATTGTGTCCTACGAAATATCCGTATAAATCGCCTCTGTGATTGGTCGGTCAACCGTTTGACTTATGGCTCATTGAACCCACCATCAACCAACGTCACAAAATAATTGCCAGAGTTATCAGCTCATATAGGCAATTAAGGATCAAAAATATAATGTTTGTTCAGTTCACTTTGTGGTGTTCAAAATTGTCGTACAAATTCCACATGAAAAACAAAATATATAAATATCAAAACGATGATGTCGTATAGAGTACATAAGGGAATGAATCTAATCCATAAAAGAGTACTACAACTTAGGAACACGTTTAATTCCCATGGAATTAACGTGCCCTTCATGCTTATCTTGTCGTAATGGTTTAGTGAGAGGATCTCGCTATGTTATCATCTCGTAGCAATCTTTTCTATCACTACTTCCTTTTTGCTCCACGTAATCTCGGATTAGATGAGCTTTCCGTTGTACATGTCTAGACTTGTTGCTAGACTTTGGCTCCTTAGCTTGGAAGATGGCACCACTATTGTCGCAATAGATGGTGATCGGGTCATTCGAACTAGGCACTACAGATAGTCCATGTAAGAATTGACGCATCCATATCGCTTCCTTTGTAGCTTCGACGCGGCATAGTACTCGGACTCGGTCGTAGAATCTGTAATAGTTTGTTTGGAACTCTTCCACTGATCTGCAGCGCCATTAAGAGTAAAAACGAATCCAGACCGAGATTTCGAGTCATCTCGATCCGTTTGGAAGCTAGCATCTCACAGAATCCGTTGCGCATAGCTTTTGTTCGCCTCCATAAGTCAATGCCCAATCTTTAGTCCTCCGTAGGTACTTAAGAATGTTCTTGACAGCCATCCAATGTGATTCACCTGGATGCTGTTGGAATCGACTTGTCATACTCAATGCATATGCCACGTCCGGACGTGTGCATATCATGGCATACATGATTGATCCTATAGCCGAGGCATAAGGAATCCGTGCCATGCGCTCTTTCTCTTCCGGTGTCTCTGGTGCCTGAGACTTGCTCAAATGCACCCCTGGAGCCATAGGAAGAAAACCCTTTTTGGAGTTAGTCATGCTGAATCTCTCTAGGACTTTGTCTATGTAAGACTCCTGACTGAGAGATAACATCCGACGTGATCTATCTCGATAGATACGGATGCCCAAAATTCTTTGTGCCTCACCCAGATCTTTCATCTGGAAATGGTTTTTCAACCATACTTTCACCGGTTAAGAGAGGTATGTCATTCCCAATCGTGGTATGTCGTCAACATACAATATTAGGAAGACAATCTTGCTCCCACTCGACTTGATATATAGACATGGTTCCTCGACCGATCGAGTGAATCCATTTTCTTTTATCACTTGGTCGAAGCGATGATTCCAACTCCGAGATGCTTGCTTAAGTCCATAAATGGAACGCTTAAGTTTGCATACTTTCTTAGGATGTTCTGGATCGATGAAACCTTCGGATTGTACCATGTACAACTCTTCCTCCAAAAAGCCGTTTAAGAAGGCGGTTTTCACGTCCATTTGCCAAATTTCATAGTCATGAAAAGCGGCAATCGCTAAGATAATCCGAATGGAACGCAGCATGACTACGGGTGCAAAAATTTCATCGTAGTGCAAACCTGGCACTTGGGTGAAACCTTTAGCAACTAGTCGTGCTTTGTGGATATCTTGTTGACCTTCCACAGAATGCTTTATCTTGTAAAGCCATTTGCATTGAAGGGGACGAACCTTAGCAGGTAAGTCAACAAGATCCCACACGTTGTTCTCATACATGGAGTCCATCTCGGATTGCATGGCCTCAAGCCATAGCTTTGAGTCAGAACTAGTCATGGCACCTTTATAGGTTGCGGGTTCACTACTCGTTAAGAGTAGAATGTCATCTATGTCATGTTCCTCGACCATACCAATGTATCTGTCCGGAGGAATAGAGTGTTGGGGTTGGTGTCCTTAACAGTTAGTGCAAGGACTTATAAACCTCTAAAAGGATCAAAGGGTATACTTTGTATTATAATCAGTTGATCCACGTTTATCAATAACGGTTGGCTTGCTAGATAAGTTTGACGTTATTGTCATACAGATGGCGGTGATCAACTGGTCCCTAAAAGTCACACCTATAGGATACGTCTTGAGTGATGTGACGGTATGAAAATACAGTCATATAGATGCCAAATTTGACTAACCAGTTAGTCTGAGTTATTTGACTAATAATTAGTCAAAATGTGATGTTGAGATATTATATTTAATACGGATTAAATATCATGGGCTAAAGGCGAATTAACCAGTTAATTCGTAAAATTAAATATAAGCGTTTTATATTTAAATTAAATGTATATTGAATATAATTATACAATACTGTTTTGTCGGACATGTATTAATAATTCAACTAACCCGTATTATTAGTTGATGCCTTAATTTCCGATAACCGATAACAGTTTATAATGAAACCGCGTCGTATACATTTAGTAAGCTATGGACCGGACCGCAAGTTTAAGTGAAGAGAAAATTAAAAGCCCGCGAGCTCCCTCTCACACGGTTTGGCCGAGAGCCTTTCATAGACAAAAGGAGAGCATCTCCTCTTGTCTAACCTAATTGTTCATTTGCTAAACAAAATTAGGGTTTTGGGAATTGTGCCTCTCAGGACTCGGATCTCACATCCAACACAACTCACAAAACTATCCTCTCAATATTGCAAAGGCAATTAGGGGAATTGATCTAGCACAAGGGCATAACTCGGACTATCTTGGGTGCATCGTTTAGGAGGAGATTTGCTTTAATCTCTCATTGCCTTTTGCACTAGGACCGAAGGTTATTTCTAATCTTTATCGTTTCATTTTGTTAATTTCGTTTATGACCATAAAATACATATGAATTTTGCGTTATAATCCTATAAAGAGAGGGTTTTATACGGATATTACCCTACAAGTGGTATCAGAGCGAGGCCACGTAAATTTTTATATGTGTTTTTCATCAAACGATTGTTGAAACGATGGATTTTGTTCAAAAAAAAAAAAAAATGGTCTCGGCAGCCTCTTTTGTGTCACGGCTCAATTTTTTTTTGGCTCGGCAATATCAGTTTGTTGCTGCGTTTTTTTTTGTTTTGTGTTGGGATCCGTGTCTAGTTTACACGGATGTGTTTTTGTCTTGTTTTAATTATTGATCTTTGCATATAGTCTATGTAATCGATATTCATCGCTATATGTTAAAGATCGGTTAAAATCATTGCTTAAAATTTCGTGTGGTAAAAAAAAAAAAAAATTTTGGTTCGAAAATTTTTATGGAAAACCGTGCGGCCTTCTTGATATCACGGCCTGTTTTTCTGTTTTTTTTGCATTGATTTGCGTGCCACACAATTTTGTTAGATCGTTCGATCTCTTGTTTTCATGTTGTTCTTAGCGATTTGTTGTTTTAAGCGATAATTACAACAAAATGTAAAGAACATGTCTATTGTATTTTTATTTTAATCCGGATTAGAGTAAATTGCAATTGTGTTTTAATCAAACCGTTTTGTTTTGATCTTGAGCTGCTCTCGTTTTAGCCGTGTAAAAATTTTTTTTGGCTTTTAGAACCTCTCGGCATTTCTGCCGGTTTTAAAAAAAAAAAAAAAAAAAAAAAAAAAAAAAAAATCTTTTTGGCCCCTGGTACTGTTCACGTGAACAGTACAGAAGAAAAATTTTTCTGGTTTTTTTCTTTCGGCCTTTTTAATGCATGAAACGGTTTTTTATGCTCTCGCTTGATTAGTGAAACGGTTCACCCACGTAAATGTAAGTTACTTTAAAAATTTTAAAGTAACGGATTATATCGAATTAAAATTAAGTTGATGAAGCGGTTTTGTCACATAATTTTAATTATCTTTGGTGGTTTGGATAAATTAAACATAATTACGGAATTATGTCACGAATTAATTTATTTTAGTTGATGCATTTTATTTATCGTTCTTTTTATATTTTGAATGTTTTGAATGCCTTTTAATTACGTATTTAATTATTTTGCAAACGGTTGTAACTTAGTGTGGCCTTAGTAGAACGTGTTACCGTAATGATGGAACACGGTCTTGGTTGTATTTTGAGATCTCGTATCTCCATTTTATTTCTTTTAATTACGCTTTTTATTTAGAATGTAAATAGGTTCATATTTGTAAATTTTAAATTGTAATTCTTGAGAAGACTAAAGATGGAGACCGGATGCTCACTCCCGCTACATGGATCAAGATGGAACACCAAGACAAGCTTTTCGGGTCCAACGGTGGATTCCAAAGTTGTATTATGTTTTTTTTTTTTACTAGGATAGGCCACACTAGGAATTTTATTTACGTATCGCATTCAATTTATTTATTTTATTGTAACGATAGCTATGCATCATATTCCGCCTAAAAACCAAACCACCTAATTATTGCATGAAAACTGACACATATAGAGGTCACGAGTTAGTTTTCATTGACATTCGTATGTCACACGATCATGCTAAGCCATCACCTAAATTGATTCATTCACGCAGACGCTAGTTTTTCGTTCACTTAAAATGAATTATAATTAAGTTGATGGGATCTTCCTCGTATAAACCAAAATTGAGAACGGTCTTTATAGGTCAAACTCCAAGGACTCCCTTCTTCGTCGGTAGGCATACTATGACCCCTTCTACGTCGGGTAAATTGGAACCGATTGACTTATTTTATCTCAACACTATGGTCACTCGTACGATCCTGTGACTATGGTGGACTATAGATAGGATTTACGGAAATCTATCGACCAAGAGTTCTTCCGGAAGAATTAGCTAAACAGTTGGCTTATCAATTTACAGAAATTGAGTCTTGGGATCACTTGTATCATTCTTGAGGGAGATCGATTATGCAAGTGCATTGAGTCTACATGTTAAAATGAATTTTAAAATAGACTTAAATCACCTCGATGAGTTGCTTATTTCGTTTTGTTTTTCTTTCTTTTTCAGTGTAGATCACGTTCTTTAACTGCATAATAACAAATGGCTGGTCACTTGAACGACCCAATGCCTAGTGCCACATTGGACCGTGAGTCCCGGCTTCGGATCTTCATGAATCGGATGAATCGATCAACTCGATCAAGAATGATGGATCAAACTTCGCGGACCGGGAGGCGGCATTACGGAATCTTTGCCGCCGCTGGCGACGGAAGCTCGGATATCTGCTGAGCCCATGCCGTCACACCCCGTGCCCCACGGCCGGAGTTAACGAGATCGACAAGTATAACGATTTCGCCTTGGAAGCGGGTGCGATTAAAAACGTACTCATTTTTGCAATGGAACCCAATTTGCAGAAACGCTTCATAGCCCAAGGTGCAAACAAGATTTTCACCACGCTCACCAAGGAATTCTCGAAAGCTCCGAGAATCGTGACCTATGAGCATACCACTCGCTTCTTTGATGCGAGACTCTAGAAGGGCCAACCGGTTAGCCCACACATTCTCGGCATGATTGAGAATGTCGAGAAACCGAGACCTTTAATCGTAACATCAGCGAGAACATTGTTATCGACCGCATTCTTCACTCACTCCACGATGGTTATTCGCAATTTAGAGCGAATTACTATATGAATGATTTGAAGAAGACTCCCCATGAACTGCACTCCCTCCTCGTACAGACCGAGAAGGACATGAAGTTCAGTGGGAGCATGAAACAGGATGTTCTCGTTGTGTCAAATAAAGGAAAGGGTAAGGGCAAAGCTCGGGCAAACCTAGCGAGAGGTAAGGCGAAGTTCAAGAAGTCGGGCTCGGGTAAGAGTGGTCCTGGTGAGTCGAGTAACTCATCAGGCGCGACAAAGAGCAAGAAAGATAACATGGAATGCCATCACCGCCACATGACTGGGCATTGAGACGCACATGTCCTGTTTATCATGAGGACTTAAAAGCAGGTCGTGTTAAACCTGTTGGTATGTCTTCTTCTTCTACTTTTATTCATATGATTGAGATTAACCATGCAAGTTACGGAACTTGGGTACTAGATACTGGTTGTGGTTCTCATCTGTGTAATCATGTGCAGGGGCTCCGAAACATCGAACCCCTCGTAAAGGGTGAGGTGGACCTGCGTGTTGGAAATGGAGCAAGAGTAGCTGCCATCTCCAAGGGGACATATGTGATCCAGCTTCCTAGCGGATTTGAGTTGTCTTTATTTGACTGCTATTATGTTCCTAGTCTTTCAAAAAACATTATTTCAGTTTCTGCACTTGACAAACTTGGTTTTTCATTTGTAATAGAAAATAATGCTTGCATTTTCTCTTTACACAATATGATTTATGGCAAGGCAGTCTCCTTGAACGGAATTTATGTTTTAGATCAGACCACGGAAATATTACACGTAATGAATAAAAAGTTAAAGGTTGGTGACAAAGATCAAACGTATCTATGGCAATCGCTGCGTATGGGACACATTAATGAGAAACGCGTAAAACAACTCATCAAAAATGGAGCTATCTCGGCCTTTGATTTTCAATCATTTGGCACGTGTGAATCATGTCTCATCGGTAAGATGACTCGTATTTCCTTCAAAGGTGTTGGAATGCGCGCTGCTGACCTATTAGGGCTCATACACACGGATGTATGTGGTCCTATGTCAATCACCGCACGAGAAGGCTATAGGTATTTCATCACTTTCACGGATGATTTAAGTAGATATGGCTATGTCTACTTAATGAAGCACAAAAGTGAATCCTTTGAGAAATTCAAAGAATACCAAAATAGGGTACAGAACCTACTTGGTAGAAAGATAAAAACACTACGTTCGGATCGTGGTGGCGAGTATCTTTCTCACGAGTTTGATCAACACCTTAAAGACGTGGGATCGCCCTACGCTTAACTCCACCGGAACACCTCGGTGAATGGTGTGTCCGAACGGAGAAATCGAACACTACTTGATATGGTTCGATCCATGATGAGTCACACGGTTTTACCCGATTCATTATGGGGTTATGCTCTTTGTCACCGCTCTAATACTTAACCGAAGTCCGTCTAAATCTGTTGACAAGACTCCATATGAACTATGGAAGGGAACGGTCCCTAACTTGTCCTTTATACGGGTTTGGGGCTGCGAGGCTTATGTCAAGTGGAGACCTAAAGATAAGCTCGGCCCGCGATCGGTCAAGACATACTTTATAGGTTATCCTAAAGGATCACGTGGTCATTACTTCTATTCGCCAACCGAACAACGTGTTTTTGTTGCGGCTAGTGCGACATTCTTAGAGAAGGAATTTCTCGAGAATGCAAAGAGTGATAGAACCTTCGACCTGTCGGAGATTCCAGAACCAAACACCGAGCAACCATTGGAGGAACCCATTCCTTCAATCCCTACTGCAGTGAATATTCCCGAGGAACCTAGGAGGTCGGGAAGAGTCTCTATTCCTCCGGACAGATACATTGGTATGGTCGAGGAACATGACATAGATGACGTTCTACTCTTAACGAGTAGTGAACCCGCAACCTATAAAGGTGCCATGACTAGTTTCGACTCAAAGCTATGGCTTGAGGCCATGCAATCCGAGATGGACTCCATGTATGAGAACAACGTATGGGATCTTGTTGACTTACCTGCTAAGGTTCGTCCCCTTCAATGCAAATGGCTTTACAAGATAAAGCATTCAGTGGAAGGTCAACAAGATATCTACAAAGCACGACTAGTTGCTAAAGGTTTCACCCAAGTGCCAGGTTTGCACTACGATGAGATTTTTGCACCCGTAGTCATGTTGCGTTCCCATCCGGATTATCTTAGCGATTGCCGCTTTCATGACTATGAAATTTGGCAAATGGACGTGAAAACCGCCTTCTTAAACGGCTTTTTGGAGGAAGAGTTGTACATGGTACAACCCGAAGGTTTCATCGATCCAAAGACATCCTAAGAAAGTGTGCAAGCTTAAGCGTTCCATTTATGGACTTAAGCAAGCATCAAGGAGTTGGAATCATCGCTTCGACCAAGTGATAAAAGAAAATGGATTCACTCGATCGGTCGAGGAACCATGTTTATATATCAAGTCGAGTGGGAGCAAGATTGTCTTCCTAATATTGTATGTTGACGACATACTCCCGATTGGGAATGACATACCTCTCTTAACTTCGGTGAAAGTATGGTTGAAAAACCATTTCCAGATGAAAGATCCGGGAGAGGCACAAAGAATTCTAGGCATCCGTATCTATCGAGATAGATCACGACGGATGCTATCTCTCGTCGAGTCTTACATAGACAAAGTCCTAGAGAGATTCAAAGATGACTAACTCCAAGAAGGGTTCCTTCCTATGTCTCCGGGGTGCATTTGAGCAAGTCTCGGGCACCGAGACACCGAAGAGAAAGAGCGCATGTCACGGATACCTTATGCTTCGGCAATAGGATCTATCATGTATGCCATGATATGCACACGTCCCGACGTGGCATATGCATTGAGTATGACAAGTCGATTCCAACAACATCCAGGTGAATCACATTGGTTGGCTGTCAAGAACATTCTTAAGTACCTACGGAGGACTAAAGATTGGGCTTTGACTTATGGAGGCGAACAAAAGCTATGCGCAACCGTTCTGTGAGATGCTAGCTTCCAAACGGATCGTGATGACTCGAAATCTCGGTCCGGATTCGTTTTTACTCTTAATGGCGCTGCGATCACCGGAAGAGTTCAAACAAACAAGCATTCTGTTGAGATTCTACGACCGAGTCCGAGTACTATGCCGCGTCTGAAGCTACAAAGGAAGCGATATGGATGCGTCAATTCTTACATGGGCTATCTGGAGTGCCTAGTTCGAATGACCCGATCACCATCTATTGCGACAATAGTGGTGCCATCTTCCAAGCTAAGGAGCCAAAGTCTAGCAACAAGTCTAGACATGTACAACGGAAAGCTCATCTAATCCGGGATTACGTGGAGCAAAAGACAGAGTGATAGAAAAGATTGCTACGATGACAACATAGCGATCCTCTCACTAAAGCATTACGACAAGATAAGCATGAAGGGCACGTTAATTCCATGGGAATTAAACGTGTTCCTAAGTTGTAGTACTCTTTTATGGATTAGATTCATTCGCTTTTGTACTCTATACAACCTCATCGTTTTGATAATTTATTTATATATTTTGTTTTTCATGTGGATTTGTACGACAAATTTTGAACACCACAAAGTGAATCGCAAAAACATTATATTCTTTTAGTCCTTGATTGCCCACATGAGCTGATAACTCGGCAATTATTTTGTGACGTTGGTTGATGGTGGGTTCAACTAGCCATAAGTCAACAGTTGACCGACCAATCACGAGAGGCGATTTATACGGATATTTCGTAGGACACAATTGTGACATCGACGTGGAGTCCTAAATGTTTTATAACATTCGTTGCCCGGTCGTGGATAGGACTTCCATGGTGATCCTAAGAGTCGATTCTTTTGACTATCGACTGTCTCTTGAGACTAAGGCCGATTTTGGGTGACTTTGGTTTCTTTCTCACGGTCATCCGTAATGGGGGGCCAAGTAGATTTTTTCTCGGTCATTTCATACGTGCTTAGATCGGAAGGAGTCGAGTTGAAGGAAATATTCAGCCTTTATCGGGTACTCGATATTTCTCGGGGCCACTCGAGGAGTCAGAATCAAATGCATGGCCATGCTCGGATACGGATTCGTTTTATCGCTTAAGTTACTCTCTAGTCGGGAAACCACTCTAGATACGATTGATTGTAAAATACGACCTTTGCGGATCCAGATCCGCAAATTGTTTTACATTGAGTGGGAGAAATTTTAAATGAATATGAGAATCGGTTATCGCACATACACTTGTACGGACAAGTGGGAGTTTGTTGGAGCTTGTGTCCTCCGGTTAGTGCGGATAACGTCATTGCACATACACTTGTACGGACAAGTGGGAGCTTGTTGGGGTTGGTGTCCTTAACAATTAGTGCAAGGACTTATAAAACTCTAAAAGGATCAAAGGGTATACTTTTGTATTATAATCAATTGATCCACGTTTATCAATAACGGTTGGCTTGCTAGATAAGTTTGACGTTATTGTCATACTGATGGCGGTGATCAACTGGTCCCTAAAAGTCACACCTATAGGATACGTCTTGAGTGATGTGACGGTATGAAAATACAATCATGTAGATGCCAAATTTGACTAACCAGTTAGTTCGAGTTATTTGACTAATAATTAGTCAAAATGTGATGTTGAGATATTATATTTAATACGGATTAAATATCATGGGCTAAAGGCGAATTAACCAGTTAATTCGTAAAATTAAATATAAGCGTTTTATATTTAAATTAAATGTATATTGAATATAATTATACAATACTGTTTTGTCGGACATGTATTAATAATTCAACTAACCCGTATTATTAGTTGATGCCTTAATTTCCGATAACCGATAACAGTTTATAATGAAACCGCGTCGTATACATTTAGTAAGCTATGGACCGGACCGCAAGTTTAAGTGAAGAGAAAATTAAAAGCCCGCGAGCTCCCTCTCACACGGTTTGGCCGAGAGCCTTTCATAGACAAAAGGAGAGCATCTCCTCTTGTCTAACCTAATTGTTCATTTGCTAAACAAAATTAGGGTTTTGGGAATTGTGCCTCTCAGGACTCGGATCTCACATCCAACACAACTCACAAAACTATCCTCTCAATATTGCAAAGGCAATTAGGGGAATTGATCTAGCACAAGGGCATAACTCGGACTATCTTGGGTGCATCGTTTAGGAGGAGATTTGCTTTAATCTCTCATTGCCTTTTGCACTAGGACCGAAGGTTATTTCTAATCTTTATCGTTTCATTTTGTTAATTTCGTTTATGACCATAAAATACATATGAATTTTGCGTTATAATCCTATAAAGAGAGGGTTTTATACGGATATTACCCTACATAGAGACTCTTCCCGACCTCCTTGGTTCCTCAGGAATATTAACCGCAACCGGGATTGAAGGAATTGGTTCCTCCAATGGTTGCTCGGTATTTGGTTCTGGAATCTCCGACAGGTCGAAGGTTCTATTACTCTTTGCATTCTCGAGAAATTCCTTCTCTAAGAATGTCGCACTGGCCGCAACAAAAACGCGTTGTTCGGTTGGCGAATAGAAGTAATGACCAAGTGTTCCTTTAGGATAACCTATAAAGTATGTCTTGACCGATCGCGGGCCGAGCTTATCCTCGTGTCTCCACTTGACATAAGCCTCGCAGCCCCAAACCCGTATAAAGGACAAGTTAGGGACCGTTCCTTTCCATAGTTCGTATGGAGTCTTGTTAACAGCTTTAGACGGACTTCGGTTAAGTATTAGAGCGGCTGACAAAAGAGCATAACCCTACAATGAGTCAGGCAACACGGTGTGACTCATCATGGATCGAACCATATCCAGTAGTGTTCGATTTCTCCGTTCGGACACACCATTCAACTGAGGTGTTCCAGGTGGAGTTAACTGTAAGGCAATCCCACAGTCCTTAAGGTGTTGATCAAACTCGTGAGAAAGATACTCGCCACGACGATCTGAACGCAGTGTTTTAATCTTTCTACCCAAAGAGGTTCTGTACTCTGTTCGGTATTCTTTGAATTTCTCAAAGGATTCACTTTTGTGCTTCATTAAGTAGACATAGCCATATCTACTTAAATCGTCCGTGAAAGTGATGAAATACCTATAACCTTCTCGTGCGGTGATTGACATAGGTCCACATACATCCGTGTGTATGAGCCCTAATAGGTCAGCAGCGCGCATTCCAACACCTTTGAAGGAAATACGAGTCATCTTACCGATGAGACATGATTCACACGTGCCAAATGATTGAAAATCAAAGGCCGAGATAGCTCCATTTTTGATGAGCTGTTTTACGCGTTCTCATTTATGTGTCCCATACGGCAGAGCCATAGATACGTTTGATCTTTGTCACCAACCTTTAACTTTTTATTCATTACGTGTAATATTTCGGTGGTCGATCTAAAACATAAATTCCGTTCATGGAGACTCTTTGCCATAAATCATATTGTGTAATGAGAAAATGCAAGAATTATTCTCTATTACAAATGAAAAACCAAGTTTGTCAAGTGCAGAAACCGAAATAATGTTTTTAGAAAGACTGGGTACATAATAGCGATTATGTAAAGATAACTCAAATCCGCTAGGAAGTGGATCACATATGTTCCCCTTGAGACGGCACCACTCGTGCGCCATTCCCGACACGCAGGTCCACCTCACCCTTTACGAGGGGTTCGATGTTTCGGAGCCCATGCACATGATTACACAGATGAGAACCACAACCAGTATCTAGTACCCAAGTTCCGTAACTTGCGTGGTTAATCTCAATCATATGAATAAAAGTAGAAGAGGAAGAAAACATACCAACAGGTTTAACGCGACCTGCCTTTATGTCCTCATGGTATACGGGACATGTACGCCTCCAATGCCCAGTCTTGTGGCAATGGTGACACTCCATGTTACCATCCTTGCTCTTTGTCGCGCCTGATGAGGTGCTCGACTCACCAGGCCCACTCTTGCCTGAACCTGACTTCTTAAACTTCGCCTTACCTACTGCTAGGTCCGCTTTAGCTTTGCCCTTACCCTTGCCCTTGTTTGACACAACGAGAACATCCTGTTTCATGCTCCCACTGAACTTCATGTCCTTCTCGGTGCATACGAGAAGAGAGTGCGATTCATGGGGACTTTTCTTCAAATCATTCATATAGTAATTCGCTCTAAAGAGCGCAAAACCATCGTGGAGTGAATGAAGCATACGGTCAATAACAATGTTCTCGCTGATCTTACAATCAAGCGTCTCCAGCTTCTCGACAATCTCAATCATGCTGAGAATGTGTGGGCTAACTGGTTGGCCCTTCTGGAGTCTCGCATCAAAGAAGCGAGTGGTATGCTCATAGGTCACGATTCTCGGTGCTTTCGAGAATTCCTTAGTGAGCGTGGTGAAAATCTTGTTTGCACCATGGGCTATGAAGCGTTTCTGCAAATTGGGTTCCATTGCAAAAATGAGTACGTTTTTAATCGCACCCGCTTCCATACAGAAATCGTTAAACTTGGCGATCTCATTAGCTCTAGCCGTGGGACCTGGGTTTGGCGGGATGGGCTCAATTAGATATTTAAGCTTTCCGTCAGCAGCGGCAGCATTCCGTAATGCCGCCTCCCAGTCCGCGAAGTTTGATCCATCATTCTTCAGTCGAGTAGACTGATTCATCTGATTCATGAAGATCCGAAGCCAGGACTCACGGTCCAATGTGGCACTTGGCATTGGGTCGTTAGTTGGACCAGCCATTTCGTTATAGCAGTTTAAAAAACGTGTTCTACACTGAAAAAGAAAGAAAAACAAAAACGAAATAAGCAACTCATCGAGGTGATTTAAGTCTATATAAAATGTATTTTAACGTGTAGACTCAAGCACTTGCATAATTGATCTTCCTCAAGAATGATACAAGTGATCCCAAGACTCAATTTCCGTAAATTGATAAGCCAACTGTTTAGCTAATTCTTCCGTAAGAACTCTTGGTCGATAGATTTCCGTAAATCCTATCTATAGTCCACCATAATCACAGGATCGTACGAGTGACCATAGTGTTGAGATAAAATAGGTCAATCGGTTCCAACTTACCCGACGTAGAAGGGGTCATATTATGCCTACCGACGAAGAAGGGACCCATTGGAGTTTGACCTATAAAGACCATTCTCAATTTTGGTTTATACGAGGAAGATCCCATCAACTTAATTTTAGTTCATTTTAAGTGAACAAATAACTAGCGTCTGCGTGAATGAATTAATTTAGGTGATGGCTTAGCATAGATCGTGTGACATGAGAATGTCAAAGAAAACTAACTCGTGACCTCTATATGTGTCAGTTTTCATGCAATAATTAGGTGGTTTGGTTTTAGGCGGAATATGATGCAAATTATCGTTACGAAAAATAAATAAAAGAATGCAATACGTAAATAAAATTTCTAGTGTGGCCTATCCTAGTAAAAAGAACATAATACAACTTTGGAATCCACCGTTGGACCCGAAAAGCTTGTCTTGATGTTCCATCTTTGACCTTGCAGCGGGAGTGAGCATCCGGTTCTCCATCTTTGGTCTTCTCAAAAATTACAATTTAAAATTTACAAATATAAACCTATTTACATTCTAAATAAAAACTGTAATTACAAATGAAAAATCCAAAACGGAGATACGAGATCTCAAAATACAACCAAGACCGTGTTCCATCATTACGGTAACACGTTCTACTAAGGCCACACTAAGTTACAACCGTTTGTAAAATAAATAAATACGTAATAAAAGCAATCAAAAACATTCAAAATTAACGATAAAAAAAATGCATCAACTAAACAAATTTATTCGTGACATAATTCCGTAATTATGTTAAATTTATCCAAACCACCTTTTAACGATTAAAATTTATGTGATAAAACCGCTTCTATCAATTTAATTTTAATCTATTACAATCCGTTACTTTAAATACGCTTTAAAATAACTCAATGGTACGTGTGTGAACCGTTTCACAATCATAGCGAGTGTACAATATCCGTATAAAGTACATATTAAGGCCAAAAGAAAATTTAAAACAAAAGAATAAATTTTCAAAGCTGCCAGAATAAAAATCCCTCGATCCAGGGACAAAAGTGCTCGATCGAGGAACAAAAAGGGCTCGATCGACTGAACTGCTAGTCGATCGAGAGGTATGCTAATCGAGAAAGTACTCGATCGACGATCGAGGTCGATCGAGGACTTTTATCAAGCAAAAAACGCTTTCGATCGAGTACGAGGACTTCTCGATCGAGCGGTAGGGTTTTAAACGTTGGGTCGATCGAGTACAGCGGTACTCGATCGAGCAAAAACAAGACAGAAAAACCTCTCGATCGAGTAGAAACAAGCTCGATCGAGAACCAAAATTTCGAAAAATCAAAACCCTCGTGAAAACAGTTTTTTGTAAACAAAACCAATTTCAAATTGATCTAATACGCATAAAATCAATTCTATAATTGACAAAACTTGACATATTGCTATAATCTCCGTATAAAATAACAATATGCAAAAGAACAAATTGAAAACGAAAACAAAAACAGCCGCAAGACACGTTTGGCCGCACGGTATTCAAGACAGAAAAATCGTTTCAAGATCGTTTTTATGAAAAATCACAATGAAAATTTACGTGGCCTCGCTCTGATACCACTTGTGGGGTAATATCCGTATAAGACCCTTTAAATTTAAGGATTATAACGTAAATTTAACATGTGAAATATGGTCATAAACGAAAAACAATGAAAAACGATAAAGATTAAGAATCAACCTCGGGTCCTTTGATGTGCGGCGTAAAAAAGAATGAAATCAACAGAGATTTCCTCCTAATCGTTGCACCCAAGACCGTCTGAGACTATGCCCTTGTGCTAGAAATGCTCTCTAATTGACTTGCAATATCGAGAGAGCTATTGTGAGGTTATTCGATGTGAGATCGAGGTTTTTCAGAGAAAATTGCCCTTCCAAACCCTAATTTTCATGTAAAATAAAATGCTTAGGTCAAAAGGAGAGAGAGCCTCTCCTTTTGTTGCCTCGGTCCGCGGGTCATGAGAGGAGGGAGTGGGCTTTCCACTTTCTCCTCATTTTTAACTTGTGGTCCGATCAATTCCGCTAAAATGTATATGACGGGTTTTATTATAAACTGTCATCGGTTATCGGTTATTAATACATCGAATAATAACATGGATTAGTTGAAATATTAATACATGTCCGACAAAGACAATATTGTATAATTAACTTATTCAATATACATTAATTAAATATAATCGTTTATATTTAATTTACGAATTAACTGCTTAATTCGCCTTAGCCATTATTATTTAATCCGTATTAAATAATTGTCTCAACATCGCGTTTGACTAATTACTAGTCAATAACTCCGACTAACTGGTTAGTCAAATTTGGCATCAACATGACTGTATTTTCATACTGTCACATCTCTCAAACGTATCCTATAGGTGTGACTTTTAGGGACCAGTTGATCACCGCCATCTGTATGACAATAACGTCAAACTTATCTAGCAAGCCAACCGTTATTGATAAACGTGGATCAACTGATAATAATACCAAAAGTATGCCCTTTGATCCTTTTAGAGATTTATATGTCCTTGCACTAACTGTTAAGGACACCAACCCCAACACTAAGCCCTCTCTTGCCCTGAAAGAAACCAAACATATCCCCATTGAGAGATAATGAGAAAGAGGTTGTGGTCACACACTGCATAATCATGCTATGGAAACCATCTGGAAATTTCAGCATCCTCAATAGCTGTTCCACAAACTGCCATTCCACTGTATCATATGCCTTCTGCAGGTCAATTTTAAATAAGCATCTGGGTGAGGCATTTGGTCTCTCATATAACCTTATTAGATCTTGGCATATCAGGATATTCTCCTGGATACTCCTCTTTTGAATGAATGCACCCTGATTCTGGTCTACAATATTTGGTAACACTCCTGCAAGCCTGTTACATAACAATTTAGATATGATCTTGTACACAACATTGCAACATGCTATGGGCCTGAATTGAGTAACATTCTGAGGTCTCTCACACTTTGGTATCAAGGTAAGAGTGGTGGCATTGATTTGTGTCAGTAATCTCTTCTGATTGAAGAAATCCTGGACTGCTCCAATCACTTCTCCCCCTACCTCTCCCCATGCATCCTTAAAGAACTTGCTCGTATACCCATCTGGTCCAAGTGATTTAATATCTGGTATACTGAACAATGCATCTCTAATCTCCTTCCCACTGACAGGTCTCATCAAGGATGCACAATCATCTGAACTGCACACAGGTCTCTGCTCAATTATTCTTTTATGGATCTTGCTAATAGCCTGACTGGTGCCAAGTAGTCCTTCATAATAATCAAGGAATGCAGTTTGAATTTGGTCAGGGGTATCACAAACTCTCCCAGCAGTATCCTCAATTCTAAATACCTTATTCCTATGGTTTCTCTTCTTGAGCAATCCATGAAAGAAGGCACTATTTGAGTCCCCATCTTGTACCCATTTATGCTTTGCCTTTTGAGCTAGATAGCTATCTCTAGCTGCAGATAGCTCTTTCAGACTGGCAGTAGCTTCTGATTCAAAAGCTCTCTTCTGCATATCTGATGGATCTTTACCTAGCTGCTCTTGTAAATCCTCTATCTGCTTCTGTTTGATATCAGCTGCTTGTTCAATGTCACTAAATTTCTCCCTGTTCAGTTGCTTTAAAGCAGGCTTCAGCAGCTTCAATTTCTTAACAAGCTTAAACATTGGAGTCCCATCTACTCTAGACTGCCAGGTATTTCTCACAAGAGGAATGAACTCCTTGAATCCACCCCACATATTGAAATACTTGAAGCATTTCTTGCCCTGCACTTGCTTGTTGCTACTCACAATACAAGGTGTATGATCATACAAACCCTCTGGAAGAAAGTGAGCATACAAGTCTTTCAGATGATCACACCAGTCCTTATTGATCAAAACCCTGTCCAATCTGCTATATATCCTCTCCTCAGGCTGTTGTTTGTTGTTCCAAGTATATAGAGCACCAGTAGCTGCTATGTCCAGACACCACGATCAGCTACACACCCCTAAATGGCTCCATTTCAGAATGAGGCACATTTCCACCAACTCTCTCATGTGCTGCCAATACACAATTAAAATCTCCTGCTATAGCCCATGGTCCAACAATATTCCCTGCAATTCTCCTCAAGTGTCCCCAAAGGGGAGCTCTATCATTAATACCATTGAAGGCATACACCATTGTCAGATAGAAAACAGTCTTACTCACTAAAGATTCTACCTTCATATGGATGAATTGAGCATTGTATTCCAGAAAATGGACCCTAAAAGACCTAGGCTGCCAAAGAATCCAAATCCTACCTCCATTGTGATATCCACTATTAGTAGATATACTCCAATTATTAAAATTATTTACAGCTTTATGAAAAGCTTTGCTCTTTATTTTAGTTTCTAATAGGCCAAAAAGATCTACTCCTTTATTTTGCAAAAAGAAATTAATAGCTTTCTGTTTACCAACTCTATTCATTCCCCTCACATTCCAGAACCCTATACTATCCATTAGATAAAATAAGAGGGTTACCACTACCATTTCCAGCTGCACCAGCTTTACCAGGGGACTTAAGAACCTCTCTGTCTTTCTTGTCTTGGCTAATGAGGCCATCTTCTTCACTTGTCATAGGTGAGCTTTTCAAGCTCTCATTGTTGCTATTTCCTTGTTCTTTTGATGGAGCATCATCCATTTTCTTTTTCCATTGAAATTCCAACTTCTTCCTATCATCCTTCCGGCAATAGTGATCAACCATAAAACATGTCTCATGCAATCGGGGAGCTCTCATGGTCTTGTCAAGATTGAAAGTGATGGTTTCATCTCCCACTTTAAGGGTGAGCTCTCCATGCTTCACATCGATCACCGCTCCCACGGTGTGAAAGAAAGGTCTTCCTAAGATAATAGGAATGTTGGAGTCTTCTTCCATGTCAACAATAACGAAATCCACCGGGATGAAGAATTTTCCATTTCTCACGGGAACATCTTCCCATACCCCTAAAGGTGTCTTTGTTGATCTATCCGCCATTTGAAGCGTGATGTTGGTACATTTGAGTTCTCCCATTCCTAGCCTCTTGCTAAACGAATATGGCATGACACTAACACTTGTCCCAAGGTCACATAAAGCTTTGTTGATTGTAGTGTCACCAATAGTGCATGGAATAGAGAAACTTCCCGGATCCTTGAGTTTTGGAGGTGAACTCCCTTGAAGGATGTCACTACTCACCTTAGTAAAGGCAATAGTCTCAAGCTTCCGGATTGATTTCTTCTTTGTAAGGATGTCCTTCATGTACTTTGCATAGGCCGGAACGTGATTGATCAATTCCGTGAAAGGAATCGAGACTTCTAAATTATTAACAATTTCCATAAATTTTCCAAGTTGGTCATCAAACTTAGGCTTAGCTTAACGACTCAGGAATGGAAGTCTAATCACAATGGGCTCCTTCTCTTTGGCCTTTTCTTCACTTTTCTTTGAAACTTCTTGATTGGTGGGTTCTTCTTCCCTAGAGTTTTGCACAACTCTCTCCTTGTCACTAGCTTCCACAACTTCATCCTCAACTTGCTTCTTTGGCCCTTCATATCTCGTACCACTCCTCAACTGAATGGCAGCAACCGTTTCATGTCTTGGGGGATTACTTTGAGGTGGTAATTACCCCTTTTGTCTTTGATAGCTTGAAGATGCTAGTTGGGTCATTTGAGTTTCCAACATTTTTGTGTGGGCTAGGATATTATTGATGGTGATGTCTTTTGCTTGGCTATCTTTTTGCATTGAGTGAAAAATTCTTGTTGATTCTTTTGCATTTGGAGGACCGCTTTTTGAACATCAAAACCTTGGTCATTTTGTTGATTGTATGGAGTTTGATTTTGATAACCTTGGTTTTGGTTGTAAAAGGGTCTTTGATTTTGGTTTCCCATGGGAGGTGGGGTGTATGTTGCTTGAGGGTTTTGAACATTTTGGCTTTTGTATGAGAGATTTGGGTGGAATTTGGTGTTTTCATTGTAATAGTTAGAATAAGGGGTACCACTTTTGTATGCTTCAAAAGCATTCACTTGCTCATTTGTTCCCCTACATTCACTTTGGTCATGTCCCAAAGTTCCACAATTCTCTCATATCCCACTTGGGATTGATGAAGATGCCACTATGGCATTAACATGATGCTTTGGTGATTTTGAGGCTTCTTCAAGCTTAGCCATAGCCTTCTCAAACTTCAAGTTGATGGTATCAATATGAGCACTAAGTTGAGCACCCAATTGAGTAATAGAGTCCACTTCATGCTTTTCTCCTCTAGTAGCCTTGCGAGGTCTACTATATTGTGAATTATGGACCGCCATTTCCTCAATCTTGTTCGAAGTTTGATTATCGTCAACTTCGGTTGACATACCATTTGATCCCATGTTGAGAATGTTTCTTGAGTCTTCATAAAGACAATTCCAAAATTGTTGTACCAAGAACCACTCGCTAAGTCCATGATGAGGACATGAGCGACAAATTCCTTTGAATCGCTCCCAAGCTTCATACAAAGATTCTTCGTCCCTTTGCTTAAAACCCGTAATTTGAGCTCTTAGCATGTTAGTCTTTTCCGGAGGGTAGAATGTTTTGTAGAAAGCTAGAGCCAACTTCTTCCAAGAGTCAATTCCAAGAGTAGCCTTATCAAGGCTCTTCAACCATTGCTTCGCGGTACCAATTAGAGAAAAAGGAAATAAGTCCCATCGAATTTGTTCTTGAGTCACTCCGGTTTGTGAAATCGCATCACAATAGTTGCAAAAAGTCTCCATGTGAAAATAAGGGTCTTCACTAGGCATCCCCCCAAATTGGCTTCTTTCGACTAATTGGATAAATGCGGATTTTGCAATGAAATTTCCGGTTAAGTGTTGTGGTGTGGGAGTTCCATTGGGTAGGTTCTCCTCGGTTGGTACGGAATGTGATGAAAACTTAGGCATTGTGGGGTGATTGTGTGGTTGATTTTGTGTTGGGTTCTCCTCACCTTCTCTTGCGAAAGGGTTGATGAACTCAATAGTGTTTGGTTGAATATCTACAACCTCACCAATACTTCTCAAAGTATTCCTAGCAAATCTTCTATTGGTTGTCAAAGTCCTTTCAATTTCGTGATCAATGGGTAACAAGTTAGCTTGTGATCTTCTAGACATGCAAAATATCAAACAACTCGAAAACAATTAGAATAAACCTTGAGGAGTTTTACTTCCCCAAGGCAAAGAAAGACACAACTAATAATAATCAAAGAAAATCAAATCAAGTTAATACCGTCCCCGACAACGGCGCCATTTTTGGTCGGTCCGCTTTGAGTTTAGATTTCGGTTACTTGTCGTTAGGAGCACTTAGAACAAAATAATATTTATAACTTCACAAACAACTCTACTACTAGTAAAGAGGCAAGTAAAGGTCGGATCCCAAGGGACGGGTATTGATGTAGGATTTTCGATTGCAAGTAGTGGTGTCTAGGGGTGTCACAATTTTGGTTGAGATAAGAAGATCACTAAACTAAATAACTATAAAAGTAAACAAGCAAGATGACTAAAATGAGATGTAAACAATTGATTAAAAGCACTAGGGTATCATGGGTTCATAGGGGATTCATGGGAATTGATCATACAAACATATTCTCAAATTATAAGCAAGCAATTATTGTTGTGATAGGATCGAGTTGGTTTATATCTTACAATCCTAGGAAGGTTTGGGTCCCGGAGCCGAATCGATTAGATTGTACAACACTTACAAGTCGACTTAATCCTCCCTACTCAACTATATGCATGGTCTAATGAGACTCAAGTTGGTTTATGTCTTACAAGTCTCATTGAAAAGGTAAGTGATGGATAAAAAATGCAAGGATTCATAGGCTCGCATTTCATCAAACATAACATGTGCATAAGTTGAGATCACAATAAGCAAGCAAATAAATTATGTGAACATATTAAATTAAGCATGAATCATCCCCCATGTTGGTTTCCCCTATTTCCCCATTAACCCTAGTTAAGGAAACTACTCACTCATTATCAAGTTTGACATGTTAACAAGGTTGTCATTCATATTAACAAAGCAAAATATGATGAATAACTGAAGATGATTAGCAATAATTAAAAAGGAATTAAGATAATTATACCTAATGATGATTCCAAAATAATAATGCAAAGAATAATAGAAGTACTTGATGATTGATGGAAGGTTGTTAATCTCCCAATAAACCCAAATAATCTTCAATTACCCAAAATAAAAGATGAACAATTGAGAAATTAAGGAAATGAGATTTGTATTAAAACTTGATTAGAAGTTGATTACAAGATTAAAGAGAGATTAGAATAGTATAAACTACACTAAGGATTGATAAGAAGAACATGATAATCTAATTAGACTAATGGGGTATTTATAGTGAGAATTAGGTACATAAATTAGGGTTACTAAGGGCTTAAATGACGATTAAGTCCTTGAGGAATCGCTCCTCTCAAGAAAAGATGCGGGTCTCCTTTTAGATAGTCTTTCAAAAATATGCGCATCTTGAATGAAGAAAGAAGTGGGCGTGTTTCTCTGGAGGACAATCCGAGCGTCCAAAGGTCGGGATGAGCGGATTGGGGAGCTTCTGGACGAGCGGCCTGGCGTTAAGGACGAGCGGCCTGGCGAGCTTCTGGACGAGCGTCCCGAGGGGTGAGACGCTCGGATCTCAGTCCAGCTTCTTTTCTTCTTTTCTTCTTCCAACAGTCCTCCGGGATTTTTTCGGGGATGCAAGGATCTTCTTCATCATTGCCCATCTACTACATTATGTACAAAGGCCTTGTAGTCTTGTCATCTCTTTGATCCTTGGTCATTAGATTCGATCAATTTAGCTCTATTTTGCCATGAAAATGCAAGGTTTGCACTCCTCTCCTACCAAGGAAACAAAACCTCAAAGAATATGCAAAACAAAGGACTAAAGATAGTAAATGACCCAAATATGCACTAAAAAGCATAGGAACGTAGCCCCAGCATTTATTAGCCCAAATGGCATAACAGTATAGCAGTATATGCCCCCACTGAGTAACGAAGGCTATCTTGTACATATCTTCTTCAGCCATTTGGATTTGGTTATACCCTGCATACCCGTCCATGAAGGATAACAACGGATGATATGCTGTATTATCTACCAATATATTAATGTGTGGTAGAGGGAAGTCATTTTTAGGACTCGCTTTGTTCAAGTCTCTGAAATCAACACAAACCCGGATTCGCCCATCCTTTTTGGGTACGGGGACTATATTAGCCACCCAGTCTGAATACTCGGAAACTTTGATGAATCCGGCTTTGAATTGCTTATCGACTTCTTCTTTAATCATAAGAGCCCACTCTGTTCTCATCCAACGAAGCTTCTGTTTTACAGGCTTGAAACCCGGCTTAATTGGAATGCGATGATCTACAATATCCATGTCGATCCCTGGCATGTCCTTGTAAGACCAAGCGAAGACGTCTTTGAACTCGTGTAGGATGTCGATGAAACTGGCCCTTTCAGTTGGGTCTAGGGTCGTCCTTATCCTAAGTTCTTGGGATTCTAATTTCGTTCCTACAATGATAGGTTCAGTGTTTTCCATAACTGGTGCCCCTTCCCCCTCTTCTAGTATTTCTTTAATTATATAGGGAGGTAATTCGATTGAGTATGGGTTAGGATCATCCTCATTATCATCGTAAACAGAATTGCATTCAGAATAACACAAGGAGTAAGCAGAATCAGATTTATTCATATTAATGTTTGAAAATAGCTGAAACAAAGAAGCCATATGCGCAGTAGTCAGTGGCGGTAAAGGGACAGTTGCTAGGACATTCCCCAAGCTACTGTTACTAGGCGATACTATGCTAGGAGAAACAAAAAGGTGGGGAGTGACGATAGGAGGAGACTCTCTAGCGACTTCTCTAGACTTAGATTCCGACCCCGACTCTGATTCTGACTCTGACTCGAATTCATCGTCTTCGGGTTCTCCTTTGAACATCTCTCCTTCTCCAGTAGTGACCTTGAAGAGCTGTCCATGATTGTTGGTCCACTTGATCGACTTTCTCCATCCTTTCTACTGATTTGAGCTGGTGTCAGTGATCAGTGATGTAGGATTGAAATGGTCATCTTGAAGTATCATGGTAATGATCTCATCCTACGCTGCCTTGATGAATCGATCCTCTCCAAATAGAAGGCTAACAGCCTGTTCGCCAAGACAAGGTGTCTGACGAGTTTTGACGGTAGGAACCGTTTCTGGAGGAATGAAGTAGCAATCGTGGAAGACCTCGATTCCAGCTAGTTGATTGCCTCTGTACCACCAAGGTTCGGGAAATCCATGAAAATATTCACAATCCCCTTCCCTGACGAAGTACCCATTTAGTGTAGGGAGATAGGGTCGCATTTGGACTCCCTTACTTTTGCGATTCTGAACCTGAGTAATCATTTCAAAGGTTTCGTCCTTCGTGGGTTTGTACCCCAAGGCTAGTGGTATCTTTTGGGAGCTACCTTCCTTAAAAGGTGTAAAGGTACTCTCTTTGATAGGGTTTAGTAGCATTCCTGGGAAGTATCCCTGGGATTTAAGTATGTGGTTGACCACTAAGTTGGAGTATGGGTTAAAGTACAAGGGAGCCAGCTCGCTCTCTATAAGGTTTATGATTTGAAATCCTCCAAGCTCGTGCACTAGATCTTTAACTACTTGGTTGCTTGACATTTTCTCTACTACTGCCTTGATAGGTGACGAAGTGATCGTCACTATTTGAAAATTAACCTTTCGCTCGATTGGCCCAGTGGCCACAGTAAGGTTAATTAGCCCCACTACTTTACGTCGCTTTCCATCATATGCCCGAACGCCTTAGTTAGTAGAAGTCCAATCTGATTCTTTTATGCCTAACTTGTATGCTGTATTTAGTGGTATGACATTGACTGCGGAGCCATCATCCACCAAAGTCATTGGTACATTTTTCTTCAAGCATGTGACTGTGATGTATAGAGCGAGGTTATGAGTGACGCCAAAGGGAGGCAAGTTCTCATCTGAGAAAGTAACTGGGTTACTTAGCTTGACCGAGTCTTGGAAGACTAGGTTGATGACGTCATTAGGTGTAGAGTCGTGTGCTACGTTCAATTTAGCCAATGCTTGCAGTAAAGCCTAGCGATGAGAAAATGAACTTGCAACTAGTTGCCAGACTGAAAGATCAGCCTTTGTCTTTTGAAGTTGCTTCAATAAATGGTCAGCAGATGTATCTTCTCTATCATTTGGTGTGATGACATTGGTGTTAGTAGTTGGACCATTAGCAACTGGACCACTCGTTTGTCCTTGAGTGACATTCTGATATGGACGTCCCGAGCGAGTAAGGTGGTCTACATCTTGATCTTCACTAGCCTTGACTAGAGGAAGTTCTTTGTGGTAAACATCTTCATCGTCATCCGCCCATATTACATTGACGATACTGAGCTCTCTCAAGCTTATAATTTCAGCCTCTAGGCTGATTATTTGCTTGACTAGATTGTCGGTCACTGCGATCACTTCTTGCATTGTGGATCCTTGAGATAAGACTGGAACCACTGGCACGGCTCTCCTAGGTATAGTGCTTGGATTGCGTAGGGATGCCACTGTAGCTTCTAGTTCTGAAACTTGTCTACTTACACCCTTTGCCCATGCGACAAAATCAGTAATAGTAGGGGGAGATGGTGGAATAACTCTCCTCATTTTCTAGTGCATTGACCTCATCTTCAGTTGGAGAAATGAGGTACGAACAATCCAAGGTGGATTCCTCATCTGTGATCATCAGAATTCCAAGAGGATTTTGAGTATTTCTAGGCTTACTTGCACGAGGTATAGGCAAGAGCCCATCTTCAATCATATCCTGAATGGCATGCTTCAATTTGAAGCAATTCGTTGTATCATGCCCTTTGCCTCTATGGTACTCGCAGTAGGCATTCTCATCCCAGAACCTAGACTTGTTATCTGGGTCAGATGTAGGTCCTATGGGTTGGAGTTTGCCTTGTTTCATCAATATTTTTAGAGCATTGGAGTACGAGTCACCAACGTTGGTGAACTTCCTCTGCGGGTTATTCATCTTAGTAAACGATTTGACAAGGTTGACCTCGTCGGTCTTGCTAGTGGAGCCATAAGAACGACTCGTTGTGCCTTGATATCCGCGACCTATCGTTTTAGACAAGAGTCCTTTACGGATGTCGTCTTCAATTCTTGTTCTTAGCACAGTTAAGTTTATGAAAGACTTTATATTTTGGTACCTTAGATGGTTCGCATAGATTGGCCTTAAATTGTCCACGAACTTTTCAATAAGAGTAGCTTCGTCTGGGCGTTCGACGAGTTGTGTGCTAGTCTTTCTCCACCTACTTAGGAAGTCGGTGAAACCTTCTTTCTCATTTTGGGTAAGAACCTCTAGAGTGCGTATATTGACTTGAATTTCAGCATTATCTGCGTACTGTTTGGTGAACTCAATTGCAGCATCGTTCCAAGTAGCAATTTTCTTGTGATCTAAGGAATAGAACCATTGCTTAGGAATAGTATCAAGAGATGAAGGAAAGATCCTTAAAAACATCTCTGGCTTAATGCCTTTGATAGACATATAATCTTTGAATGCACGAATATGGTTCAAAGGGTTTTCATGCCCCCTAAACTTCGGGATGTCAGTCATGTTGAAGTTAGTTGGCAGGTGGGCATTTGCTGCCTCATATTTAAGATTGTTTTCCCTATATATGTCATCTCCCTTGAGATACATTAGTTGCTCCTCCAAATACCGGAGTCACTTTTCAGCTTCAGTAGGACCTGGTGGAAGATTGACTTCTGGTGGTTCAAAGGGTGGAGGATTATTGTGTATGAGCGCGTCGAAAATGGGACCCTCTGCAGAAGGAAGTGTAGTTTCTACAGCGACAATACGGCCTTTGATTGCGTTAAGGCGAGCATAAGCTTGGTCTTGGCTTGTCTGGAGACGAAGGAGTGCAGCTAGGATTTGATCATTACCATTTGCGGGCTGTTCGGGTTGACCATTAATGCTTCCATGACTAGTTCCCACCATTTTGGACTGAGGATGAGAAATCGACGACGAATCAAAACACGATCGACCATTTTTGCACACTTACTCAAAAAAAGACTCGACTCGTGAAGTGGGTATGTGCCACTGTGTCAAATGGAATTTGAAAATGACAAATTTTGAAATGTTTGTCCTAGACAACTGTAGTGTAGCTGTAGGAGTGCTGACTCGAAGTGAGTTTTGAAATGGGATTGAGGCCCGAAGTTTGACTCGACATTTGGACAGAGTTTCGGCTTATTTTGCGTTGTTTTAGGCCATTTTTGAAAATGTTTATATTTTGAAATGGATTTTATTTTACAAAATTTCGTCATGGTTTTATTTACAAGTGGTGATCACGTATATGATACAAACATACATATGGGCATTATAATGGTATGCTGAGTGCATTTAAACGGTTTTGGCTTAAAAAGGTGGGTTGTCATACCAAGCAATCAAACCCTAGTCTGTGGAGAGGTCCGTGCCAAACATGAGTAAGGTCGGTTCCTAGTCCATTTCCTCGAGTAGTGAAAGCTCTCGATACAAACATGAGTATGTACCACAGTATGGTTGACGTCAATCGATATCCATCTTTTGGCCCAGATAGGAATTTGGACCGTTCGAACGGGACGATTGATCGAATGAGTTGGTTTAGGGCCTAGGAAGACCAAATGGAACGACCTAACAAGGTCGAGTAAACTATTCCCTAACCTTGTTCAAGTTTCACCCTGGGTAACACATAAGTGTATCATCCCCAGCGGAGTCGCCAAACTGTGGACAGGGGCCACCCGCGCTGCACGCACTCGCGCGTTGTGGTTTTGAGGCGGCGGCACTTCTCCCATGGGACCTTGGTTTGCCAAAGCACGTCATGGGCCGTTACCGATTTGTGAGGCATTGAAACCGGTGAAAGGTTGAATAAGCCTGCATTTGTAGAGTTGCCACCAATTTACTGTGGAAAAATTGGAAACCGTTCGAATACCTCGTGCCATGTCAAGACACGAAGTAATGACATGAACACTAAGAACTCGTTACCCTTAGCATTCTATGTCTAGAATGACTCACGAGATGTCAATGGCCACGGATGTCCAGAGATAACTGGAGTAAGGGGTGAGGGTACGTATCAGGAAGTTCTTTAATTCGAACACCTAATCCTGCCCGCCTCGATAGCGGCCTCTACTAATGATTAGGGAAGTCGTTCATATTTGATATGTTGTCGATGTAATGCATGCAATGCAACAAACATGGATTAATCCTAGCATGTGAAATTAGACTATGTCGGTTAACACGTGTTTTAGCAAACAATTTGGTCTAAGTAAATGTTAGATTCAATACATGTGAATGCCATAGAATTAAATCATACATAATAATAATTACGATAAACGAATTACAAAAATTACAAGCTTTATTTGATCTATGTCAAAAGCACGCTCAAAGACGGGATTTCGAAGAAGAAAATAAAAGGAAAATAAAATTAGAATTAAAATATGAAAAATATGTCAGATTATAGGTGATAATACGAATAATAGTTGATTTAAACCGTAATTTGGAGCTATGTCAAAGCGAGAAAGAGTTCAGAGGCAGAAACCAACCCAGAACAGGCGCATCAACTGCTGCGTCCTCTGGAAGAGGCGCAAAACTTCATGCGTCTGTTCTCGAATTGGGTTCTGGCTGTGAAGTCAGAATCGTAACACTGTTATTGTTCATTGGTAGATTTAAGATGGATTATCGATATTAGACTCGAATTGAAGTGTTTTAACCGATTATATGTATCTGGACAAGACATAAAACGAATTAAAACGAGAAATTACAGCGATTTACATGATTATGATTATACGATGAACTCGTGTCAGAAATACAAAAAAAAAGCGAAACTTGAGGTTAAATTAAGACGAAACTGGATAAATAAGACTCGGAAAAAAACTTATATATCAAATTGGGATTCCAAAACCTCGACATGAACAAGTCGAAACCCCGAAGAATCGATTTGAATTAAAACGGCAAAAACCCGCAAGTATTGAATTACTCGGGATTAAGGACGAATTAAGCATTGTAAATAAAAAGGAATTGTTAAAATGTGATTTATATACTGAAATAAAAAAGAAAACGAAGGAAAATGAAAGAATAAGAAAAGGAGGAAATATGCAGGAAGTCGAGGAAGAAGAAGAGCAGGAGCAGCATGCATCCTCTGGAAGAGGCGCAGCAAGGCTGCGATCCTTCCTGAAGGGGCAGCTACTGCTGCGTTTCTTCTCGACGTCTGACCTCTTCTGTTTCGTAAGAACGGCTTTAAAAGGTGGATTTTAAATCTATTTTCAAACGTGCTCTTAATATAGATTTACATTAATTGATACAAAATAAAAGTACAATAATAAAATGGGATTTACACCCTCAGACTTACATGTTTGACGAAACGAGATTGACTAAAGTTATCGTTTAGTGATTGCTCGACTCGAATATGCGTGGAAAGTGCCCTCGTTAGAGGATTTAGTAAATTGATTAGGTTGATTAAAGGTGGAGTTGGTCAAGTTGGTCGGTCTATGCAACATGACTGGGACTCAGAATGGTCTGAGCTTACGTGGTCGATTAATCAAGCACGCAGGCGTCGAAAGGCAATAGCGTAGTCTAGAATGCAAAGAGAGAGAGAGAGAGAGAGAGAGAGAGAGAGAGAGAGAGAGAGAGAGAGAGAGAGAGAGAGAGAGAGAGAGAGAGAGAGAGAGAGAGAGAGAGAGAGAGGGCGGAACACTCGCATGACAAATATAGAGGCCGAAGGCCTCTATTTATACTAAACATACGGAAGAGTTTTGGAATGACACGGAGTTGGAAACAAATCTCGAAAATATTCCGGGTAATGCGAAAAGAGGACTGGAGAAGAGGCGCAGCAACCACTGCGTTTCTTCGAAGAGGCGCAGGATTTACTGCGTATTTTCTCCAGAGGTTTCCTCCTCGGCAAGAAAGATTTCCGCGTTTTATTATGGAATTTCGGTAGATTTACACTTCCTTATTCCATGAAACACAATATTACGGTAGATATTTGCTTAAAATATTAATATTAATCAGGAATAAATATCTAGATAATTCTAAAACATTCCGGAATACTCCGACTCGGCATTTTAAACGGTTTTTAGAAAAATGAAGCGGTTTTTGACCCGAACTCCAAATAAACTCTAATTACTGTCAAAACGATCGTATCGGTGCGAAGATGACGACCCAGGGGTTGACTCATGTGTTTGAGCTATCACTTGACGATGAACTTATGAACTGTCATAAATCGTTCCGCGTATCAAACATGCGGCCCAATCATCACTGGGTGGTTGACGGGAGGTGTAGAAATGAGGTATCTACAACTTGGCCGCAGTGTGGCCATCTATCCCACATCTCTCACAGGACACCTCTTGTTGAACCATATGAACCGTTTCTTGCTTATTACCCAAAGACTGAGATGTCTTTAGTTCAGCAATTTGAGTTGTTAAGGCCTCCAGCTGTGCCGCAATAATATTGTCTGAACCACTTCCTCTCTTACTACCTCTGGGGTTACCATACTCAACAGTGTGAGTAGCTATCTGATCAATCAACTTCCAAGCATTACCGTCATTAGTATTATCATGGAATCTCCCATTGGCAGCGGAATCAAGCAAAGCTCTGTGATCGTCATACAACCCGTTGTAAAACTGGTTGCAAAGGTACCAAATCTGGAAGCCATGTTGGGGGACGGATCGAACTAGCCTTTTTAAACGAACCCAGGCCTCATTAAGGTCTTCGGTTGGACCTTGTTTAAAACTTGTGATCTGGCTTCTAAGAGCATTAGTCTTCTGCGGTGGAAAATACCTTTTGTAGAATGCAAGAGCTAGTGAAGTCCAGTTAGTGATTGCGTCGGTCTCCATATCCAAGTCACGTAGCCATTCTGCTGCATCATCTCCCAGAGAGAAAGAAAAAGGAGTCTGTTTGACTTGATCTTGAGTCACCCCAGCAGTCAAAGGAATAGAATAACAGTATGTGAAAACATTTCTCCATGTGCTTGGCGGGGTCCTCTCCAGCTTTTCCTCCAAATAGATTTCGCTCTACCAGGCTTATATAAGATAGTTTGATAAGGTTATTTTCAGTCGTTGGCCTATCAAAATAAATCATATTCTAAATTAACTAGTAGCTAGCAGTAAGAAAGGGTCGAATCTATAGGGAGGCGAGTTAATTAATCTAGTTTGTTTATATTTAAGTTTGTCTTAAAGGTAACAATTTTATGGGGTTGATTGTTTGATTTCTAATAACTAATTACGATGTAAATAAAGACAAATTCAATAATAATAAAGAGTCTAGGGATTGGGTTCACTAGGTAGTCATCCAAGGGTAAGGTTTAATTCATTGATTGAGCAGTTTATATTGTTGAAAGTCATATTATCGGTCGATTCTAATATGTCTTTTTAGATCTAACCTTAACATGCGATTGCTATTATTAAGTCGGTCTAATTCAATTATCATGGCCTATACTAGTCTTAACCAGGTCGGTGAAAATCCTAGTTTGCAAGACTAATTAACCAATTCTGATCAGTAATTAATTAATTAGATATAAGACAATAATTGAACAACAATCAAAAGCAATTTAACAATCAATTCATTAATAACCCTTTTCTAATAACCTAGATCCCCTTTCACCCTAGATAAACAAATTAGCTACTCATACTAATAAATATAACAACAATAATATGAATAAAGACATAATTGCAAACATAAAAGATGAACAATAACGATTGAATAAATATTGAAGAAAGATTAATGCCGTAATAGAGGAATGCTTAGATCCGGAAGTAAGAACAATAAACTAAACTAAACTAAGAGTTTTAGAGAGTTTTCTAGGGTAATTGTACGTAGCTAGGTAAAAATAAAGCGTAAATAAACATAGGGTACGAATTGGGTATTTATAGTAAAACATAACCGACTTAAGGAAATTGGGGAAAAGTTGCCAGCTCGATAAGTACTCGATCGAGTACACAGCTTCCTCGATCGAGTCTATGTGGGCTTGATCGAATTAGTGTCACATAATTAGAGTAATTGCATTGTAACATGTTTAATGGCAAACAGTATTATTAAGGAGATAAGTATGTTGGTTGAATTGCATTATAACATGATATTGGTTAAGATGACTTGATGAGTCGGTAATTGGCATATTGTGCGCTATCTTGCATTTATTGTATTGTCTTGTATGTCGGAGAAATTGGTGGATTACTTGTTGTTATGGAGACGTAAGGTGGTTGGAAGACCGTCTTACACTTAAGTTACGGCTTGAGTTACGGAGGGATTCGTGTGGTTGAGGCACGACGTCTTATAGGGGATCCGGTTGGCTTTCGGACCCGGTACGTCTGGGCGTGTCTTGGTACCTATTTGTGGTTATTGGTATGTCTGGGTGTGTCCCGAGACTAGTGTGGACGTCGGTATGTCTGGGCGTGTCTCGGTACCGTGGTGGTTGTGGGTACGTCTGGGCGTGTCCCGGTACCTATTTATGGTTATTGGTATGTCTGGGCGTGTCCCGAGACTAGTGTGGATGGCGGTATGTCTAGGCGTGTCTCGGTACCGTGGTGGTTGTGGGTACGTCTGGGCGTGTCCCGGTACCGGTGTGGTGGTTGTTTGATAGCGTCTCATTCATATCATAGTCATGTTGCATACTCACACACTTTGAGTAGTGTCACACTTTATTTTTTGAAACTGACGTTTGTGTGTCTGTGTAATTGTCACCTATTTCCGGGGTGGCCTGTGTCGATCCATATGATATTTCTGATCATATAGGGAGCAGGTTAAGTACAGGTTTTGTTTGTTGACGTGATCGGGACTCGGGCCGTGCTTTGGACTCGGAGTCGAGTAGCATAGCATAGATGACATAGATTGTAGTCGACTTGTAATTTGTATAGTTTACATTTATCACTAGTTTATGGCGTGTAATCACTAAACTTGTTATTTATAATAAATGTTTATTTATCGTATCTCCGATTTACCGCCTCGGGCAACCGAGATGGTAACATCTTTCAATTACCTTGGCCGGGTAAGAAGGGGGTGTTACAATTACAGAAATATACATTCCATTATCACGTAAATAGAACAATGTTACCATAATAACTGGAAGAAATGGTCACAAACAGTTGATAATTGGTTATATTTTATAGTACTCCACAACTTTATTAAGTCGTTTACCATGTTGACGGTTTAACTTTATATGATACCTCCTCAGTAATATGTTCATTAGTAATAATCAATAAAATTAAGTTATATCCAGAAGTAGTAGCAAATGTACTCTTTGTAATAGATTATGGACACATATCAGTTTAGCAACATTTTCAAATCAATTGGCCACAAAATATACACTTCATGTGAAAATAAATTGTCACCGCATCGATATAATATGTTACCATATATGCATAAGTCAGAAATGGTCAAAAACATTTGATAATTAGTCACATTTTCTAGTACTCAAGAACTTCACTAAACTGGTCACCCTCTTGACGGTTTAATTTTATATGTTACCATTCTAAGTTATATGTTTATTAATAATGATCAATTAAACTAAGTTATATCCACAAGTGGTAACAACGTGTCCAAGTCTATAAACATAATGAACCATATTAAACTAACTTAAAATATAATAGGATATGGAATAAACCAAAATTAAAACACCAAGAAATCCATAAAAATGAAAAAAAAAAGTCAAAATTAAAACACCAAAAAGATACGAATTAGCAACAAATCATATTATGGCTCCTATGCGCATTCAGGCAAAAAATTCAACTATAATCAACAAAAGCTGAACAAAAAACCCTAAAATGACCCCAAAACAACAATAAATAAGCTGAAATCAAAAGTCAAATATTGAAATTTAAAATATTTCTTTGGGCTCAACACTTGCATGCATCGTTTTTCTACTATTCTTCTTAGATCGACATTATCCACACCATCGTCAATTATGGCACCGTCGTCCTCTAACGCAATAACATTGAGAGATTCATCCGCCAATTTCCTTTTAACAAATTTGGGTGAATGTTAAAGTGTGATTTTCCTGGGATTTTGGGATGTAAAAATTCAAAAATATGATGAAAAATGGAGAGTGATGCTTTATGGAGGACGGGTGGATGGAGGAGAAGTATGAAGGTGATGGAGAGGATTGATTAAATGGTGCATTAAATGCATTGTTATAAAGCAAATTATTTACAACTTAATATTGCAAAAAGTACAATTATGAGCTTCCTAATTCAAACACTTTGTCAGCCACTTGTACATCCAAACCGGTCCATTTTTTTTGTAATTTGATATGTATCTGACCCGTCGCAAGCCGTCATAAATGAGAATTTGTGTAGACATTAAATGCATGGAAATAGTGTTTTTATATTTTATATTTTTAGTTTCATGGAATTCAAGAAAAAGAATACTAATACTTTTATTTCTTTTTATAAGCCAGTATTTCTTATAATATATGTAAAATATTAATATTTTCAATTACAAATGTAATAATTATTATGTATGATTTTAATAATAATTCTTGAAAGTTTTTAGGATAATTTAAAGATTTACCAAGACTTTATGTCTATTTTCAACTACTCAAGATATATACGTACTTTTGTTAATTATCAAGGAATTATAAAACCTCTTATTAGACTCTTTCAAAAGAATTTGTGATAGACATTATTGAAGTTAACTACACAATAAGAACCTCAACTTTGATAAATATTTGCGTTAAGGACCCGAACTTTCAATTAAAAGCTTTAAGTACGTCATTTCACTTTTTGGACAATAATACCTATGATATTGAAATAATATGTTTAGTTGGAAAAGAATAATTTTGAAAGGCAAATTATATTTTGTAGTTTGTTTACTCATTATGTTCTGTCCATACATTTTTCTTGTTCCTTTAATTGCACTTTTCTTTCAATATTATTATCATTTGGACATTTAAGTACAAATAATGAAAATAATATGACACAGAATCGTATATATCTTCCATTTTATATTTTTTATATATTTCATAAAAATGCAAGCCGAAATATAATTTTGCTCATAAAAAAATTATGTATCACATTTTGTTTTATGCTTTAAATTCCCGGAATATTACGAATTATTACTCTGTGTATGTGTGTGCTTGAGTTCTATTAGTGTTTAATTTTGGAGTTTTTTTATTGGCATTACAATTGACGTGTTTCACTCTTTCACTTGAACTAATTACTCCGTGTTAGACTGTGTGGAGTGTGCTTGAGTTCTATTGTTTTTGTTATTGTTTATTGTAATACTCCTATAATAATAATTTTAGTTTGTGGCTGCTAACTTTTGTTTAATTATTAAACTAAAAAGCTGGAACTTATATGGTTTATATCGACTGATTGAGATGAAATTCCACGTTAAACCTGTCTAGGAAGAGAGACAATCTACCCCATAAGCCCGAAGTACAAAAAGAGTAGACTTTGAGTTATAGTGATCAAAACGCCCGTTTTTTATTAACACGGGACACTCATATGTGGGAAACACGTGAGAGTACAAATAGTTATGAATATAAAGCATAATAAAATATGTGATACATAATTTTTTTTATAGTGAGCTAAATAATATTTCAGTTTATATTTTTATGAAAGATATTCAAAATTTATAAATAGGGGATATGTACGACTTAAGTCTCATTATTTTTATTATATTGTACTTGGATATTTGAATGATAGTAATATTGAAGGAAAGTGCAATTAAAGGAAAATAGAAAGTAAAATGTATGTATGGAGAAAATATAATGAGAAAACAAACAACAAAATATAATTAACATTTTAATAATTATTTTTTTCAACTAAACATACTTTATTATTCCAACATCAAAGGGTAATTTTGTCCAAAAAGTGGAATGAGGTCCTTATAGCTTCCAATTGAAAGTTCGGGTCCTTCACACAATATTCTATTAAAGTTCGGGTCCTTGTGTGTAGTTAACTCGACATTATTGAGATGAGATACTAGTTAAGTTGTTAGATAAATACTCCCTCCATTCAACTCCACACTACCACTTTGTTTTTTCACGTTTGTCAACGCGTGTTTTACACGCTAAATATCGTTAGCTACATATTTGCAAAAAAATATAAAAATTAGATATTTTTAATGTACTCGTAAAGACGAATTAAAAAAGATCCCACATAAATATATTTTTCCTTATGTATTGAGAGAAAATTAAAATTGAATACTTAATTGTGAATAGTATACAAAATAGAAACTTGTAGTGTAGAGTTGAATGGAGGGGTACTAATCAAGATCTCGCGCAATGTATACACTGTATATACAACAGTTTTACTTTTTAGTATATTACTTACAAATTTTAAATCGGCACCTCATGAATTTTCATATTTTACCTCATTGCATTTGGTTTGAGAAAAAAAATTGGTCATAAAAATCAACAAGGCAATTTATTAATGTCATAAAATGTATATTTTAATTTTTTTTTTTAACTCAAAACTAATTATTTCATTTTATAAATTTTTCGCAAATTATTTAATGAATGTTTTATTGGTCACGTAGCTAATAATAGGAGTTTATATTTTTTGTTTTATAGGAAGTTAGTATGCGTCAAATTATTCTCTAAGAATAACATCAATGAAAGATCTGGCAATTTGTGGTTTATAGTTTTATACCAACTTTAATTAATTTTAGCTAAAAAACTATAGTTTAAAGTGTAATGCAAAATACTCCCTTCGTCCAGGCCATTTGTTTATCAGCTCCAATTTACGGCGTCTTATTTATTTGTTTACCTTTCTATATTAGACATCCCTCTATTGGGTTATTTTTTTAAACAAAGACCAATTCACTAATAAAATGCCACCGACACTTACAAAGGATATGTAAAATCGAAAACAATTCAATAGAAACCAAAGCAAAAGTCAACTTTTAAAACTAGGGATCTCAAAAACATGATATGACAATACGGCTCGTCCTTATATAGCTCTCCTTATGTAGCTTTTAAAGGGATCCTTCGTTTGATTCTTTGATGAAGGAAATTTAACTTTTGTTGGCACTAACAATTGTTGACGAATAACTCGTATCCATTGTACAGACATACGACAGATCATTAACAAATCACTCTTGTATATATTAATGATAAAACTAAACCCTAGAACATAAAGGAGAGAAAATACTCCGAAAATAGAGACAAACAAACGAATCTCACCAAAAGGGAGACTTTTATTGATTAATTCGTAACTTTTCATATTAGTAATTGATAAACAAATCTATTTTGAGGTTTACCATCGATTAATTGTCGATGGAAGCCCTGGATTGATTGATGGAGGTTAAGGTTTTTAGAGAGGAAAAGGAGATGAGAGAATAACTTTACCTTCTCTAATGCGTTATTTGATCATCCAGTTTCATTATTGTCCACTTATTATCTAAGAACACTACCCTCAAATGATCTCGTCCCCTTTCCTTAATCTTTGTGCCAAAAGCAAAGGTAGACAAATGATCGGGCGGAGGGAGTAATATAGGTTGATGAAAATTAAAATCATATTTTTTTATAAGGAAAATTAAAATCACATTTAGTGAAAGAGTAATAGTTTAATGAAAGAAAATCTCATTTATTCCCTTATTTAATTAGGTACACTTTGGAGAAAAAAAAATTGTTCATATTGGTTATTCTCTTAGCATATAAAAGAAATATATATAAGATTTAAAAGAAAAGTAATCATTAATAATCAATGGGTAGATTACATCATGCGGCATGAGCTGAATACAAGTAGAAGAATCCCCCCTACTACTAAGAGAATAAAAATTCTCTTAGTTTTTCCTCCAAAATGCATCAACCTTAATAAGGAAACAATTAAACTATTATCTTTTCCTTAAAATATAATCATATTATAATTATAATTATACTCTAATATTTTAATTAAATCATAAATTATAAAAAAAAATTCATTATAATAAAACAAATTTGGTATTAAAGTATAAACTATAGGTTGCTAAGCTTTTAATAATACAATAATGATTATAGAAAATAATTTAACACATACTTACTATTATGTTCGTGACAAAAATAAAATCATTAAAAAAATTGGAGAGAATTATAAAATAAAATCTGCAGTTTATGGTAAAAAAAAAGTACTTTCATAAAAATACACATTTCATGTATAGCTTTACTAAATTCTCTTTGATTAGTTTTCCATTTCATTTTTTTTTTTTTTGTTTCATCTCAAAATACGGAGTACAATGGAGCAAAATATCTCCCTTATACTAAAAGAATAAGAGCTCTCTAAAATTTTTTCGCCCAAGTGAAATGCTTTATGATTGGTCATCACTCCTATTCAATGATTGGTCATTACTCCTCACATTATATCATAATTATATCATATTAATTCTATACCATAAATAGGAGATAATACTACTAATTTTTAATTTTTGAAAGCTACCCATATGTAGTAGATGGGTTGTTAGACACACATTAATGGAATATTTTGATTTTGTTATACATGGATTGCATTAATAGTATGTACGTTGTACGTATGAGGCAAAATATGCTGCACATTTTCTTTTTCATAATCATGTTTTATCTTTTGATGCAAACAGTGGTAGAGTTCGGGGGCTAGCAAGGGCGGTCCTCCCCCCTGGCCAATGAAATTTTTAGTTAAATTTTTCGAAACAATTTCGAGTGTACCTTATGAAATTAATCATTTTTTATTCTTTAATTTTATTGTATAATTAAGTCATTACTTGAGGTTATTCTTTTGAAAAATTTAATCATTTATAAATATATTATATTTAATAATGAAGTAATTTATATAATTAGGTTCAGTTAAAAAGTTAATCTTATTTAGTGTAAAAGTTATCAAATATTCTCTCTTATTATACCGCTTAAGCAGTTACCAAGATATAACATTTAACGTCTTTCTACATTATTATCTAAAAAGACGCGCATTTGCGCGGGAACTACACTAGTTAACCTAACATGAGCATATACAAATTATAAAATTATTTTGGGGTGTATGAATTTCCTTCCATTTTCACTAATTAAACAATTCAAAATGATTATTCATTCTCTACCACACCAAAGAATTGTTCATTATATTACTCCTGAGCAAATGTTGGATTACTGAGAGGAAATAGAACTAACTAATTTTGGTGATTGTAAAGTTCAAAATTCATTCACAACCTTATTATTAATCTAAAAATTATTATTAGTCTTTTAATACTTATTTAAAAGTGTTTTTTTTTTACTCAAGAAGAAATAATTAAAGGATCTATGTGAGAAAAAGTATCTCTAAGGGTTTCATTTTGATTATTACTAGTTTTTATCGATGATCAATTGTTGGGTTAGAGTCAAGATGCAAAGATTGAGTCACATAAATAAAAGCAAGTTGTATCAATATAACAACTACACCAATGCAACTTTAACACACTCTAGATGTAAATGAGAAAACATGGGTTTAAGAGGGAGGAGCTCACACTTATGTTAGGTTACTAGGTTGAAAGTCCGTGCGTTGCAACGGGGTAATTAACTTGGTTATAATGAAAAAAATGTTATATAACTTTAATGTTTATATCTAATCATTTGTTTACTTATGATTAAAATATCTCTTTCAAAGAAAATAAATGATAAATACATACACGCCTACCGTTTATTGATTATGCGAGAAAAATAAATAAAAAATAAATTTTGCTATTAAAGAGATAATAATAGAAACTTTAATAAGAGATCTCTAATAAGACAATACTTAAGAGACTAAAAAAATTTGGTTGATATTTAAGTTTCAAAGATGACTCCTATTTTATAATCATAGGTTCACCCCACCTTATGTTAATATTTCGATGTGGGACAATTCGACTATTTATACATTATATATTAACAACACCTACATTATTTTTCAATATGGAACAAATAACATTGTCAGAAGTACACTATCTTTTTCGCACCCAGTTCGACATTCAACCATATTAATAATGAGAAAATAATATACTATGTTCGTACGATTTTTCTATACTTATATATATGACATGATGTTTTTTTTTCTAAGTATATTGTTTGTCCCAGATTGAAAAATAATGTAGATGTGGTGAATATACTACATATAAATAGTTGAATTGTCCCACATCAAATGATTATCAAGGTGGAGTTTCCTAAAAATTAATTTAGAAAGTATTATAATTTATAAATAATATTTTTGGATGCAAAAAATAAAGGGTAGAATCTTTTAATTATTATAATTTCTTATATTTCTTATATTGTATTATATTCAAGTGATGTTTCTAAATTTTATATAAAAACTTATACATTTAATTTGGTAAAAAAATATCGTTAGAAAAATTATGAAAATAATATAATTTGATTTGTGGTAAAAATGCTATCATTAGAGTATAAGTTTCATATAATTTGTTAATTTAAAAGATTGTGTACTTCTTATTATGTTATATATCCTACATTGAAACATAATGTAGTGTTATGAATATACTGCATATAAATAATAAAATTGTCCAACATCGAAAGATTAGCATAAGATGGGATGATCCTATGATTATAAATAGGAGGCATCCTGGAACTTACATTATATATAATGTATAAATATCTGCAAATGATAAGAAATCTATACTCTAATGGTAGCATTTTTTTTACCATGAATCTAACTATATAATTTTCATAGTTTTTTTAAAGATACTTTTTCGTCAAATGAAATGTAAAAGCTTTTATATAAAAATTATAAACTATCACTTGAGTATAATATAGGAAATATGTGTTATAATAATTAAAACATTCTCCACATTATTTTTAATATCATATTATGGAGATAATGATATAAACTCTTAAGAACTCTCTAAGATAATATTTGAGAGATTCGAAAGATTTTGGATTGATATCTAAGTTCAAAGGATGCCTTCTATTTATAGTCATAGGTTCACCCCATCTTATGCTAATCTTTCGATATGAGACAATTATATTATTTATACGTTTAATATGGAACATATAAGATACTAATGGGTGCCTGGTTGGCTAGTTTGGAATGAAATGGAATTGATTGAATCTATTCAAGTGTTTGGTTGGGTGATTTTGGAGGAGCTAGATACTCAATAGATTCTAACTCCATCTCAACTCCTTGGAAACTCACACCCACCTTCTCCTCTTCAATCAACTTCATTCCTTCCCCTTACTTATTTAGATTGAACCAAACAACTTTGAGATGGAATAGAGTTGGAATATCATACATCTATGCATGATATCATACTCCGTTCCATTCCATTCCTTCATCTCGAACCAAACGACCCCTAAGAAGTATATCATCTTTAATATGTGCAAATAATATGAAATTTATACTCCAATAATAACATTTTTTTTTACCATGAATCTAATTATATCATTTTCATAATTTTTTAACCATATCATAGGATCACCCCATCTTATGGTAATTTTCTGATGCGGGATAATTTTACTATTTATACATTATATATTAACAACACCTAAATTATTAATGTGGGACAAATAACATACTAAGAAGCAAGAAGTATACCATCTTTTTTCGCACCTAGTTCGACATCCAACCCGATTAATACTATACTATGTTCATACGTTTTTTTTCTATTTTTTATCATAATTAAAATATGTGCAAATGATAAGAAATCTATACTCTAATGATAAAAAATTTTTCATCATGAATCTAATTATATAATTTTCATAATTTTTTTAACGATACTTTTGCAAATGAAATGTAAAAGTTTTTATATAAAAATTATAAACATCACTGAATATAATATAAAAAATATATATTATAATAATTAAAACACTCTCCACATTATTTTTTATATCATATTATGGAGATAATGATTCAAAATTACAAACTCTTAACTCTTAAGAACTCTCTAAGACAATACTTGAGAGACTCAAAAGATTTTGTGTTGATATCTGAGTTCCAAAGATGTCTTCTATTTATAATCATAGGATCAACTCATTTTATGTTAATCTTTCGATGTGGGATAATTCTAATATTTATATGTTCAATGTAGAACATATAACATATTAAGAAGTACATCATCTTAAATATGTGCAAATTATACGAAATCTATACTCTAATGATAGCAGTTCTTACCAAGAATATAATTATATTATTTTTATAATTTTTTTACCGACATTATTTTGCCAAATAAAATGTGAGAGTTTTTATATAAAAATTAGAAATATCGCTTGACTATAAAATAGGAAATATATATTATTATAGTAATTAAAAGATCTACCCTTTTATTTTTTACATCAAAAATATTATTTATGATACTTTCCTAAATTAATTTGTGATGATGTGGACAGTCTAGAATCGCTCGAAAAAACTCTTTTATATATATATATATATATATATATATATATATATATATATATATATATATATATATATATATATATATATATATATATATATATATATATATATATATATATACTAGAGTTAATGGTCGTGCAATGCACGGGCCATTTGTAATATTTTGTTTTATGACAACTGATAAATGTAACGTTATGTAAATCCATTACAATTTTCAAGTATATATATATATATATATATATATATATATATATATATATATATATATATATATATATATATATATATATATATATATATATATATATATACACTAGTTAATGGTCGTGCAATGCACGGGCCATTTGTAATATTTTGTTTTATGACAACTGATAAATGTAACGTTATGTAAATCCATTACAATTTTCAAGTATCGGTCATGGCGGAACGACTCAATTAGACTTCTCGTTGGCTGAACTATTCATCCTAAACATTCGTATATCAGAATTCTAGAGATGACGACAGGCCTGATAATATAAATTTTTGGTACTCCTTCCACCCAAAAATAGTCTATCGCTTTCTTTGTTTGTTTATCTCAAAATAATTTTCATACATTCGTTTTATGACTATCAGTTGATGGGCGGTACTATCCCATTTTTCATTTAAATAGAGCTGTATTTGATTTTACTAAAATTTACATACTCAATCTTATATTTCTTTGGATAGTTAAAATAAAACAGGAATGAAACATGCTTGATAGGATACATCATAACACTTTATATATGATGATATTTCGGTATTTTTCCCAGTTTATATATCTTTCACTCTATTGTTAACTCCCATATCACTCAAAAAAAAAATTTGCATATAATTTAAACTCTCTGTAATCGCTTGACTCCTTTTATAAAGATAATAAAGGTATCAATACAGAGTTGCTTGAATTCTAGTAACACTCCAATTTTTATTAGTTTGTATTGAATACTCATAGATCATTACGTGTATGGAGTGTTAGTGATAGTAGTATGAGAACACTATCTTTTATTTGTATTATGACAATATTAATATACAAAGTAACTTTTAGGATTTAGTAGCATGGAGTTTTACTAACATCAGAATACATAGTACTAATTTTATTGGTAGTTTTACTCCAATTAGAAGTTAAACATTTCTTACAATTGAAATGTTTATTCTCTAAACAAATCCCAAAAACAGTAGTCATCCTTATTCAGTACTTAGACTTTCTAAATTACTGGTTTCAGGGGCGGCTAAGGCCCAGTTCAGCCCTGAGCGCTCGAACAGGGCCTCCAAAATTTAGGCCCAAAGTCGGTATCAATCCCTTTAAAAAAAAAAAAAAAACCTTAATATTCTTTCCCCAAATTAGCGTTTCAGATTGAAACCTTAATATGATATCACGCAATCAGTCAATCACGCTCATTATTCTTTCCCCAAATTGGCGTTTAAGATTTCCAAAATCCAAACCCAAAAACCTAAGTAAACAATCAAACGTTCAAAAATTCTAGCTATATATCTTTCAATCTCAAGCACAAATTCACAATCAACCTTAATCTCTCATTTTTCCTTTGAAATCAGATTAATCAATTACCAAGAATTTAGCTATTACTTTGTTTTGAGAAGAAATCAACCAAACACATCAATTTGAACTCAAAAGGAGGATTCTGATAGGTAATTTTCTTTTCAATTTGCTTTGTATCAATTATTAAAATTCAGACTCATATCCAATTGTTGTTGTTGACGATTATGAGTTATGACGATTGACGAATAGTCGAATTCTCGAATACATCTAAGATGGGTCAGATTCTTAATCGATGATTCTGACCAAATTTTAGTATGATTATATATTTTGGTGAATTTGATTAATTTATTCATGTTGTATTTTAATGAAGGTTTGGTGATTGAATTTGCAAATTTGATGGAATTACATTCATACCGTGAAGACTAGCATTAATAAGGTTGCTCTATCAGGTTGTTTCCCTCCCTTTTACCAATTGTTAACATGCCACCGAGAATAAGAAAGTTTGATTGTGAGTCTGAAAAGCGTAAAAAAAGAAAGCGTATAGAAGAGTTAACCCGATCCCAAACCGGAGCCCTTGATAAGTTTATTATAAAAGAGTCTAGTACTGCTGCTGAAAGTGCAATTGATAGTGAAAATATGGTTATTGTCGATGAAATTGTTGCAAATTGTGATCAAAAAGAGGTTTCTTGTGATGTGGTTCTAATTTCTGATAATGACAATGCTAATAATAATAATAATAAAGACGGTCATTACAACCAGAATAATGATAGTAATGTTAATGATGACGGTGTTTTTAATAATAACGACAACAACAATAATGAAAATAGAAACAATAGGAATGATGATGTTAATGGAGAGGCGACCCTCGATGGTAAAAATGCTAATAATGTTAAGAATGTGTTAGATATTTTTGATCCAAGAAATTGGAATGCGCTTGACAATGATATGATCAGTATTTTAGCGGATAAAGGTCCCCGAAGAGACTTATCATTTGAAAGAGGCCCCAAGGATAGATGGTCTAGACAATTTTCTTAAACATGGTAATGAGTCATAATTATATGCATATTTATGCCTCCCCTTAATTGCGTTTGATACGGTTTTCGTGCTAAATTATGTTAATTATATGCCTTTTATGTTAGAATGTCGATACTTCCGCCTTTTGATGTTTAATGCAGGAATGATGCATTTGAGGAGCAAAGGAATGAAATGGGCATCACGGAGTGGGCATAAAGGGATACACGAAGCATAGCGAGAATCCATAAGAATGAAGGAAGAGAAGTTAAGAAGAAAACACGAAGAAAAGAGCTTCTTATTATAAGTGCCTACTTTGAAGAGCCATATCTCGAGTTCTACAACAGATTTTCAAGTAATTCCAATTGGAGGTGAAATCTTATCTTCTTAGCTTTCCAACGCCGCAAAAATTGCTTGTTTCTGACAAGTAACGAAGAAATGGCGGCCGTTTGAAGTTCAGTGCGCGAAGCAGGAAATTGGTGCCTCGATCGAGTCAACCTTGGCTCGATCGAGGAACTTCATGCTCGATCGAGTCACCTCTCGACTCGATCGAGGAACCAACCTAATCAATAAACTTTGCAATGTCTAGAGTTGGGGTATCTGGGAATTGGTGCCTCGATCGAGTGCACCTTGGCTCGATCGAGGAACCACTAGTTTCCGCAATATTCCGCAAATTTCCTTAAGTTGGTTATGACTACTATAAATACCAAAACTCGTACTCTAGGTTATTTTATGCCTTATTTTACATAGGTTTAGTATATCTACCTTATAAAACTCTCTCAAATACTTAGTTTAGTTTAATTATTGTTCTGATCTATTGCCTTTAATTACGGTATTGTTCTAATCTTTCTTCAATTATTATTTCAATTACTTGTTTATCTTTATTATTGTTCATCATGTTTTCCATTACTATTATTGTTATTCTCTCTATTATGCGTAGCTAATTTTCTCATCTAGGATGAAGGGGATCTAGGTTAATTAAAAGGGGAAAATTGATTAATTGCTAGGGAAATCATATAAGTTGTCGTTTGATTATTGTTCTTATTCTAGTTAATTAACTTAGGCCTGAGTTGCTAATTAGTGTAGCGAATTAATCCTTTCACCGACCGGGTTAGAATTAATATAGGCTGCGATAATCAAATAGATTGTATCTAATTATAGCGACCGCATGTTAGAATCGATCTAAAGGGCATAATAGACTCGACCGATCTTATGACCTTAGACAGCTTGACAGATCTAGCAATTGATTAATAGACCCCATATAATTGACCTAGTGAACCGGAAATCCTAGACCTTTAATATCATTGTTTTAAATCCTTTAAATTACTTGCAATTAGTTGGTTAGCATACAAGCAAAACAAACCCCCACAATTGGTTACTTTAAGACAGATTTAAATATAAACAAACTAGATAATCACCGCCTCCCTGTGGATTCGACCCTGACTTACCGCTAGCTATTTTGTTAGTAGTAGTTTAGGTTTATTTTGATTAAGGTGATACGACTTTAGCCTTATCAAATTTGGCGCCGTTGCCGGGGAAGCAACAATTGTTCTGTTTGTTTCTGTTTATTTTTGTCTTTTGTTTCAGGGAACTTCAGTTCCTTGAGACAGTTTTATCTTTTCTTGTTGTTTTCGTTTATGCCCAGGTCTAACAATTTAGAGATTATACCTTTTGATCCCGAGCCAGAAAAGACTTTTCGCTATGGACGAAAATTTCAAAGAGAAGTAAGTCTAGTGGAAGACTTGAGTACCCTTGACTACGAGCGGTATACTTTTGCAGAAGATCCGTCCTTTGAAGAGGACACTCAAATTTCTGCAGCTGTGACTTCTACAATGCCAAAGATTCCAACATTGGCAAGTTACTTCGAACCCACGGTTCATTCTTGGAATCCACATGACGCCCCTGTTGTTGCGTCATATCCATGGAGCAAGGAAGTGGATGAGATAGAGAAGCTGATTTATGGAGATGATCCTCCTCCTGAGATGGTTTACAGTTGTGTTGAGAGTACTGAAGTAGAAGCTGAGTTGGATGCTTTGGAAGTTGAAATTTTAAGAGAGGAGTCAGTTAGCGTTTTTTATGAAGCTTCTATGATGGACGAAGTGCCTTATCTCCTTCCTCAAGAGGATGACCTGAAGAATGATGAGCATTGCTCATATTTTATAAACTTTGAGTTTGATGAGCCAGGACATTTTTCATTGTTTTTATTCTTTGCTTGGACTATTTATTGGTGCTACTTATGTTTGTGTGTAGCACATGCGCTACTTTTTGATTTACTGTTGCGAGCTTTAACTTGTATTGATTATGATTTGTGTGCGAATTTATTTTAAATGCAGGAAATATGCTCGACAGAATGGATCCTCGATCGAGTGTCATAGGGCTCGATCGAGTACTCAAGTATTTTGGGTCAGTAACGTAGCCAGACGATGATAGGATTTGCGCGGTTGATATTTTCCCCTGTTTTGCAGCTGGTTTGGGGGAATCATAAGCTCTTACCCGGTATTCTCTTCCCTTGTACCTTCTTTTAATTGTATTATCTATTTCTTTTGCATTCCTTTTGTTAGTTGTGTCCTTTAGGTTGCTGTATTTGTGTGTGATTGCTATGCTGTAGGCGTCACAATGAGGACACTGTGACATTTAGGTTTGGGGGAGGAGTTTATTTATGTTGTGTGCTTTAATTATTGTTGCGTGCTTTATATAAAAATCCATAAAAAGTAGAAAAATTCAAAACACGAAAACAGGTTTTTCCTTTGTTTTAGGTCGAGTCTTGGTGAATTTTAATAACTATGATGTTAAATTGCATTGTTTTTGCATTTGAATCCTATATAGTTGTCCATGTACATTGTTTTGACTCGTTAGCCATGAAAACAAAGCTCATAATTCAAGTCTTTACCGTATTGACATGCCTTATATTGATTAGATTTGACATAATTACGTTGGTAAACTACTTAAATTCTGAGGTCTATAGAGCTTCCAAGTCCAGGAACATCAATAAACTGGTCTCATTGTCAATTAGGCTTGAGTGTGGTTTCTCCTTGTGGAATGTGTAATATCAAATTGCATAAGTGTGACATTGATTTCTTGATACTTTTATTGCTTTCATTTGACTAAGTACATGTGGATAGGCGATTCTTATCGTTCAAATAAGCCTTACATTACCTTTTGTTAGCCCGTTTGAACCCTTGTAGCCAATCTTAAATTACATCCTATGAGCTACAATCCAAGAATTTGCCTACCTTTTCGGGACAGTCGCAGTTGCTTGTTTATCATGGTTATTTTGCTATTATGGTTGGGTTGGGACTTATTTTTGTCATGTGGGTATAGCAAGATCATTATTTGGCAATTGTGTTGTATCCTTGTGTTGGAAAACGAAAAATATGAAGCAAAAGAAAAAAAAGAAAAGAAGAAAGAAAAAATCGAAAAAGAGAAAAGAAAATAAAAAGATTGCTTCATTTGGTTTTGTCAAGGATCAAAAGGATGGTCATAGAGTCTAATGCATAGTTGGAGAATACTTCATTCATTCTCATGTGTTGTAAAGTTGAGATCATTTCTCTAAGTTGGGTTCATCTGTTATTTTAAGATTTGGTTTTGGTTCGCGCTGCGACTACCGTCTTAGCTCCACATATCCATAACGTGCCTCGGCACAAACCATTTCTATCCCTTTAACCCATGTTCCACCCTTATTGTCCTTGATACATGTACTTTTGTCTACATATGTAATTGCATATTAGTTGGGGAAATCTCTGTCACATTAGATTGCATGCATGTTTCATAAGTTGAGTGAGTGTTTCTACTTCTTTCTATCTTCACATATAACTCACCCTATATACTTATGAGTGCATGAGTGAATCTGCGAGAATCCGACTAATTTGTCTTGCAAGGTCGAAAGGTATTTGGCATTTGTCTATAGTATGGTGACTTGAGACTTGAGCTACGTTTTCTATTTCCCGTACCTTTGAATTTGTTTTATTGCTACACTTTGGTCATTACTTTGTTACAGATATGGATAGCTTGGGATTTGTATGTGCATTAAACATTAGCTCTGAGTTGTTTATTCGTCATTTGTATGATTGCCTTTTGTATTGTGTATTGCTTTGCTTGAGGACAAGCAAAGAGATGGTTTGGGGGAGTTTGATGAGTCATAATTATATGCATATTTATGCCTCCCCTTAATTGCGTTTGATACGGTTTTCGTGCTAAATTATGTTAATAATATGCCTTTTATCTTAGAATGTCGATACTTCCGCCTTTTGATGTTTAATGCAGGAATGATGCATTTGAGGAGCAAAGGAATGAAATGGGCATCACGGAGTGGGCATAAAGGGATACACGAAGCATAGCGAGAATCCATAAGAATGAAGGAAGAGAAGTTAAGAAGAAAACACGAAGAAAAGAGCTTTTATTATAAGTGCCTAATTTGAAGAGCCATATCTCGAGTTCTACAACAGAGTTTCAATTGATTCTAATTTGAGGTGAAAACTTATCTTCTTAGCTTTCCAACACCGCAAAAATCGCTTGTTTCTGACAAGTAACGAAGAAATGGCGGCCGTTTGAAGTTCAGTGCGCGAAGCAGGAAATTGTTGCCTCGATCGAGTCAACCTTGGCTCGATCGAGGAACTTCATGCTCGATCGAGTCACCTCTCGACTCGATCGAGGAACCAACCTAATCAATAAACTTTGCAATGTCGAGAGTTGGGGTATCTGGAAATTGGTGCCTCGATCGAGTGCACCTTGGCTCGATCGAGGAACCACTAGTTTCCGCAATATTCCGCAAATTTCCTTAAGTCGGTAATGACTACTATAAATACCAAAACTCGTACTCTAGGTTATTTTATGCCTTATTTTACATAGGTTTAGTATAGCTACCTTAGAAAACTCTCTCAAATACTTAGTTTAATTTAATTATTGTTCGGATCTATTGCCTTTAATTACGGTATTGTTCTAATCTTTCTTCAATTATTATTTCAATTACTTGTTTATCTTTATTATTGTTCATCATGTTTTCCATTACTATTATTGTTATTCTTTCTATTATGCGTAGCTAATTTCCTCATCTAGGATGAAGGGGATCTAGGTTAATTAAAACGGGAAAATTGATTAATTGCTAGGGAAATCATATAAGTTGTCGTTTGATTATTGTTCTTATTCTAGTTAATTAACTTAGGCTTGAGTTATTAATTAGTCTAGCGAATTAATCCTTTCACCGACCGGGTTAGAATTAATATAGGCTGCGATAATCAAATAGATTGTATCTAATTATAGCGACCGCATGTTAGAATCGATCTAAAGGGCATAATAGACTCGACCGATCTTATGACCTTAGACAGCTTGACAGATCTAGCAATTGATTAATAGACCCCATATAATTGACCTAGTGAACCGGAAATCCTAGACTTTTAATATCATTGTTTTAAACCCTTTAAATTACTTGCAATTAGTTGGTTAGCATACAAGCAAAACAAACCCCCACAATTGGTTACTTTAAGACAGATTTAAATATAAACAAACTAGATAATCACCGCCTCCCTGTGGATTCGACCCTGACTTACCGCTAGCTATTTTGTTAGTAGTAGTTTAGGTTTATTTTGATTAAGGTGATACGACTTTAGCCTTATCACATGGTTCACTAGAATTTTGTCAAATGGAGAGAAATGTGATAGAGATTGGCTTGTGTATTCAAAGGAGCTTGATAAAATATTCTGTTTTTGCTGTAAAGTATTTAGGAAAGGGGCGGCTAGAGGTCAATTAGATAATGAGGGTTTTTCGGATTGGTGTCACGTTAGTGCTAGACTCAAGGAGCACGAAAAGGGTGTTGAACATATTACTAATATGTCTACTTGGTATGATTTGCGTGAACGAGTTCAAAAGGATCAAACAATTGATAAAATTGCTAAAAAGAAAATGAAAAAAGAGAGAGATCATTGGAAAAAATTGTTGCAGAGAATTATATATGTTGTGGAATTTCTTGCAAAGCATAACTTACCTTTCCGCGGCAAAAAAGAAAGATTGTATCAAAATAACAATGGTAATTTTTTAGGATTAATTGAAATGTTAACGAAATTTGACCCTATTATTCAAGAGAATGTTAAGCGCGTAACCAATTCTGATATTCATTTTCATTATCTTGGTCATAATATTCAAAATGAGTTGATACTTCTTATTGCTTTTACGATCAAATCTGAAATTATTAAAAATGTGAAGCAAGCAAAATATTTTTCCATTATTCTTGACTGTACACCTGATATTAGTCATCAAGAACAAATGTCATTGATTTTGAGATATGTTGATGTGTCTTCAAGTTCTATTTGTGTTCAAGAATCTTTTTTAGCATTTTTGAATGTAGATGATACTACTGGGCAAAGTCTTTTTAATGTTTTGTTAAATGAGTTGAAATCACTTGACTTTGATGTTGATAATGTGAGAGGACAAAGTTACGATAATGGGTCAAATATGAAAGGTAAACACCAAGGTGTACAAAGAAAGCTTTTAGATGTAAACTCTCGAGCTTTTTTTACTCCATGTGGTTCTCATAGTCTAAATTTAACATTATGTGATATTGCCAATAGTTATGTTAAGGCAAAAGATTTTTTTGGAGTCATTCAACGAATATACACTATTTTTGCCAATTCAACAAAAAGATGGAAGATTTTGAAAGAAAATGTACCTGAACTTACTCTAAAACCATTGTCATCTACTCGTTGGGAGAGTCGTGTGGAAAGTGTAAGAGCTATAAGATTTCAAATTGAGGAGGTACGTGAAGCTTTACTTCAAGTAGGAGAAACTGATAATGATTCTAAGATAAGAGGTGAAGCTAAATCTTTAGCCAAAAATGAACTTGGTGATTTTGAGTTTTTGGTAGCACTAGTCATTTGGTATGAAATATTGTACAGAATTAATTATGTTAGTAAAAACTTACAATCACATAATATGGTTCTTGATGTAGCCATTGAAGATATTAAAAAACTGGTTTTGTTTTTTGAAGAATATAGAGAATTTGGATTTCCTGATGCTATAAGTGTAGCAAAAACATTGCTATTGAACTTAGTGTTGATCCCGTATTTCCAAAAAGGCGAGAAATTCGAAAGAAAAAACATTTTGATGAAAATCAAAGTAGCTCGTCTGATGTTGTTCACCAAACTACCGAAGAATCATTTCGAGTGAATTATTTCTTATTTATTGTTGATCAAGCTATTGGTTCACTTAATAGAAGATTTGAGCAATATCAAGAGTTTCAAAATACTTTTGGATTTTTATTCACTTCTACTCATTTGCAATCATTAGATAATGAGACCTTATATTCTAATTGTATTGATCTTCAAAAGGCTCTTACTAGTGGCAAACGATTTGATATTGATGGAAATGATCTTTATATGGAGTTAAAATTGCTCAAAGATATGTTGCCTGATCAAGATATGAGAGCCATTGATATCTTATCGTTTTTGAAACGTAAATATTATTTCCAAATTTCATTTATTGCGTATCGAATTTTGTTGACTATACCTATGACAGTTGCATCTGTAGAGAGGAGTTTCTCAAAGTTGAAGTTGCTGAAATCTTATTTACGCTCTACGATGTTACAAGAACGACTTAACGGATTAACATTGATAGCCATAGAGAAAGATTTGTTGAAGAAGATTGATTATGAAAGTTTGATCGACATTTTTGCTTCAAGAAAGGCTCGCAGGAGGATCATTTTCAAGTAGAAATGAGGAGTGTTTTGAACGATTGGATGATGTTATCAAATTTTACTTGTGTACTTTTATTCATTGAGCAAATGAAAATTGACAATTTGTTTCGATAAAGTTTCAACCTTATGTTTTAGGGCCTCATTTTTTTTTCCGCACCGGACCTCTACTAGTTTTAAGACGCCCCTGACTGGTTTGCTCCAACATTAAAACCTAATTCACCCATAAAGGACTCTAACCCTTCAGTTTGACCTATTCCTTATAAATACCCAATGCATTCCCTTACAAGGTCTTCATTAACCTCCAAATTTCTTGGTAATAAGCCAAGGGCAGCAAGATGATCCTTTGACATGTGTGGGATTGCAAAGTCATTATGACCTGTAGCTTTCATAATTTCAATCATAACACATTGAAGTGTGAGGAAAACTTTGTTGAGTTTGTATGCATCATAATCAACAAATGCTTGCATAACTGAATTGACTAGTTCGTCAACTGACCTAGCTGCTTTTTTTTTATTTTAAGGACTGTAATGCCCTAAAAAAAACCAAGGTCATTAACATTTAAATCTGGTGAATTTGGAGGTTGGAAAACTAACTCAATGTTGAACCCATCTGTGTTTGCAACAGCCATAAATTCTGGGTAATTGTTCTTTATATGAGGCCTAGCATTATCTTGTTGTATGAATATATGCTTACTTGCTCCTTCAGGCCATTTACTCTTGATTGCTGGAATCACTTGTTCAATAATGCATTGCCTTGTAACTTGTTTTGTGATTGAGTCAATTGGCTTTGTCTCCAATGTTCCCCTTGGTCTATTTCTACTTGCTCTTTCTGCTGGTTGTTGTTTAGTGAAAGGAAACATGTCAATTTTCCCATCAAAGAGTAACTCTCCAGTTTCTGAATAAATTGGCCTACTAACTGCACACATAAACATGACTTTTGTGATATACCTCTTTGATTGACAACTCCTATATGGCAATTCTTCCCCTTCAACCACATAAAACTTGTGACCATCATAACTAATGTAAAACCACTTCTCATCCATGTGTATTACATTGCTCATCTCTGCAAATTTGATCTTTGTCATTGGCATTACATTTAAATCTATAATTTCTTGCACGACTTGTTCAACTAGTAAGCACTTCAAAACATGCTTCATTCTATGGACCTTATTTGCATCAGTGAGTTGAGGATGTAGTGAGTTTGAGTGTGGTTTTAGTAAACCTGCACAAAACCATGAGTGGACTGTTCCTACTGAAACTCCAGTGTTTTCTGAGACCCTTACCATGGTGTCTCTTTTTTCCCATTCTAGTGCTTTTATTTGCTCTAGGTTAGGTAGTATACGTTTCCTATTCTTGTTGCCAATTCTTTTGCTTTTTACATCTAACTTTTGACCAACTATTCTTGGTGTTTTTGCAAGTTTCCATATATCAGAAATTGTTCTTTCCTTGACTCCAAACCTCACAGCTGCTTCCTTGAATGCACCACGACTGAGTTTCCCTTCTTCTGACTGCTGGAGCATGTAAATGGCCACTTCCTGCCTACCATCTTCTGAAAGACACTTGCCCGACATTGTAATGAGATGTTTGTGTAATTTTTTTGACTGAAAACTGTAATTTTTTGACTGAAAACTGTGAAACTTGAGACTGAAATCTGTAATTTTTTTAGAGAAAATAAAGTGTAATTTTGTTGGCTCAAGAAATGTGTAATAATAGAAGTGATTCAGGTTATGTAAAGGAACAACTCAAGTTGCTGATTTGATGCTTTTTGGAGGGAAATGGTGGGGTTTGTAAACTCATCTAAAATTTGGTGGGGAAATGTAAACAGGAAGTACAGTTTGGAGGGAGTATTACCACACTAATGATATGCTTAACATTACTTGATTTCCCCCCTAATAAAGCAGATTTACTTTTTGAGTTGTACTTCATATTTTCCCCCTAATATGTTTAATCACACCCTTAATGTTTGTGCAAAACCCTTAGTTGCAAAGTGGAGTTGAATGGAGGGAGTAGTTGCTTACGTTGTTTAATTGATCAATTTAACATATTAGTCTTTTATCGGTTGAACTGATTATGTATTTGAATAAGATCCTAATAAGCAATATCAGTCAACACCCGGCACAGTAAAGCCACCATTATCCGTAACTTAAGTGAAAGACCTGCCACCACCGGCACAGTAAAGCCACCATTATGGTCGTCTTCCACACCACAACACCCCACTTTTGCCTACCAAGTACCACCGCAGCCACTGGCGACGTTAAGACTCCGACCATAAGTTTAGGTTTCATTATTTTCTTCAAACCCTAATTTAGTTAGATCAACCATGATTAGTTAATAAAGTTAGAATTATTACTTGATCGACATGAGAAGAACTAGCGTCCATAATTGAGTAATTTGTCGGATTTGATTAGTTTGGTGAGGAAAAAAATTAAGAGGTTTTTTTTTTTTTTTTTTTTTGGGAAAGGTTAAGAAGTATGTAAAAAAATGGCAAAAAGTCCATGAAAGAGTAATGTTGTCCATAAATGAGCAACTACGTAAAAAAACGCAAATGCTAAATCCCACGCACTAATTTACTCAATTCCGAGCATTTTCTCCTGTTATTCCAATTATACCCCTCTTATTTCTCACCCAACCAAAAGAAAAACAAGAGGGAGGGAGAAATAAGAGAGATTGAAAACCCCAAACACCCAACGCCCTCCCCAGCCACCAGTACTCCAGCGCTGTCGACCACCACTCTACACTCCCATCCCCGCGCCGACCACCACTCCACAACCCCAGCGCCGCGCAAGCACACTCCTCCCTGCACCACCAATCGACGCCGCCACAAAATCATGACCCCTCTTAAAAAAAATAGAAAAACATAAAACAGATCCTCCGCCCTTTCACCTTCATGACTACCCATCCTCCGACGACCACCCTAAGCCATCCCCGACGACCACCCCACTCTTTGCAACCGTCACAACCAGCCTTGCCCTATTCCGATTAATCGTGTAACCCCCCATACTCCAAGTGCCTTACCAGGACCACCCAGGTATAAAGATGTTACCATCTCGGTTCCCCGAGGCAATGATAATCATAAGACAATAACGAAACAACATTTAAATAGTATAAGTTTAGCGAATAAGATACAATCCAAAACCAAATACCAAAATACGGTTACATGTTCTCAAAACCAACTGTCTACTCAACTAAATGAAATGTCTAACAAACCACTCATGCTACAGCGGAAGACTCTATCATCTGAAGGTGGCACAATCCAGCTATCCCATGTCACTCGACTCATACCTGCTCAACAACTGCTCACCATCCCCGAATGGATCACCACAGTTTTTAAAAAAATAAACGGGGTCAGTACTAATCACACAATTTATATAATCCAACAATACAATCAACACAGCTCAAGTATCACAGATAAACTCCAAACTCCATTCCAAACTCCACAATACTGACTACACACTAAAGTGTGTAGTCCTGCCAGAGTGCCCATCGCAACAGGTCACTCCACGCCGCCAGTGGGAGACCGCAGCCATTCCCACCTAATCCCCGCTCATCTCCGTCGAGCGATAAACCCAAATCCATTAATGTGCACATCCCTTCTGTGGCGGGTTCCACAGAAGGAGAATAATGGGCGTGAAGCCACTCCCGCAAGTGACTCCACTTAGCCAGGGACGCGCCCCGAAGAACACAGACAGATACAAACAATCACAACTACTAAACAGCAATCAAACCAACAACCGTCGCAAGACTCGTATGATAACAATCAACAAACACAAATCACCACCAACACATTATGGGACTAATACTGAGTAGGGAAACCCTACCTGGAAAGCAACACACTTAGACGATCTCAACAGCTGTTATCAAAAGGCCTCTTCTACGAATCCTCCTCCTAACATACAATCATACAATTACTACCAATCAAGAAACACAACAAAACCCCCAAATCCCCAAATTAGGGTTTAACTAACTTTAACGAAATACCATAAAAACAGTACGTAGATCTTACCCTCGACGCAAGGATCACAAAGGTGTAAAGAAAGGTGAATTCCGACCTTCCAAGCTCCGAGATTTGCCAATAATGCGATTGATGCGAAGAACGTAGATTGTTTTCTCTTTTGAAAGTAATTAGGTTTGTAAAAGTGTATTAAGAAAGTGACGGAAGTGTTTATATATTAAATCGCATTATTAACAAAACCCGACAAATCATCCCCCGTAAACCGCTTACTCGATCGAGTAATCGACATACTCGATCGAGTGCCGCCTACTCGATCGAGTATCAAGGCTACTCGATCGAGTACCCAACAGGTCAGAAACTGTTTTAAATCGTAAAACACCCTTACTCGACAGAGTAAGGCCCACTCGATAGAGTACCCAGAGACTCATAAAACCGTAGTATTACAGTCTTCCCTCCTTAAAAAGAACTTCGTCCCCGAAGTTCAAACCAGAACAAAACAAAAACATACCACTACACTCCCGACACAACAACCAAAACAAAACTCAACATAAAAACATGCTACTAACCAAACTCAACCCGACTCAAACCATTACTAACCATACCGACACAACACCAAAAAGATGTAAAAACTCTTAAGAACTCTTTGCGATCATCTCCTACCCCCCCTAAAAGAAACAAGGTTACGTCCCCGTAACCATACATACCTGCTCAAAAAGGAAAGGGTAACGCTCTCTCATGGCCTCCTCTGCCTCCCATGTAGCTTCCTCAGACTTGTGGTTAGACCAAAGGATCTTAAGCAAAACTGTCTCACCACTCCTAGTCTTCCTAACCTTCCGGTCAAGAATCTGCTTAGGCACCTCAACATATGACAAGGACTCATCTAGCTCTAAGCTCTCTGCCTCCAACACATGTGACGGATCACTCACATACTTCCGCAGCTGAGATATATGAAACACATTATGCACCCTCTCTAACGCAGCTGGCAAAGCCAAACGATAAGCAACCTCTCCAACCCGCTCTAAGATCTCATAAGGCCCTATGAACTTCTGACATAGCTTGCCTTTCTTCCCAAATCTCATAACCCCACGCATAGGAGACACTTTCAGAAGAACCTTATCCTCAACCTGAAACTCTATATCCCGGCGATGTAGATCTGCATAACTCTTTTGCCTATCCTGAGCCGCTCTCATCCGTTCCATGATCATCTTAATCTGCTCAACCATCTCTGGTCCTAGAACCACTGCCTCAGCACTGTCGTCCCAACAAATCGGGCTCCTACATCTCCTCCCATATAAGGCCTCAAACGGTGCCATACCAATACTAGTGTGATAGCTGTTGTTGTAAGAAAACTCTATCAAATCCAACCTCTGTTCCCAGCTACCACCAAATTCCATCACACAAGCTCGTAACATATCCTCAAGAGTCTTGATCGTTCTCTCAGTCTGACCGTCTGTCGCTGGATGAAATACTGTACTCATCTTCAAAGTTGTTCCCAAAGATTCCTGCAACTCTTTCCAAAACCTTGAGATAAATCTCGCATCTCTGTCAGATACTATGTCCTTAGGGACTCCATGTAACTTTAGCACATTCTTCCGATAAGCCATAGCTAATTGTGCCTTAGTCCATGTATTTTTCATTGGCACAAAGTGAGCTGACTTGGTCAGTCTATCCACTATTACCCATATCATATTGTTACCCTGTTGTCTCTTTGGCAAACCCACGATAAAATCCATAGAAATGGATTCCCACTTCCACTCAGGTACCTCTAAAGACTGAATCTTACCTTGTGGTCGTCGCTGTTCCCCTTTAACTCTCTGGCATGTCAAGCAACGGGCCACAAACTCAGTTGTTTCTTTCTTCATCCCAGGCCACCAGAACGTGTTCTTTAAATCCTTGTATAGCTTGTCACCACCTGGATGTACTGAATATGGTGTATAATGTGCCTCTCTCATGATTGTCTTTTTCAGCTCCTCATCATTAGGGACACACCACCTCCCATCAAACCTTAAACTACCATCTGAATGAATAGAGAATCGAGACACTGTCCCTTTCTCTACTCCAGCTCTCCACTCAACTATCTTAGGATCCAACGCCTGTTTACCTCGAATGTCATCATAAAGATCAGGCTGCACTGTCGAATCTCCCATGGCACCCCCTCTCTGCATCATATGTATCCCAAACTTCCCCACCTCATCTCTCAACCTCATCAAACATAGAGCTGTACACAAAGAATGTACACTCTTCCTACTCAAAGCATCTGCAACAACATTGGCTTTCCCTTCATGGTAGATAATATCCATGTCATAATCGCCAATTAGCTCTATCCACCTCCTCTGTCTCATGTTCAACTCCTTTTGAGTGAAGATGTACTTGAGACTCTTGTGATCAGAAAATACCTTAAAGGTCGCCCCATAAAGGTAATGTCTCCAAATCTTGAGAGCAAACACCACTGCACCCAACTCTAGATCATGTGTAGGGTAGTTCTCCTCATAAGGCTTCAATTGCCTAGAAGCATAGGCAATCACTTTACCGTTCTGCATCAACACACATCCCAACCCATTCTTTGAGGCATCTGTATAAACCTCAAAGTTCTCGATCCCCTCAGGCAATGCTAGGATAGGAGCTGTGGTCAAACGCTCCTTTAATGTTTGGAACGCCGTCTCACAACTCTCATCCTAACGAAACCTGTTCTCTTTCCTCATCAAGGCTGTCATAGGTCTAGCAATCTTGGAGAAATCTTTCACGAACCGTCTGTAGTATCCAGCTAAACCCAAGAAACTCCTGATCTCAGCAACATTCTTTGGTGCTTCCCACTTTGTCACTGCCTCAATCTTTGTCGGATCCACATCTACCCGATCCTTAGAGATCACATGCCTCAGAAAAGCAACTCTCTCTAACCAGAACTCACACTTGGACAGCTTAGCATATAACTCATGCTCCCTCAAGGTCTGCAACACAATCCTCAGATGCTCCTCATGCTCCTCCTTAGTCTTGGAGTAGACTAAGATGTCATCGATAAACACCACCACAAACTTGTCCAAAAACTGTTTGAAGATTCGGTTCATCAAATCCATAAACACAGCCGGTGCATTAGATAACCCAAATGGCATCACCACATACTCATAATGGCCATACCTCGACGTGAAAGTTGTCTTTGGTATATCCACCTCTCTAATCTTCACCTGATGGTACCCCGACCGCAAATAAATCTTGGAAAAGACTGATGCACCACTCAACTGATCAAACAGGTCATCTATCCTTGGCAAAGGATACTTGTTCTTCACCGTCACTCGGTTCAGCTCCCTGTAGTCTATGCACAACCTCAAGCTCCCATTTTTCTTCTTCACAAAAAGAACTGGCGCTCCCCACGGCGATACACTAGGTCTAATGTACCCCTTCTCTATCAGATCATCTAACTGTTTCCTGAGCTCCTCCATCTCCTTAGGACCCATCCGGTACGGTGCCTTAGAGATTGGCCCCGTCCCCGGTTTCAACTCAACCGTGAAATCTATCTCCCTCTTCGGTGGCAACCCCGGAATCTCCTCTGGAAAGACATCTGCAAACTCACCCACCACTGGTATTTGATCAACTGTCGGACTCTCTATGCGGTCATCTCTCACATGGCACAAGATCAAAGGGCATCCCTTCCTCAGATAGGACTTCAGGGTCACAGCTGCAATCAACTTAACTTTGGGTTTGACCACAAACCCACGATAAGACACACTAACACCCTTAGGACCTCTCAAAGACACTTTCTTTTGATGACAGTCTATCTTAGCTTTGTACTTTCCCAGCCAATCCATCCCGACTATCATCTCAAAACCATCAAAAGGAAACTCTGGCAAGTCTACAGGTAGATCAACTTGCCCAACTATCATAGATACATCCCTATACAACCTCCCACATGATACAGACTCACCCGAAGGTATAAAAACTTTCTCACTTACAGACTCATATACCCTCAAACCCAACCGTTTAACATGACTCGAAGATACAAACGACTGAGACGCCCCCGAATCAAACAAAACAAAGGTATGAATACCGTTAACAAGAAAGGCACCAGTGATAACATGTGCATCGTCCTCAGCTGCTTTCTTGTCCATCATGAACAGCTTTCCACTGGTCTTCTGTCCACCTCCCTGGACAGTACTGGCTGATGTGGTCGGCTTAGCACTCGACCCCTCATTGTTGTTGTTGTTCGTAGCTGGTTTCTGATAAGAATTACCGCCATTGCGGTTACCTCCACCCTGGTAGCTCTGACCTCCCCGGTTAGACCATGACCCAGTCGGTCTATTGCTCGCATAACTCTGTGCCGGCCCCTGAGAATAGCTCCCCTGAGCCGATCTCTGAAAAGCTCCAGGTACACTCGTGCACTCGTGTCTCTTGTGGCCTACACCGCCACAGCCATACCAGGTCATCCCCCAACTACCACTACCACTCACACGGCCACGCCCAAAGGAAGCCCCAACACTGAACCCTGACCCAGAAGAAAACGCTCTAGCCTGATTGTGGTTGCCTTTCTTGTAGTTAGATTGGCCACCACCTTCACTCTCAGCCTTTCTTTTCTCAACTACTCTCTCCTTAGCCATCTCCACCAACCTCTCAGCTCTCCCAGCCCTCTCATAAGCTTCCTTAACATCAGTAAGGACTCCCACGGGTAACTTGTCCATGATCTTGGGAGTCAACCCCCTCTCAAACCTCAGCGCTAGGTTCTCCTCACTCAAACCCATGTCCTCAGCATACCTAGACTTCTCATTAAACTGCTTGTAGTACTCAGCAACTGACATATCAGATGTCATCCTAAACTCATCAAACTCCTCCCTCATCTTACTCCTCACATGCTCCGGTACAAACTCTTTCCTCATAGCCCTCCGAAACTCTTCCCAAGGTATAGCAGGTAAGCCCTGCTTCGTATACATCTCTCTAGCACTCGCTTTCACCTTGTCCCACCACTCACCAGCTGCTTCCCTCAAGTAGAACGCAGCCTGTTCTACTTTCATCTCATCAAGACAATGTACAAGGTCTAGTATGTTCTCCATCTCACGATGCCAATTGTCAAGAAAAATTGGCTCCCCGGTTCCCTTGTACTCTTTTGGGTTAAACCTCGCTATATAAAGACTGATCTTAGAGTGATCAACGTCCTTATCCTTTCCCACTCTCTTTAGGGCCTCCGTAAGAGCATCCTGATGCTCCAACATCTTAACGATACCATCGATGTTCATGTTCTCAGCTCTCGCATACAAAGCGTTTTTCTTGGGCGGCATCTTGAAACTATATAAGAAAGGGTAGATATGAACATAAGCACTATAACCCCAAAACACGAAAACAGACTGCCCAGAACACACTCGATCGAGTGCCTAAACCTACTCGATCGAGTAGAGGCTACTCGATCGAGTGCCCACCATACTCGATCGAGTGCCCCGACTTCAGACCCAAAACAGGCCTTCTGATCTCTAACATACTCGATCGAGTAGCACAGCCACTCAATCGAGTGACCCCCTACTCGATCGATCGCCCTATATACTCGATCGAGTACCCAAAAACACGATTCTGGTTATAAAAACGTCAAATACCCACTCGATCGAGTCAGACCCACTCGACCGAGTACCTCACCTACTCGATCGAGTACCCCCTACTCGATCGAGTCATGCTGACTCGTATACACTACCCGCATGTTATCTCTCATATCCCAACTTACTATACAACTTTATAAACTCAACATTATAATCTAACTACGCATGTGATTCTACACAACTCCTCATTCAATCAACAAAACAACTATTTCATGTTATCAAATGCCACATAATAAACAACCATCAAGCTTCTTGTACAAACAGCATATATATACACCTCACTAACTTTTCAATCACCATATCAATCTTCTACTCCCAACATCCATCAATTCATAACACATATATCGTCACATTCACATACAAGCTAACAAACACCACATATGACCTTGACATATACCCCCCATGTGACCGGTTCAAAATTGTAGGGCGAGTTCGCGACTTTAGGACGTCTCCCAAGTCTTTGCATTAGCTCCTACAACCTTTACCCCGGGTTCATTTTAATTGACTCCCTATGTTCATTAGATTCATTGGTTACAGGTTTCAGGATCGTCGCTCTGATACCATTTTGTAACACCCCCATACTCCAAGTGCCTTACCAGGACCACCCAGGTATAAAGATGTTACCATCTCGGTTCCCCGAGGCAATGATAATCATAAGACAATAACGAAACAACATTTAAATAGTATAAGCTTAGCGAATAAGATACAATCCAAAACCAAATACCAAAATACGGTTACATGTTCTCAAAACCGACTGTCTACTCAACTAAATGAAATGTCTAACAAACTACTCATGCTACAGCGGAAGACTCTATCATCTGAAGGTGGCACAACCCAGCTATCCCATGTCACTCGACTCATACCTGCTCAACAACTGCTCACCATCCCCGAATGGATCACCACAGTTTTTAAAACAATAAACGGGGTCAGTACTAATCACACAATTTATATAATCCAACAACACAATCAACACAGCTCAAGTATCACAGATAAACTCCAAACTCCATTCCCAACTCCACAATACTGACTACACACTACAGTGTGTAGCCCTGCCAGAGTGCCCATCGCAACAGGTCACTCCACGCCGCTAGTGGGGGACCGCAGCCGTTCCCACCTAATCCCCGCTTATCTCCGTCGAGCGATAAACCCAAATCCATTAATGTGCACATCCCTTCTGTGGCGGGTTCCACAGAAGGCGAATAATGGGCGTGAAGCCACTCCCGCAAGTGACTCCGCTCAGCCAGGGACCTGGACGCGCCCCGAAGAACACAGACAGATACAAACAATCATAACTACTAAACAGCAATCAAACCAACAACCGTCGCAATACTCGTATGATAACAATCAACAAACACAAATCACCACCAACACATTATGGGACTAATACTGAGTAGGGAAACCCTACCTAGAAAGCAACACAGTCAGACGATCTCAACAGCTGTTATCAAAAGGCCTCTTCTACGAATCCTCCTCCTAACATACAATCATACAATTACTACCAATCAAGAAACACAACAAAACCCCCAAATCCCCAAATTAGGGTTTAACTAACTTTAACGAAATACCATAAAAACAGTACGTAGATCTTACCCTCGACGCAAGGATCACAAAGGTGTAAAGAAAGGTGAATTCCGACCTTCCAAGCTCCGAGATTTGCCAATAATGCGATTGATGCGAAGAACGTAGATTGTTTTCTCTTTTGAAAGTAATTAGGTTTGTAAAAGTGTATTAAGAAAGTGACGGAAGTGTTTATATATTAAATCGCATTATTAACAAAACCCGACAAATCATCCCCCGTAAACCGGCTACTCGATCGAGTAACTGACATACTCGATCGAGTGCCGCCTACTCGATCGAGTATCAAGCCTACTCGATCGCTAAATCCTGCGCATAGTTTAGGTTCGGACCGGAAAAATGGACCGGACCGGACCATTTGGTCTAGACCAAACCCGGACCGAATTTTTTAGGTCCGGTCCTCGGTCCTCATTTTTTGAGTTTTCGGTCTTCGGTCCGGTCCGGACCAAACCCGGATATTTTAGGTCCGGACCAAATGGACCGAATTTTATGTTTCTAAAGACTATCATTAGAATATTATAAACTAAATTACCATTTTATCTTCACAAGACATTATAAATTAATATTGAGTATTTTTTTCTCAAAAACAATCTCTAGTTATTCATCAACATTTAATTTAGTGAAACTTAAATGTAATTATCATACACGAAATAGTGAAAGAATTAGTTCTAGGTCTATTTCGGTCTAAGACCGGACCGGACCGAATATTTCGGGTTTGGTCCGGTCCAAGACCGAAAGTTTTAGGTCCGGTCTTCGGTCCACAAAAATTTTATTTTCGGTCTTCGGTCCGGTCCGGTTTGGTCCGGTCCGGTTTGGTCCGGTCCGGTCCAGTCTTGGACCGATGCTCAGCCCTATTTGTGAGTAAGAAGTGAGAGGGATAAAGTCGGAACAAGTCTATAATTTGCGCGGGATTAAGTAAAATTATGCGCAGGATTTAGCATGTCCCAAAAAAAAAATCCAAAATATATCAAACACCAATCCACAGATATCCTAATAAATGACAAGCCAAATAGCCGTTTACCATTTCTATTAGCGCCTATCTCATCTTTCTAAAAAAAAAAAGAGTAAATTATCAGTTACACCCACACTTAATCCACTTTTTTAAACTAACTCCCACGTCAAATTTTTTTTAATAATTTACCCCCAAATTATTTGCTCAAGTTACATTTTGCACCCAATACCATTTTCAGGCCAATTTTCCGTCAAAATTCAAACTTTTTGTTTAAAAATGACGATTTTGCCCTTATTCTTTTATTAAGTAGGTTGTTTCCCCTCTTTCCCATCTTTTTCATTCTCTTCTATAGCTCGTCTGAAATCCCCAAACCGACGTCAACAAACCCATTTGTTCAATTTAGTGCTAACTCACTGTCTTGTCTTCTATTTGAGAGTGGCGGTATAGAGGTTCCTTTGGTTGTCGTTGGAGATAACGGTTGAGATAATAACAGATTTTCCGGTCCAAACACCGTTCTGTTGCAGCCTGAGAATGACATCATAGTGTGAAAGATCGGAGATGGTATAGGGTTGATTTCCATGCATGTGCATCTCCATCTCGCTCAACGACGCCTCCATTGACGCATATAATTCCGGATCTTTAGACTCACTACTTGGAAGCTGCTTTAATTTCTCACAATAACACAACAAATTTGATTGGGGATCTTGCACCACGAAACAATCAGTAAAGTTTGACAGTTTTTAGAATCAAATTAACCTAATTCAAGGTTTTTAACTGGCTTAACAAGGGAATTTTGGGGGGAAATTAGGTGAAAAACCCAATAAAATGAGGGAAAAGAAGAGAAGAATAATGCTAAAATGAGGTTTATGGTATAATAAGTTTGATTAGAGAAAGTTGTATAGAGAAAGAGAAAGCAAGAAGTATGAAGTCCTTTGGAAATGATGAATTGCTGGTATACAAAGTTGTAAAGAGAAAGAGAAAGCAAGACGCGGGGGCAAAATTGTCAATTCTTTATTTTTTTTGCCTAAAAATGGTGCTGGGTGCAAAATATACCCTGAGCAAATAAATTGGGGGTAAATTATTAAAAAAAATTGACGTGGAAGTTAGTTTAAAAAAGTGGATTAAGCGTGGGTGGGTGTAATTGATAATTTACTCCAAAAAAAAAAAAAAAAAAAAAAAAAAAAAAAAAAAAAAAAAAAAAAAAAAAAAAAAACGTGCACCATTGTGCTACCCTTGACTCTACAAGCAAAACATAAACCTTCCATAATTCTTACAACGTTACGCGCAAAGCCAATATTTGAGGGAGATTTTCTAGACACCACCCACTATTTTATGAGTCCCAACAAAAAGGCCAAATATACAAATAATTTGGACTCTTGTCTAAAATCTCCATGAAACAGTCACTCCTTTCGTATCAGGCTTAATAATAAATAAAATATGCTCAATTATTTTTTAATCATCATCTTTCTAATAACATTTTTAAAATCAAGTTAAACTGTTCAACACATCTTTATACACTATAAATATTCATAGACTTTTCCTCATTTTCTTCAAGCCATAGACTTGTGCTAATAATACGCTACTTAACCAACCACTCCTTCTGTATTCTTAAAACATTTTTATATAATGGGTGGCAATGGAACCTCACCTTGTGCTTCTTGCAAGTTGCTCCGTCGTCGATGTGCAAAGGATTGCACTTTTGCTCCTTACTTTCCTTCTGATGATCCTCACAAGTTTGCCATTGTTCACAAAGTATTTGGTGCCAGCAATGTCAGCAAAATGTTACAGGTCAGTTCAATTAAATAAAAAGACCAAAAGTCGAATATCAACCACCAAACATGTCGCTGTGCTTGCTTTATCCTATGGTGCATTTCAATATTTTATAAGCAACTAAAACACATACTTTTACTTTATCTTGTTGCATATTTTTAATGATGGTTCCACAAACTTGCGACCGAAGAAGTTTTGAAATAAAAAATAAATGACAGTACAGGATACAATAGGTCTTAAGTTACCAAATTAATTCCTCAGTCACCTAGTTGTAATGGTCTTTGCGCCTTGTGCGAAACACATGAATTTTTATGGTATACAGGAGCTATCAGTACAGCAGAGAGCAGATGCAGTGAGCAGCCTAGTGTATGAAGCAAATGCAAGAATGAGAGATCCAGTGTATGGCTGCGTTGGAGCAATTTCATTCCTTCAAAACCAAGTTTCCCAGCTACAAATGCAACTAGCGGTGGCTCAAGCTGAAATATTATGCATTCAAATGCAGCAGCAAGAATCAAGCAACATCACAGCAACAACAACAACGACGACAGCAACTCAAAACAGCTTTGATTCAGATGACAAGTCTGTTCTCCACCTCCAAAACAATATGTCTCCCCACCACCAGTACCAGTACCTCAACTTTCAATCTTCTACTGATCATCATGTGATTCAAGACTCTTTTAAAAGAGAGTCTTTCTTTGGACATGACATGGTTTCTTCTTAAGTTTTTATTATATTAGATTTTGGTAATACAATGGCTTGCATTTTGCAGCCTTTTTTCTTTATTACTCCTTTTCATCATTGATTCACCACCTTATGAATGCCCTAAAGAACCTTGTGAAATTGAGATGACCAACAAAATCGGCACTTTCATATTTCTTGCCAAAAGTGATTTTTACACTCCGTGTTAGCACAGATTATTGTGCCGATCTTACATAAACGAGTTTAAGACGAGCTTTTGGAGTGTAAGAAAAGGCTGGCCTGGCCACAGCCACAAGGAAGCTGCGATAAAGCCAATAAGAAAGTTATACCACTTACAAATACTAGTAAACTAGATTTTGTGCCCGTACGTTGTACGGGTTATAATATTGATTCGTCTTTAATTGTATCTTCGCAATTGAGAAGCTATGTTTACTTTCTTAATATTAGTTTTCTCGTGAGAATGTGAGTATATACAAATACATTGAAATATTTATAATCGCCATGCACGAGTAACTAAATAGTGTTCTGTTTGTGAGTGAGCTTGTACAAATGTAGTTTTTTTTGGATCTGGAAAATGTAAGTTTTTCTTCGTAGAATAAATCAATCAATATATATATATAAAATAGGCTTTTTTACAATTCCTCAAGAATTAAGGAACAATATTAGGCCTCCCCTGTTTGGTGTGAAGCATTTGGTGTACAGCTTTGTAACTTGGGCTCCGTCGCCGTCCCCGTCAAGAAGCGTATTTTAGAAAAATTAAAAGTGTATTTTGAAGAAGAAAGAGGATAGAAAAGATGTTCGGAAATAACTTTATTTTACTATGTGCATTACTTCAACTCTATATTCTTTATCCAAAGTACGGTTATTTACACTCTTAAATATCGTAGGGTAACCCTCTTTTTTTCCCTAAGATAAATCACGTAAAATTAGAAAATATAATATACCAGTTAGGATTCTTATTGGAGAGGAGTCTAAATTAGCAAGGAGTGTAATATATTTGTTAAGTAAATCTTTTTTTCATATGCATACGACCATTTAGTTTTACTATAAGATAAAATTTTAGAAAACACTCCCTTAAAAGATAAAAGTTGGAACTCGACAATATAGTACTTCTAAGTTCTAGCGGTAACCAAATTTGTATATAATTCATCATTATATGTAAATGCAAACCTTAATTAAAAATTAAAAACGAAGCATAGCAACATAAATAACTAAGCATTGGACCATTAACAAAAATCAAAAACCTCTCTAAAGCGCTCAATCCCTAGCAATTGTTCGAGGTCGTTTTGAGTTACTGTTGAAGAGACTATCATTACCGATCGCGTAAAATTGTGTTCGTGCACCAACAATCTACACCGGCTTTGGTAAGTAGACCCTGAAATGAAGTCAAATGGTATACAGAATGCAGAGTAATGCTCCGAGTCTACGTCAATAATTATTGTGTGAGACGGCTTCACACTATAAGACGGTCCCATTCTATAAAAAAGACAATTATAGACATAGAAATAATCTGAATTGTTCAAAATCTGAATCGAAATCGAACTTGCTCGAAGGGAATAATACAATTCATATTTGTTACAAATATTATCCATCTCCTATTTAAGTTTTTAAGAACTCGGATTCAAAGTCACTCTTAACACCGTAAACCGAGCCCGTTGCGGATCCATTCACGAGTAATCATGATCCAGCTTAATTCGTTCATATTCCGTCATATTGAATGTAGGAACAAAAGGAACGTAAACTGGAAGTAGTAAACAAAGGAGAAACTTATATATAATCAAAATAATCTTATATGGAGTAATAAACAAAGAGGAAGCCAATATACCATATATTTTGCTTAGTAAGTTATAAGTTAAAACGTTCGGCCGTTGGCATGTACCTGTACTTCTGCAAACCAAAAAAACACAACCATTAATTAATACATAATATATATAACATAAAATATGAAATTAAAAGGACTTAATCAATCATAAATACATAAAATAAATAATTTATAAATACAGATACATGAAAATAATAATAAAATTTTACCAATTAAGTCCTTCAAGAGACAGATACAAAGAAAGGAGTAACAGATTGTTAGAAGATCGCTACACAGAATACCAAGTATGTGCCATATTACGGAGTAAAAGATATTCCCTCCCATTCTTTGGAAAAGCACCTTTTTCCATTAATAGGGTAACACAGAGTAAAAACTACTAATTTTATTGTTGATGTTGCATTGATTCAATACCGTTGTTCAAATTACTATCCTTCGTTGTTTCCTGAAAAAGCATATAAAAGTACATAATTAGATCTCATTGTATAAAAAAATATATTCGGTGCGACAAATATTAACATAATACATAGCAAGCAAAATTAGAGAGCCGTGCTCAATGTTTGGGGAGGGGGAACATTTAATGGTTGAGAAGAATTCATGGCATGAGTTTATATACACAATGATACAGTTAATGAATGATTTTTTTCCATTCTAATTCTAATACGGAACAAACATTGATTATTTTATTTTTATCTTTTTAAGGTTAAGATTTATTTTTGGTATTTATTATTTTAATTAATATTATTATTTTAATTAAAGTGTTTCAAAAAACTTGGAGTTTGTAGAATTGCCTGAAAAAAGCCTCTTTTATATATATATATTGATATTGATTTTGAGGCAGATGTCTCCTTTTTTAGGAGGTGTTCTTGAATCTTGAGTTCCTTAACTTTAAGCCTTACCAAAATGGCAAATTCTTGTTTCAAACCGACTATTTCGTTGAAATTAGGACGAACCAAATGTTACCATTTTACGATAAAATGTAAATATTTCCTAATAAAATATTTCCTTGTTAAAAGGTGATAACTTTAGTTATATCATTTTCATTAAATGGTTGCTTTCTATTAAAAAATGTTGACATTTTCTGGTTTTGAGATAAGACCGTCTTACGGGAGATCTACTCAAAATACTCTCGCGAGAAAAAAGCTAAGGTCAACAAGGATAATGGGATTAATTAGAAGGATGCTATTAATAAAAGGATTGGATATCTTTTGAAAGTGACCCTTCTCCTTTGTGTCGATGTTGTTTGAGAACATAAAATAGGAAGGTCTTACAGAGAATGGTTATGTTTATTCGTAAAATTCACTGCAAAAATAGAGAGACCAAGAGATATTGTGAAAAGGAAGTGTTTGCAAACAAAGGGCAACAATAGTCAACTACACATAAATGTCTAGGTGATTAAAATGGGTTGTTTGAGGTATCTTATTTAATGATTATTCTTGTCTTATTTTACTCCTAGTCTCTAAACAACTATAGTAGGGACGTTAGTTCATATTATTTTGGACATAAATCCCCATTTTCACCAAGGCACACGCCTGCAACAACAACATTACCCCAGAGCCTCCCCGTAAATTGCGGGATAGGGGGGTCGGATGTGCCTTACTCTTGTGTTAGAACACAAAAGCACACGCCTGCAAAAAAAAAAAATTCCATCATCCACTTTTTGTATGATTATCATCAGTTTAGATCATAAAAGGAAAAATTTCCAATCCCCCTATATATTCCAGTGGCTATATATTACTTCAGAAATACTCCCTCCCAGTCGTCATAATGTTCCCCTTTGATAATGGCACGATACTTAAGGAAAAGTATTAAAATAGGAGTAAAAGAGTTGTGTGGGGTTAGTGATAGGAGAGAGGGATGAATTATTAGTAGTTAAATAAAGAATTGTGGGGCCAAAAGATAAAGGAAAGTAATAAAATAGGAGTAAAAGAGTTGTGTGGGGTTTGGTGATAGGAGAGAGGGATGAATAAAATAAGAGTAAAAGTTTCTAAAAATAGAAAGGGGAACATTACTTGAATAATCCGTTTTGGGAAAGAGGGAACATTATAGTGACTGGGAGGGAGTATATGATTTCTGACAAAGAAACCATGAGTTTTGGACAAAAAATCCAAGACAAGAAATGAGCAAGATCATAAATGTTACAAGATCAAGTAAATTATATATATGCACGATATTTGTTTGTAACCATGGTATGTACATCAATAATGTGAGCCACATTTCAACCAGGAATTCAGACATAACCCTTCCAAAGTTCTGATCAAGGCAGTTCGAGACAAATCAGTTCTTACAGAAAACCAACAGATTATCTGGAAAACTAAAGTTGAAAAACTAGCCACATCAAGACAGATCAGTTCATGCAGAAAACAAAAAATATTGATACGCCTTAAAAATTAACGGTCAATTGAAACTACTCAAAAGTTTAAAACTACTCCCTCCATACCACACCAATGGTAACATTGAGAATCTTGGCACTATTCATGGTTGTAGGGAATCTTCGATATTATTCTTAATCTATAAGACAAAATATAGTCATGTGAGATCTTGTTTGATTTATCGTCATGAGTGCTATAAGAATATCAAAATTTTATAATTTTTAATAATGTGTAACGAAATATATTCACGTTGCAAAACGTGTCTCGACAAGTGTGAAAAAGTCAATGTTACCATTGGTGTGGTATGGAGGGAGTACAACATAAAAAGCTCATAGCATCAAAGTTATTTGGGGACATTCATGTGTTTACTCTTATGCAAGAACCACAGTTTTAAATTTAGGTTAGTGAAAATCTAGAAGCAGAAGTCACAGATTCACAGTATTGTCAGTATAAAACAATAGAGGAATATACATATTACACTATATTTTAGTTAGCAGCTTGCAACTGTAATGTCATTTTAATTGTACAAGAAGTTGCTGAATCATGAATGCCTTCGACTATTCACGTGAGAGGCAGTGTTAGTGGTAAGGTCATGCTGGGGCAGTATACCAAGTAAGACAAAGATTTTATTTTTAATATCATCACTAAGTATTCTAATGCACCTTAACATGCTTGTCCCAATCCCTCTCTATACAATTATTTGTCCGACCAAAAGAAAACTTTATTTTTTAAAGTGAACAATGACTCGGTATAATCTGGCTTTAAAATATGATACTGTCAAATAAAATGACTTGCTAACTGTGTTTTTTATTTAGTGAAGTTGCAAGTGATCTATTCAAGTTACTACATACGGAGTATTATATACTACAGGTCATCCGGAAACCAGAATCTTTGTATTTACTACTATATACTAGCTTAGGACCCGTGTAAAGTTGCACGGGTATATATAGATAAAATATACAAATAAGTTTTAAAATTTGTTATATTTAAAACATCTATCTATCTATCTATCTATATATTAATCCTCTAAGAAAACTGGCGCTCTAATAATTAAGAGTTGATGACATGTTAAATCCTCCTTGCTTGTGGACATTTATGAAGGAGAAGCTGAACTTTCATGGTGAGTTAGGTTATTTTGATTGAGTTTGATTCAATTTTATATTTGGAGTATTTGTATTGAAATTAATACAATTTTATTTAGACTTAAAATTGTTTTTACCAAATTGTGATCAGATTGTTTGTGGTATCATGTAATTGGTCTTATTCTAATAGTATTTTGTTCGTCTTAGTTATAAAATAGATACAAGATTCCGTGTTATTTCAAACATTGTGTTTTTTCCTCTACAAAATAGATTAATATTGTAAGTTTTAGAATTTTGTTTTATGAGTAATGATATAGAATTCGTAGGTTTTGAACGAACGAATTAGGGTTTGTAGAATTTTGCAGCGGAATTGTTGATTGTATTGTGAATGTAATGTGTGATTTGATGATATTGTGTGGATATTGTGAATAAAGAACCGAAAATAAGGGATAGAATAGCTAATCTTGTTCTAACCTCGCAAGGTTATAGCTCGATTTCCTATAACTCAGCCTCGCAAGGAAGAGTCCTAATCTAATCTCGCAAGATTGACACAAGTTTTACGAACTGTAAACTTTATTGCATTTCTGAAATATTCTGGAAAATAAGGCCACAATCGGTCCTTATTTATAGTCCTACTCGATGTCACAATCTGACTGGAGATCTAATTCCCCAACTTATCTTTCAAGCTATCTTTCCTAAACTAACTAGGAAACTTATTATATAATTAACTAATGAAAATCAGATTTGTGGAAACTAAATAAAACTAGAATTAGGAAATAACAGAGCTTTCCTAAACTTATTCGAAAACTAATAACAGTATTAAATTAATTAAGCTAATTCTACACAGTTTAGGAAAACTGTGTAACATACACGACTGGAATTCCGTGTTTCCTACACGGCATTGGAAACCGTGCCTTCACTGCTTCCTCCTTTGTTGCACTCCCATTTCAGCATCGTCACATAACTCGAACCCATTTTGAAACCTTTTGTTATTTGAGTTACATTTTGACTAATGAGTACCTCATTTTTGCTATCTTCCAATGCTCCCGCATCAAGTAAGAAATTAATGATATTATGATGTGATGTGATCACTCTTCTCAAAGAGACTTTAGTAAAGTAGTAGTCTCCCTTAACTCTTAAGACAGGTGCATTAGCTTTCTAACTTAAACGGGTACAATATAGAGATGTCACAACTTTTATTATTCTTTAAATATTTATTCTTGTATCTAATCTAAGTAAGGTGGGTAAGACTTTATTCGCATTAACAATAAACGGGAATTTGTATTGGTAAAATTGATGGACTAAATAAGACGTGAATGAATGGGTTATAGGTGATCACAATCCAGAATGTGTGAGATGAAACAATACTGACATCGGTCGTAAATGTTTTCTATAGACGTTGTCAATCAATTCAGAGGTGATCTAACGCGGCCTATGTAGAATTTGATATTGTCGGCTTAAATGTATTTCTAGACTTTTTGGCTTCCTAATGTAGTGACATGTAGTAAACGTGCATCTCATATGATTTTTAGCTAACACAAGAAGTGAAATGTAGTAAACGTGCATCTCATATGATTTTTAGCAAGGGAACAATTTTGAACCTCAATATATGATTTTTTTAGTTGAAATTAATTATTTATTTTATTGGTAGAAAAATTAGAATATTTGAATACTTTACACCTTAACAATGATTGTTTGTAATAAATCATAACTTCTAATTTTTAAAATTTATATACATGTTTTTTATAAACAAATTAAATTATAATCCCGTGAATTTCACGGGTTTAAGACTAGTTGTATATTAATTCAATGTGTCACAACTACCATCGTATCGCGAAGACATGCTCAAACTTTTGTCACATATCATGCGTATACCCGTGTTTCATAATTTTGATTTGACCTTCTACAAACCATTATCTTTATACTATGTGTCATAGCGTATTAATAATTTTAAATGCAAGTAAATTCTACTTATAAATGATACGTATTGAAAAATAAGCAAATTCTACAAACCATAATCCTTACACTATGTCTCTATGTGTCATACGTATTGAAATGTATGTATTCCAAAATATTATATTGAAAGGTAAATTCTCATTTAAGAAGGGTATATACCTATGTGGGAGTAATAAGACAAACGCAGAATACATTGAGAAAACAAAAGACTTGTCTTATATGACATGTGGGACGATATTTGACCCGTTTTATTATTAAGACAAATATCTCCGTCATAAGGAAGGCTAACTGCATTTCAAGGCAATGAGACGGTGCAAAACCAAATAGATTTTTGGTCAGTAGCTTATCTTGTCAACGGGAAAAATAGATCTTAAGAGTAAGAATAAGAAGATAAATTAAAATAGGTAAACTCATAATATACTTAAACTTTTTTTTATTAGTTTAATTTTTTTTCTCATATCACATTGCGGTATAAATTTAGAATTAATAAATAATACACACTAAAAAGTAAAAATTCCAATTATTTATGAAGAAGAATAGAAAATTAAAACTCATAAACAATGGAAAATGTAATGAATGATTTAATAATAATATTATGATCTCAATTAGATGAGATTTTATATGACAAAATATATAAAAAAAAGATGTTAGAAAGAAAATGGAAAAGATTTCATACATGTTTTGAAAAGAAGGATGTAGTATAAAAGCCAATAATAGGAAGTGTTATTAAAGTATTTAGTACTCCCTCCAATTCACAATAAACCTCCCTATTTCCTTTTTCGGTTATTCACAATAACCTCCCTATTTCCTTTTTTGGTAAGTGTTTGTGTGGTCCAAATTTAATTATATGGTGGGGTATTGTATCTGTGTGGTCCAAATTTAATTATATGGTGGGATAGTGTGTTTCTTTAATTTTTGTGCCAAAATGAAATGGGTCATGCTAAATCCCGCACACACTTTTACTAAATCCCGCACATTTTCACACATTTTTCCAAATCCCTTTTACTTCTTACCCCCACCAAGAGAGAACCCTAAAAAAATAGAAAATTTCCCCAAATTTAATTACCCGATGGACCACCACCCTCCACTAACCTCAAATGTTTGCACCCACCAGCCACCCCACCAATTGGTCGGCGACGGAGAAGTGACAACGATGGAGTAAAGGGACAGTTGTCGGCGACGGAGAAGAAAAAAAGCGATTGGAGCAACAGCGTTCGTGGGTCGATAACGATCATGTGTAGACATTGCGGTCGACGGCGTTGGAAGGGTGGTCAACGCTGGGCGAGGGGTCGACGGCGTGGGGAGGGTGGTCGCCGTTGGGCGAAGGGATCGGGGCTGTGGGAAGGGTGGCCGGAGCAAGGGGAGGGTGTGTAGGGGATGTCAGCGCTGGGTTTGGGTATTTTAGTTTTATTTTTTATTTTTTTATTGTTTTTACGATGTTGGGTAGTGGTGGAAATGAAAGGGAAAATGTGCGGGATATAGTAAAATTGTGTGTAGGATTTAGCAATTACGAATGAAATGGGAAGTTTATTGTCAATTGGAGGGAGTATCATTTAGGGTTTAAGTTGGTGGGAAAAGTTTTAATGTGAGCACAAATTCTTGTTTGTGACGGTACATATCCGTCACTCTTGAGTGACGGATACCATTTTACCTCACAAAGTACCCACTTTTTCTCTCTCTGCAACACTATTCATGTGGTCTCCTTTCTCCACTAACCCATTTTGTTACCATTTTATCTCACAAAATATCCGCCACAAATGGTAACCCGTCACAAGGGAGACCAATTGTAATGTGAGAGTGACATGTGTCATAGGATGATGTCAGTGGTTATTCTTTTATAGTTTTAATATAGATATAGATAAATATAGATAGATTATAACTAAAAAATGCACAATAGCAATACCAGGGTCCAGGGACAATAGCTGACGCAAGATTCTTCCTAGCTATTCGTATAAACTATTGAGGGAAGCACTTTCTCAAGTCAAACTTCTCAAGTATTTTTTAAAAAGTAAAAATAATAATATATATATTCTATCCCAACGAAATGCCTCTTGTTTGTATTATGATAGTGGGATAAGTTAGATACACACATAAATCTACATTACACAAACCAGCATTTTGGTCAACATTTACCAATTCCGTACTTGTCTTGTTCAGTCACGATGCTCATATTCAGGCACATAGATAATAGAATATAGTCCTAGCACAGAAAAGGTTGTTATGAGTGAAACCCATAGTTGAATAAATCCTATAGAGAACCTACTCAGCAGAGGTAGAGAATACTAGAACGTTGATGGGTAAGAAACAATGGATTAGTAAACTGTAATTTGTCAAGTACACACACTGAGTAGGTGTAGAGATCCAAAATCATGAAAACAGGTCACTTTCAGGTAATTTCAGGTTAACTAATAACTAGAGCTGTCCTTATTGCAATATTGCCTGCTCTTGGAGTTTCCAGTTACATAAAACCGTCTAGAACTATAAAGTGAATATAAATTTTGAGTTAAAATAACACTGTAATAAATGATTAATAAACAAATTACTTCTGTCAAAAAGGTTATGACAATTTACCAAAGAAGACGTAGGGATTTAATTTTTCCTTTATCAAGTCGACTCGTAGATATAACATATAGAAATCGGAATATCCAATCTAGAACTCGTGGAGTAATTTAATTCTTCAAACAACTCAAAATTCCACCTCTGATATTTTCTAGTCTTTATGTCTCTGTTCATATCTTGAGTAGAACTTACGTTTTTCGTTCTTTTTTAAGGATAATTTGTGTGTTTGAGACTTGAGAATGGGTGTTTGACTCTATCCCTTCTGTGTTTTGCTCACATAAAAAGGTACTCCGTAATTCAGAAGTAAACGCAGACAATCTAGTAAGATCAACCGAGTGGCCATGAAAGACGATGAAAAATATGATATAGAACATACCCTACTACAACGTTGGAGTCTTGTAGAGAGCTCATAAGGAATAAAATTGCACGAAAAGATTGGAAGTTTAAAATAACGAGCAGACTAAAGATTCTCCCTAATGCGGTATTTTCTTTTACGTCTCTTCTTTGGTATTCCAAAGAACAAAAATTTTTACTAATCATCAAGCTTCAATTATGAGTAAGCTCACGTGCACACTCTACCAAATCAAATAAATCAAGTCATTCATTACTTGCTTTCTCCATATCTTATATCCTCAATGATAAAAGAAAGATGACAATATACCTTCCCTTCGATTGTGACACAATTGTACTATATGATATATACACTACAATATAATATGTATTAGAGACGTTGACATAGACAGGAGAAGGTAGCCAAATAGGTCAGATACTGGTGGAGACAAAATTCCCCCCCCCCCCCCCCAGTCAGATACTGGTGGAGACAAAAATTCCCCCCCCCCCCCCCCCCCAAAAAAAAAAAAAAAAAAAAAAAAAAAAGATGAAAGTCCATATAATAAGACAAAAAGGTTTCCTCTCGGCCTTAAATCCATCAAACCTGAATTTAGCCTCATTTTGGAGACAATTTTAGGAGAATACTTGTTTTTCATTTGAGGGCTCGAGGATAACTGATTCCCAGAGAAAGGGCATTTTGGTTCCTCAGGGCCTTTGTTTTATCACAAATTCCCATTTAAGATGGATACAATTCCAATTTGAAGGTAAGAAAGGCGGGTGACACTAAATACTCATTAAGAGCTAGACACTAAATATTTTGTGAACCTACATGTTATAATAAAAATAATCCCTAAAAAAAAGTTGTAATAATAATAAAGAAAATTTACCCTGAATAATCCCAACTTTGCTTGGCCTTCCATTATTAATCCCAAGTTGGCATATCCCCAAATTAATCCCAACTTTGTATTACTTGTGATTTTTGTGCCCCTTTTCACCGGAATAAGAATCTCCGGTTAAATGTGAGACAAGATATCATTAATCTGATAAGTGGATTATTAAAAACTCTATAAATTACTTTTCCCAAATTCCATCCACATCAAGTCTTGCTTAAGATGGTACTATGCGTCTTAAGTTTAAGACGGATCAAATACATACCAAATCACCCACTTGTTGCCTAGAAAATACCAAAAATTTTGTCTTTATTAGCAACAAATGGGATGATTTGATATGTATTTGACCCGTCTTAAGTTTAAGACGGATAGTGGCCGTCTTAAATAAGAATTTGGGTTCCATCAAAAGACAGAAGGTGCAAAAACAAAATAGGTAATACAAATTTGAGATTACGCCAGCTTGGGATTAATATCAGTAGAACAAGCAAACTTAGGATTATTAAGGCAAGTTTTAAAGTTTTCCTAATGATAATTACAAGTCTACATGATTAGTACACTACTACTATTTTTTATTTTTTAAGCAAGGTCGTCCAATATAGTAACATCCAAATATAGGTCATTTCAGATAGATTTGTGGGGTCTAAAGTTGTGTGTCTACTTCAGGTCTTCATCATTACCAAAATGAATCAAGTGCTTCCATTAGCAAAAGCAAATCATGACAAACAATCATGAATAATATAGGATTCTAAATTCCAAGTGCTTCTAGTAAATTATATTGTTAAAGAAAGAGGAAAAAGAAAATCACTGTTTCGTTGATGCCAGCATCCATACCGACATAAATATGAACAATGACATCTCGGCAAGCTAGGAAAGTGGTTAGGTTGAGCTATACAAGTAATCAGGCAAAGACTCAAAACCTGGTTTGATTCCCAGTAATTAAGGTTTTGTGAAGTATTTTCGTCTAAAAAAAAAAAAAGTAAATGCCATGCCTGATTTGCATACTCTTCAATAAATGGCTTTCATGGAGTTATCTTAGTTATTACCTGACGCACACACATTATTTCTGTTGTTGATAATGTGAAGTATTTCCTTATGGAGTCTTAGCAAAAGAAAATTGTTTCAATTACAATGCCTGCAGTTGATATTAGGTAGTGTATTTAACTATTTAGTCGCATAACTGTGTTTAGAAGATTACATTATTGAATGTTTCAAACATCCACCCTCTTCAACAAATTTCATCCCAAGATTAGAAAATATATCATAACTGTCACGTACACATCAATACAAACTAATGAAGACAAAGCCACGCAGATTTCTCTAGTGATTTAGCATTAATATAATTAATATAATCTAATATCTTATACTAACGAGAGGACATAAAAGGCTAATCCTGAGGGCATCAGCTAAAATCTTTTGCGTATCTCATGAGATTAACCAAGAAAATTCTAGTATTTAGAACACAGTAGATGAGATCAGCAAATAACACCTTATTATCACCACACAACAGTTATTCAGCAATGAAAACCCATCACTCAATTTAAAAAAAATAATAACAAAAAAAATTTGAACTCAAATGCTAGCAGAAGCTAACCTTCAGCGCACAATTGAAGTGATGGAAAATTGTCTAGAGGTTGATAAGTTCCATCCGTACTTGAAAAGACAGCAACACCCCTGGCAAACAGCCAAAAGGCTCACAAATTAGATGATTATAGGCCCAAAATCTGAATTTTGTTATCGGAACAAATAAACATAAGATCTTATATGAGACAATTGTGAGACCAACTCATTCACCATATAACTAAACAAAAATTCTTTTGAAAGACAGACTCATGCTAATATGAGGGAGGCCAACATATTTAGCTATAGACCATACCCATATCCAGCTATACCGATCAACCCACTAACCTAAAAAATCACTAACTCGTTTAGTTTCTCATATTTCACGATAATACCATGGAAGCGTTTCATATGATAATTTATGATAACTAAATGAGGAATATACACGATGTGCACATGTGTGAGACCGTCTTAAAGAAGACTTACTGTTCTGTCCATAAAAATACAATAAACGGTCTCTCTTCATTCAAGTAACTCATGGGCTCCCATTAGACGTGTGTATTCATTCTCGTCAATGGCTCCTCTTTTTAACTTCTTTAGTAGCCTGTGCACCTGTACTGTCGAGTTAGATCATCCTCATCTTCTTTAGTCTGAACAGCATGCCACTGCTTTGTAGTTTTCTTCTTCATCTCAGCACTCTTGTTAATTGGATTTTGTTCTGTCGCACTCGGTTTTGTCTTTGCTTTGATTCCTTTTCCAACGAGTTTCTTTTTCTTTGTTTCTCAAGAGATTTAATTCTGAAAGAATAACAACATCAGTCAGCCAAGGCAATCTCGTGCAAACAATTGTCACAAGAACATTACACAATAACTCAACCCACAAATACAGTATACCCACCAAAAATTCTTAATAAATTTGTTGAATTGCCCAAAAGACTAAAAAAATGAAACAACTGCAAAATTGAAGATGGTAGGAGTGTAGAACTTCACTAAATGCAGTCCTATAGTCCGTCTTTAAATATAATAGACTTAGAAACTAACAATGCAAGGAAGAGAGAAAGAGGCAAACTTCTTACTTGAACTCAATTGCCTCCAACTTCACATCCAGAACTAGAGTGAACCCATTAGTTCCTAGAGTGTTATGACATTGAAGAAAGTTGAAGCCTGGAACAATCCATAACCCATGGCCAACCTTCGAATCACAAGTTCTTTCTGCCTACCATTGACATATTTTCACTAATATCAGCCGAAGTTAATAAGATGTTTTGTAACCAAAACACACCTAATACCACACCATAGAGATATTGGTCGTTATATTCTTAAAGCCATACCTGAATATGAAAGAGCTTTGACATTCCTTAATCCATTGAAAAAAGAAATAAAGGCTTTGCATCCTTTATTCATACCATCAGATCACTTTTTGCAGCAGCCCTGATCTGAGATAAATATGGCAAATACAGAACAATGAAATAAAGATTAGGTTTGCATTATTGGCATTATAATTCAAGAAAAAGAAGATGCTTGTAAGTGATTGTTTTTATTAGTTCTAAGGGCTTGCTTGGAATGGAGGTAATTGTTAAGGGGTAATAGAGCTTAAATGAACTAGAAAATGGAAGGAAGTGATGGTGGTGGGAGATAGACTGAGGAAGATCAGTGCAATAGTTGTTTCATTAAGGGAGGAAAAGTTATCCACCTCCTCTTTCCACCCTCCACAACCACCACTAACCACCAATCTCCTCCCATTTCTTCTTGTTTTAGGCTCTATTACTCAAGTAATAATTACCTCCATTCTGTTGATGTACACTCTTGTAGGAGTTAAAACTACAAGCCATCTACTATTCTAAGGTTCTATTGTTGTTGTACACTCATTACGGAGTTGAAACACTGACCGATCCACCACTCATCATAAAGCAACAAATTATATAAGTGCCAAAATGAAAAGCACGCCTGGGAATGACATCAAGCGCATTAAGAGAGTACTTCCTCTCTAGAAGAGGAACGCTTACACAGATATTTGGCATAAGCTTCATCCTACATATAATTATAACGTATAAAATCACAATATTTTACAACACAAACAACGAAATGATAAGTATAATATACAAAGTGGCAAATTCCAACATAGATCTTCAGCCTTAAGGTCCAAAGATGGCTATGAAATAATATCTTAGACAACAAGAAGATGATTGCACTTCTTTTGACAAATCGTGCAGCTTCTCCAGCTCTATCAATAAATACATTCATGTCTAGGGGAGGATTGTACTGAAAGTACAGACGAAAAGAACAGTATTTACTTTTCTCCACCAAAATAAAAACAGGGTTGATGGATACAATTTAAAGAGTTACACCTTTTCTACTCCATATTATGTAATTTTAGCAGCCGCCACTTCCCCAACAGGTTTTATGGCATACGGTATTTTCCGTGTCTATGACAGTGTGTGGAGAAGTTGCTTCCGGTGCCCATAATGAAAAATTTGTGAACTGCTAATTTACAATGTAAGAAGCGTATTCAATCTAAAAATCATGTTTGTATGCAAGATGAAGATTCCTAGAAGATCATATGGAACAAGTACATGAAACAAGATGATATTTGTCAAACGAAACTCAACGAACAATGATGCCTCTAGGTGAGATACCGTCTGAAAAGAAACTAATACGTATATCTGAGCGACTACTTGACAACAGATAATCGATGTCAAGAAGAAAATCAGCTTCAAACCTTCAATCAACATCCAGGATCTATATACTTTAGGCAGCACAATGCAGTCAACACTTGGTATATCCAACTCAGGAGCACCAATATCGACACAAAAAAGAGCACAGCTCTAAAGACATCTAAATGAAGTCAATGCTTTCTGCCTAACTTATTGAATTATAAGGTATTGTCAACGGGTAAGGAAATAGCAACAAATATTAGCTGAATTACAACAAATCATCTGACCTTTGAGAAAATGACAGTGAAAAGGAATGAATGAATGGCCTTTGAAAAGAGGAAGCTGTGGGAGAACAATTCCCCTGTAATCAACAGAAGTGCAAGTCATAAAGTAGCTGCACCAGGACAACAAGAATATCTCAGTTCATGAATTAAGTAGCTGCAATTTATTAAAGGAAGCACGTTTTTAACTCCCATGATTTTTTTATTTTTTTTTGGATTTCTACTTGACAAGAAGGTTGCAAGCTCTAATGATTTTCCTATCTGTCTTACACTATAGGTACTGCAACTCTGCAAGTCAAAAATACGAATCAGCATTCAAGCTTCGCCTTGGAATGTTTGGAAGCGTGAAGGTGTTTTAGAGTTAGTAACGGGTTTGAGCTAAATTCACGAATTTTCTCAGGGATACATCATTTTTAGGGTAAGGTAGTCTTTTTAGATTTGCTATGAGTTAAAGCATTTGGTGCTTTCAAGGGACCCCATCCTGCAATGTCCTTGGCTCCTTGCTTGAAAGGAATTGAGAAAATTATGTAATATTTTGACAGGGATGAATCCTTGTTCTCTTTTGTCTCCCACTTTTTGATAATAATTTTCTTAACAGATAAGAATCAACAAGTGAGAATCAATTGAATAAGCAAGTGACCTGACTAATTGTGCTGAACAACTATAGGCACATTCTGTTGGCCAGTGGCACAAAACTAAGGAAATGTAGCTCTACGTAAAAGTAAAAACACTATAAGTAGCCAACAAAATGGCAAGGACCCTTGAATACTTTATAGCTCACCAAGCATGGTTAGGAATTACGAGCAAATAGCCGAATGAGCGAAATTCCTTATTGCCCTGAGGCTCACTGACTCTAAAATGTCACCAAAGCTAACAGAAATAGGGACCTTTCCTTGTCAAACCCTAGTACTATAGCTGCAAACAACTTCTAATTCTCACATCATAAACAATTTGACAACCTTCTGCAAACTAAAGTTACAAGAGACGAGATGATAAATCTATACACGTCAACACCTGTGCTTAGATAATACTCCCTTTAAAAAACTAGAGAGCTCGGCTTAAAATATATAAACAGAAAGAAACAAAAACAACATCTAACTATGAAATCAACTCCCACCAACTTTATAAGCTAAAATGTGTCTTAGAAGTGCTTGATTCTGTTTGCACTGGAACTTTAACCTTCACAAAATTCCTTAATCCAGTTTTAGCACGTTCCTTACCAGCCTCTGTTTGTATTGCTGAAAAAAGACGAGCTGCAAAGCTTAGGTAAGCGAGAAATGCATAGTCCCATACTCCCATATCCAAAAGCTTATCAGCCTCATCCAAATACCACTAAACAAAACAAACACAAGTACTAATACAAATCCAAAGACAAGCAGAAGCTCCTCCAAATTTAAAAGACAAAAAGGATACCGGAAAAATGTACAGTTTTCCGATGCTCCAAAATATGCATTTTAATGAAGATGCACACCTCAAGGTCATAAAACCCAATTAAACCATTTGTTCCGTGATGTCAAACAACGTTTCTGGCATCCCTATTAATACATTTATCTCATCCTCTATTTCCTTGACATCCACATTCACTTGAGTTCTTCCAACAGGAAGCATTCTCTTGACATTTGACAAATTCGATATTTAAGGCACTAATACATTATATATTAGAGTCGGTAACTCTCTCGCGAGTTAGATGATTATCCCAAGCACCAGAAAATAGTCCACGATAAGCATACGCTGATGATCGCACACTAAAAATGAGCCCACGCACTATAAAAACAACTGTATTATCAAAAGCCACTATTCAGAAATCTCTGCTGCTTCTCCACCAACTGATATATTTGCATTGTAATCCGTATTATCTAGAATCGCGATGGGAATACACTGACTAAAGCTACAATAGCTCAATTCAGCCAGCATTACCTAAATTGATCGCTTTATATCCATCTCCCCTAAAAAAACATTAGTCAAAGAACCAATGTCACTCGATATATTCGACGCACAAGCTAGTTGTTGCAATACGTTTCCAACATTTTTCGACATATCTTCACTTAAGCTCCTGTAAGTTGTAACGCTTAATGCCCACTCTCTACAGTTCCACTACAATCCTACAAACTTGAACCTTTTCTTACAATTACAAGCATTTCTGTTCACAGAACAACTTGAATGCGAAATTCAATTCGTAATGATTCAAGTTACAAGTCTAAACATTAATTCAACCAACTTTCACTCTCATAAATCATTCAAAATTAGGAAAACATAAAAAATTGAACAATTCGGCAATCATACTTCAATTCAGCTAACTCCTTAAAATTTCCATACTACATTCATAAGCACAAACTAAAATTAACTGAACAAAAAAAATAAAAACCTGCAAAATTACACAAAAATTAAAAATTAAATAAGAGAATAGAAAACCTGGTCAGATAAGAGGAAGAGCGACGGATAATATCGACAAGGAGGACGAGGAAAGCTAGGGTTTTGCCTGAATCGGTGGCCGTTTCTCTCGATTCGCGCCATTTATTGTTCACGTCTTTAGCAGTGCTGATTTCGAATTCAGTTCACTTTTAGATCATCAACTTAGTTTCGGATTAATTTTTAATCCATTCATTCCACTTGATTGTACTAATAATTTACTAGTTTTTTTTTTTTTTGTTGGTGCTTATAATTACTAGTTCAACTAGTATAAACCGTGCACGGTGTTTATAAAGTTTTATTTTTTAGTGTATTATTTATGTAATTTAAATTGACAATTTATTTATTTTTTATGTTTCTCCTCATTGTATTTTGATTAGAGAAATAAAAATTTAAATCATAAGAAGTAATGAAATGAGTATTTTTTTGAAAAGTTTTTTTTGTTTTTTTACCGAGAAATTAATGATGTTAATTTATGAATATTTACTAATAACATATTTTTTAGCCGCACATTTTATCATAAAAACTCACTGGATTTTTAACAAATATTTATTAATAACATATTTTTAGCCAGAACTTTTTAACATAAAAATCAATGAATTATTATCATAAAGTTCTTTATAAAAAAATCTTTATCATAAAAGGATCGGAGATAAATTTGTGCGGAATGTGAAATATTGAATGTTATAAATATTTAAATAGAAAAGATTATGTCCATTTATAACCTATCATGTTCAAACCTATAGTATATAAAAATACAAAGCACTATTATAGGAAATATGTCTTAGGCGGTAAAAATTGGAATTTCGCCTATTCTTTTAGTAAATAGGGGATTAGTCGCACTTTAGACGGGTATATCCGTTTAAAGTGTAGACGGTCAAATATGTCGCCACTTACATAATAAGACAAAGTGGTGACATCCCACTTGTTGTTTGTCTTATTACAAAAGTGGTAAAATATTTGACCCGTTTACAACTTTAGAGGATAGTGTCCGTCTAAAGTGAGAATTTATGTTAATAGTTTTAGTTTTCAATTGTTTTAGTGGTCTTAAACCCGTGCAAATTGCACGAGCATGCTCTTTTAGAGTTGTAATTATAAACAATTGTAAAATGTTAAGTTTTATATAGACTAGCTATCACTCTCTAAAAAGAATTATGTTTAGATTTAAATTATAAATTTCATTTGTAATTATTCGAATGAAAATTAACACAAAATTAGTGATATTGCACGGGTTTGAATAATCGCAAATTTGTGAAAATTGTTAGACCTGTTTTTCTAATAACTCAATAAACCCGTGGACACGACAAAATGAGACATTTGACTCATGCATGTTTAAAATGAAAACTTCGAACCCTTTTTCAGTTATTAAATTATTAATTAATCAAATGGGTCCGAATGAGAATTTGGATCCGTGTACGTTTAAGACGGTTTACTCAAATTGTTAATATTCAAATCCATCGTATGAATAGATGAAAAAATTGAACTATAATGTTTTATACTTTAATCTTATTAAAATTAAAATATAAATTGCACTATCGATGAAATTATGTGTTAGTACCATCTCACTCGTAAGTAGACACAACCCATATTGAGTTGTAACAAAATTAAACTCAACCACATTAAAGCCCGCCTTTATAACATGTGGTACATGTTATAGCCACTAAAAGCCCTAGTAGCAACTTACAAAATTTTAATGTAGCCTAATCACACCACTGTCCCACAATATTGAGAATTTATGTTAATAGTTTTAGTTTTCGATAGTTTTTTTTTTTTTTTTTTTTTTGACAGAAGGTGAATAACTTACATAATAGTAACCATTACATTGTAAGCTATTCGACTAAATAGCACCAGACACTTGACCGCTAGATCTAGCACTACAAAGCCATACAAAGAAATTACACGACCTTTATTTAAAATTACAGCTAAAACATAAAGATAAGCAAGAAAATCGAAGGTAGAATGGCAAAAGATGGCAGCTTGGTCACGAACGTTGATGTCATCTTCATTAACATGGAAGACCTCCAAGAATCGTCGATGCATACAAACGAAAGAGTAACAATAACAAGGTGCACTTACGCTCTTACGAAAAGAGCGTAGAAAGAAAAGATGAGAAGCACGACAGAGTCTGCCCTCGACGGAGATAAAACTCCTACACCTCAGAGATCGCACCCAAAGATCATAGCACAACCAACCCGAGAAATCCAGCATGTAATTAGAAACACGAACACCCATAGACAAAGGCATCTCAACACCAACACACACACACCGATCAGAGAACTTAGCTTACCCCTAAACAAACTAGATAGACTCCTATCAAAGGAGGTTATTAGGAGGACAAAATAAGAAAAGACGATAAAAAGCAACACCATTGAAAGACGAGGAAACCACCGCCTCTTATCCCAACCAAAGACACCACCAAACCCAAATCCACCCTACCTAACACACCTCAAACAGGAAGTAACGGACCCCAACGCAGCAGCCACACTCCAGCAAAGAACAACCGGACACGACCCACCGTCCACGAGGACACGGCACACCCAACGAGCACCAAACACCCAGACACTGAGACTCCAAATTCCTTACGAACCCCCCCAGGACCATCGGCAGACATGCAACCCGACAAACAACATCACAACAGACCGACAAAACACCAAACCGGAAAATGGGCCAATCTGGTGGGGGAGGGGGCGAGGGGAAGGGGAAACACCAAATCATCCCATAAACCACAACCACATAACAGAAAACACCACCCAGATGAGCTATACTCATCGACAACACACAACGACGACCGACAACCATCAAGGCACCAGGACTTACCAGGGGCGGGGAGAGGGACGAGGGAGAGGGGAAACACCCCTGGAACGCATGTGACGCTTTCGATGACAGGAAAGGGGAACGCGGAACGGAACGACCTCAGAAACCACCACACGGAAACCAACCAAACACGCCGGACGACCAGGACGGAAAAGATCCGCAGAGAGAAGGGAGTGAGATCAGGCCATTGGGATCCGCCACAATGAGGGGACTTGATCGATCACCGGAGATGGGTCAAGGAGTGACCCCATCTCCGGCGAAGGGTAGGGGGAAAAGGGGGGAGTGAATTGATTAGGGGAGGCGGCGGGTTGCAAAAATAGGGATTAGGGTTTTCTTTTTTTTTAGAGAGAATTGGGAGGTTTTTTTAGAGAGAGATTAAGGCAAGGCTTCTTGTAGTTTTCGATTGTTTTAGTGGTCTTAAACCCGTGCAAATTGGACGAACATGCTCTTTTAGAGTTGTAATTATTATAAACAATTGTAAAATGTAAAGTTTTATATAGACTAGCTATCACTCTCTAAAAAGAATTATGTTTAGATTTAAATTATAAATTTCATTTGTAATTATTCGAATGAAAATTAACACAAAATTAGTGATATTGCACGGGTTTGAATAATCGCAAATTTGTGAAAATTGTTAGACCCGTTTTTAATAACTCAATAAACCGTGGACATGACAAAATGAGACATTTGACTCATGCATATTTAAAATGAAAACTTCGAACCCTTTTTCATTTATTAAATTATTAATTAATCAAATGGGTCCGAATGAGAATTTGGACCCCTGTACGTTTAAGACGGGTTACTCAAATTGTTAATATTCAAATCCATCGTATGAATAGATGAAAAAATTGAACTATAATGTTTTATACTTTAATCTTATTAAAATTAAAATATAAATTGCACTATCGATGAAATTATGTGTTAGTACCATCTCACCCGTAAGTAGACACAACCCATATTGAGTTGTAACAAAATTAAACTCAGCCACATTAAAGCCCACCTTTATAACATGTGGTACATGTTATAGCCACTAAAAACCCTAGTAGCAACTTACAAAATTTTAATGTAGCCTAATCACACCACTCTCCCACAATCTCAGCCTACACACAAACTGTAACACCCCCAAATTTACGACTTGTTTTAAAATACTATTTTTAGGGAAAATGTCGGAAGAATAGAGGTGTTACTTGTTACTTTTGAAAAGAAGAACGATGATACCAAATAAATAAAAGTGTTTATTTATTAATGTGACAAATATCTGATTACAACTCAAACTATGAAATATAAAACTCGATTGCGGAAGCTAGGTGATCTATCTTTATTCCTTATGTCAGCGTCGCTCTCCCATCCAACCCGAACATCCATCAATTAAATTGTTCACAACTTTGCTCACATAATGGGCGAGAACCAAGGTGATCATGGCAGGCCCATCCAAAAGGAGAAGAAGGGATGGACAAGAAAGCAGAGTAAAAGCCAACAACGGGGTTGAGTAAGATAAAACCACACCCCGTAAAATCAAAAGAAAACTTTAAAACATTTGTTTAAAAAAAATCTTTCCAAAATAAGATAGAGGCAATATAGAAGGATCCAACCAAACGGTGTCCAGTCCGTAAAGCCTTCCCCAACTATGTACAAACTGACCACTAGTCCCGAGTGCATGCACCCCTCCAAGGGCCAACCCCAAGAAGAAGGATCTAGAGGAACAAGGTCGTGATCAACCGACCCTAGGAAAAGGAAGCTCTGTATAGAGATTCCTCATCGAGAACACCCTACCCCTCTATCAGATCCGAATTCACAAGCTCAAAACCCCACGGGAAACATTCCCGAAATCCAATATAAACTCGTGGGAAACCTTCCTAAAATTCAATATAAACTCACGGGAAACATTCTCGAAATCCAATATAAACTCACGGGAAACCTTCCCGAAAATCCGGTTGTAATCTCAAGAAAACCTTTTTAAAACTTTCAAAGTATCCAAATGATTTCAAAGTATTTCAAATCCTCGTTTTCAAATCGTCCATTACATTCCAACTAATATTTGAAGAAGATGAACATTATATCTTACCTCGAGAACTTGAACAAAGCTTGATAAATTAAAATTCCTTTTTGGTGAAGTCGAAATCTACATTTTATTATTAACTTATTAACATACATTCATGAATTCTCCATTATGCCATGTTCATGCAAGTGTCGTGCCTAAGTTTCCTTAATCATTCTAGGTAGCGGTTTGAGTCGTTTTTGATATAATGCTCCCTTAATAAGATCTATAAAATATAATTAAAAGGCTACCCTAAATGACAAATAAATGCCACCTAGACAATGCCATGAAGAATTCAAAAAGCCACCTAAATTAAAATTTAATGTGACGTGGCATATTTAAATGCGATGTTGCATATTTTTAATGTGGCATGGCGAATTAATGTGACGTGGATTATCAATTTATTCTTAGATGACATTAGTTTAAATCATTTATCTATAAATTAATTTAATTCACTTATATTTATAATATTAAAGGATGTTATCATTATTCTTAAATTAATTTTGTATATTAAATATATTGTCTTCCAAAATTTATATAACCCTTACAAATTTACATAAAATTTCATAATTTATAATTAATATTGACAATTTAATTGAAATTTTTGTAATAAAACATGTTAATAAATTTCATAATTTGTAATTAAAATTGAATTTTTTGTAATAAAACATGTTAAGGAATTAGTTAAACCTCTTCATATTACTAAACACTCACCATTATTAACATTTTCCTATTTAATTCATTATTTTTAAAATTTTTGTAATAAAACCTGTTAATAAATTAATTAAACCTCTTCATATTACTAGACATCCACCATTATCAACATTTTCCTATTTAATTTTTTTTAAATTAAACATGGTAATAAATTTATTAAAACTCTTCATAATACTTAACACAAACCAAATTAATTAAAAGTTTTCCTATTTAATTAATTTTTGGAATATAATATGTTAATAATTTTATTAAAACTCCTTATATTACTCAACACCCATAATTTTCACTAACATTTTGTCTTATTTAATTCATCTCTTGAGGTTCTCGACAATCAATTATCTAATTTTATAATACCACAAAATAAATTAAAAATTAAATTAAAATATGGGAATTTATGGTTGTGTAATGACTATAAAACCTATAATACCTATAATAGTTTGTATTCACTTTATTTATTTAAATATGCCCATTTTTCATGAGTTTCTAAGTTGTGGATTGCATTTTATGGTTTAATTTATTTTTTTGATTATATTGATTATATTGAGTATTATTGTCGAGTATTATTGTTGAGTATTGTTGTTGTTGTTGTTGTTGTTGTTGTTGTTGTTGTTGTTGTTGTTGTTGTTGTTGTTGTTGTTGTTGTTGTTGTTGTTGTTGTTGTTGTTGTTGTTGTTGTGTTCAATAAAGTATATTTTAATTTGTTATATTGTTGGTTTTATGAATCGTTTGCTTTATATTTGAATTCATGTTTTCCAGTTGGTTTATTTAAAGTGGCTTACATTTGACAATGTTTTAATTCGTTTGTCAAGTTTTTGCCAGGTTGATGTTTTATCTTTTGGTCAATGTATTTTTTATATAAATTTAAAGCAATGAAACGTATATGAATGCAGATAAGGCAAACCATCACGTGGGTAATCTGAAGAGGGAAGAAATACAAAAGGCATGGAACTGAGGTAAAATTAAAGGTAAAAAAACGTAAGGTAGAAACTGATAAGTAATGATGATTGTTGATCTCAAAATAGAGGTCCTATAATATTTCTTTTAATTTGTTATTACACCTATATTGTAGTGTAATTTTTCTATTATACTTTCCCGATCAACCTATTTGAATTTGTATTTTTGTATTCACGAGTATAATCATCGATAACATATATTTTTCTTTTTCATTTTATATGAACTATTATCAAAACATGTAATAAAAGGAAGCGAAAGTGAACCTTCGGGTAAATATTAAATAGTATGATTTCTAAATTCTAATTCGTATGTTTTTAAGTTTATGTGTTTTTTTTTGTCAAAACAGGAATAATTCGTAAAACTTACTATCATAATTTCCTAAAAAAAACTACTCTCATATTTAATGATAAATAAATAAGTACAAATAATTGAATGAAAAGTCTTTAAAATTTCACAATTTACTTTTTGAACCATCATGACAATAATTAATCATCTTAATTATGTCATTTCCTCTTCCAATTTAAGTTTTCTTCAACTCCCACCTTTTGATTGTTTTTCTATAAAATTTACTTTACTTTTTAAAGTGGTTTATGCTTTTTTAACCATTATAAGATGATCGTTGATCTCAAAATGGAGATCTTATAATATTTCTTTAAATTTGTTATTAAGCGTATATTATTGTGTAATTTTACTATTATGCTTTCCCGATCAACCTATTTGAATTTGTATTTTTGTATTCATGAGTATAATCATCTCTAACATATATTTTTCTTTCTCATTTCATATGAACTATTATCAAAGCATGTACTAAAAGGAAGCGAAAGTGAACCTTCAGATAAATATTAAATAGTATGGTTTCTAAATTTTAATCCGCATAGTTTTAAGTTTATGTGTTTTTTTTCAAAACCGAAATAGGTTATTTTATAGTCTTTAATACTATTTTTATTTTTATATAGGATCGTGGACATAAATATAACAAGAGATGGATCAAATTCTTGAAATAGTAATAAGGAACTTAAAAACTTTTATGAACCTTTTGGAATTCGGATTTAGGGAATATAGTTTTTTAGATTATTGAGCAATTGAAATGAAAATTTAATTCGTAATACATAAATGGAGTAGATACCGACCATGCCCTTGAATCGTATCTAATATTTTTCTATCAATATAATAAATGTTTTTCAGATGTAAATAATATTTGAAGCATGCACGTGGTGATAAGACTTCAAAGATATTTCTATGGGAGGGTTGATGGAGAGATCTAGAAATAATTGGAGATGACTATACTGAGGTATTTAGTTTACAACCTTATAAGGCGTCATTGAAGACTTTTCCATACAGAATTTATTATATACGAATGGTTTCAACTTTTAATATTTAAAAAACTCATTTTATTATATTGCGGAGTAAAACACACGTATATATAATGAGTCGTCTTTGTCATTGCTCTGTTTTCAAGTTTCTCAAAATTAGTAGCTACCACATTGTCAATTGCAGGATTTGATTTAAAAAAAATAAACCAAAGTTATCAAAGAAATAAGGTATTAAATAACTAATTTCTATGTATTTCAAGACTATATATTTTTAAATGGATCAACAACCAATTGCTCAAACAAATATTAACAATACGGTAAAAATATCAAAACCAAAATAGATAAACCTGTGAATTTCACGGGTCACAAACCTAGTTAAGTACTTTAAAGGTATAAGTCAATCTAATCATATATTTTAGACACCTTTAAGGGTTACTTAATGAATCTCAATCATCATTTAATAGCATGTACATGTCACTTAATATTTATCAAACCAAAACAAAAACTTCTAAAACCTTTGAGCATATAACCCGGTTTGTTTTATCATTTATGTACTCAAAATATTGTAAAGTTTTAAGGTGCCTATCATTTATAGTCACATTAACCTCTCCAGTTCATACCCTAACAAGATTGGGTGGTGGTTCTTTTTCTAAATATATTATCAGTGAAGATTAATACAAGTTGTTCAGAAATAGAGTACTTCCAACCTGTCTGACCGTAAAAATTGTATCAATTAGAAGAAAATCCTAAATTAACAAGGTCTAGACGAGTGTTTTCTTAAGACCTAGTACTACATTACATCTTCTTTGGCCAAGACGAGATTACTGTTGTTCGTAAATTCACTAGCAGCAAGAATTACGAAAGGGAAAGAATGCAGTAGCGAGATAAAAGCCAGAGATCAGATATACCGACAGAGGAAAGGTAGTGACACGGTACGAAACCGCTGCCTTAAAAACTATTTCTCCGGTGCGACCGTGGTGGCGATCAGCGACGACCGGTAGTCCCCAAGGATTACACTACTGCTGCCTCACAAACACGCCCACTCGAGTTTGTAAGACCTGGAACGGACTTAAGCTGAACCCAGAAAAAATATAGTAGAAAGGAAGATGTTTGAGAATTTGAGAACAGAAGAGGAGAAGAGAATTTTTGTTGTGTTTGAACTGATGTGAGGACCTCGGTATTTATAGCAGAAGAGAGCCATAAACCGACCCCTAAAACGCAGCAGTCAATGACTGAAAGTGGGGAGTAAACTTCTCACCCACTAACAGAGTTGACTGACTCAATCAACAGCACAAACAAACTCAGCCCAAAAACTCTCAAAACGCAAATGGCCCAAAAAGGTAAAATCGGGCCTTTGGCCCGCCCCGCAGGGGCTCTACCCAAACCCAAACCCGAGCCCGAGCTCGAGCCGGGCCGGGCCGGCGCGCGCGCGCGTGTGTGTTGGACCCAAACCCACTGGCCCAACAAACACACACAAAAGCTTCCTTGGTCCACACAATTAACCAACCAAGGGAAGGGACAAATATAAACCCCTCAAAGAGGAGTTTCCCCACCGATGTGGGATAGATGCAAAATCAAAAAATTGGTTTTTCCCTTGTTTTCAAGTCATCACTTCCAACAATCCCCCACAGATGGCGAAGAAAAGAACTAAAAGATTTCTGGGTAAAGGAAGGGTTGGATACTTAGGTATCAATATCTTTCGATTTGAATTGATACTTTAGTGAAATGAGGAAACAACTTACTTACAGCTAGAGAATATCTTGCGATTTGAATTCCTAGCTGAGCTTCGGTCGATACCCCCCACAACACATATCATACCTTCTAATTAAGACCGTCCCGCGATTTCAGAGTGCAACGCGCTCTTTTAGAGCTTCATGCGTTACCTTGGTACTAATAGGGTGACCTCAAGACTTCTCATAGTCTTAGGATCATCACACCTACGTAGGTGGCTCAAGTGCTTCTCAGTAGCACTTCTCACACGAGCCATTAAGGACATAGGTCCAACCTGGTGTATAATTCATCAAGTGCGTCTCAAACGCACCACCATAAAGGCTATGAATCATACTATACCATAGGAATAAAACTTTGGACCTAGTCAATCTCAACCTTGACTTAAGGACCTAAGCCCCATTCCCCTCGACGTATTAACGACTAATCTCTTAGTCAACCCCTTAGTGAAGGGATCAGCAAGATTACTTTCGGACTTCACATAGTCCACAGTAATCACTCCATTCTCAAGGAGTTGTTTAACTGCAGCGTGCCTTATTCGCATGTGTCTCTTTTTCGAATTGTAGACACTATTCTTTGCAACGCCAATAGCGACTTTCGAGTCACACAAAGATGGAGACCGGTGTCGGCCGTCCTCCCCATACTTGGTACATCACCAATAGGTTTTTCAGCCAATCGGCTTCTTGTCCTGCCAACTCAAGAGCTATGAACTCCGACTCCATGGTAGAGCGTGCAATACAAGTCTGTTTAGAAGACTTCCACGATATCGCACCTCCACCCATGGTGAAGACATAACCACTAGTAGAACAAATCTCATCGTTACCTGCAACCCAATTTGCATCACAATATCCTTCTAACACAAAGAGAAATTTACCATAATGCAAACACAGATCAACTGTTCCTCTTAGGTATTTTAGCAAACGACGAAGAGCATTCCAATGTTCATTACCAGGGTTATGTGTATAACGACTCAGTCTACTAACCGCATATGCAATATCTGGTCGAGTACAGTTCATAAGAAACATCACACTCCCTAGGATTTTAGCATACTCTTCCTGGGAAACACTGTTACCCAAGTTTTTACTCAAATGTACACTAGAATCATAGGGTGTTCTAGCAGGCACAACATCAAAGCAGTTAAATTTTTTCAACACCTTTTCAACATAATGAGATTGACTCAAAGAAATTCCATTGGAGTTTCGGATAACCTTAACCCCTAGGATAACATCAGCTTCTCCTAAGTCCTTCATCTCAAAGTGTGATGACAAAAATTCTTTGGTTTTAATTATCACATCTAAATTATTACCAAAAATAAGCATGTCATCCACATATAGGCATATAATAACACAATCAGATTCTATCACTTTGGAATAAACACATGAATCAGAATTGTTTATCATAAAGCCATTACTCATCAAAGTAGTGTTGAATTTCTCATACCACTGTTTAGGTGCTTGTTTCAGACCATAAAGTGACTTGTTCAGTTTACACACTTTATTCTCTTGACCCTTAACCACAAATGTAACACCCGCGAATTTTCCATTTTGGCAATTATAATTTAATTAACCGTTCTATTATCTTAATTATATTTTAAAGTATTTAATTTCATTATTAAACATGATTTGTATAAATATTATATTTTTAAAGCTTAAGTTGTACAAAATAAATATTTTGGTCGGATAATAATGATAATAATAATAATATTTCCCGTCTTGAGTTATAGTGGGCTTGAGACGAAAATCCTAGTGGAAACCGACTTAATTTGAGTTGTTGGGCTTTTTATAACCTATGGGCCTTTTCTCCTTCTCTTTTCTTTTCATAAAACCCTCACCTAACACCTCACAACTTCATCTCCCTCTTCATTTTTCTGAAATTCATCTTCAACAACCCTCACCATTTTTATACATCTATCTTACAAATCTTCAAAACACCATAACTTGCTCAATTCTTATCCGATTCAAGTGATTTTCGCGTCTATCTCTTCCTCTCATCGCCCTCCTTCTTTCTAGGTAAGAAAAGATCCGACTTTCCTCTATTAATGGGGCTGTCGAGCCAATTTCTCATGGTACCCTTTTTTCTAGTTTCGATTTTTAGTCTTATTTTGTGTTTTCTTATGTTTAGGAGAAAGGTTAGTTGACCCGGAAGTGGATTCTTGAAAGGTAGACGAGTCTTTTGTGGATTTAAGTGCAAAAAGGTAACGGTGATGGGTTACTCGACTTTTATGTTAAAATTGTGTGATTTGTTTAGTATTAGACTCATATGATTGTTAAATTTGTTGTCTTGCATGATTTGTGGTGAATGGATGTTGATTAGAATACTTGAATAACATTTCTCACATGTTTAAGGAAAAGTTTCACCCTTTATTGTCTTTGATCCGTATTGGTTGAATTTCTATCTCAATTATGTTGTTTTTCTTGGTTAGAATCATGTTAGGATAGGTAAATAATTGTTGTGGAACGATTTGTGGTTGTTTGAAAATGATTTGAGAGACGATTTTGGCGATTCACGCGTACAGTGGGTCTCAGCCGGTTGACCGGCCGCCGGCTCTGGACCGGCTGGGAACCCCCTGTATTTTATTTCACTCTTCAAAATGTGTTGTGGGTCTCAGCCGGTTGACCGGCCGCCGGCTCTAGACCGGCTGGGAACCCACTGTAACATTTGGCCTTTTTACAATTTTTCAAAATGAACCATGGGTCTCAAATGGTTGACCGGCCGCGGCTCTGGACCGGCTGGGAACCCCCGTGAGTTTTATTGAAAATCAATATGTGCTGGAGTCCCAGCCGGTGGACCGCCGCCGCCCACAACCTACCGAGACCCCTCGATTGTTCTTCTTCGCCTATAACTTATATTAACCAATGATTCACGCATGTATCTTTTCCGTGATTAATAAGTGATCAATTTAGGACATGATTACGTGATGATCATGCCATTATGGTTACTCCTATTGTGACTCAAGTGTGACATTTTACATTGTGTGACTACTTGACATTCCTTATTTATTTGCCCTCGGACATTGGGTCACGGTTAGGTGCCATTGTTTCCGAGTTGGGCTATTTTTCCTTCCGCCTCTTCGGACCGGGGGTCACGGTTAGGTGACAAGGTTCCGATTTGAGGTTACTCGACTTTCGGGCACGGTTAGGTGTACCATGTTTCGAGTCTTGGATACGATTTGGTATCGTGTGTCGACCGGGTGTCGTCCATCCCGAGAGTCTGGCCAGGTTTAGACTAGGACCGTATTATGATCGTCGTCCTACCAAGAGGTTGGAGTCTAGAGGGTTGTCTTGTTTGAGTTCATACTAAGTATATGTCTTACACTTGTTGAGTCGTGTCCACATGAGTGGGTTGACTTGGTGATTCTATTCCTTGATCGTACATTCATCCTCATATACCATGCCTATTCTATTAAGTATTATGCCTGTTTCACCATGATTGTTCATTATATCTCCTTATTCTTCATTGTTCACATATGTTGCATGATTGATATGTTCGATTAAGTGTTGTTTGTTATCTGCTTTTCGACATATTGTGGCCGGGAGAACCCGAGTTACTCCCCACCGACCGTGGCGTTCATGTTTACATGAATGACAGGTGGTGAAGATGCTTACGTGGGGAAGACGTGTGGGCTAGCGAGAACTAAACCCTTGGACCTTAGTTTCTAATTTAGAAACCCTTAAATTGTTTATTCGTGGGATATCTTTTCCCCGCTTCCTAGACTTGGGTTGTAATGACCTAAGTTGCCTATTATTGTATCTGTTTCATTTCGCTTTTGACACCCGCGTGTTAATCTTTAACTAGTAAAATAAAAGTTTTTAAAATATCGCAAATTTCCGCTATAATTTATTAGTTATATTTCCGCGTTATCGCGGGGTGTCACAACAAACCCTTCAGGTTGCGACATATAGATCTCTTCCTTTAGCTCACCATTCAAGAAAGCAGTTTTAACATCCATCTGATGTATAATAAGGTTATGAATAGCAGCTAAAGCGACAAGAGTTCTTATAGTCGAAATTTTGGTCACAGGAGAATAGGTATCAAAGTAATTAATGCCTTTCTTTTGTGTAAAGCCTCTAACTACAAGTCTAGCTTTGAACCTTTCTATTGTACCGTTAGGTCTCATTTTCTTTTTAAAGATCCATTTACTCGTAATGGGTTTACTACCTTTAGGTAAATCACTCAACTCCCAAGTCTGATTAGAAACAATAGAATCAAGTTCACTTTTAATAGCATCTTTCCAAAAATTAGCATCAATGGATTTCATTGCCTCACTATAGGTTTTTGGGTCATCCTCTATTAAAAAAGCTGAAACAAACTCATCACTTGCACAAACAGAGTATCCATATTCAGATAAATGTGTTGTAACATAATCACTGTAATCCTTTGGACATCTAGGTCTTTTACTCCTCCTAGGTTCAACAGCATGATCAACAGGAGTGCTACTACAACTAGCATGAGAAGACATATCAACAGATGCAACCGGTAAGGAAGTAGATGAAACAACATTTTTCTGAAAAGGGAAAACATGCTCAAAAAATTCGGCATCTCTAGCCTCAGATATAGAACGGTCACTTAAAGACATAAATCTATAGGCAGAGCTATTTTGAGCATAACCTATAAAAACACAATCATAGGTCTTAGGTCCAACGGTAGGTCTCCTAAAGTCAGGTAAACCCACTTTAGCCAAACACCCCCACACTCTAAGGTAACTTAGGTTAGGAGGATAGCCCTTCCAAATCTCGTAGGGTGTCTTGTCAATTTTCTTATGAGGTACACGGTTAAGAATGTGACAAGCAGAAAGTATTGCTTCCCCCCACATATCGTCAGACAGGCCAGAACTTAAAAGCATAGCATTCATCATCTCTTTTAAAGTTCTATTTTTACGTTCAGCTACACCATTGGATTGGGGTAAGTAAGGTGGACTAGTCTCATGAATTAAACCGTTTGCAGCACAAAAGTCCGCTAAATAACTGGATTTATACTCACCACCTCTATCAGACCTTACCCTTTTAATCTTCCTGTCGAGTTGATTTTCGACCTCATTTTTAAAGTTTATAAACGATTGTTCTGCTTCATCTTTAGTCTTAAGCAAAAAAACTCGGGTGTACCTCGAACAACGTCTATAAAAGTCACATAATAATTCTTGCCACCTCTACTTGCAACATTTTTGAAGTCAGCTAGGTCGGTGTGAATTAACTCAAGAAGACTCGTAGTCCTAGTTGTCACAGGTTTACTAGGTTTCTTTGTGAATTTAGCCTCAACACAAATACCACATTTAGAGAATTCTTGACTCGACAAACTTGGAATTAAACTCATGGTTCTAAGTTTTTTAATGTAGTCGATATTCACATGACCTAATCTACCATGCCAAACATCAATAGACTCAACGATATAAGCGAAGTAGATGCAATATTATTAAAAACAGAATCAGTGTTCAGTACAAAAAGACCCCCAGACAGATAACCCTTGCCCACAAATTCCCCATTGCGCGACATTACAACCTTGTCAGCCTCAAAAACAAGTTTCATGCCAGCTTTGTTTAACAAGGCACCAGACACGAGGTTTCGACGCAATGTAGGTACAAATAAAACATTATTAAGGGCAAGTGTTTTCCCCGAGGTGAGTTTGAGAAAGATCTTGCCTTTGCTCGTGATCTTTGCAGTGAAGAATTACCCATGTAGACGCATTCCCCATCGCCTATCTCCTCGAACTCAGCAAATAACCCCTTATCAAAGACAGAGGTGTCCGGAAGCGCCGATTCAAGACCCATTCAAAAAGATTACCCACCGATTAGCTTCAACAACCACAAAGAAGAATGACATCATCAGTCACAAGATTGGCTTCACTTCAGCAGTCTTCTTATCGATTACTCGTAGGCTTTGTGACCCGGTTTCCCACAAACATAGCAAACCAAAGGACCCTTAGGCTTCGAATCTTTGCGACCGGCTTGGTGTACTTCCCTGGATCGATCTTCTTTCCTTTACCCTTACCCCGACCAACCTTGGCCTTACCCTTACCCTTGAACTTTTCAAAGAAAGCATTTGACGGACCACCGGACTCAACCAAATTAGCTTTGACAAAGAAAGCAACGATGCATTCACAGACGGTAAAACAAAGCAGGGGTTGTCTTTGAGGCGATTTGCCTCTTCGGTCCTCATATGACTGATAAGTTCCATAAGGGACATGTCTTTCTTTTTGTGTTTTAGCTGATTTCTATACTCAGACCAGGAGGGAGGGAATTTTTCCAACAGCACATTAGCAACAAAAAGGTCGTCTAATTTCATGCCCTCACTAACAATATCAGCACACAAATTTTCATAGACATGAACCTGTTCCATAATAGACTTCCCATCCACTATCTTAAATTGCAGCCACTTACCCACAACATATTTCTTTTTCCCAGCGTCATCAGCCCCATATTTTTTCAGTAAGGACTCCCAAATGACTTTAGCCGATTTATTGTCAGCAAATAAATCGAACAAATGGTTAACCATGTTATTAAGTATGTGACACCTAGCGCTTTTTGTTGTCCTTAACAAATTTAGCAATATCCTCTTCATTGGACTTAACATCTTTAGAGGGAGGAGGGGTAGTCTCAGCATCAGACGGAACAATAGGTTTTGGCGGGTCATTAAACAAAACATAATCAATTTCCAACTGCTCAAAAAACATCAACAGTTTCTGGGACCAACGCTTATAATTCTGACCATCTAATTGCTCAATTTTCGAAATATCAGGTACAATTTTCGAAATCACAGACATGGCTACTGCACTTAATTAAATAGTTTTTAAATTGTTGTTCGTAAATTCACTAGCAGCAAGAATTACGAAAGGGAAAGAATGCAGTAGCGAGATAAAAGCCAGAGATCAGATATACCGACAGAGGAAAGGTAGTGACACGGTACGAAACCGCTGCCTTAAAAACTATTTCTCCGGTGCGACCGTGGTGGCGATCAGCGACGACCGGTAGTCCCCAAGGATTACACTACTGCTGCCTCACAAACACGCCCACTCGAGTTTGTAAGACCTGGAACGGACTTAAGCTGAACCCAGAAAAAATATAGTAGAGAGGAAGATGTTTGAGAATTTGAGAACAGAAGAGGAGAAGAGAATTTTTGTTGTGTTTGAACTGATGTGAGGACCTCGGTATTTATAGCAGAAGAGAGCCATAAACCGACCCCTAAAACACAGCAGTCAATGACTGAAAGTGGGGAGTAAACTTCTCACCCACTAACAGAGTTGACTGACTCATTCAACAGCACAAACAAACTCAGCCCAAAAACTCTCAAAACGCAAATGGCCCAAAAAGGTAAAATCGGGCCTTTGGCCCGTCCCGCAGGGGCTCTACCCAAACCCAAACCCAACCCGAGCCCGAGCTCGAGCCGGGCCGGGCCGGCGCGCGCGCGCGTGTGTGTTGGACCCAAACCCACTGGCCCAACAAACACACACAAAAGCCTCCTTGGTCCACACAATTAACCAACCAAGGGAAGGGACAAATATAAACCCCTCAAAGAGGAGTTTCCCCACCGATGTGGGATAGATGCAAAACCAAAAAATTGGTTTTTCCCTTGTTTTCAAGTCATCACTTCCAACAATTACTACCCTAACATTTTCGAAAATGGCGATTACAGTACAACATGTTTCCGACACTTACCGATTCTTGTTCAATGATTGTTATTTAGCATTCTAAGCATTGTTTGTGCCCAAGACTTTAATGTGTCGACTTATATCAATAAAAACGTAATACAAACTTTAAATATATGATTCCTAAATAATTTTAAATGTTAATACTCATGTTAAATAATTTAGCATATAAAACAATCACTATCCATGTTCATATTATATCTTCTTCTTAACATGTCATTAAGTGAGTCTTATATGTACCCAAAAAAAAAAATTAAGTGAGTCTTATTGAGTGTCGTGCTCCATGAAAATGATAGTTCAACCCAGGGGCGGACCGGGGTGTGCGCACAGCACCCCACGTGCGCACCCTCGGTTTTTGGATTTTTTTTATAAAAAAAAACACCTTAAGAACAGAATGTATTGAGCATGCGCTTCTAAATATTCACTATGCTAGGTGTGGCGCAGTGGCTGAGACAAGGAGATGTGAACTGAAGGATGCGGGTTCGAACCCCCACACTCCCCTTTATCACTACTTTTTTTCGTCTCCAAGACTAATGCAAATTTAATGTACTATTATGATTATTATCATGCCTCATTTTCAGATCTCAATTTTTTATTTTATAAATTATACGGAGTATTTTGTATTTCAAATGCAATTTTATCTATTATAATAATGTTTTTTAGTTCTTCGATTGGAAAATTGGTTCTCGGTGATTAAACAATTTAGACTCTTCTAAATCAATTAAAATTTGGGGGAGTTTATTTCCATGTCACTTTAAATTTTACTTTTTACTATTCAAATCAAATTTTTCTTGTATATATTCCTGTAGATACCCGTATCCGTCGATATTGGAATTTATAGAGAACCCGACAAACACCCGATGATGATAGGACACATGTATTTATTAGTTGTCATTGTCATTATTTGGGTTCGTTTTACGATGTAGAATGAGCGCTGTCGACGGAGCATTTTATTAATTTAAATGATATTTAAATTAAAGCTTTTTTAAGATGAATTCATTTTACTTTATTTTGAATTTATTTTCTCAAGTTTATTTTTATTGAAAATAAAATAAATAATTGATTTGAAAAATCATTTTATGAGTGTATTTGATTTGAAAAATCATTTATTTTAATGTGTTAATCGATTTGAAAAATCGAATTTGAAAATCGAAAACTCGTTTTAACCACACGTTTTGGAGCTCGATTATAGCTCGGTTTTTGAGCCCGTTTTCTTTATGAGTTGGCACGAATCTCGAGTACACTAACCAACCTAGGCCTCTACCCATCCAACCCCAGTTCGAGCCCCCATACCCACGTCCCAAATCTCGCCCCAAACATACACAAAACAGCCCAACTACTTCCCCTTACCCGCGTTAGCCCTTCCTCTTTTCCAACCCGTTTTGTGTGCTTCAAAGCTTGACCCAAACCCGCCACAACCAATCCAATTCCTGCCCCTCATTACCTAAAAACAACCCATCACTAAACCCACCACGAAACCCATCCAATTCCCGTCCCAAACACCCAATAAACAGCCCGCAAATAACAAGCAGCCCCCCCTGTTTTGCGTGCTCAAACCCGAACCCAAAACCCGCTCCAAACACCACCTAAACCCGTGCCCATTAACCCTACACCATACCCTAGTATCCTACCCATATTATCTTAGCTTAACCACCAAGCAAACCCTCCCATACAAATCCTAAAAACCCCACGAAATAGCTGATGGACAGCAGCTATGCGAAACAGGCCCGACTGCTTGTTGCCCTACTTCTACCCTTCGAAACTCCTTATAAATACCCCCTCTTCATCATACTTTCAGGCCTCTAAGTTCTCCATACATATCACCGTCACTCACAAGCATTAAACTCTAGAAACAAACCCTAATTGCCTCTCAAAACCCTCGACAAAACCGAGACATCCAAACTGAAACAGTTTATGTCTCTCTCGAAATACAATTCGTTTCCCCTTCAAATCTCCATTAAAATTCGAGTTTCTTGTTCCTAATTAACCACACAACATCCATCTACATCTTAGACAAAGATTCACGAGCCAAATTGACCTTGAGAGTACACGAATCCCCTCGAAAAACAGAGTGTCATACACTCTGTTTTCGCGGCTTTTCCTGTCTGCCCAATTCTGTTTGTGCTCGTTTGTCGTGCCCAATAACTCAGAACGAGCGTGTTTTGTTTTAAGATCTTTGTTCTACTCTCTTTCTAGTTTTCAAAACATCTTTTAAATCTAATTTTCACCGTGAAACGAGTGAGAAATTGCAGTTTGAAAGTTGCTGTCCAGATTTGCAAAAAACGTGTTGGTTGCTTTGTTCCTTCGTCGACGATGGCCTCTCGAGATAAAATCTATTATCGATTATGACCCAAGACGGTGTCAACGATACATGTAGGTTGAGGGTGCATCAAATCCTCCTCTTTTCCCTTTTATTTCATTCTTTTTATGTTTGTTTTTTATAGTTCGCTTTTACTTTGTTTATCGTTTTGTTTATCGTTTGATTTCGTTAACTATGAAACTAGTTTAGTCCGAGTATGAGTTAAAGTACCACCACGAACACCCGCGTTGACTTGAGATGGGAAAGAAATCCGCCACATCGGTCGGTCGTACACCCCGTCTCATTTACATATCCTCGTGTTCAAGGTAGGGCATTAATAAAACGAATTCTAACTCCGTTCCTCGCTTTTGACCCCTCGTTTGTTTCGACCAATTCGACCTACCCTAGGACTCGTTACATGTTAGTTCGACCCCTGTTTGTTAACATATGATTCATTTAGACGACTTTAGATCAATTAAATAACCTAATTAGACATGTTAGGTGGCATCGACATAGCTTTAAAAATCGACTAACAATTCTATAACTTAATTGAACGCATCTCTCTTTTCACTTGATTTCTCGCTAGCATAGGAGTGCGTGATTAGCACCTTCCTATTAACACTCGATGAGTAGCGTTAATCTTTTAACTTCGTGACCTAATTGGGCCCTTTATTAGGCCATGTAGAATGCACACTCGCGCGATATTTTCTCGATCGTTTAACGTCGTTTCTAACTTGTTTTCTAGCCCGTTTTCGAACTCGTTTCGCAATCATTTGATCTAACTAATGAACTTGACCTAGGAACTAGGGTGGCCGTGGTTTGGCCGTGAGGGTGGCCGTTTTCTTGGTCCTTCTTGCTTCATTTTTTTATACTATTTGTTCTTTATTGTTTCGTTGCTTGTAATTTATAATTTGTTCATCGAGTTGTAACTTTCAAGTTTGTTTTACCTTTATCGAGTCAAAATATTCTTCAAAAACCTTAGTCTTATTTGGTTGGACGGTTGTGTTCCAATTCGTGTAAGAGCGTAGTAAATCGCATGTTGTTTAAAGCAACATGGCCCGATTTATGCTAATGCATGCTTTGGTGTGTGACCCAATGTCTAATTCGATAAGATTAAGCGAAAGCACGCATTACGAGGAGTGACCCAAGGCCGTGAGTCATGTAAGCCGTGGGCCACTCCCCTTGTGCACGTTTCCCTAGGCCGAATTGGCCGTGTAGTGTGTCGTGTGTGGTTTTGTGTATAGCGTTGTATTTTAGATCGAGTTGTATCTTTAATTTCTCGTTGTGTCGGCATGAAATGCCTGGGTTGTAATAGGGAAGATCCCAATGGCTCCCCCATTCCCCTTAAGCCTTGTTTGCTTTGTTTTGTATGTTGTTAGATAAATCAACCCACATGCTAAATTACAACTTTGACAAAGTTAGTTTAGTTGCATCTAAATCGACATAGAAACCTCACATGCTAGGGTTTTAAAACGATGTTTGCATATCATATATCGTAGTAGCTATGACCTTGTTTGAAATCCGATACTTGACTTAGTAGAGGCCGTTATTGACGGGCGGGGTTAGGTGTCCTTATGGGCTTCCTAACACGTACCCTCACCCCTTACTCAAGATCTATGGTTTGTGGATCCGTCTAAATACCATTGGATTATGAGAGTCATTCAAATCGAGTGATATAGGGTACAAGTCTTTATCTTTAATCACTCGTAGTCGATCGGCTTTATGCTTTTCGATGAAAGGTGTAAAGTTGACTTGAACGGTTCCAAGTTTCCAAAAAACTTGGTGGCGACTCTAATTTGTCTTAATTCGATTCGAAAGAACCTCGAGTCGATTATGCCTAGTGTGGATCCCGCGGACGCAGCCTTCCGAGGGCCTTGTCCACGCTTTGGCGACTCACTGGGGAAAAGAGGACTAGTTACACTTTGTTTCTAGGGTCTTTTCCTCCGAGGTGAAACTTGAAAAGAAAGTATTGGAAAGTAAAACATTACTCATAGTGCTACGATTCATGCATAAACCCTTAAGGACTTTCCCGAGCCGTCCCAGCGTTTCTTTGTGATGCGTGGGGGGCGACGTCCCACTATGCCAGGAACTCGCACATTGCTTGCTTCCACTCCGCCTCGTTGTGGTTCTTGATGGTGGAGATGCTCTTCTAGGTACTCTACCTAAAGGCCCTTGCTCTATAAGACCCAAAAAGGATGGAGGGCATAGACCTTCTTGTAGAAGACTTGCCGAGACTTAGAGATGTCTAGGAGCATACATCCTTATAACATGAGAATGAAAATGTGCGAAATGAATTTCCCGAGTCTTTTCAAAATTTTCCGTATCGATTTCAAAACCGAACTTTTGAACAACTTACTTTCAAAATAGCATGGTTTTAAAAACGCGGAATGCTGCCCAAATAGGACTAGATTTTTCGGCCCAAAATGAGCTTTTATAGCCGGCATGCTGCCCATTTCAAATCTCATTTTCAAATCAATCCTTCGTTTTTCAAAATTAATCCAAAATATTTCTCGAACCTTAACCAAGCATGAAATGCGTCGAGTCGTGTCCGGGTCCTGGCCGTGTTAGGCTAGGCGTGTTTTGCCCCGAGAGTTTAGAACACGACCTTGTTGGGTCACCCAAGCTCACCTCTTGGGCTTCGAGTCAGGTGGGTCGACCAATTGGTCTAGGATAGTCCACAGAAACGTCCAAGCTAGGCCCTTTAGGGCGTTTCACTTGAACCTATGGGCTATGTTGGTCCAATCACGGGTTTAGTCACACCAGTCCAGTTTAGAATCAAGCTATGACAACTTGAGTCACGTCGTCTTGTCAAGTCTAAAATGAATCAAGGTCTAAATCCAACCGTGAGTCGAACCTTTTGGTTAATCAGTCTCAAGTCGAGTTTTTGTTTGAGTCAAGTTGGTGTCGTGTCCTTAAGTGTGCAGGGGCTCTTACATTCGAATATTGACTCAGTTCGGGGTTTTCTTGTAGAAAGGCCGCCAAAAACCCGACGTCAAGCAATGGAAGATGCTGTTAACAAACTCACCGAGGCCGTGAACCTCATGATGACCCGAATGGATGCAATCGAATCTAAGCTGGGTGAAGATTCCCCTCCATCTACCCCACCTCTGACTGATCTGGAGAAACGGTTCAAGTTCATCGAAGACCGTCTGAAACTCTCCCAGGGGAAGAACATCCACTATGAAAATGCTAGGGCCTAGGGCCTACGCCCCGGTTCAGGATAAGTTGCCCACAAACATGGTACTCACTGATATCCCAAAGTTTAAGGGCACAGAAGATCCAGTCCACCATGTTAAGGCCTATAAGGGGTACTTAGCACTGAAGGGAGTACCCGCCGACATGCTCTCTCGAAATTTTCGCTCAATCTCTGGATGAACACCCGAAGGCGTGGTTCTACAATCTGGACCTTAAGAACTTCCCCACTTTCGAAGATATTACGGTGGAGTTCTGTAAGCACTATGCTGACAATGTCGAGATTCAAACCAACATAAGGACTTTGGAGGTAATGACACAGAAGGAAAAAGAAGGCTTTACTGAATTCCTCGCAAGATGGCGCGCTGAAAGCGTGAAACTAGCCAAGAAGCCTGATGAAGTTGAAATGGTAGATAAGTTCGTAAAGATTTTACGACCTGTTTACCGTAATGCTCGAAATACTGTAATTTTGGTTCTTTCAAAGAATTGATAAGAATCGGGATAAAGGTAGAGGATGATGTCCGAATGGCAGAAGCTGAGAAGCCAAAAGGATACCAAGGGGCCTCGTCATCTAAAGCAAAAGCACCAGCAACCTCCCACTTTGTTGAAACTGTCAATCTCTTAGATGGACAGTCAAAAAGGCCTCCGCGCCAAGCTCCGAGGGTATTCACCGATATCGGGTGCACTTACGCCTACGCTCTCCAAAGGCTCATGGTCCAAGGAAAGCTGAAGCCCATCGGTCCAACTCCGGATCCACCTGCTGAACAACAAGGCAAATGTTACAAACCGAATGCCTACTGTGCCTTTCATCAAGGGAAGGGACACGATACTGAAAGGTGCTTTAGACTAAAGCACGAAATTCAAGATATGATTGAGAACGGAACACTCCCAATCCCGGCCATAAAACCCAATAACGTCACCAACCCCTTTGGGGACCACACTAACTTTGTCTCTACCAAAGATAGTGTTGATTACTCTCATTTGATTCGCCCATGTCGTCTAAGAGGGGTTTTCATCGGAAGAATATTCGTGGATTGCTCCGAGTTCCTACCAAGCTCGAGAAACGAGATTACATTCGGGGATTTTGTTGTCGATTGCACTCCTTACATACTCCGGAGCGGCAATGAAATTAATGGCGTTTGGGCTGATGACGAAGATGATGTTTACCTCGTCAAAGGTGCGACAATCCCTCACACCCAAGAAGAAATCTTAAAAGTGAGGCAACATGCCCTAGAGTCAAACCATCTGACTAGATCAGGGCGCCCGTACCGTGTGGAGAAAGCTAAGGATATCCCGAGCAAGACACCTCCCAAAGAGCCGGTAGTGGTCGAAGTTCTTGGTGAAGGGTCGACCTCCGAGGCTTCCCTCATCAAGCAACTCCAAAAGACTAAGGCCGACGTGTCTATCTGGCAACTTATCTTGAGCTCTTTCGAACATCGTCAGGCTTTGTTGCAAGCTTTGATGAACATGACCGTGTCGTCAAATACTACTCCTGCTGACATGGTCACTCACATCGCCCAGAATCGGCCACAAATTACCAACGCCGTGACGTTTTCCGACGAAGATCTACCACCGTTCGGGCCCCGACATAACCTGGCCCTCTATGTTGCTACCGTGTGTCTCAACAAGCATATCCCTATGACTTTGGTTGACGACGGATCACCACAACAACGTACTCCCTTTGAAAACAGCGCATATTCTCGGGCCTGGAGAAGAATGACTTCATTCCCACTACACGATGGGCGATTCGGGCATTCGATGGCACTGTGCGTCGAGTAAGTGGACTTGTCGATCTAGTAGTACAGACGGGGCAAGTGGAAAAGAAAGTGAGTTGCCAAGTAATTGACATTTGCTCATCCTTCAACTTATTGTTGGGAAGGCCTTGGATCCATGCTACGAGGGCCGTAACATCAACGCTGCATCGAAAAATCAAGGTCCCACTCAACGGTAAAACCATCACTATTGACGCCACGCCACCATCGTGGCAGAGGGGGACATTACTTCTGAAGTAAGGGTCGAAACTGCCAATGACGCATGTGGTTTCAAGATTGTCAACATGATCGAGTTGAACTCCGAAGCAGAGAATATGGATCTATACACGGGAAGTCATGCCTGCGAGGTGATTCTCAAGACTGGGAAGTACTTCGGTTTCTCTTTATATCCTAGAAAGGAGGGTACATTCGAGTTGAAACCACCAGTAGCCAAAGGAGTAACTTTCGGGCTTGGATATGAGCCCACTGGGAAAGATTTGCTGGAAAAGAGGGGAAGAACGATCGAAGATCGAGATATTAAAATGGGACCGTATCACCTAACTCTAAACGGTCACTTCGTGAGGGCTGGGGAAGAACTTGTTGGGAAATGTGTCCTCAACAATAGTGCGATCACATGATTTAAATATCATAATTAAATCTCAAATTAAGAATACGTGAGGGATGATTCTTTATACAGTCGACTGACCGTCATTAATCGGTAATGATTGGCTAACTAGAGTTTGACATTACTGTCGTGTGACGGTGGTGGTCAGTTGATCCCTTTAGGTCACACCTATAGGATGAGGCCCAAATAGATATTTAATTAATTGTATGCGATACAGATTAATTAATTCCTTAATTATGGGAGTGCAATTTTGCGTCTTATTTTAATGTGATTAAATGAAGATTAAATTTAGTAATTAAGCGTTAAATTACTAAATTAGTTGAGGTATTAATATAAGTTTTGAGGTAGAGGTAATTAGTTATTTAAAGTTACAAAAAGTTGTAATTTTAACTAACTAGTAATTATGGGACCCACTATATGATGATATAATGGTAGTATACTACTCAAAAAGTGGAGTGTATATTATATTATTAATTGTAATATTTAAGTGTTAAATGATTACATTAATAATTAAATATGTAAGATAGTTGAACATAAGACTTATAAGCATTTGTGGGACAAATGACAAAAGGCAAAAATGGTCCATAATAAGACCATTATTTCGGCCAACATGAGAGCACACAAGATGCTCTTTTGTCTTGTTCATTTGTTATAACATTGAGTGATAGTGACATATCCATGACAAAAATCTTACAAAGCAAAAATCCTACACACTACCTACACAAATAAAAGAGTAAAAACAAAAGACAAAAGATTCCTCTTTTGTCCCATGGCCACCGGTTTTGGCACTTCAAAAGGAGCATTTTTGCTCATTTTTGAACTTACTTGTTTTTGCTAGTTTTTGTTCTACCTCTCTCTAAAATCCTCACATGCAATTGCAAGAAAGCTCTCAATAAATACTAATACACCAAATCTATTACTAGAAGTAGTAATATAAGAATATTAGTATTATTAAGGTAATATTTCTACTATATATCTAGTTAATATTAGTAGAGATTTTTGGGTTTCATCTTGGGTGCAATTTATTGGAGTGGCTTCTAAACTTGGAGTCTTAGGAGGATCATCCATCATTATAAGCTCAAGAACAAGTGAAGGAAGGTGACCTTACTTGTGCCCATAATTTCGAACCATTTGACAATGTAAGGAACATTGTTTTTCTTATAAATCTTTCATTTTGTTATGCATGCACTAGATCTAAAGAACAAATAATTAACAAGTTAATTAGTTCAATATTAGAGGAGTCTAATAATAGGTATATGAACCTTACAGAACTTCCCTGCATGGACTTCCCCGAACCTATCTTTGACCCAAAGAAAAACCTTATGGTCCCGGGAATCGAAGTATTCCAAGACTGCTACTACATCCCTGAAGATATTCTAACCGTGATGCCAGTAGGGACTAAACCAGATCCAATAAGTGACGAGAAAGCCATGGGTCTTCTTTTCGGTGAAGAGAAGAAATCACCAATACCAAACGAAGATTTGGTAAGCATGATCCTGAGAAGCGAGCGGTTCGACCCATCTACCCTCATCACCGATGTAGACCCTCTTAGGACCAACACGGGATGGCGGAAAACAATCAAGTGGACTGATAACAAGGGACTCCTTTTCAAGTTGACAACGGGAGAAGGAGAGATGTTCAAGCCAGATGATGTTTCCGATTCTGGGTCTGAGTCTGAGTCTGAGTCTGAGTCTGAGTCTGAGTCTGAGTCTGAGTCTGAGATAGGTCCTAAGATTGAGTCTAAGGAGTCAGGTGTTAAAAATACCCCTCCCCTAGCTTTCCCTTCCTCTGCACCCTTTCCTAATGGTGGTATTCCTGGGCCTGTCCCGAATACCCCTATCTCGCCACTGAGCTCCGACCAGTTGGCTCAAATGTTAGCGCATTTCGCGCAATTTCAAATCAATAATAATATGAACCAGTTTGCTTACGACTTGTCTCACTTACATTGCAATTCGAACATTGAAAATGATTGTTTTAATAATGACATTGAGACTGAGGTCGAGGATGAACAGTTGGTCGAAGAAGAAGAAGAAGTAGAACCACCTCTACAGTTGATAAAAGGGTTGGAGGAGTACGAACAGAAAACTTCGATCATCGAAGATACCGAAACCATCAATGTAGGTACAACCTTAGAACCACAGGAGCTTAAAATAGGAACTACTTTAAGTCCCACCGCGAGACAAGGGTTCATTGGGTTGTTACATGAGTTCAAAGATGTTTTTGCGTGGTCCTACAAAGACATGCCAGGCATTGATAGAGAAATTGCGGAGCACAGGATCCCAATCAAGCCGGGATATAAGCCAGTCAAGCAGAAGCTCCGCAAAATGCACACAGATTGGTCTTTGAAAGTCAAGGAAGAAATCGACAAGCAACTCAAAGCTGGGTTCATCAAGGTGTCAGAATACTCAGATTGGGTGGCTAACGTCGTACCAGTGCCAAAGAAAAATGGTAAAGTTCGGGTTTGTGTCGACTTCCGGGATCTAAACAAGGCAAGTCCGAAGGACGATTTCCCATTACCTCACATCGACATCCTGGTTGACAACACGGCACATCACGCGTTATTATCCTTTATGGACGGATACGCCGGTTATAATCAGATCAAGATGGCGAAAGAAGACATGCATAAGACTGCGTTCAGAACGCAATGGGGAACCTACTGCTACACAGTAATGCCTTTTGGGTTGATAAACGCAGGGGCCACATACCAGAGGACCGCGACAACGTTGTTACATGATATGATGCATAAGGAAGTCGAGGTTTATGTCGACGACATGTTTGTTAAGTCAAAGGAGCGTGATGGCCACCTTGGTACACTACGCAAATTCTTTGAACGATTGCGCAAGTATAACATGAGGTTGAATCCCCAAAAGTGCGCATTCGGAGTCACATCCGGCAAACTGTTGGGTCACATCGTTAGCCACCGTGGCATCGAGGTGGACCCATCAAAAATAAAGGCCATAATGGAAATGCCTCACCCGAAAACCGAGAAGGAAATTCGAGGTTTCCTAGGAAGAATCCAGTATATAAGCCGGTTCGTGGCAAGGCTAACTATGATATGCGAGCCAATTTTTAAGAAGTTGAAAGTCGGGGAACACGTCGTATGGGACGATCACTATCAAGCTGCGTTCAACAAGATCAAAGAAATACTATCTTCCCCTCCCGTGCTCAGCCCACCAACGGCTGGGTTACCACTTTTGTTGTATCTTACAGTTACAGATACTGCAATGGGGGCAATGCTGGCACAGATAGTCGATAAAGAGGAAAGAGCAATTTACTACATTAGTAAAAAGTTCTTGGAGTATGAAATCAAGTATACTCAGCTCGAGAAGACATGTTTGGCTTTAGTGTGGGCGACAAAGAAGTTACGACACTACATGCTCAGTCATAGTGTCTGCATCCACTCGAAGATGGACCCAATCAAATACTTGTTTGAAAAACCAGTTCTAAACGGCAGGGTGTCGAGATGGACTTTAATGCTTTCCGAGTTTGATCTAAAATACGTACCGCTAAAAGTGATAAAGGTAAAGGCGGTTGCAGACTTCCTGGCGGATAACCCGATAGAAGAAACTGAGGTTGTAGATACGTGGTCGTTTCCCGACGAAGATATCGTTCACATAGACAACGATACGTGGGACCTCTATTTCGATGGAGCATCGAACTGCAGGGGATATGGGATAGGAGTTCTACTCATTTCACCAGAAGGTGAACATGTTCCCATTTCGATCAAGTTGGACTTTAATGTTACTAATAACGCGGCCGAATACGAAGCGTGCCTACTCGGTTTGCACAGTGCTCTCGAGTTAGGCATAAAAAAGCTTATAGTACACGGGGACTCGTCGCTAGTGATCAATCAAGTTGCCGAAACGTGGAAAACCCGAAGCGATAGCCTAGCTCCGTACCAAGCGAAAATCGAGGAACTAGAAAAGTTGTTCGCCGATGTCAAATACGTGCACCTCCCCAGGGTTGAAAACCAGTTTGCTGATGCACTATCCAAGCTAGCTGCTCTGACCAACATACCTGATAATATGGATACTATGCCAATATGTGTCGAACGAAGATCATCACCTGCTTACGTTAATGTAATCGGAGACACAGAAGAAACCGAGGCTGAACCGTGGTATCATGCTATTCTGAAATTTAAAGAATCAGGAGAGTATCCACCCGACAGGGATAACCGCGGAAAGCGCGCTATTCGAATGCTAGCCGCTCAGTTCGTTAGAACCAATGATGGACAATTGTACAAGAAGACCGCGCAAAATATCCTTCTGCGATGCATAAACTCACCAACTGCAAAAAGAGTCATGGAAGAAGTCCATGACGGGGAGTGTGGCCCACACATGAATGCCCATATGCTAGTTCGTAAAATCATGAGATTAGGGTATTATTGGACCACGATGGAGACAGATTGCCGCGAATATGTCAGACATTGCCATAATTGCCAAATCTTTGCGAACATACAACACGTGCCACCATCACTGTTGTATACTTTGACATCACCGTGGCCTTTCTCAACATGGGGAATCAACATTATTGGAAAGGTCAACCCATCTGGAACGGGTGGGCATTGTTTCATGCTAGTTGCCATCGATTACTTCACAAAGTGGGTAGAAGTAAAATCATACAAAGTGCTACAAGCGAAGCAGGTAGCAAAGTTCATTCAGAATGAAATCATTTGCAGATATGGGGTGCCGCATGAGTTCATTAGCGACCATGGCACTCACTTCCAGGCTGAAACTGCTGTGATACTTGAAAAGTATAAAATCAAGCACCACAAGTCGTCACCTTATCGACCTCAAACAAATGGCGCAGTGGAAGCCGCTAACAAGACAATCACTGTGATTCTCAGAAAAATGACCGACAATTATCGCGAAAGGCCAGAGAAGATACCGTTCGCACTATGGGGATACATGACGTCTATTCGCACAGCCACTGGAGCTACTCCGTTCTATTTGACATATGGGATGGAAGCAGTTCAGCCCGTCGAATTAGAGGTACCCTCTTTGAGAATTCTGTTGGAAAGTCAGGTTCCGGAGGCGGACTGGCTGCAGGCTAGGTATGATTCCTTGGTCATGCTCGACGAGCGATGGTTAAATGCGCTACACCATGTTCAACTCTATCAGAAAAGGATACAAAGAGCATTTAACAAGAAGGTGAAGCCTCGAGGAATAAAGGATGGGGATTTGGTCCTAAAGTCTGTCCGCGCTTTACTACCAATCGACCCGAGGGGAAAATTCAAGCTGAACTGGGCCGATCCTTACCTGGTAAAGAAAATATTATCGGGAGGCGCAGTCCGACTAACAGATCTAGATGGAAACGACTTCGCGAATCCGACGAATTTGGATCAACTGAAGAAATATTATCCTTAGAACTCATTCTCAATGTCATAAAATAAAATTTTGAATTGCAGTGCTTGCGAGCGAGTCTAAGCCGCAGCACTTTTGCTTCGCTGCTTTTTGTGCGTTATAAACTGATGATTGTAGCGTATTTGTTTGGTGGAACTACGAGCTCGGTTTGATTCTGTTGACAACAGATACGTAGGCAGCTCTTTATAAGAGTAAAACCGACCCTTCCTTTAATAAAATGAAATTTTATGCAGAAACTGGGAATTTTAATAGATAATAAGTCTTATTAAAATCGGGCGATGCCCATTACAACCTTCAAAAAAAAAAAAACAGCATGCAACAAATGATAAGTAGTAGTATTAAATAATAGATTGGAGTCGAAGGCTCCTACATCTTCCTTTTCCCTTTGCCTTTTGAGTCACGTGACCGAGGCTCCCGCGGAGGAGGGGTAGTCGCGTTCTGTCTAGCACGCTTCTTGGGGGGATCATCATTTCCTCCCGAGGGCCCAGCCTATCTTTTACACTCAAGCGAGGGCCAAGTCTTCCTTCCAAGGCTGAGCCCGAGTGTGCCTTTGAACCCAATCGTTTCCACACACCTGTCACCAGTGAGTCAGTCTTAGAAGTTTTCTCGGTTTCACTTTCTTCGTCCGATGCGACGAAAGATCGTTAGCGAAGAAGTCGCGATCGTTCGCCTTTGTCATAATATTTGATGTCGGCAAGCTCATCCTTCCGCAGGAAATCCTTGCCTGAGTCAGTCTTCTCTTTAAGCCACTTAGTGTAGGACGGGGATACCCAAGTAGTCTGAGGACGCGCAGACACATACCAGAGACGCCTTTGGTGCCACCTTTCGAGCCAGTCATCACATATAGAGGGATGTAGCTCTCTTGCTCGTCCCGAATGACCTCGCACTTGGGAATTACTTGTCTACGGCCCATCTGACGCAAAACGCGGTCGGGGTAAATGTGAATAGACCTTTCCAAACCCAATAATTGCAAACGTCTGGTCTTATCATCTTCCGGAAGGATAGTAAAAGATTTGAGGCGAAGCCAAGGCATAAACCAGCAAAGGGGGCGACCTCCCCCTTCTGTCATCTTGTTTCGCCAATAAGCAAGGTCATTTTGATGCTCGTCTTCATACCGCTTAGCACGCATAGTCAGCATACGGGCGAGGTACGAGTTTGGCTCACGCGGCGGGGCAAAGAGCCAAAATCTCTCACAAAGCCACACCTGAGAAAAAGGAAAAGAAAACGTGAAAAAAAAAAGAAAAAAAGAAAAAAAAAACAACGAAAAAAAAAGAAGGAAGAAAGAAAAAAAAGAGAAGAAAAAGAAAAAAAAAGAAAAAAGAAAACGTGAAAAAAAAAACGAGAAAAAGAAGAAAAAAAAAAAAAAAAAACGAAAAAAAGACAACAGAAGCAAAATCGTGGCAGAATGCAACAAAATCGTGGCAGAATACAGCAAAATCGGGGCAAATACACAGAATTGTGGCAGAAATCGTGGCAAAATATAGATAAGTCGTGGCGATAACACAAGAATTTGTGGTAAAACGAAGAGAAGCGAAATCAAGAGGATAGATTTTGTTACCTGCAACAGACGGGAGCATCCCGACCATTCAACATCAGGGTTCGTTTTCTTAGCATCTAAACCCCTAATGGTTTCAGCAAGAATAATCCAGGAAGGATTATGTCCCGTCTCCATCTGAGACACAATAGACATGAGCTTCGCTTGTCCTACGCAAGTTGTCTTGTTCATCCTATCTTCGAAGACATAAAGATGTAACATGATCAATCCAAATGCTCTGCGCAAGATCATCTGGCGAAAGTCTTGTTTCGCAAGATGCAAAATTTCCGATGAATAGCAAGAAGGTTGACTTCGTCACCAGTGACTATATCCTCAGACTCCGTCCTGGAGAGGCCAAGACAGTCTAGATATACTCCACGCCATCCCGAATGAAATTTCGGTATAGCCGTCTGACCTCGATCCCACCCTCCCGGGCGAAAAACTCTTCCGGCAAAGGCGCGATCTCCCCCTCAGGAAAATCAAAGACATGGTTACGAGGATCCCAATAGCTAAGGCAGTGTTCTAACAAAGCAGGTTGAAGGCGGATCTGGCGTAAGGGAAGTAATTGCGCCAGTTGAGCAGTCTTTAATTCTTGTCTCTCTGCGACAGTGAAGTCTGTCTCCCATGCTAGCATAACACTCACTAGATTATTCATAATGATTTATGTCGTTTGCACCAGTTTGGGAAAGCAGAATGAATTTTGTTTCTGGCAATGCAACTCTTCCTTATATATAAGGAAGTATAGGAGGAAGGAAACACCTAGGGTGGCACCCCTAGGGTAACGTTTTTTGGCCGTGTGGGCCTTGGGTCGCGTGCCTCTTAGGCCCGCCCCAGCTCGCACCAGTCTTTAGCACGATGCGTCGGGTTTTCACTCATTCCTCGCATCTTTTGGCACTAGAATGGCAAATTCACATTTCTACCCCCAGCAAGTCAATATTTGAATTAAAACCCGCGCACACTTACGGTTTTATTTTCCTTTTTTGTTTTACGGTAGCGGGCTACGCCCACGTTATTTACGGGTCATACAGAGTGTCTGAGTCGTATTTCATGCTCACCAATCAAGGTTCGATTTCAAAAATTTCAAAATTTCAAAATAAAAAAAAAAACTTTTTGCGAATCTTTGTGGGTCGATGACCCAATCTTTCGAAATTCAAATATTCAAATTCAATTTTTTGGGTCGATGGCCCAACATTCCAAGTGATGTCAAATTCAAACTTCGGGTCGATGGCCCAGTTTTTCAAAATTTTCAATTTTCGGGTCGATGACCCAATATTTCAAATGATCCAATTTCAAGATCGATGATCCAAGTGTGCTTAAGTGATGATTATTGCTCGTACATTTTCTATGTTTCAAATATAGCAGGATATGCTTCAACTGGGGGCTCTAAAGTCTTCAACTTTAGAGCCATTGCAAACTGAGGGCTCTGAAGCCGTTGGCTTCAGAGACCATTATCAGGATGTAAAGGATGACATCCACCAAGAATTCAATTCAATACAAGAGTATGAAATGGAAGAATTCCGTAGCTGAAAGCAAATGATGAAAGCGGCGGCAACCTCCTTGGAAAGTCCCGTCCCATTCGGACAAGCGCCAGCAGATGATAAATTTTGGGCAAGTGTCAGCAGATGATGAAATTTGGACAAACGCCAGCAGATGATAAACTTTGGGCATGTGTCAGCAGCTGCCGAACTACGGCGCGGGTTTGATTCCGTCAGAAACGGATACGTAGGCGCCTAAGGATAAGGCTCAATCCACCATATATGCAATTCATGGGTCGACGACCAATGATTATAATTTGACGCAATAGAAGCAAGAGTTAATCCCCGACGAAGTTTCAGGTATGATCTCTTCTTATGGCTGACGAGCTTATATACGCAAGTCTAATGGACTATAAACGACCCGCAGAATCCTCAGGTCGAGAGGGACCTGGGGTATACTTTGACTTTCGCCTTGTCCAAGCCTCAGTCAAAGTGGGGCTCAGAGATACCCGTATCCGTCGATATTGGAATTTATAGAGAACCCGACAAACACCCGATGATGATAGGACACATGTATTTATTAGTTGTCATTGTCATTATTTGGGTTCGTTTTACGATGTAGAATGAGCGCTGTCGACAGAGCATTTTATTAATTTAAATGATATTTAAATTAAAGCTTTTTTAAGATGAATTCATTTTACTTTATTTTGAATTTATTTTCTCAAGTTTATTTTTATTGAAAATAAAATAAATAATTGATTTGAAAAATCATTTTATGAGTGTATTTGATTTGAAAAATCATTTATTTTAATGTGTTAATCGATTTGAAAAATCGAATTTGAAAATCGAAAACTCGTTTTAACCACACGTTTTGGAGCTCGATTATAGCTCGGTTTTTGAGCCCGTTTTCTTTACGAGTTGGCACGAATCTCGAGTACACTAACCAACCTAGGCCTCTACCCATCCAACCCCAGTTCGAGCCCCCATACCCACGTCCCAAATCTTGCCCCAAACATACACAAAACAGCCCAACTACTTCTCTTTACCCGCGTTAGCCCTTCCTCTTTTCCAACCCGTTTTGTGTGCTTCAAAGCTTGACCCAAACCCGCCACAACCAACCCAATTCCTGCCCCTCATTACCTACAAACAACCCATCACTAAACCCACCACAAAACCCATCCAATTCCCGTCCCAAACACCCAATAAACAGCCCGCAAATAACAAGCAGCCCCCCTGTTTTGCGTGCTCAAACCCGAACCCAAAACCCGCTCCAAACACCACCTAAACCCGTGCCCATTAACCCTACACCATACCCTAGTATCCTACCCATATTATCTTAGCTTAACCACCAAGAAAACCCTCCCATACAAACCCTAAAAACCCCACGAAATAGCTGATGGACAGCAGCTATGCGAAACAGGCCCGACTGCTTGTTGCCCTACTTCTACCCTTCGAAACTCCTTATAAATACCCCCTCTTCATCATACTTTCAGGCCTCTAAGTTCTCCATACATATCACCGGCACTCACAAGCATTAAACTCTAGAAACAAACCCTAATTGCCTCTCAAAACCCTCGACAAAACCGAGACATCCAAACTGAAACAGTTTGTGTCTCTCTCGAAATATAATTCGTTTCCCCTTCAAATCTCCATTAAAATTCGAGTTTCTTGTTCCTAATTAACCAAACAACATCCATATACATCTTAGACAAAGATTCACGAGCCAAATTGACCTTGAGAGTACACGAATCCCCTCGAAAAACAGAGTGTCATACACTCTGTTTTCGCGGCTTTTCCTGTCTGTCCAGTTCTGTTTGTGCTCGTTTTTTGTGCCCAATAACTCATAACGAGCATGGTTTGTTTTAATATCTTTGTTCGACTCTCTTTCTAGTTTTCAAAACATCTTTTAAATCTAATTTTCACCGTGAAACGAGTGAGAAATTGCAGTTTGAAAGTTGCTGTCCAGATTTGCAAAAAACGTGTTGGTTGCTTTGTTCCTTCGTCGACGACGGCCTCTCGAGATAAAATCTATCATCGATTATGACCCAAGACGGTGTCAACGATACATGTAGGTTGAGGGTGCATCAAATCCTCCTCTTTTCCCTTTAATTTCGTTCTTTTTATGTTTGTTTTTTATAGTTCGCTTTTACTTTGTTTATCGTTTTGTTTATCGTTTGATTTGGTTAACTATGAAACTAGTTTAGTCCGAGTATGAGTTAAAGTACCACCACGAACACCCGCGTTAACTTGAGATGGGAAAGAAATCTGCCACATCGGTCGGTCGTACACCCCGTCTCATTTACATATCCTCGTGTTCAAGGTAGGGCATTAATAAAACGAATTCTAACTCCGTTCCTCGCTTTTGACCCCTCGTTTGTTTCGACCAATTCGACCTACCCTAGGACACGTTACATGTTAGTTCGACCCCTGTTTGTTAACATATGATTCATTTAGATGACTTTAGATCAATTAAATGACCTAATTAGAAATGTTAGGTGGCATCGACATAGCTTTAAAAATCGACTAACAATTCTATAACTTAATTGAACGCATCTCTCTTTTCACTTGATTTCTCGCTAGCATAGGAGTGCGTGATTAGGACCTTCCTATTAACACTCGATGAGTAGCGTTAATCTTGTAACTTCGTGACCTAATTGGGCCCTTTATTAGGCCGTGTAGAATGCACACTCGCGCGATATTTTCTCGATCGTTTAACGTCGTTTCTAACTTGTTTTCTAGCCCGTTTTCGAACTTGTTTCGCAATCATTTGATCTAACTAATGAACTTGACCTAGGAACTAGGGTGGCCGTGGTTTGGCCGTGAGGGTGGCCGTTTTCTTGGTCCTTCTTGCTTCGTTTTTTTATACCATTTGTTCTTTATTGTTTCGTTGCTTGTAATTTATAATTTGTTCATCGAGTTGTAACTTTCAAGTTTGTTTTACCTTTATCGAGTCAAAAGCTTCTTCCAAAACCTTAGTCTTATTTGGTTGGACGGTTGTGCTCCAATTCGTGTAAGAGCGTAGTAAATCGCATGTTGTTTAAAGCAACATGGCCCGATTTATGCTAATGCATGCTTTGGTGTGTGACCCAATGTCTAATTCGATAAGATTAAGCGAAAGCACGCATTACGAGGAGTGACCCAAGGCCGTGAGTCATGTAAGCCGTGGGCCACTCCCCTTGTGCACGTTTCCCTAGGCCGAATTGGCCGTGTAGTGTGTCATGTGTGGTTTTGTGTATAGCGTTGTATTTTAGATCGAGTTGTATCTTTAATTTCTCGTTGTGTCGGCATGAAATGCCTGGGTTGTAATAGGGTAGATCCCAACGGCTCCCCCATTCCCCTTAAGCCTTGTTTGCTTTGTTTTGTATGTTGTTAGATCAATCAACCCACGTGCTAAATTACAACTTTGACAAAGTTAGTTTAGTTGCATCTAAATCGACATAGAAACCTCACATGCTAGGGTTTTAAAACGATGTTTGCATATCATATATCGTAGTAGCTATGACCTTGTTTGAAATCCGATACTTGACTTAGTAGAGGCCGTTATTGACGGGCGGGGTTAGGTGTCCTTATGGGCTTCCGAACACGTACCCTCACCCCTTACTCAAGATCTATGGTTTGTGGATCCGTCTAAATACCATTGGATTACGAGAGTCATTCAAATCGAGTGATATAGGGTACAAGTCTTTATCTTTAATCACTCGTATTCGATCGGATTTATGCTTTTCGATGAAAGGTGTAAAGTTGACTTGAACGGTTCCAAGTTCCCAAAAAACTTGGTGGCGACTCTAATTTGTCTTAATTCGATTCGAAAGAACCTAGAGTCGATTATGCCTAGTGTGGATCCCGCGGACGCAGTTCCCGAGGGCCTTGTCCACAATTCCACTTAGAACGATCGGCTCGCTTTTGTCGCTTCTATTTTATCGTCTCTATTGAAAAGTGCACCCCCGCCATATAAATCCTGGGTCCGCCACTGGTTCAACCATAGTTAAGAGTACATACATGATATGAAGATGGTCATTGAGATTTAATTACAAAACCCAAATCAAATTCAATTACAATGCTTCTTATAAAATTCTTTTGAGACAAGTGTGTTTTAGTATGAATATCATTTCTCTTTTTCTCTTTTTTTTCTCTCTTATAAGTGTGTAGAGAATGATGGATTTTCATTTGATGTGAAGAATGATTGCTAGTTGGGGTATATAAAGGTATGATAGTGCAAAATTTGAGGAAGAACGAAGATGTTTTGAAGGTAGATTCATCGTCCTAAATGCATGTTAATTTGTGTAAAGTCAAGGTTTATAACCTTGACGAGCAAGACATGAATGTAAGTATGAATTCATTATTCAAATTAATAACCTACTTGACCACCAAGTAAATACTCCTAATAAGTATACAATCTATAAAATATAATTAAAAGACTACCCTAAAATGACAAATAAACACCACCTAGACAAAGCCGCATAGGATCCAAAAAGCCACCTAGATTAATGTGACGTGACATATTTAAATGTGATGTTGCATATTTTTAATGTGACATGGCGAATTAATGTGACATGATTATCAATTTATTATTACATGACATTAATTTAAATCATTTATCTATAAATTAATTTAATTGACTTATATCTATAATATTAAAGGATATTATCATTATTCTTAAATTAATTTTGTATATTAATATATTATCTTCCAAAATTTATATAACCCTTACAAATTTACGTCAAATTTCATAATTTATAATTAATAATGACATTTTAATTGAATTTTTTCTAATAAAACATGTTAAGGGATTAATTAAACCTCTTCATATTACTAAACACTCACCATTATTAACATTTTCCTATTTAATTCATTGTTTTTAAAATTTTTGTAACAAAACCTGTTAATAAATTAATTAAACATTTTCATATTAATGAACACCCACCATTATTAACATTTTCCTATTTAATTTTTTTAATTAAACATGGTAATAAATTGATTAAAACTCTTCACAATACTTAACACACACCAAATTAATTAAAAGTTTTTCCTATTTAATTAATTTTTGTAATATAATATGTTAATAATTTTATTAAAACTCCTTATATTACTCAACACCCATAATTTTCATTAACATTTTGTCCTATTTGATTCATCTCTTGAGGTCCTCGTCAATCAATTATCTAATTTAATAATACCACAAAATAAATTGAAAATTAAATTAAAATATGGAAATTTATGGTTATGTAATGACTATAAAACCTATAATACCTATAATAATTACTATTCACTTTATTTATTTAAAATATGCCCATTTGTCATGAGTTTCTAAGTTGTGGATTGTATTTGGTTTAATTTGTTTATTTATTTGATTATATTGATTATATTGAGTATTATTGTCGAGTATTGTTGTTGTTGTTGTTGTTGTTGTTGTTGTTGTTGTTGTCGAGTATTGTTGTTGTTGTTGTTGTTGTTGTTGTTGTTGTTGTTGTTGTTGTTGTTGTTGTTGTTGTTGTTGTTGTTGTTGTTGTTGTTGTTGTTGTTGTTGTTGTTGTTGTTGTTGTTGTTGTTGTTGTTGTTGTTGTTGTTGTTGTTGTTGTTGTTGTTGTTGTTGTTGTTGTTGTTGTTGTTGTTGTTGTTGTTGTTGTTGTTGTTGTTGTTGTTGTTGTTGTTGTTGTTGTTGTTGTTGTTGTTGTTGTTGTTGTTGTTGTCGTTGTTGTCCAATAAAGTATATTTAATTTTTTTATGTTGTTGGTTTTATGAATCGTTTGCTTTATATTTGAATTCATGTTTCCAATTGGTTTAGTCTATAAATATTATTAAAAGGCTAGACATTAAAAGCCACGTAGACATGGGCTAAATTCCACATTGGCAAAATAAATGTGACATGGCAAAAATTAATTGTGGCGTGGCGAAATATTGTCCACGTGGAAATACTAGCATAGTAGTATACATGAAAAAAAATATCAATTCCACATTTTAAAGTTACTCTCATAATTAATGGTAAAAAAATAAATGTAGATAATTATGAAAAACCATTAAAATTTCACAATTTACTTTTTCAACCATCATGACAATAATCCTTAATTTTTTTATCATTTATATTATATTTTTTTTCAGATGTTGAATAGTTTTTAACCATTATTAGGTGATTGTTTATCTCAAAATAGAGATCTTATAATATTTATTTAATCTATCAATAAATAATATTTAAAGGCATGTTGATGACCTAATTGACAAGGATTCTACATTTTCATTCATTTATTTAAAAGTGATACAAATAAGTACAAAAAATTTCAAAAATATTAATTGCAAATACAAATTAAAAAAACAACTAAATCTCTAATACTAAATTGATACAAACTTTTTGGTTTCCTCTCATAAATTTATACAATTTAATTAAAAGGCTACTTAACACATTTAATTTTAATTCACATGTCATTTTTCTATTGGTTAATATTAATGAATCTATACAAATATAATTAAAGCCTACCTATAACACATTACTTAACCACATCACATACAAATTAAACAAATTATTGTGAAAAAAATAATAATTCAAAGCTTAAACAAATTAATTATTACCCTTTTTTAATGGCATAAATGCCAAAGAATTCCAAAGGGGAAAGATGAAAATAAATTGCTATAAAATTTTGAATTGATTACATGTCTTTTGACATGGCTTCTTGAATGTAAGAGTAACCACTATTATTTCTCAATTCCTATAAATTTATGATTTTTCCTCCATGATTTGTACTTCACATATGCATATTACAATCTTTGGAGTTGTCATTTCGTAAAACCACTTTAGACACTTTTATTTTTGGTAAAATCTCACATGCTTTGCTACAAGTAAGTTTGTTTTATTAGCATTGCATTTACATATTATACTTTGTAGTTAATTTAATAGACTCTACATTGCATATATAATGGGTGATTGTTTTTCTTTTTCTTGCAGATTAATGTTAGGGGTACTTTATCTCAAGATTAAGCTATTCAATCAATTTTATAAATTTGACAGATCATTTACGCTTTTGTTATATTATATATATGTAAGTAATTGAGTGTTTTGCTTTATAAGAGTA